>NC_140001.1:35452186-36147186 GCF_964263955.1 Coregonus lavaretus | reverse complement strand
CAAGACTGAACGGGGAGGATGGGATAGCATAGTATAGAAATGACATGGTGGTAGGGTTGTTGGTAGGAGATCTTTAACATTCCAAAAAGGTGTCCTTCTTGGTAGGAACAAAGTACGTTTTGGGTGCTGGACTATGAATAAACTACTAAGTAAGAAGGTAGAGCTGTGGAAAACGGTATTTTTCTCTGCCCTTACATACAATTTGCAGCGTGAATGGTGATGTGTTTCCATGCAGTGATCTATGATATGTCCTGAAACACCAAGTTAATGGTAATCAATAGGGTACAGATTAAACTACATGCTAAATACAGTCAAGGATGTTAGTCGTCCGTTCACTGTAAACCAGACACAGTTGCATTATACAGTGAAGAACACCAAGAGCCCAGTGTTAGCCCTGCCTGCTGACACACACACATACACAGACACACAAACACAAACACACTCAGACAGGAAGGGGATCTAGCGATGAGACAGCCACACAGCCCCATCCCCCTTCCCCATCCTAGAGTGTCTCTCTCTGGAGTTTACCTGACCTAATCTGTGTCAGGCCTGGTTTGTCTGACTGAATTCTTTACGTAATGAGGCCTCCTCAAGGGTTGCTAGCCTGCTCTATTACCCAGCAGGCCAACTTGTCCAGTCCAAATCAGAACACACTTAAGGGTTGTCTCATTTAAATGGCTCCAATTAGTTCCCAAGAGGCAGACCAACCAGTCTGCCACAACATGATGTTACGTAACACTAACAGTCATATTAGCAAGCAGTTCAGTATGATGACTGCAGATGTTGCTAACAGGACATTCTGTCTGTGAGTGAGCAAGCAGTATTGACTTGTGGCATCCTGAAACTACAGGAATGCAACGGTCAGTCATGCAAAAAGTGCAGGTTAGTGTTTTTCTCATCAATCTTGTTCTGGAGGCAGCTTTGCAGAGTGGTCACTAGCTGGCACAGCCACAAAGTCATAAAATCAGATTTTAAACCTAACCCTAACCTTAACCCAAACCTTAACCACACTGCTAACTCTAATGCCGAACCCTAAACTTAAATTAAGACCAAAAAGCCCATTTTGACTTTGCAGCTGGCCAATCTAGCGGAAATCGCTCAGTTCTGCCTCCAGGACAACGTCAACCTGCGCAAACAGTTTGAAAATGAATGTTGTGGGATTTACATTTTCTCAATTGGTTTTGACACTTTTCTACAATAGATAAAGAGAATGCAAAGGAACTGCGTAGTTTACCACTACTCTAAACACTTCAGGCACAACGGATATCAACAGAATCACAACTATCCTTTAGCATCATGATACACTTTGTTTTATTTTCCTTGTATTTTCTTGAGAATTTCACGCAGTCTCACCCTGTGGTCTTTGTGTTTGCATCCCAACTGCCACCCTATTCCCTATATAGTGCACTACTTTTGACCAGAGCACGAGTAGTGCACTATAAACAATTTGGGACAGAGACTGCCTATAGTGGGCAGACATAAGTCTCCCCATGGAGACATCATCACCAATGCCATCAGTGGTGGAGATGATTCTCCATGACCAGGTTTTACTCTCTTACACTGGTGGTTGGTTGCTTCTCGCTCATCCTTCACAACTGTACTTTCTTCTAAGTTTCCCCTATCCCCAGTTAAAGGTTGTGTCCCAAATGGCACCCTTTTCCCTATAAAGTGCACTACTAGTGGTGTAATAGTGTATAGTGCACTAATAGTGGTGCACTAAATAGTAAATAGGGTACCATTTGGGATACAGTCATAATAAACCAACTGACACACTGAGGTCTTTCAGGTTCCCTAGGGGTGTTGGTTTCTTTCAGTGCCTTTAGGTCCTCTGTTGCCATTGGGTTGGTTGTATGTAGGCTGTGTTCCAATGCTGTAGTTAGTAGAAGTTCACATTGCCAGCAGCACAGTGTGTGTATTGCCTCAGAGCAGATAAACTCATAGTGCATTCAGATGGATGCAACATAGGAGAGTGGCACCTATCTGTGTCGTTAATGGTGGCTTCTGGGGCTGAATCCCTGAATATATTTGGTCCAGCCCCAAACCTTTTGATGGTCGAAGAATTGTGAAATTGCAGGCTGTAAAAAAAGGCACTGGTGTGCTTTAGGACCAATTATGATTTTCTCAATTTTAATGAAAATCAAATCAAATCAAATTTTATTTGTCACATGCTTCGTAAACAACAGGTGTAGACTAACAGTGAAATGCTTACTTATTTTCTTCCTATGAATTTGGCTCCAGCCTTGGAACGGTTTGGGCTATTAGCAATTATGACCCCATTCCTGAAAGCTGACTCTCAGGAACATATCTTCTGCTCTAAGAAAGATGAAATACACAATGATTGCCTGATGATTTTCTTTCTGCTTTCCTGAATTTTCCAATGCCAATCACTTGAAAGCATACTTAATGCAGACTTAAATTTGGCATTACCTGATTTGACATATCTTTGTGTTATTTATAAGGCCAGATTTAAAAGCTTCATCACATAATTTTTACAGATTTGTTTCAGATATGCCCATGGACCTAAAATATCAAATTAAATAGTGTGATGGTAAATGTTATCATAGTTTTAAAACAAATATGTGTGAATAGGGCAGTAAATATAGTACAGAAAATGCATGTATTCAGTGGAATGCACTGTACTTCGGTATTGTAAAGCTCTGCCACATCTCTCCTTTGAAAGATAACTATCTGAGTCATTGGATTATGATGATATCATTTTCAATAATAATTTCAACACCAAGCCCCATCATCCTATGCTGTGAGATTGACAACAATTGTAAGCATGTTATTTTCTTTTACTGAAATGTGTGTGTGTGTGTGTGTGTGTGTGTGTAAACTGACAAGTTTTCATTTTCGTTGCCTTTGATTTGACGGCCTGCACATGCGTGTTCCTGCGAATGAGCTTAGCTAGCTAACGTCGCAATGACATCTCCTACAAGCGTGATCAGGGATTTCTATTGAAGAAGCAGTTTCTACATATCTTCATACTAAGCCACCTTTGGTAAGATTGTGAGGATGCTTTGTTAACTGTGGAATTCTTTAAGACGTTTGGCTCATTGGACAGGTCAGAGTCTATGTTTGAAGTTGTTGAGTAGTATGGAGTTTTTTGGTAATACACTGTAGATGTATGTGTTCCAGGGTAGAGAGACTCACAGTAGCTGCTGTAATTATAAACTGGCAGTGTCTGCTGTGGCAGGTGGGAAGATGCAAGTTACCTGAATGTCTTATAATGTATTTATATTGTATTGGCTTTTGAGTAAAATGGACATAAGTTAATTATTTGTGGTTTTTGTTGTTGTAACATTCTTAGTAGATGTAATCTCTCAATGTTCATCTCAAAGTGCACCTGATTGATGCATTTAGCTGTTGGATTTATTTATTTATTTCATCCGGGGGATACCCCTCTACTAGGGTTCCCCCTCTGTAGCAATTCCCCTGGTGTCACCCTCATGATATAAATAAAAATACTATCAAAGGAATGCTTTCAGAGCACACTTACTGAGAGATTGGATGAGAGAGAGCTCCTGCATGATTGTTTCATTCCCTTGTTGTTGTCTGTTTGAGCTGCAATAACCTTCCTCCTGCCACTAATATAATACCTGATAGTTTATTTCTCAGCTAGAGCCCTTTTCACAGTGCAATAGGCTCATGGTGCAATAGCCCAGCCGGAAATAAGAAAGGCAAAAAAACAAATAGATTTCTCAGGATCAATCTCCCCCATCTGAGCTGGCAATATGGGTCTCTGACTCTGTCCTCAAATGGCGCCCTAATCCCTATATTGCACAACTTTTGACAAGAGCCTTGGGCCCTGGTCGAAAGTATTGCACTATATAGGGAATAGGGTGTCATTTGGGATGCATCCTGTGTCTCTGTGAGGACAACCTGGGAGCCGTCTGTCTGTCTGTCTGTCTGTCGCACTGCATGAGTGCTCGTCCATTTGGCATCACGCCTCGTCAGAGAAGAATGGCAAATCTATTCCTCTCTTTTCGAGATGAATGAAAGGTTTTTAAAGGAATTCCTTCATTGAACACTTCACTGGTGCTCCTCACCCCCATCTTTGACCCCTTCTTTAATTTTTTTGGAACTGGCAGCCTGTAAACTGGTGGGGGAATCGACTGCCCTCTCTCTCCTGTCCTCCCTCTCCCTCTTCTGTCCTCCTTCTATCCCTCCATCCCCACCCCAGCCCAAAGGCAGCTCTGTCTGTCTGCTGTCCAAGCCGAAGGATAGATGAGTCTGTGGTGAGGGCCTCTTGCACCTTTAATGGAAGCTGAAGTAATTATTAATTGGATCCAGTGTCCGACAGGGGCTGTGTCCCGAATGGCACCCTATTCCCTATGTATTTTTTTTTACCAGTCTCGTCAAAAGTAGTCCACTATGTAGGGAATTGGGTGCCATTTGGGACGCAGCCTCAGTGTCAGACAGCAAGCAGCCATCTGCAGTAGAATTCACCAGTTTTCTTGTTCTTCATAATACAATCTCACCATTCAGTTCCCTGATGCCCAATATGGCACTGTGGGAGACGTTCAATGGCATTACAATAATGAGAAAATGTATCAGAATGTAGATATGCAATTCATTCCATAATTAAAACCTTTGGGGGGCCATATCAAGACAAATAGGAAATATTGGTATTTTCATGTTGTTTCTAATATTAGTTTTTTCTTCCCCCCTTTTCCCTTCTAGAGTCGGAAACATGCCAATAAAGTACGACTGTATTACATGCTACATCCCGTGGATGGAGGCTGCCCAGCTAAGAAACTCAGAACAGACAATGTGAGTACAGCAGCCACTACTACTATAAATGATACATCTCACTATATGTGTGTTCACACATCTACAATGGTACCCTAAGATTTTTTTGTGCGCAACATTTGTTGCAAATTGCATGGCCCTATAGATACAAACTCATCTCGTCTCATCTCTGGCTGCACTCACTCACAGTCACAGGAGTGGTCAACTTTCTCTATTAATGGACCCTCCTGTTATTGATTCCTACCACTACGTCTTGACCCTCTTGCCTCCTGTCAGAATGGTGAATAGATAAGTAGGAAGTGACAATGAACTGAAAGCCGAAGGTCCAGGATGCCAGAGGAAGCAGAGTAGCTTTCCGTCAAGTGAAAAGAGCACATTGAGAGAAAGGGAGGTACATCACATTTCTCCCATGTAAATCAGAATACATGCCATTTTTGACAGCTGCAATTATGTTCTGCTGTCAGCCCCCGGTCGATACGTGTTTGGGTTGTAATGCTTGTGATTAAGCTCTTCCTTCTTGCCTGAGAGAAACTACAAGGGAAATGGGTGGTGGTGGTGGTGGTGGTGATGGTGATGGTGGTGGTGGTGGTGGTGGTGTGTTTGTGCTAGCTAGCGTCTCTCCGCCTATCTATGCTGAATCAAAGCATACACTGAGCCAAGAAAAAGACAGAGACAAACAGTTGTTAAGCTATTTGCAGGTGGGCTTTCTGTTCTGCATTAGGACAAAACCTGCAGCATATGTGTTTTATCAGCATTCTGCACAATCCCAGTTACAGGGTTTATGTAATATTATCATATCAATGCGTGTATTCTTGGCTTTTGGAGTTGAGATTCATTGGTGTGGGGAGACAGCGGCGGTGAAAGTAGAGCTGTCGCAGTAGTGTCAGATTGGGTTTGTGTAGATCAGTAAGGAACAGAGCCATATTGCGTGTCTCAGTTAGAGTGAGTGTGTATATCAGTCAGGAGAGGAGCCGCAGACTCAGGTCTCAGCTGTGATTAGTCTCAGTCTGCCAGCTATCAGTCAAGAAGATCTCCTCCTCTGGATCTGATAAGGACTTGTCTGGGGAGAGAGCTCTATCCCTCCTCTCTCTACATTTTAGTCATTTAGCAGACGCTCTTATCCAGAGCAATTTACAGTGATGAGTGCATGCATACCCCCGTGGGAATCAAACCCACAACCCTGCCATTGCAAGTGCGATGCTTTACCAAGTGAGCCACACGGGACCCTCTCTCCCCCCTCCTCTCCCTCTGTCTCTCTGCCTGTCTCACCTCGTCCTCTCTCTCCCTCCCTCTCTCTCTTTCTCTCTCTCTGTCTTCCCCCTCTCTCTCTATCCCCCCCTCCTCTCCCTCTGTCTGCCCTGCTCCTCTCTTCTCCCCCTCTTACCTCAGTCTGCCCTTCTAGAGCTGTTGATTAGTCCTCATCACAGGAAGACCTTGTACAGAAGCCAGCCTGGAAACCTGGGGCTAGAGGCAAATTAGAAACCGCTTGGGATTGTTTGATCTGGACATCGTGCTGTTGGTTTCATGTGTTTTCCACCTTTCACAGAGAGCTATCACTACCATTCCTTACAGATGATTTTTGAAACCATTTGTATTTGTAACCTGATGGCAGACGTTCTATTAGTTATCCCACTTTGACTTTGAGTCTTAGATATCGATGATACTATACTGTACGATACGATAACTTTATTGACCATTTCATGGAAATTCAACTTTTGAGATGCCTTCCTTGATGGTCCAGCTCCCATGCTCAAGGTAAAAACATGTCCTATATTCCGTAAAAAATAGCAATAACGTTGCCCTTGGATTTCTCACATGGCCAGTTCTCATTGATGACTAGGCGTTTACATAAATATCATAACACCCGACTTATATTTGAAAATATAACTGCCAGACCAGTAAAATGTATTACTGTATTACCCACTGCAGCGTGCATGCAGTCCTCAATAGGGGGATTAGTATTTATTCATTTCCCTACATGAACAGACTGCACAAAATAAACAGCTTCCAAAAATGGCAACTAGGGAATAGGCTGCTGGAGGTAGCTGAGGCAATTATTTATTTTCTCTACGGCCCTATTTTACCTTTTCATCTGCTTTTAAGATCAAAGCTCCAATACTGTTGTCTATTGTGGATCGCCGTTGTCACGCCCTGGCTCTGGGGACACTGTTATGTTGAGCCAGGGTGTGTAGATCTATGGGTTTTGTTTCTATGGGTGTTTATTTCTATGTTGGCCAGAGTGACTCCCAATCAGAGGCAACGAGTGTCAGCTGTCGTGGGTTGTCTCTGATTGGGAGCCATATTTAAACTGTCTGTTTTTCATTCGGGTTTGTGGGATTTTGTTCGTGTTTGGTTTGTTTATTGACCATTGACTGTCACGTCATCGTTTTGTTGTTTTGGTCGGGTGATCATTTATTAAATAAATATGTTCACGTTCAACGCTGCGCCTTGGTCCTCCTCTATGTTAGACGATCGTGACAGAAAATCCCACCAAGATGTGACCAAGCAGCGTGTCCAGGAGCCATCGCCAGGGAGATCCCTAACAGATCTCCTTCGCCTCCTCGACTGGGTCAAGCCGAGTGAGGAAGAGAAGGGCTTGACCTTGTGGCAGAAGGGCGAAAGGCTGGCGAGGGACATGGAGACCTGGTCCACGGGTAGGGGAGACGCCCAGAAATTTTTTAGAGGGGGGCTAACGCCGTGGACGACGGGGCAGCAGGAGGCCGCCAGGTTACGGGAGTCACTGGTCACCAGGGGGAGGGAGGATGTAGAGGCACGGCGAGAGGTACCCCCACGTAGGGCCAGTGGTGTGTGTTCCCAGTACGGTCCGGCCTGTTCCTGCCACTCGCACCAAGTCTACGGTGCGCGTCGCCAGCCCAGTCCGGCCCATTCCTGCTCCCCGCACCAAGTCAGGGGTGCGCTTCGACAGCCCGGCTCGGCCCGTTCCTGCTCCCCGCACCAAGTCAGTGGTGCGCTTCGACAGCCCGGCTCGGCCCGTTCCTGCTCCCCGCACCAAGTCAGGGGTGCGCTTCGACAGCCCGGCTCGGCCCGTTCCTGCTCCCCGCACCAAGTCAGTGGTGCGCTTCGTCAGCCCGGCTCGGCCCGTTCCTGCTCCCCGCATCAAGTCAGGGGTGCGCTTCGACAGCCCGGCTCGGCCCGCTCCTGCTCCCCACACCAAGCCAGTGGTGTGCGTCGTCAGTCCGGCACGGCCCGTGCCTGTTCCCCGCACCAAGTCAGGGGTGCGCTTCGACAGCCCGGCTCGGCCCGCTCCTGCTCCCCACACCAAGCCAGTGGTGTGCGTCGTCAGTCCGGCACGGCCCGTGCCTGTTCCCCGCACCAAGTCAGGGGTGCGCTTCGACAGCCCGGCTCGGCCCGCTCCTGCTCCCCACACCAAGCCAGTGGTGTGCGTCGTCAGTCCGGCACGGCCCGTGCCTGTTCCACCGGTGGCTGGTCCGGCACCGGTCAGATGCTTCACGCCGGAGCTAGAGCAATCCGCTCCACCAGTGTGCAGTCCAGCTCCGGCCAGCGGGGCCAGACCGGACCAGGGGTACTTTGGGGGGTTGGAGAGGGAGCGGGGATCAGGCCCGGAGCCGGATCCGCCGCCTAGGCGGAGTGCCCACCCGGTCCCTCCCCTGTGGGTTTTGGTTGACGCGGTCGGAGTCCGCGCCTTTAGGGGGGGGGTACTGTCACGCCCTGGCTCTGGGGACACTGTTATGTTGAGCCAGGGTGTGTAGATCTATGGGTTTTGTTTCTATGGGTGTTTATTTCTATGTTGGCCAGAGTGACTCCCAATCAGAGGCAACGAGTGTCAGCTGTCGTGGGTTGTCTCTGATTGGGAGCCATATTTAAACTGTCTGTTTTTCATTCGGGTTTGTGGGATTTTGTTCGTGTTTGGTTTGTTTATTGACCATTGACTGTCACGTCATCGTTTTGTTGTTTTGGTCGGGTGATCATTTATTAAATAAATATGTTCACGTTCAACGCTGCGCCTTGGTCCTCCTCTATGTTAGACGATCGTGACAGCCGTCCTCTAGAATAAGTGTATTCTCTGTGCTCTCTGTGTTAGCAGGGAAAGCTATATAATTGGTCACTTCCCAACAGATGTTGTGTTCTGCTGTGCTCTCATGCTCAGTGTCCATGGTGCTGGATACAGCAGCATCACTGAGCAACACACCAGACCGGAAAACTGCACTGGTCCGCCTTTCATAGCTAATTTCATGGGAAGAGAGGTTGATGGTCTGTGTTTAGTTCAAGCTGGGCTTTGGGCTGGGTTTGTAGTGTGTTGTCTGAAATGTATAATAGATGGTTAATCGTATAATCACTTGAATCAAAAATTGAATGAAATCAGAACCATGAAGGAGGGATGTGTTTACGTTGATGGTAAGTGTTTTATCAGTGAGAAATGTCTGGGGCTGTTTCCCAAATGGATGGCACCCTATTCCTTATTTAGTGCACTACTTTTCACCAGAGTCCTATGGGCCCTGGTCAAAAGAAGTGCACCTTATAGGAAATAGGTTGCCATTTGGAACCAAGCCTGAGTATTTACAATCACTATATCCATTGTCTCTAAGCAACCAGATATGGAGTGGCGTTGGCCTATGACTCAAACTACAGATAATGAGTCTCGGAGATGGAGCATCAATCAGTTTCTCTCAGCCTTGAACATCCCACGACAGAGCGAGTTTTCTAATGTCTGATAACGTCACAGCCTACTGATATCAGCATACTCCAGTCAAAAATAGATGAGACAAATAATTGAATGCTCTTTCACTTGGTGGAGATGAGATCGTTTGGGTGAAAAGCAAAGCAGCTTTGACAGCAAACGAGACGGGAATACATGCATATTTCATACAGTATATTACTACCTGGGAATAAAGTGTGAGCAGTTGCTTAGCAATGGGAGTATGAAGAGAGTGAATGAAGGAATGATAAGATTGTTTCTGAAAATAGTTCTTCATTGTTGTCATTTACTTTCTTAGAAAGGATGCGGTGTGTGAGCAGTCATGCTCATTTATTGGTTCAGGGAGTGCATACATAATGGTTTTTATTAAACTGCTAATTCAGCCGAGGTTGAAGATGATGCAAAGCCTAAAAAATGGGAATAGCATTAGTGGGAGACTAGAAGGGCATGTTGGCACTGTGGTCCGTTCACCCCACCTACTCTTTCCAATTAGTCAGTGTCATTAGTCTGTTAGTTTGCATTGTCTCCTAAGCAGCAATCCCTTTCACTCAACCTCAACTGGAGTCCACAGACACTATGGATGCATCCCGAATGGCACCATATTCCCTAGTGCACTACTTTTTGACAAGACCCCCGTTGGCCCGAATAGGGTGCCATTTGGGATGCAAGCCCATAACTGCTGACATGCTCAGTCTGCAGCCAATCCAGTCACAGACAATAAACGGCAGCAAATCACAAGAGAAAAAGAGAAGACTGCCATGGCCATATCCATCTGTTTTGTACTGGATCAGCCTAGCGGCATTGGTTACTAATAGATACGTGACCCCCGAAGGACAGTTAAAATCTCCTCCTTAACTCCTGGTCCTGTAACTCAATGAAGAAGCCTTTAAAGAGGATACAATTAGCGACTGGGGAAGACTTTTGGGCTGATTGAATATCTCCTCAGAGCCTCACTCCTATTTAATTAGTGGTGTTTAAATCAACCCTTCATGGGCAGTAGCAGGATATAGTTCCAGGGGTGGAGAGGGATCCAGTTTCAGCGGTGGGAGAGATTGAAGTATCCCAGAGAGCCAGAGAACCCCAAAATAACCTGTGTACAGGTGTATCTCTCGCTCTCTCTCTCTCCAGTGCATCTGCTCAGTAACTCTCTGAGGTATTACATTTTTCAGTCTTCTGCTCTCTACTACTCCACACAGAACACATCTCAGTGGCTGATCTCATTATAAGTTGGCAGAAAAGTTCCTCCATTCTGTGCATTTTATCACCTTGCCTAAGGCTATGGTTACCATAATGTTATCCCTCGATGCTCACACTATGCACTCACACTATCCACTGTCATTCTATATAGACTGTAACAGCAGGTGTGAGTTGTGATGTTTTCAGTATTTTTTTGTTGTTTAATATTGTTGATAGCCTGACATTTCCAGTACATTCCAAAAGGACATGTTTCCTTGATTGGGGAAAGTAGAGAGCTGTGAAACACAGATTTGATGTGACTGGGCAGTGGCTGTTGCATGGCTTCAAGGTGGTGATGACATCTAAAAATACACAGGAGAGAGGGGGACGGGATGGGGGTGGGAGAGAGAGAGAGAGAGAGAGAGAGAGAGAGAGAGAGAGAGAGAGAGAGAGAGAGAGAGAGAGAGAGAGAGAGAGAGAGAGAGAGAGAGAGAGAGAGAGAGAGAGAGAGAGAGAGAGAGAGAGAGAGAGAGAGAGAGAGAGAGAGAGAGAGAGAGAGAGAGAGAGAGAGAGAGAGAGAGAGAGAGAGAGAGAGAGAGAGAGAGAGAGAGAGAGAGAGAGGAGACCCCCTGGGGGTTGGCAAGGAGGCTGTGTGGTGGTGGTGCCTGGCCAGTCAGTGTGGTCTGGACCTGGCTGAGCTGATCTCAGCTGACAACTGTGCTGGCTAATCTGACCGCGCTCAGTACGTTCACCGTGGTAACCTGCTCACGGAGGCGGAACAGACATTGAATGGTGCATCAAAATAAATCCCACGTCTCTTTGGCAACATGTTCGCTATGACCCGTCTTCCATAGGTTGTAAACAAAACTTTTATTTTGTGTTCAGGGTGTCCAAAATAAATATTTATTTTGACGGTTGAACATATCTATGGCAGGGGTGTCAAACTCATTCTAGGGAGGGCCTAGTGTCTGCGTGTTTTTGGTTTTTCCTTTCAATTGAGGGGAGTTCTTTGATGAATTAAGGTCACTAATTAGTAATCAAGTACAAGGGAGGAGAGAAAACCTGCAGACACTCGGCCCTCCTTGGAATGAGCTTGACATGTGACCTATGGTGTAGTTTTGCCTAGATATGCGTAGTTTTGCGACAGTAGATTTCCATATTTTGGCTTTTGTGTATGCTGGAGTTATTCCTATTGATATTGGTTTTGTTTGTGAGAAAAGAACACTACTTAGCTAAATCGGGAGTTGCTCAGTATTATTCTAATTGGATCATAGCAACATGTTGTTTGTGGACCCCCATTGAGACAACAGTCATTCTGACTTCATGTTACATTATTACTTTGCATTCCCCCTCCCGCTGCTTGTTCCTGTGTGAAGCTCCCAGTGAGGAGACAGGAGTCATCCTACTACAAACAGATAGGAGGAGACACAGGTGCCACAGTCGCAGCAGGGGCCCATTCCTCCCCACTCTACCTGTGCAGAGGAAGTAGATGTGGAACTGTGTGTCTGGGGCTCTTTTGCCTGCTGAGAATCACTGTTGAGGACACCCAGGCCCAGTAGCAGACAGCAAGAGAGAGACGGAGAGAGGGACAGAGATGGAGAGAGAGAGACTGAGACAGGGACAGAAACAGGGACAGAGAGAGAGACAGGGACAGAGACTGAAAGAGAGCGAGACAGAGCAGGGGGACCGGGGAGCAGGGAAGTGCCCAGGGCTGACGTCTACACAGGTTGGCATCTTCTGGTCTGTACAGAGGTTGGCATCTGCAGGGGCACCGCTTCATGTCTATGCAAGACAAATCTCAGACTACTTTGCTCCTCATAAACAAACTTGACTGCAGTTCATAAATATATTAGCTACATTTATTAAAATGATGAGGAAGGAAAGTTGAATTATATAATTTGGGTCTCCCTGTTTGTAAAATGTTAAGCTTAGAATGTATTATTACCATCAAGTCAACAAAGGCTTTATTTAAATGCTTTTTTTAAGCACCTCTGTGAGCATCTGCCTGTTTTTCATGAACTTATATGGATATCATTGAATAAGTTCTTCTTATGTCCTATTTGTACTTAATTATCTCTAGAGGCTAGTCTCTAGAGGCTAGCTGTTAAAGGTGTAATATGCAGAAATCGCTCTGCCACATTTCTATGTGAATTTGGTCAGTTCACCCAAAAAGTTACATATTGCAGCTTTAAGAGAAGAAATAAGGAAATACATTGCTTTCAGGTTTAGTTGTACCTAGTTTTTGCCCATGTTAATTACTTGTTTTGGCAAAAAATACTTTGTTTGATGTGTAGGTCTCCAAAATAATGCTTAACGCCAACACAGTGCCAGTGGCTGTGTGTGTCAAATAAAATAAAATAAAATAAAAATGTATTTGCCACATGCGCCGAATACAACAGGTGTAGACATTACCGTGAAATGCTTACTTACAGCCCTCAACCAACAATGATTTTTTTCCTGAAATAAAAGGTAAAATAAAACAACAACAACAACAAAGTATTGAGAAAAAAAGAGCAGAAGTAAAATAAAATAACAGTAGGGAGGCTATATACAGGGGGGTACCGGTGCAGAGACATGTGTGTCAGTTGAAGACGGTCTGTTTCCAGAGGCCCAATGGCACGGGCCTGTGAGTTCTTCCTTCCTTACGTGGGATTGCGGGCAGGGGAGGAGCGGAGTGCAGAACCACCAAACACAGGCTGCTGATTGGAGATGGCATAGGTGTACTGTAGTGAACTGCCTTGACTTGAACAAGAAGTGACTGCAGTCTTATGCTTGGTTGCCTTAACTTCTCCTTCAGCAATATCCAACAGATTGCACATCTATTTATCTGTGCCGTGGCTTGGCTTCAGAAGGCAGGATGGGGAGGAGCGGCTATAGAGACAGGCTATAGAGGTCCCTCCCAGACATCAGTTTATAGTAATCCCCTTTACAAGGTGAAACAACAAGAAACTCATTCTTTCATTCTTATTTTCTGAAATGCTTCCAGCTTTCCTCTTCTGAATGTGCATTGAGCTTCTGCTTGGGAGGTGTTGAATTTGAATGGCTGGGCCATGATGGTGTGGCAGCAGCCAATACTGCCAGGTTGTGATTCACAAATACCCCGCCTCACAGTACCAATGGAGTCGTGGAGAGTAATAGATGCTACCCCAGAGGTACATCTTAGGATAATGAACCATTTCAAACATTCTGCCAGAGCTAAGGAAGCCTGAAAATGACTGCATGGCTCAATTTCACAGCATGCCAAGGTGTGTGAGAGAGAGAAGATGGTGCCGTGCGTTCTCTCCACACCTATTATGAGTCTGAAACAAATAGGGCATTCTACTGCTTTCTGCCAACTTCACAGCAAAACAGCATTTCCCATTTCTGTTCCATGGCAATTTGAATAATCAATTTGATATTGTTCATGTTGTTTGGTTCACTTTTTACATCCTTCTTTTGGAGAACAGAAATATTATGAGACTATGAGAAATGGTTAGGGTGTACTGTTTGAGTAAAACACACTGTCGTGGAAATTCTTACACAGGGACACTCAAAGTCAATCTTAAATCAATCATCGTTTATTGTCAGTGCGCTGGAGAGGTTCCAACCAACTCAATGCACCACAGTACACATGTCAATCAGGAGCTCTGCTGGGGCAGTCCCAGCAGTTGTCTTATATACGGCTATACACAGACAAGTTATATTTGCATGATTTAGCATAATTAATTCATCATTACCGTTTTGTTCAATTCATGTGACCGACCAATACTGGTTCATAACATGTGACAGACCAATACCTCACGAGGCTTCTTCTCTCTAAGCTGAGACCTTGAAACTGAGATATCTTTCGTTCTCAAAACAAGGTCTGGGCTTACTGCCAAATTGCAGATACTGATAAGTGAGGATTCGTCCGATCAGTCACTTGCATGAACACAGAAATTGGTTATTAGAACAGAACATGAATAGAACATAGAAATGTATAGAATAGAAAAGCACCAACATAAACATTTCCATTCCATTTAGTGTAGCCCTACTATTTGGTGTGCTCTTTATGATGAAGAGATACTACAACGATGATAATGGATCCATGATCGATCAGTATGATCCATTTGTGTTCTTCTCAGTACACTGTTAAGGGGTTACTATGAATTTTACAGGGACTTATAGGCAGCTGGTTGCAGTACACTTACTGTAGTTTATTTAAATTGTCAGAGCAGGTACTTTCACAGTATTTAACTGTTGATAATACACTTATTTACTGTATAAACTACAGTAATCCATTACAGTGAATTTTTTCACTCAGCTCAAGCAATATCAATGAAATATTCATCTTACACTCAAGCAGTATGGTAATAATCACCAGCCAAGGCTTTCTCAATATAATACAGTTTTATGATGATGAGAGGTGAGGTGTGTTTATTTGCGAGGGCTAATCTCATTCCCACATGAATTACACATGAATTTTTAATTGTCCATTTGGGTGCTATTGCTACTGAAATGCCGTCATCGTTACCAATGAAAGTGTTATGATGTATGCTTCCCAAATGGCACCCTATTCCCAATATATTGCACAATAGGGCTCTAGTCAAACGTAGTGCACTACATTGGGAATAGGGAGACATTTGGGATGCAGCCTATGAGTAACTTTCTAAAACAGTCAAAAGTAATTTTCATTAAGACTCATGCAGCGTATTATGGCTAATTAATTAAACTAGCTGACTTTGCAGTCAGAGTCAGTACTCAGTACACTACAGCAGCTTGCAAGCTCAGATCTCACAAAGCAGAGCTGCCAATCACAATCTCCTCAAAGTCATTCCGTCTACTGGGCCATCCATGATGTGAAGACAAGACAACGCTAGCTCTGTTTATAATTGCTTTACACTCAGAATAGCCTGGATGAAGATTAATTAATCCCTTCATTAAGCAATAAGCAGTAGATGAACGATGTGAGAAAGGCTGCTACTGGTTACCCGTTTCAAATGAAAGTGCACAAGATGATAAATGTCACCTCTCATTTTGCATATGTAAAAAACATTTGCATAGTCCTTTGTAACCAAACAATGAAATGTGAATATCATTTAAATAGAATAGGGCAACAGTGTCTGTATTCTGTGGCCACAATGTGCTTTGTTCTCAACATTTCACTGATTATTCCTCTCATCGAGGTCTTTAAACATATTCGGGTGGAATAAAGTACAGTTCATGTCCTTTGTGTGTGTGTGTGTGTGTGTGTTTGTGTGTGTGTGTGTAATCTCTCTCTCACACACAGTTTTGTCAGTTTGTTTGGGGTATGAGAGAGACGAGAGAGAGCAATGTCTGGACCACAGTGCCTCCCTGCCTGCCTCCCTGCCTAGCCTCAGCTGACAGCAATAGAATGCATTGACCCAGTCTATATTAGGACCAACTTTTTGTCGGTTACCCTTGCACTTGCTGTCCTACTTCCCCCTATGTGCCTGGAGGTAGATCCGCCAGAATAGTCTGTGGCTTTGTCCGAAATGGCACCATATTCCCTATATCCTCCATATGCAACTGGCGGACCGCAGACCGGATCCGGACCCCAGAACTTGGTTGGGCTTCAACCCCTGGTATCATATAAACACACATAAGACATGGAAGAATGCGTAGAATTGCAGGAAATTAGCTTTAAAACTGCAAAATGTTCTCTCCGCCAACAAGAGGGGTGTGAACAGTTTGGGGTCGCATAGGTTGCGAAGTGGGGGTTTGTTACTACGCCGATAAATTACATGATCTATCCGGACCTGTGCCACCTAGGAAATTTGTGTGAATGGACCTTCTCAAATAGTACTTGAGTACCCATGCCCTATATAGGCTGTGTAGTGCTCTATAAAGAGAATCGGGTGGTATTTGGGACACAGCCAGAATAGTGAGTGTTCCTTGGCCTACAGAATTATCCCCAGCATCATATCAGCTATGCAGGCAGACCTACGGAGTCTCCAGGAGCACGCATGCACACACGCACGCACACACAAACTCTCTGCTGGAAATCAATGGGAACCTAGACACAGTCTGGTTCAGTGGACAATGGAACCTGCTGTTGTGCCTTTGATGCAGCAGCACTGGAGAAAATAAACAAAATTGCAGCAGCATGATGGTTCAGTGCAGTAATGCATAATACGGTATCTCTTCTTCTTTTGTAGTGCAAACACAGACGGGCAAGGATATGCTGCTGCTTCTCTTAAACTAAGATGAAAATGTGCAGCTATGGCGTTGACAGCAAAGAGAATTTACTGCCTGAAAACCAAAAATATTATTTTATTATGCCTCACAGTCTTTCTGCTGAAATGCAACGTGTCTCTCTTTCTCTCTCTCTCCCTCCTCTTTCTCTCTTTCTCTCGCTCTCCCTCCTCTCTCTCTCTTTCTCTCTCTCTCTCCCTCCTCTCTCTCTCTCTTTCTCTCTCTCCCTCCACTCTCTCTCTCTCCCTCTCTCTCTCTTTCTCTCTCTCTCCCTCCTCTTTCTCTCGCTCTCCCTCCTCTCTCTCTCTTTCTCTCTCTCTCTCCCTCCACTCTCTCTCTCCCTCTCTCTCTCTTTCTCTCTGTCTCTCTCCTTCCTCTCTCTCTCTTTCTCTCTCTCTCTCCCTCCTCTCTCTCTTTCTCTCTTTCTCTCTCCCTCCTCTCTCTCTCTCTTTCTCTCTGTCTCTCTCCTTCCTATCTCTCTCGTTCTCTCTCCCCCTCTCTCTCTCTTTCTCTCTGTCTCTCCCTCCTCTCTCTCTCTTTTTCTCTGTCTCTCTCCCTCCTCTCTCTCTTTCTCTCTCTCTTTCTCTCTCCTCTCTCTCTTTCTCTGTTTATCTCTCCCTCATCTCTCTCTTTTTTTATCTCGCTATTTATTTTTCTCTCCCTCTCTTTTTCTCAGCAACTAGTGCTGTGCATTAACCGAAATGTCTGTTTATTTTCGTTTTTTAAATAACTAATTGACCAACAAGGGTCAAATAATTTGAATTCCTTTTAGTTCGGGGGGTTTTTCTGTGCGTTCAACGCCCCGTTTGTGCCATTTCTCTGGAAAGATTTCTCTCTGGGACATGTTATCCAACTCATCATAGTTACACGCAGAAAACATGGTAATTAACTACAATGACTAGAATCCATTGTGCCTATAGCTGCCTGTTCTCATTGGCCGTGTTCGGGAGGATTAAAACCGCAATGTATCATGGGTAAATTGTAACTGACTGACTGACCTACAATTAGTGAGTTATTATTTATGATGAAAGGTGATTTGTAGATCAGTCAGTCACTTGGAATAAAATAATAAGTCATCAAATAAAATAAAAAAATATACACAACTGAAATATTTCCTTAAAGTAAAGTAATGTGAATAAAGGATGGTTTATTAATAAGTGATATGCGGTAATGGGCAGTCAATACCATCATTGGGGTTTATTAATGAAATAATAAAGTCATCATCATATATGATACTAAAAACAAATATGTAATATATACAACCAAAAACAAAGTAAAGTAATGTGAATAAATGATGGTTAGAGCCTAATAAATGATAGTAATAGGCAGGCACTACCATCAATTGTTTTATTCTGTGTTACAGCATTGAACCCACATAATGCATTTATTGTTTAAAGAAAATCGAAACCGAAATTTAAAACCGTTCATTGCTGAGCTTTACACATATTCTCGCCGCCTATATGTAATGGTTTCATATGAAGGATTTATTGTGCTGCTACGTTAATTAGTTATACACTACCAGTCAAAAGTTTTAGAACACCTACTCATTCAATGATTTTTCAAGGGTTTACATTGTAGAATAATAGTGAAGACATCAAAACTATGAAGTAACACATATGGAATCATGTAGTAACCCAAAAAGTGTTAAACAAATCAAAATATATTTTGTATTTGAGATTCTTCAAATAGCCACCCTTTGCTTTGATGACAGCTTTGCACACTCTTGGCATTCTCTCAACCAGCTTCATGAGGTAGTCACCTGGAATGCATTTCAATTAACAGGTGTGCCTTAATTTGTGGAATTGTTTTCCTTCTTAATGCGTTTGAGCCAATCAGTTGTGTTGTGATAAGGTAGGGGTGGTATACAGAAACTAGCCCTATTTGGTAAAATACCAAGTCCATATTATGGCAAGAACAGCTCAAATAAGCAAAGAGAAACGACAGTCCATCATTACTTTAAGACATGAAGGTCAGTCAATACGGAACATTTCAAGAACTTTGAAAGTTTCTTTAAGTGCAGTCGCAAAAACCATCAAGCGCTATGATGAAACTGGCTCTCATGAGAACCGCCACAGGAATGGAAGACCCAGAGTTACCTCTGCTGCAGAAGATAAGTTCATTAGAGTTACCAGCCTCAGAAATAGCAGCCCAAATAAATGCTAGTAACAGACACATCTCAAAATCAACTGTTCAGAGGAGACTGTGTGAATCAGGCCTTCATGGTCGAATTGCTGCAAAGAAACAACTACTAAAGGACACCAATAAGAAGAAGAGACTTGCTTGGGCCAAGAAACACGAGCAATGGACATTAGACCAAAAATTTGGGATTTTTGGTTCCAACCGCCGTGTCTTTGTGAGACGCATGTGGGTGAACGGATGATCTCCGCATGTGTATTTCCCACCGTAAAGCATTGAGGAGGAGGATTCATGGTGTGGGGGTGCTTTGCTGGTGACACTGTCTGTGATTTATTTAGAATTCAAGGCACACTTAACCAGCATGGCTACCACAGCATTCTGCGGTGATACACCATCCCATCTGGTTTGGGCTTAGTGGGACTATCATTTGTTTTTCAAAAGGACAATGACCCAACACAACTCCAGGCTGTGTAAGGGCTATTTTACCAAGAAGGAGAGTGATGGAGTGCTCCGTCAGATGACCTGGCCTCCACAAACCCCCGACCTCAACCAAATTGAGATGGTTTGGGATGAGTCAGACCGCAGAGTGAAGGAAAAGCAGCCAACAAGTGCTCAGCAGATGTGGGAACTCCTTCAAGACTGTTGGAAAAGCATTCCAGGTGAAGTTGGTTGAGAGAATGCCAAGAGTGTGCAAAGCTGTCAACAAGGCAAAGGGTGGCTATTTGAAGAATGTCAAATATAAAATATATTTTTATTTGTTTAACACTTTTTTGGTTACTACATGATTCCATATGTGTTATTTTATCGTTTTGATGTCTTCACTATTATTCTACAATGTAGAAAATAGTGAAAAAAATTAAGATAATCCATTGAATGAGTAGGTGTTCTAAAACTTTTGACCGGTAAATGAAAATGCTAAACCTAACCATTCCTATAACTATTGGTTTCATATGTAAATGCTGATGGTAATGCTTCCCTCTTGACAGACGGTTCTACCTAATGGCTAAGTATTAACACCATGCAACATGGCTGGCAGCACAGAGACAGTGTGCAGTTACCTCAGCGTTAATTAGATTCTCTGCAATTACCCACTCTCATTTATCTTGTATTAATTAACCATGAAATGATGATTGGCTCAGATTTTATTAAGGTGTATCTCATTTCCTGTTATATTTTGGTCTCATTTTCCCATTTATTTTCATTCTTTATGGTATGAGGTGTGAAATGATGAGACAGCCTGCTCTGCATTAAATGTTGGGGTGAGATAGGTAATGGAAATGTATGTGTGTGCATGCGCGCATGCTTGTGTGTGTGCACGTCTGTGTGTACGTACGTGTGTGTGCATGTGTGAGAGAGAGAAGCACTGAAGGACAGGCCAAGGGCGGGAGGAGGCAGGGGTGGTGTGTATCTGTGTTTGTATCATTGAGTGACTCACAGTGCAGTATCCAGGATGCCTCCCTCTCTCTCTCCGCTCAGGCTGCTCTCCTATCAGCACTCACTCTGTGGGAGTGGTAGTAGTCTGCCATTTTTACTCGCCCTTATTATCCAGACAGAAAGGAAGGATCTGGCCCAGACTAACAGCTCTGGAGAAACACTGAGTCTCTGTCTCTGAGAAGTCAGGCAGCAGATCCTAGGTGCAGACGATATTTACGTCCCAAATGGCACCCTATTCCCTTTATGGTGCACTTATTTGGACCAGAGCCCTAGTCAAAAGGAATAGGTTACCATTTGGGACACATCCACATACTGTCTCTTGCAAGCCAGCAGACCTTAGGCCTAGCCTGCCTACATCACACTGGTGGGATAGTTTCCTGGTAGAAATGGCTGCATCTGTCTCCCACAGTCTGGCAGCCAGGTGCATTTAGCTCTCTCTCTCTCTCTCTCTCTCTCTCTCTCTCTCTCTCTCTCTCTCTCTCTCTCTCTCTCTCTCTCTCTCTCTCTCTCTCTCTCTCTCTCGTTCTCACTCTCTCTCTCTCGTTCTCACTCTCTCTCTATCTCTTTCTTCACCTCTCTCTCTGTCTTTACTTACTGTATCTGTCTTCCTCCATGCTCTCTCCCCCCCTCTCTGCTCGCCCCCCCCCCCCCCCGCCTCTTTCTCTCTCTCTGTCAGGATAATGTGTTTCTGCAGCAGGCAGGCAGCACAGATGGAGTCTCAGGGAGCGGTCCTCATCCCATCACTCCCCACTTTGTATACAACTGCTGAATTGCTTCCATTTGCATCCCACCAGGAAACAAATGATCAAGGCCACGAGGATTGTAGATTGCTTCTGTCCCCTGGAACTGTGGCGTATAGAGCTTACTGATGTGTTCAATGTACAGCTGGCCCCTGAGCACCATGCGGCTCTAACCTACAGGGTTTGGAAAGTATTTGCTGGTGCTGGTTTATACTGTACACCACACACAGTGTATAGACACCACACAGTGATGAATCGTGTCATGCTGGAAGGTGACACCAAATTACCTCTAATATGTTGGGGTCACATAGAACAATTTATTCTTCCGGGGTTGTTATATTCAGGTGTCCATTTATCCCCAACATTTTTGATTCTGTGCACCAAAGCTTCATGTGAAAAATGGAAAACGTCTTCCTTCAAGCAGGGAGAGATGTCACAGTGACTCTTTGTTTTTACTATTTGTTGGCTGATGGCCTTGTTTACTGAACCTGTGTGTGTGTGTGTTCCTTGCAGGGCAGTGAAGAGGGAGACGTGGACAAGAACAAGTGTTGCACGCTGTGTAACATGTCCTTCACCTCAGCAGTGGTGGCACAGTCACATTACCAAGGCAAAATCCACGCCAAGAGACTAAAGCTTCTGCTGGGGGAGCAGCCTGCCATCACAGCCAAAGGTAGGCTCCTCTCTCTCTCTAACTCATTCTCCTTTACAGACTAAGCAGCTGCATTTTACTTCCCTGTGTGATGACATCAGATAATCCGATGAGATTTGCAGTGACAGATGTGACAGAGTTGTCTAACACACAGATGTGTGTTACGACAGATGTGCTCGTCCTCACACACAAAGGTGCTAGCTATGACAAGCAGACAAGCAGACAGGCAGAAAGGCAGAACACCACAGGTAGACTTTGGGATAACAGCTCACCTAGCTTGCTAAAACAGAGAGAGGAGCTGCAGCTCGTGTGTGTGGACTGGTGAAGAATCTCATTTTATCATTTTATTGTCCGTGGGTGTTTTGATTAGATGTGATCATCGTCTGCCGCAGCACCTCAGGGTTGAGGAAAGTCTGGAGGATATTGTAAACCACAGCAGCTGCTCCCTGCCACGCAAATCTGTTTACAAATTGACAGTTGAGAGAATAATGAAAGCTGGCCATGGGGGAAATTAGAATTAGAAAAAAGGACCACACTTTTATTTAATCAGATCACTCCCCCTTATGCAACACCTGAGACCTGGATATCCAGAGAGGATGCTGGAGGTGAATACAAAAATCATCAACTTTGTTTGTTTATTTGGGGTATCCTTTATCTTGAGAATATCTATGCTGATGGTACGTCTTTTGATTTGTCTGTTTATTCTGATATCCTTGACCAAAACTTTTACTACCCTCTGTGCCTTTTGTTTGAGTCTGCGCAATAGCCCACTATTGTGCAGTTAGTTAATAGAGAGTCAGACCAATGCTATACACTTTGGTTTGTGTTAATAGAAAAGAGATAGAAGGATGCCAAGGCCTGAAACTGCAGTAATACTCACTGCTTGCCTCAGTCTCTGTCTGTGCGTGTGTGTGTGTGTGTGTGTGTGTGTGTGTGTGTGTGTGTGTGTGTGCAAATGTTTCTTTGTCAGTTCTATATGTAGCCAAAGAGTTGTACAAAATGCAGAACATAAAGCTGAAACATATCTAGGCCCAGTCAGTCACCCTGGAGGCTCAGGCCTGTTTTTCCTTCAGGGCTTTCTGTTCCGGGAACACTCTGCTTTCCTCCTCCTCCCCTCCTCTTATCCTCCATTCAGCCCCCTTTCTATAACACTTTATTTGGATAGTCCAACTGTAAATGCTCTACAGACTATCTACAATCAGTAACCTTTCAACTATCTATATATTAAACATAACCCTAACCTTAACCCTTACCCTTATTCTAAACCTAACCCTAACCGTAACCTTAGCAAGCAGTTGATTATCAACAGATGGACTATCCAAATAAACTGTGACCCCCTTTCTCCCAGTGAGTCCAGCTACAGGGGACACTATAACCCCAAATGGCACCCTATTCCTTACGTATAGTGTGCCACTTTTGACCAGAGCCCTATAGGGCCCTTTGGGCTCTGATCAAAACTAGTGCACTATATTGTGAATAGGGTGCAATTTGAGACATACACAGGGTATGAGGGCAAAGCAGCAGGGAGACATGCTGTGTCACCCTTTCATTGCACATCATCGTCCATCGGCATGTATGCTGCCTGGCCCTCGGCCGTAATTGACCCCCCCCCCCAAAAAAAAAGAAGAGTATGGAAGTCAGGTCAAATTGTGTGTGCTACTGAAATGGCCCCAGTCTCAAAGAAAAACAATGGTAAAAGGAAAATGATAAAGAAAGCAGCTGACTACCTTAAAAGCTTTTGAAGTGTGTTTAACCCTGATATGTGTTGTTTTGTAGAGTTTACGCATGGATGTGTTGTACACATGGACCACATATTACTCAAAATTGGACAATCCATTTACTATTCCTGGTTTTCCATGATCAGACCTTGTATCCCACTATGTGGCAGAAATTATTATGCATTTAATATGCACATTGGGGCATCCCCTTGAAGATAAGGCCTTTGCGCCTGGTTAGTATGATGATTATCCTTTGACGTTTAACAAGGGTGGGCATGGGCAGTATGCGTTCAAGTGGCATAAATAATATGGTGGTGGAGACCTAGAAGGAGGGAGAGTAGTGGTCGCAGGCATGTCTCTGCAGCCCTCATCAACCATTACAGAACCCCTCTCCTCCTCCTTGTCCCCCTTCTCCTCCCCCTCTTCCTCCTCCTCCTTGCTCCGTCCTCTTTGTCCTTCTCCCCTCCTCCTTAACCTTCTTCTCCTCCACTGACATGATGTTGGTCACATAACCACCTTCTTAGCCTGCAGCTTCAGGGAGCTATTGTAACCCTGGTACAGGAAATAGAGTATACTGCAATCAAGGTTTGCAATCAGTGGCATCATGTTTTGTTTCTGCTTGATTTCCTTAAGCTGAGGAAGTGCTCAGTGCTCTGCTTTGGTATTTAGAGACAGCAGGGAATCAGCAGTACAGTAGCCTACTGGGTCATGTTAGTAAGGAGGTTACTAGGGAACGGAAGCGTTATTCTCCATAGAGTGAGCTGTGTCTCGCTCCTTCCTTCGTAAAACCTTGGTTATTTACGTAACCTTTTGATTTATTTAGTATAACGTATGCTGATTGCTGATACTGTAAAATAGTGGTTTGATAAAACTCTGTTCTGCTGTGTCTGCTATTTCCCCTCATGCCTCCCTGTCTGTCACTAACAGATTCAGTCATTAACCATGCCATCTGTGGCCAATGGTTCGGAACAGAGGATGCTCCACTCCCAACTAAGGGAGGCCAGACAGAGCAATCAATCGCACTGTCACCCAACAAACACAGCTAGAGCCACAGATAGACAGACAGACAGACAGACCTCTCACCCCCCCAGACCCCAGCCTCAGTCAGAGAAAGAAGACCAGAGAGACCCAGCCATTGGGTGCATCCCAAATGGCACCCTATTCCCCATTTAGGGCACTATTATTGACCAGGACTCATAGGCTATATTGGACTATATTGAAAATAGGGTGCCATTTGGGACTAAACCATACTGTAGGCTGCCTCTCAAAATGGAACATTCTCTAGATGTGTTGATCTCTCTGCATTTTCATTTTGTCTGTCATTCACCAAATCCACATTTCAACATGTTTAGTCTACGTCCAGAGGGGCTTTTAGTTATGTTGTTTACAAAAACAACTTGTCCTGTATTACATGATGAGAAATGGAGATTAGCCACATACAGTAAACACATGAATGACTGAATATAGAACACCTCCATTCTCCTGCAGAACAGGACAATCTACAGTGTGTGTCTGCTGCAGACAGAGGTTGGAGATGCTAGCTTCTGCACACTTGAAGTTGAAATTAATGGATTTATTGTGCACTACTTTTGTGCACTACACCCATAGGGCTCTGTTCAAAAGTAGTGCACTATAGAGGAAATAGGGTAGCATCTGGAAGGTAGAGGGAGAAAATGTCAGGAAGATAAATCCACCAGGGCATCAGGAAGCCTGAGCTTATTGATTTCTACATAATGAACATTACTGGAGTGGCCGGGTGCATCTCTTAATCCTCCCATATCCAAGGAAACTGTTGTTTCAGCCTTCAGCCAATAACACAAAACCCACAAAACTCTGCCTGCGTTCCGAATGGCACACTATTCCTATAGAGTGCACTACTTTCGACCAACTTTTGGTCGTGGTACTGCACTATATATGGAATAGCATTTACCCCAACTAGAGGCGGCCTCCTCAGTTTCAGACTCAAAACGTAGAGGACACATCATTAATTTAAAGATATTGAATTTGGACATCAGTGAGCCCCCTCAGAAACAAAAATGGTGCTTGATGCCCTCTGGGCACACACATCCAACCACAACCACTGCTAGAGCTGCTTATATTCAGGATAGCTTTACTCTAGATTCCCTCTTCTTTTATGGTATGTGTGTGATACATTCCTGACTATTTATGTGGAAGCTAAAGTATGACTGTGTAAATTATTCTGCCCTTTTAGTTGAACTCCTCATAGACATGGTTAGTTGTATGGTAATATGTGTGCATAATCATATACGGTTGCTACATGCTTTCACATGCTTCTTTAGTCTAAGGTTAATCGTTAGCACAATGAGCTGTCCAATTTCCACCTCTGCTAATGCTGTTTTTGACTTGGGTAGCTCTGAAGAAACGTTAATTGACCATTAGTATTCTTATGTCCCGTAATATCCCAAATGGCTAATCACTTTCTCCGAGCACTGTCTCCAGCTTATTTTGAACATTTCTGTCCGGTCTCCAAGCTCCAGCAGGCTTTGAGCGAGCAGAATAGTTTGAATGTCATTTCTCTATAACCACCACAGCATAATGCTGGGTTTGGTGAAGTACTTCATTAATTCGAGTTAACTGTGAAATCATTTTGAGAAAGCACATTCTGAAGTTTATAACCTTGGGTTTTAGCGTCATTACATCTGTTACGAACCCTGTGGCTTTAAATGTCTAGGGGAGAGGGAAAAGAGACCCGTAACATAATTCATGCAAATTAGAATCGTGACATGGAAAACAGTGAGAACAAAAAATACACCAACAACCATAAGCTACCGTCAAACACAAGATGTTTATTTTGAACACACGGTAAAGGTTTGGGAAAAAGGGCTGAGCAGGACCCAAGGAATTAAACAATAATGTCTCTTCCAACAAACACAACTGACTGGCTTTTAAAACAATGGGAGGTGTAAGTGAAAAACCAGAAAAGGGTGGTGCAATACAAAGGAATGTCCACTGATTGGTCCACCTCAGCAATCAGCAGACAAACGGATGTCGGACAGGTGGGACACCCCCAACGACCACCAATCGGGAACACAAAGGACACCTGTGATTAGCGCAGAAGGAGAGGAAAAACACAAAACACACACAGGATACCTGTATTCGTAACACTCCCACCCTTAAAAGAGCAAACCACAATGGTTTGCGACACACGTACCATCAAAACACCCAAAATTCAAAGATCAACAGCATCCTGACGGGATAACAAAAAAAACCTAGATCTTTAAACACGAGACAAAGCATATCTGCCAACACATTATCCGACCCCTTTTTGTGGCTGATTATAATTTTGCACTACAAGTGCCCAAAGCATAAGGCGTTGGTTCTGGTTGTACATCCAGTGGAGAAAAACTAAGGGGTTATGGTCAGTATACACTATCACTGGTAATGCACTGGAACCAACATAAACTTCAAAGTACTGCAGAGCTAACAACAAAGCTAGAGCTTCTTGTTCAATGGTGGAATAGTTTGTCTGACATTTGTTAAATTTCCGCGAAAAATAACAGACAGGATGGTCCACTCCACTGTGGTCTGGGTGCAGTAGAACAGCACCAGCACCTCTGGCACTTGCATCTACCTCCAGTTTAAACAGTCCTTCAAAATCTGGCGCAGCAAGAACAGGGCTACTACATAAGAGTGCTTTAGCAGTGTTGAAAGCAGTACGACAATCTTCAGACCATATACATTTTCTCACCGGACTGAGCAAATCCGTTAATGGAGCAACTACCGCAGAGACATTTTTACAGAAACTACGGTAGTAGCCAACCATCCCTAAAAAGCGGCGTAGCTCTCTTCTGGTGGTAGGTGCGGGAAATGCATTTATAGCTGAAACCTTGGCATCTACAGGGTGCACCTGACCATGGCCGACCTGTTTACCGAGATAAGTAACAGTGGCCTTCCCAAACTCGCACTTTGCTAAGTTCAGGGTTAGAGAAGCGGCTGCTAGACGTTCACACACTACCCTTAGAGTGTTAATATGATCTGACCACTCAGTTGAATAAATTACCAGATCATCAAGGTAAGCACTACAATTAGGAACTCCAGCCAATACTGTGTTAACCAGGCGTTGGAAAGTGGCTGGTGCGTTCCGCATCCCAAATGCCATGACAGCATATTGTAGGAAGTGGTCTGGGGTCACAAAGGCAGAGATGTCGGAGGCACGTGAGGTTAACGGCACCTGCCAGTAACCTTTTAGAAGATCTAGTTTGGTTACATAAGTAGCAGCACCAACAGTGTCAATACAGTCATCCAGTCTGGGTAACGGGAACGAGTAGGGCACTGTGACAGCATTGACCTTTCGATAGTCCGTACATAACCTGGATGTCCCATCAGGTTTAGGAACCAGAATGCACAGAGAACTCCAAGGACTTTAACTTGGCATAGCCAGGTTATTCTCCAGCAAATAACCGACCTCAACCCTCATTATCTTTCTTTTAGAGACGTTGACACGATAAGCATGTTGCTTGATAGGTGCAGCGTTTCCAACATTAATGTCATGTTCTAACACTTTTGTGTGTGTAGGCACATCATTAAAAAGACATGGAAAGTGTAATAGCCTCACAATATCATCTGACTGTCCGTCCGTTAAATGAATCAGGCTTGACGGGAGAGACAGCAGCATCTCTGAATTGGGCAATCTAGCACACTGCTGCTGAGTATTGCGCAACTCCAAACCATCTCCGTCCACATCATTAACATGACCTCCCACTACAGCCGCAGCAGCAATAGAGACAGCCGACTTTGCCAGTTTCTCTGGACTGTATCTGAGTGATGGGTCTGGTGTGTTATGTCTTCAACATGTTAACGTGGCACACACGAGATTGGCGTTTTCTATCAGGAGTCTGTATCACGTAGTCAGTTTCACTTAGTTTATTTTCAATTACATAAGGACCAGAGAAACGTGCTGACAATGACGCTCCTGGCACAGGCAACAATACAATAACTTGGTCACCTGGCTGCAGTGAACGAGAAACAGCCTGGTTGTCATAGTGCCGTTTCATCCGTCTCTGTGAGGAAGACAGCGCTTCCTTTGCTAGAGCACAGGCACCATGTAGGCGCTCACGAAAGCAACTAACGTAGTCCAACACATTTTCTTTCACACACAACTCTTGTGATAAAAACTGATCCTTAAGGACTTTCATATGTCCTCTCATGGTGTGTCCAAACACCAGTTCAGCTGGGCTGAACCCTAGGGATTCCTGTAATGTCTCACGGACAGTAAACAAAACTAGAGGAACTCCCTCATCCCAATCCTTCTCAGATTCCAAGCAATATTTACGGAGCATAGACTTCAGTGTCTGATGCCAAAGTTCAAGCGCACCCTGAGACTCTGTGTGATATGCGCTTGACACACGGTGTGTAACTGACAAGGATTTTAACACTTGTTTGAAAAGCTTAGAAAGGAAATTCATACCCTGATCAGTTTGTACCACCGTAGGTAACCCAAAAGTTGAGAAGAATTTGATCAAAGCTTTACTCACCACCGGTGCAGTAATCCTTCGCAGAGGAATGGCCTCTGGGTACCTGGTGGCCACACACATAATCGTCAACAGAAACTGGTTACCAGATTTTGTCTTTGGTAATGGTCCAACACAATCAACCATCACATGTTCGAATGGTTCACCTATGGAAGGTATGGGACAAAGAGGCGTGGGGGGAATAACCTGGTTCGGTTTCCCAGTTACTTGACAGGTGTGGCAAGTCCGACAGAACTGAGCCACATCTTGCTTTTAACCAGGCCAAAAGAAATGTCGCAAAACCCGATCATAAGTCTTGGTGACTCCCAGATGTCCGGACCACTGGTGATCATGAGCGAGGGATAAAACATTTTGTCGAAAGGCTGTAGGAATCACTATTTGGTAAACAGCATTCCAATCTCCGCCAGGATCAACATGGGATGTCCATTTACGCATGAGGAGATTACCATCAATGAAGTATGCCATGTTTTTCTTCTTTAGCTCCTCAACTGAGACAACACTAGAAAAACATTTAGCCAGGCTAATGTCAACCTTCTCGTTAGCGATCAGCTGCTCACGAGTGACTGGTAACTGTATTGCCTCAGCAACAAGTTCCACATACTTCTTCCTTTCCCTGGGCTGTTGATCAGACCGCACCAGCTTACCAGAAGTAGTACCCAAGCTATCCTCTGGGTCACACTCTCTGAATAGAATCGTGTTCAACAAATCTATCACGTCACCCACTTGTCGTGCATGAGCACGTGTGACAGCACAAGCGGGGAACACATCTGGTCACTTTTATCCAATACCTCCAATAAGGGTATCACCTTTCCTCCGGCAATATTGTTGCCCATTATAAATGTCACACCATTTACTGGCAACATAGGACGTACTCCAACTCTGAACAATCCACTGACTAACGCAGAGTGTACGTTCACGAAGTGCAATGGCACTGGGACGAATCCCATTTCAATTCCTTGTACTAACACACTGGAACCACAATATGTATTATTGGACAAGGGCAACACATCAGATAGTAGGAACGACTGCGCCACACCAGTATCTCTGAGGATTCTAACCGGACGCTTAGACGCTTCATCATCTGATATGGAATCAAACCCCTCAAAAATGAACGTTTCATAACTGTGATCTGGGACTGGGACTTTCAAACCACATTCACTATGAGGCCTCTGTTTTGATTCCGGCCTTACAACCGTACGAATCAGCCCAACACCCGTTGGCGGCCGGGCGTGCTGAGGCATCCCCTGTTTGCGTTTTAGCAGAAAGCAATCATTAACCATATGTCCCACCTTATGACAATAGAAACAGTGACACACATCTTTTGGGCGTGCTGGATGTACTGCTGGTCGACTAGGGCTAAGAGTTAGCAACTCCGCGGCCCTGCTCTCCGTATGAGCCGAAAAGACGCTCTTATGCGTCAACACAAACTCGTCCGCCAATACAGACGCTTCCGACAGTGAGGATACTTTCTGTTCATTCAGATAAACTACAATGCGTTCGGGTAAGCAATTTTAAACTCTTCTAACAAGATTAACTCCCGTAGAGAGTTAAAATCAGTTACCTTACTAGCAGTGTGCCATTTGTCAAACAGATTTCCTTTGTCTCTAGCAAACTCCACATAAGTCTGAGTAGAATACTTTTTATCAGACCTAAATCTCTGTCGATATGCCTCAGGAACCAGCTCATAGGCACGAAGAACAGAAGCTTTGACCATGTCATAATTCAAGCTGTCTTCAAGAGGTAGCGCTGACAGAACCTCTTGGGCTTTACCTGTTAATTTACACTGAAGTAATAGGCACCATACCTCTTTGGGCCATTTCAATGCTACTGCTATACGCTCAAAAACACTGAAATAGGAATCAACCTCTGACTCCCTAAACACAGGTACCAAGGTGATCTGTCTACTAATATCAAAAGTAGCAGATGACACAACTGTTGAGGACGGTTCACTAGCAGGCATAGTATGAGCAGAGACTAACCTCGCTGTTTCTGCCTCCAGTTCCAGTTTACGCATTTCCAGTTCCTGATCAAGTCTACGTGTCTCCAGTTCTTGATCAAGCCTGCGCGTCTCCTGTTCTGCCTCTAGCTTACGCGTCTCCAGCTTGTCTTGCCTGATTTGTGCCCGCTCTTCCGCCTCCATTTGGAGCCGTGTCGAGCGGACATCCATCCTGGCATCACTGTCGGACAGTGGGGAGAGTGGGTCAAAACGGGGCAATGTGGCTGGAGCCTTAGCCTCGTCCTCAGACACCGATGGGCTTACAGGAGCAGCAGCCACATCCCCTACAGGAGCAGCAGGCTCAGGCGGCGGTAACTCAAGCACTCGCTCGTTCAATAATATCTCTAACACTGCTTTCCTAACTTCTGCTTTCACTAAAACCCTTGATATGGGTACAGAAAAGTGGTCAGCCAAAGCCTGTAGATCCACTCTAGGGCAATTATCAAAAATCTCCCACGTAGGGTTTTCCAAAAAGGCATCCAACTCAAAAGTAGCCATCTTAAACTAGCAACACGAGCCGACGAATACGGAACACAAAACCAGTTAGTCACAGCTGCCAAGCTCAACACTGAACCAGACACTAACCAATTTGAATGAGTAGCATGGGTATCAATGAGATAGATCCCAGATGAGCCCTCATGTTATGTTACGAACCCCGTGGATTTAAAAGTCTAGGGGAGAGGGAAAAGAGACCCGTAACATAATTCATGCAAATTAGAATCGTGACATGGAAAACAGTGAGAACAAAAAATACACCGACAACCATAAGTTACCGTCAAACACAATATGTTTATTTTGAACACACGGTAAAGGTTTGGGAAAAAGGGCTGAGCAGGACCCAAGGAATGAAACAATAATGTTTAAAAAAAACTAAACTGATCTTGCCTGCCTCAAGAACCGCTAAGCTACTGCTAACCATACAAAAATTACAGTGGGTGGTCTGCTCAGGTCTAACTAATGTTTTTAGACAATGTTCTTTCTACGGGTAATGTAGGCCCAAGGGCAACTTGCTAAATCCCTCTTTTCCCAGAAACACACAACATAGTTACCAAACAGAGTAACCAGCAAATGAGTGAGTGAGTACACAAAAAACAGGACACCACAGTATCCATGCTCACATACGAAAATAGTCTCTTCCAACAAACACAACTGACTGGCTTTTAAAACAATGGGAGGTGTAAGTGAAAAACCAGAAAAGGGTGGTGCAATACAAAGGAATGTCCACTGATTGGTCCACCTCAGCAATCAGCAGACAAACGGATGTCGGACAGGTGGGACACCCCCAACGACCACCAATCAGGAACACAAAGGACACCTGTGATTAGGGCAGAAGGAGAGGAAAAACACAAAACACACACAGGATACCTGTATTCGTAACAACATCTAATGGAGAGGCTAGCTGCTGCACACTTAAGGATCCATTACGGTATATGATTCCAGTAAATGTATCATCTGACCCTGGATGCAGCACTATATGGTTTACGCATAATAGATTAAAAACTCTATAGCAGGGCTGTCAAACTCATTCCATGGAGGGCCTAGTGTCTGCTGTTTTTACCCCTAGACAACCAGGTGAGGAGAGTTCCTTACTAATTAGTGACCTTAATTCATCAATCAAGTACAAGGGAAGAGTGAAAACCTGCTCTGTCTAATCTACAGCTTAACATTTATATCACCAGGTTGAGAAACGGGTGGGGGGGCGCTGTTGTGTTTGTTTGGTTTGTTTTTCATGGTCTCGCCCGCTTGGAAGTGTGTATTGAGAAAATATTTAGTTTTCTTCTGTACAGGGGGGGATAAGGCAGAGGGGGATAGAAAGCCCCGAAGGGAAGGTTTTGTAGGAACAGATAACTACACGGAATTCAGAACGCTTTGATCTTTCTCTTTTTGATCTAACAGATTCTGAATCTCAACAGATTTCTAACTCTATTCGTTCTGATTAAGACTGCATGTGTGCTCTGAATGCAGTTCAATGTCCTGCTTTTATATGAAGCAAAATATGGTTATTTTCCTATTGGACACTAAAGCTATACCATAAAGAGGATGAAGATATTAGTTGGCCTTTGCTTCAGATGAAATGCAGCATGAGTTTAGCATCCTGAGCCGTTTGGGTTATTTGCATACTGTACCTGAAAAATAAATGCCACACTTCTCTCTCTCTCTCTCCTGATATACTACATTTTATTCCATGCAAATTGGTTTGAGAATGAATGTTCTCTTCACAGCTGAAATTCCAGATATCTAAATGAGCTATGATAAAGTTTGCCATTTCGTTACATTTATTTAACTAACCCTTTTAATGATTAGACTTAACCCATGGTGTGCCACTCTAACATGCATGATAAGCTTAATTAATTAAACTTCACATCTCATCAAACAACAAAAAGATTATCAGTGTAACAGACATTTATGTTCGAGGTCTATTAAATAACTGCTGTGCTGCCATTTGGAAGGGCTCTAGCTTCCTTATGATGTCTCCTTGACTTGATGATAATGAATTATGTCCATCAGTGCTGCTCTACTGCTGTCTGATTACAACAACAAAAAACAGTATTTTACAGATTTCCAAAAATGAAAATCTTTTCCACAGCCGCTACCTTTTCAGAGGTGATAACTAAATATATAAAAACTTTACGTCTCAAATTTTATGACAGTGAGTGTCAGTCTAAATGAGCTTTGTTTACTGCAGAAAGAATTTGAGGAAAGATATGACTGACACTTCCTTTGTTCCCACATGTAAACAATGTACTGTAGATTCTGCAGAAAATACTAATTTGAATGTCTGAAAGATGGAAAGCAAGCAAAGTGATGAAGGGGGAAAAATGAAGGACGGCAGTATTTTCGAGAGAATTTTGACAATTTTATATTAGTTCTTCTACTTGCCCCCTACATGCTCCAAATGTATCCCCTGTTACTTCCCACTCTCATTCAGTGGCGGCTCCTGAACAAATTCTCAGGGAGGGCAATTTTTCTGATGATTTAGGTGACCTACACACATTTTTAAAAAGATATGTCCAGCAACAACATGAAGACAGGGGCAGCATATAAGTCAATACCAGAAGCATTTATTGACTGATCTCAAAAGTGTTGGCTTACAAAAGCAAAATAAGTTATCACAGTAAAAATAATCAAGGGTGTTCTTTCACATTCCTCAACACTGCATAAACAATATGCATTTCCATAAACAAATGAAATATCAGCTGAAAATACAGCATCTTGGTATTTGTTCAGATTGCAGGATCAACAAGAGCTTTTACCACATTTTTTGATATCTGTTTAATCTTACCTTATGGCCTGCACTTGCTTGTGAAGCTGTCGAGGGCACGTTTGATAGAGACAGCATCGATGTCCTTCTTCTGTAGCTTCTGGTACAGAATGTCGACGTGGGGCATGATTTTGTGAAAAAGCCGCAGGAAAAAAATTAAATCTTCATCATGTAGTATCCTCACGTAGCCAGCTGCCTCTCTCAAGGTGTGCTGGTCAAATGAACCCAATGAACCCGTCCGGATGGCTTCAAAACATTATATGAGGTCGTCTCGATTCTCGTAGACAGTGTTCACGACTCTGCTGTTGCTAACCTCATCGTTGTGGCGGCGGACAGCTAGCCTGTATCCCTCATCCAGTTGAGTGGCAATATTCACTCTCCCAAAAGCAGACAATCTCAAACAGCTATATGTGGGTCTTTGACAGCTAATTTTTCTTAATCTTTTCTGAAAGATGGTGCATGTCGGTTACACCAGTCGCTGTCCAAGCGGTGCTGTCTGCTGTGCCGCCTTCAGGGTGGAAGAGTAAGCAGGGGTAGCAAAAAACTGCATTAGCTACATCGCAGCCTGCTAGCCAGGTTTTCCGTTCATACCAATTTTTGGAAAATCCTCGGGTGTAGGACTTCCCCCCTTTAGTAGACACCTGTTGAATTATTAAATTTGGTCTGGGGGGTCCTAATTGTTTCGTTGCCAATTTATCTTCATTTGTTCGCCGACAAAAAGGAACTTCTTTCAAAGACACAATCGAGTTGGACTGAAGCCTAGCCATTTTGATAGTAGTAGTGAATTGAATGAGGCTGCTACCTGGTCTTTTCTTAGTTACGTTCATTCGTGGTTACGTTATGTATGACGAAAGCGCGTAAGTGCAAGCCCACAGACACCCATAGAGAATGTATTGAAAGCTTTGAAATGTGACAAAACTAGATTTTACATGGGAGTCTATGACAGACTTCTGGGCGATTTTCAACCTGACTGAAATCGCCCAAAAAACGGGCGGGGCCATTTGAAGCACGACTTTAGCCTGATTTGACATTTAGTGGCTGGCAGATCAGACGTGAACACTGATAACTGCTGTTGCCGTGATATAATTTTTTATAAATTTATAAAAAAAAAAAAAAAAAATTTATTTCATTTTTTTTTAAATAATTGATTAGAAAAAAAATCCCTTCCTTTTCCCGTTTGGCAGTGCGTCGCCCATATCGCCCTATTGAACAAGCCGTCCCTGCTCTCATTATATGCTTTCTTTGTTACCTTGCAGCAACAAAGTCAGAGTGTGTCCCAAATGGCACTTGATTCCCTATATAGTGCACTACTTTTAACCAGGGCCCATAGCGTATTCCCTTTGCCAATCAACAAAGTAGCTGTACTTCGCTGCAAAGGTCACGAGTCCATCTTCTTAACGGTGATATACCCTCCTCAGCCTGCTGTTTTCTCCTCTCCATTTGTTGTTTTTTAATCCCAAGGACCTATACATATCTCTCTGCTCTGGATAATTGATGGCTGTGCAGTTATCTAAAGAGACTGGGATCTCTCACACAGAACAGTGCAGAACAGTTATCCTACCCCAAAAAAGGGTGAATGATGAATGGGACTGGGTCCACCCCCAGGGAGGATAAAGACTTCAGGTATAAATAGGCAGCTGCTATTGTAATTAATGGGTTGGCTGGATGGCGCAGGACTGGTGGACATTATTAAGAGTAAGCTATAAGGCTCAGATGTGCATTTTGAGGAACACAGCGGGCTGGGGTCATTAGGACTGCATTCTCATTGCTGTGATTACAGTGGGCTACAGAGAGCAACCTAAAGTGAAATGACTGTGATGATGGCTAATGGTGGAGGCTTTGTTTGCCCCATGGGCCATGGTCAAAATAAGTGCACTATACAGGGAATAGGGTGCCATTTTGGTTGCATCCTTTGATGGGGTCCTGTTGCCACGGTGGATAGCTTAATTTCCCCCATTGCTTATTTGCATCCAGTAAGCATGAATGATGAAGTTGTTCTAGTTATTTATGAAAATGTAGGATAAATATTCCTATCAAAGGTTTATTAGCATTCAGTGTTTTATTTCCTGCTTCTTCTTAGTCTAACCAGGAGTGGAATCAACATACAGTCTCTATACATCACTACTAACTAAGATCACAATAGTAAATGGATTCTGTAAATTATTCACTCATTGTCTAATATCTCTTGTAAATGTTTTTCCCTTCATGATAGAGTTACACTTAGTACGTTTTCAATACAATACTTCCTCATATATTTCCTTTTAATGCAGGAGCATGCATCTACCTTCAAAATCCATGGCGGTAGGTAGCTTAGTGGTTAAGACCGTTGTGCCAGTAACCGAAAGGTCGCTGGTTCTAATCCCCGAGCCGACTAGGTGAAAAATCTGTCGATGTGCCCTTGAGCAAGGCACTTAACCCTAATTGCTCCTGTAAGTCGCTCTGGATAAGAGCGTCTGCTAAATGACTAAAATGTAAAATGATCAGAGGCTATAAATAGAACCACTGCCCTAGATTTGACACAAATTACGTCCAAAAACTACAACCTTTTCCCTGAATTTGATGGATGTTTTCCCTAAACCTCAGAGCAGCCCAATCAATACTGTAACATGCCACTGCTGCTGGGGGAGGTTGATATACGTGGTGTAACAACAAGCAGACACAGTCAAAACCACTCAGGCGCCTCTGCCCAGGCTGTACATTTTATGGTTCAACTGATTAGCACATTAGGCTCCTGTCACAAAAATAATAACTGACACAGTTTGGCAGATATTCTTTCCTTCCGAAATGGCATTTCACCAAAATGCCAATCTCAGAAGTTATTTGGGTTGTCAAGAGGAAAGGCCGGCCTTGTTGACCCAAAGTGTCATGCAATTCATATCTCTTTTACACTTGCTACTTAAACTTTAAACTGACGTGAAGAGTCTAATGACAGTAATTAGCATTTATGAAATGTGCCTTGGGGATCTGAGTGTTTTCGTTTGGTAGCCTAGTGGGTACTGTAAATGTCACAGCCACAATTATTAATGACATAAAGAGCTGCCCTTTCTAAATTATTCAGGAAATGGTTGACAGGAAAATGCTGATAACTTCACAAGCTATAAATATCAGCATGATGATGATACCATAGTAGCAAACAGAGTTTGATTGTAGATTCTTAGCTACAGCCACCTCCAAAATGATTGATAAAGATGAGCAAAAAAGACTGTATAACACAAATAATATAAACACTGAGCTATATTGTATGCTCAAACAAATGGGAAATTGTATTATTTTACACTAATACAACTGCTCAGAGAAATACATTTTATTTAACACGTTTTTTAAAATAATTCTTAAAAAGATGGGGGTCAAAATTACCCCTGTTTTCAATACTTTGTGCACCCTCCTCTTGAAGGATAATGGCACTGAGTCTTTTTCTATCATGTTTAATGAGATTGGAGAACACATTGGGAGGGATCTTCGACCATTCCTCCATACAGAACCTTTCCAGAACCTTGATATCCTTTGGTCTGCGCTTATGGACTGCCCTCTTCAATTCAAACCACAGGTTTTCAATGGGGTTCAAGTTAATTGTTGCCAATTAACCATTTCTTTGTGGATTTTGACGTGTGGTTGGGGTCATTGTCTTGCTGGAAGATCCACTTGCAGCCAAGTTTCAGCCTCCTGGCAGAGGCAACCAGGTTTTGAGCTAAAATGTCCTGGTACTTGGTAGAGTTCATGATGCTGTTGACCTTAGTAAGGGCCCAAGGATCAGTGGAAGCAAAACAGACACATAACATCAAAGATCCACCACCATATTTTACAGTAGGTATGAGGTGTCTTTCTGCACATGCATCCTTCTTTCGACGCCAAACTCACCGCTGATTTGCATGGCCAAATGGCTCTATTTCTCATCTGACCATAACACCAAGAGTGTGCAAAGCTGTCATCAAGCAAAGGGTGGCTATTTGAACAATCTCAAATATAAAATATATTTTGATTTGTTTAACACTTTTTTGGTTACTACATGATTCCATATGTATTATTTCATAGTTTTGATGTCTTCATTATTATTCTACAATGTAAAAAATTGTAAAAATAAAGAAAAAGCCTTGAATGAGTAGGTGTTCTAAAACTTTTGACCCATAGTGTGTATATATATATATATATATATATATATATATATATATATATATATATATATATATATACAGTGGGGGAAAAAAGTATTTAGTCAGCCACCAATGGTGCAAGTTCTCCCACTTAAAAAGATGAGAGAGGCCTGTAATTTTCATCATAGGTACACGTCAACTATGACAGACAAAATGAGAAAAAATCCAGAAAATAACATTGTAGGATTTTTTATGAATTTATTTGCAAATTATGGTGGAAAATAAGTATTTGGTCAATAACAAAAGTTTCTCAATACTTTGTTATATACCCTTTGTTGGCAATGGCACAGGTCAAACGTTTTCTGTAAGTCTTCACAAGGTTTTCACACACTGTTGCTGGTATTTTGGCCCATTCCTCCATGCAGATCTCCTCTAGAGCAGTGATGTTTTGGGGCTGTCGCTGGGCAACATGGACTTTCAACTCCCTCCAAAGATTTTCTATGGGGTTGAGATCTGGAGACTGGTTAGGCCACTCCAGGACCTTGAAATGCCTCTTACGAAGCCACTCCTTCGTTGCCCGGGCGGTATGTTTGGGATCATTGTCATGCTGAAAGACCCAGCCACGTTTAATCTTCAATGCCCTTGCTGATGGAAGGAGGTTTTCACTCAAAATCTCACGATACATGGCCCCATTCATTCTTTCCTTTACACGGATCAGTCGTCCTGGTCCCTTTGCAGAAAAACAGCCCCAAAGCATGATGTTTCCACCCCCATGCTTCACAGTAGGTATGGTGTTCTTTGGATGCAACTCAGCATTCTTTGTCCTCCAAACACAACGAGTTGAGTTTTTACCAAAAAGTTATATTTTGGTTTCATCTGACCATATGACATTCTCCCAATCCTCTTCTGGTTCATCCAAATGCACTCTAGCAAACTTCAGATGGGCCTGGACATGTACTGGCTTAAGCAGGGGGACACGTCTGGCACTGCAGGATTTGAGTCCCTGGCGGCGTAGTGTGTTACTGATGGTAGGCTTTGTTACTTTGGTCCCAGCTCTCTGCAGGTCATTCACTATGTCCCCCCGTGTGGTTCTTGGATTTTTGCTCACCGTTCTTGTGATCATTTTGACCCCACAGGGATAGATCTTGCGTGGAGCCCCAGATCGAGGGAGATTATCAGTGGTCTTGTATGTCTTCCATTTCCTAATAATTGCTCCCACAGTTGATTTCTTCAAACCAAGCTGCTTACCTATTGCAGATTCAGTCTTCCCAGCCTGGTGCAGGTCTACAATTTTGTTTCTGGTGTCCTTTGACAGCTCTTTGGTCTTGGCCATAGTGGAGTTTGGAGTGTGACTGTTTGAGGTTGTGGACAGGTGTCTTTTATACTGATAACAAGTTCAAACAGGTGCCATTAATACAGGTAGCGAGTGGAGGACAGAGGAGCCTCTTAAAGAAGAAGTTACAGGTCTGTGAGAGCCAGAAATATTGCTTGTTTGTAGGTGACCAAATACTTATTTTCCACCATAATTTGCATATAAATTCATAAAAAATCCTACAATGTGATTTTCTGGATTTTTTTCCCTCCATTTGTCTGTCATAGTTGACGTGTACCTATGTTGAAAATTACAGGCCTCTCTCATCTTTTTAAGTGGGAGAACTTGCACAATTCGTGGCTGACTAAATACTTTTTTCCCCCACTGTATATATATATATATATATATATATATATATATATATATATATATATATATATATATATATATATATATATATACAGTGCCCTCCACTATTATTGGCACCCCTGTTTAAGATGTGGTCGAGGACTTCCAAAAATTCTCCTTTTTTTTTTAACAACATAGAACCCAAATGCAAAAAAAAGAGAAAAATCCAACCTTTTATTTAAGTACATTACTTTGGTGGTAAAAAAAAAAATCACCCATTTAGAAAAAAATTAACTTGAAATCATGTGTCCCACAATTATTGGCACCCCTAACAATTCCGCTGAAAATTTTAATTGATTTTTTTAAAAATATATTTTTCTGTAGTTGCTAAAGTTGGTCAGGGTATCTAGGAACTTTTAATTAGTAATTAATGACTTCCTGTTTCCCTGGGGTATAAATATGACGTGACACAGAGGCCTAATTCTCTTACCCATTTGTCAACATGGCAAAGACAAGAGAACACACCATTCAAGTAAGGCAGATTTGTGTCGACCTTCATAAGTCAGGCAATGGCTACAAGAAAATAGCCACTCGCCTTAACTTACCCGTATCTACAGTCAGAGGAATCATGAAGAAGTTTAAAACAACTGGAACAGTGACAAACAAGGCTGGAAGAGGTCCCAAGTTTATCTTGCCACAACGCACAGTGAGGAGGATGGTAAGAGAAGTAAAAAAAAGTCCTAAGCTCACTGTCACAGAATTGCATCAAAGAGTGGCATCTTGGGGTCACAAAGTCTCCAAAACAACCATCAGACGCTCTCTATATGCCAACAAGCTGTTTGGGAGGCATGCAAGGAAAAAGCCTTTTCTCACTAACACTCACAAACGTAAATGTCTGGAGTTTGCTAAGCGGCACTGGGACTTCAACTGGGATCGTGTGCTTTGGTCAGATGAGACTAAGATTTAGCTTTTTGGCAACAAACACTTTAAGTGGGTCTGGCGTAAAACAAAAGATGAGTATGCCGAAAAGCACCTCATGCCCACCGTGAAGTATGGTGGAGGATCTGTGATGCTGTGGGCCTGTTTCTCTTCCAAAGGCCCTGGGAACCTTGTTAGGGTGCATGGCATTATGAACGCTTTGAACTACCAGGACATTTTAAATAAAAACCGGATGGCCTCTGCCAGAAAGCTGAAGATGGGTCGTCATTGGGTCTTTCAGCAGGATAATGATCCAAAACATGTGGCAAAATCTACACAAAAATGGTTCAGCAGTCACAAACTCAAGGTCCTCCCATGGCCATCTCAGTCCCCAGACCTCAACCCAATCGAAAACCTGTGGGGCGAGCTCAAGAGGAGAGTGCATAAGAGAGGACCCAGGACACTGGATGATCTAGAAAGATTGTGCAAAGAAGAATGGTCAAAGATCCCTCTCTCTGTGTTCTCCAATCTTGTGAAATGTTATAGGAGGAGATTAAGTGCTGTCTTGTTGGCAAAAGGGGGTTGTACAAAGTATTAACATCAGGGGTGCCAATAATTGTGGGACACATGATTTCAAGTTTATTTTTTTCTAAATGTGTGATTTTTTTTTTTACACCAAAGTAATGTACTTAAATAAAATGTTGGATTTTTCTCTTTTTTTGCATTTGGGTTCTATGTTGTTTAAAAAAAAGGAGAATTTCTGGAAGTCCTCGACCACATCTTAAACAGGGGTGCCAATAATTGTGGAGGGCACTGTGTATATATATATATATATATATATATATTCCTTGAAGTAGAAGATTTCAGCCTGGGAGTGCTCAGTGTCTGCGACAGGTAAGGGAAGCCTTGAGAGGCCATCTGCATTGCAGTGCTGCTCAGACCTTCTGTACTTGATGTCGTACTGGTGAGCAGATAACAGTAAGGCCCATCGCTGCATGTGGCTGGCTGCGAGCAATGGAATGCTGGTGTGGGGACCAAAGATGGAGGTGAGTGGTCTATGGTCCGTCAGCATCGTCGTCCAAACAGAAATTGATGGAATTTCTTAATGCCAAACATGATGGCGAGTGCTTCACGCTCTATCTGTGCATAATTGCTCTCGGCTTTACTTAAGGTCTGTGATGCGAAAGCAATTAGCCTTTCTGCACCTGATGGCATGATGTGTGAGACAACAGCACCAGCACCATAAGGCGATGCGTCACATGCCAACTGTAATGGCAAGTTGGGGTTGAAGTGGGTTAGGGCTTCTGACTGAGCTTTTGTTACAAAAGTTCGGCATAAACTTTGCATAGTACGTCAGTAGTCTTAAGAATGATCTCCGCTGAATCATGTTTTATGGGGATGGAGCTTTTGCGACGGCTTTCACCTTTGATGGCGCCTTGTGGAACCCCGAACTGTCGATGACGTGGCCCAGGTACTCAACAGAAGGCCGGAAAAACTCTAATTTGTCCTTCTGGACCCTGAGACCGTACTCCTCCAGTCTCTGTAGTGTAGCGTCCAGGTTTCTCAGGTGCTCCTGCTCGTCTTTGCCGGTGATTATTAGATAATCGAGGTAACATTGGACCCCAGTGAGCCCGCTCAGTATCTGGTCCATAGCTCTCTGAAACAAGGCCGGAGCTGAGGTGATTCCAAAAGGAAGCCTCCGGTACCTGTACAGTCCTTTGTGAGTCACTATGGTCAACAATTATTGTGACTCTTGGTCAACATGCATCTATAGATAGGCCTGACATAAGTCTATCTTACTGAATTTCTGTCCTCCAGCTAAACCAGAAAAGAGGTCGTCAATGAGGGGTAGTGGATATTTTTCAGCAGTCAAGATTGGGTTAACAGGGACATTAAAATCGCCACAGAGTCTGAGCGATCCATCTTTTTTCATGACTGGAATGACAGGTGTAGCCCATTCACTAACATTCCAATACTCCACTCTCGACTAGTCTGTTTAGCTCAGTTTCAACTTGGTTTTATGGCATATGGGACAGGTCTTGCTTTGAAGAATTTTGGCTTGCTGTCTGGTTTCACAGTCATTTAACTGTTATGTCCTTCATACTGCCAAGTTCTCCATTGAACACAGCTGCATGTTTCCTCAATATCCCTTGTAGGTTTGTGTCCTCTTTTGCAACCATGTGTGTCCTAGCAAAGCTGGATGGTTGCCTTTCACGATGTAGAGTGGTAGCTTTACCTTCTGTTTGTTGAGCTCCACTGTAACAATCACGCTTCCTCTCACTGGAATAGTCTCACCAGTGTATGTTTTCAGCGTCATCTTCATGGGCTGTGGTGTGAGGTGATGTAGTTTCTCCTTGTATACAGCCTCAGAGAGCAAAGATACGTCTGCTCCACTGTCCATTTGCATCCCTACTGCTTTTCCATCCAGTAGCGGTGTCACCGGGTATTCATGTCCATGGTCTGAAATGGACAAAACATGCAAAGATTCTTCCCCTTCATACAGGGTATCACTTTGTTCATTTTCTGTGGGATTTTTATGCACTTTCTTTTTGTACTTCCTGAAGTACAAAAAGTTTGATTGTGTCTTTTTGTTTTTAAATGCACGTTTTTACATGCACCAACACTCTGCTTGGTGACCTGCTTTCCCACAGCGATAGCATGGCTTGCCACCTACTGCCTTGTTTAAAAAAAATCCGTAGACACCTTCTGCACTTGGCTGCTGTGTGTCTTTAATTGCCATTTCCATTGACATACTCATTTCTATTGCTCTCTGCAATGTTAAGTTGCTCTCAGTCAGAAGGTGTTTCTGAATTGCCTCGCTGCGCATGCCATACACTAACCTATCACGTATAGTGTCACACAGTGATTGCCCAAATTCACAGTGTTCATATCCCAAATTCACAGTGTTCATATAATTGTTTCAATACAGCCACAAACTATGAAATTGACTCCCCCTCGTCTTGATTTCTCTTATGAAACCTGAATCTCTCTGTGAGGACCAGTGGTTTGGAAGAATAATGTCCTTTTAAGGTAGCCACAATTTCATCATATGATTTATCACCAGGTTTTTCAGGCGTTACTAGGCTGCGTAGTAGATTTAATGTTTTTCCTCCCATAACAGTCAAAAATGTTGGCAGAACTACTTCTGCATTAATTCCATTTGCCAAAATATTCCTTCTTTAATTTCTCTTCAGTCAAAACATTCTGTGTAAGAACTCCATTGTTCCACAGATTCATCAAATGTTCCTATATTTCCAATGAGTGCAGACATTTTCACTTTATTATTTTTGTTTCTCACACTTTTTATATGGTCCCTTACTCCCTGCCCTTTTTTCTCTTCTTTTCACTCACAGCGATTTCACTTCCGCCCACAGACAAGCTCTTCTTCTCCCTCCAGGCTAGCTAGCATCACTCTTGACTGGCTAGCTCCACGTTTTCTTTGTGTCTTTCTACAGTGAAAATACCCCAAATGAAACTCAGACTTTCTACTGAAAATAATGAACCCAAACGTGAGAACGTTTCTTCCTCGTCGCCAGTTTTGTTGTATAGCACATTGTTTTACATATACAACTAATATAAGGACAGGACATGAAACGGGAGTAGAAACTAACCTGGGCATTGTTTAATGCATTTCACAGAACAAAACATTCCAAGAATTCCAATGTACATAAGCAGGGGGGCGTTACAGTTGCCCAAAGGGACAAACTAGAATATCAATACACGAGGGACGTACTTATAATAATATGCCATTTAGCAGACGCTTTTATCCAAAGCGACTTACAGTCATGCGTGCATACATTTTTACGTATGGGTGTTCCCGGGGATCGAACCCACTACCTTGGCGTTACAAGCGCCGTGCTCTACCAGCTGAGCTACAGAGGACCACAGGACTACTTCTCTTAGATTATGTGGAAGGAAGCTGAAAGACACAATTAGAGACAAGAGAAGTTTGGAATCAGCATGTCTGTTTGAATAACATTAAAAGAAAAGAGGGAAAATGCTTTGCCATGTTTATGAAAATGATATCTCTTCTTGAAATGAATATTTTTTTGGTTCTCCTTTGTTCCCTGGCTCTATTGACATCATCATCATTATCATTCCCCACAAATGATATACATTTCACACTCTTTGATTTTCAACTCCTACAGCCACTTAATTCCATGCTGTCATCCTCTTTTCTGCTACAGCAGTTAATTGCCTGAATGATATGCTGTCTAAACCAAGGGCTTTGTTATCAACTCATATGTGCCTTTAAGGCCTATAAGTGGTGACAAAACAGTGAGAAATATAACAGTGAGCTTCTAGACGCTCCAGATCAAAAGCTTTTTCCTACACCACCTTTTCTATTGTTTTCAGTGCCCCAGTTTTTAACTTCCTGATACTATATTTAAACAGCTGGTAGTTTACAGTATCAAAGGGTTCTTTGAGTGCTACTTTTTTAAGCTAATAATCTATATGAATGCTACCTGGTCTATACTGCAGTGTACATATCCATGACCTGCCAGTCTTCACTGTAAAAGTTCTGACTTGAAGATGAGCATGAACTGCTATACTGTAGCCTATCATTATTAACAACATGACTAAAGAACATGGTGCTGACATTTGTGTTTCTGCACTGCAATTCTGTCCTGACTGGCCATGAGAGACTGCCTCACAGTGGTCCGTAATGTGATCTGATGCCTTCTAACGGGAAATGTTGACTTATGAAGGGTGGGCCAAGTGTTAAAACTGATTAACTTGATAGCGAAATCCCATATTGAAAAATGTTTGTTCAGGGTTAATGGTGGCATTCATGCATGAAGGCACATTGCACACAAGTAGTCAACATTAAGTAGAGCAGGGTCTTTTTTTCCAATTGCCAAGTTTGATTTAGAATTTCTTCTTCATGCTTGTGATGGAGTTAACAACTTGTTATTGGTGGGGGTGGAATAGGAATAGCCAGAGCCAAAGTGATGCAATGCCTCTGATCAGCGCTCATTTCATGCCTCACATTCTGCTATTTTTGCCTCTCGGCAAGAAAGCTTGTTCCTTTACCAACCTTTGTTTTCTTCCTTAAGTTTTGTTCCTAAGCCTTTTTTTAGCTGACGGATCAACAAAAAAAAAAACACATCAATCTATATTTTGGTCTAAAGAGTGTTGTCAAACAGCAGAGCAATGTTGATGTGAACTCCCCTGTCTGTGTTTCCTGTTTTTCTGTCCAATCAGAGGCTCCGCCCAGTCCTGTGAAAAGCTCCCCGGAAACGACCCCGGTGACCTCTCCTCGGCAGCGCAGGGACTCAGACCGCTACTGCCAGCTATGCAATGCCTGGTTCAACAACCCGGGCATGGCGCAGCAGCACTATGACGGCAAGAAGCACAAGAAAAACGCGGCTCGCGCCGACCTCCTAGAACAGCTGGGCAAGACCCTGGACATGGGAGAAATGAAAGGTACAACACAGAACAGGGAACGCCTGAGGCAGACCAGATAACCTGGCAGTCTCTCTCTTTCTCTCTTCTCTCTCTCTCTCTCTCTCTCTCTCTCTCTCTCTCTCTCTCTGTCACTCACATGCGCACACACACACGTAGCACAGATAACCATGCAGCTCACTGCCTCCTCCCCTCAACCCCACTCCATAACAGCCAGGATTGTTAGTTACTGTTGCCTCTTGTGTGTAGTAACATTATATAAGTGTATGTGTAGTAACATTGTTATATGGAATAACACAGGAAAAAGCCATGACAAGGTGTTAGGTAAGAAAATAGGACACTGTCTGCTAGTGATGGAGGAAAAAATCGAGACAGTTACATATCGGGGATATTATTTTTGACGATATATTGTGTCATATCGTTTTGACAATTTTGCAGTATTGTTTTTGCGCTAGTTGGCTGTATCTGCACCAAAACTCCAGTATTTTTCCTTCATAGCTTGTTCTCCATCTTCTTTTAAAATAGGGAGCCGGGCCTCCCGTGAGGTGCAGCGGTCTAAGGCACTGCATCGCAGTGTTGCAGCGTCACTACAACCAGGAGTTCGATCCCAGGCTGTGTCACAACCGGCCGTGACCGGGAGTCCCATAGGGCGGCGCACAATTGGCCCAGTGTCGTCCGGGTTAGGGTAGGGTTTGGCCGGGGGGGGGCTTTACTTGACTCATCGTGCTCTAGCGACTCCTTGTGGCGGGCCGGGCGCCTGCAGGCTGACTTCGGTCGTCAGTTGAACAGTGTTTCATCCGACACATTGGTGCAGCTGGCTTCCGGGTTAAGCGAGCGGGTGTTAAGAAGTGTTTGCCAATTTGTTTTCAGCACTTTTATTTCCATGACTGATCAAAACTCGTTTTCTCATGGCTCTCTCTTGTCCCTCTGCAGCAGACATCTGGTGAGCAATATGTTTGGAACATTGAAGTGCAACAAAATCACATTATCGAATCGCAATGCAGATAGAATCATGAGAATTGCAATACATATCGTATCAGCACCTAAGTATCGTGATAATATCGTATCATGAGGTCCCTGGCGATTCCCAGCCCTAATGTCTACTAGAGTGTATCTCAAATCTATAGTACATCCAGTATGAAGAAATATGCATGTACAGTACTGTATGTGCAGTATGTGATGTTTGAAGCCTTGGAAGTAGGTCTAGGGGAAAATACAAAACACAAATTAACTTTTCAGTTCTGTATTCCTCATGTAATAGATAATATATCAGTATCAGCTGAATTCAATGCAAAACCACTTTTGGAAGGACTGACTCACCATTTGTGATACCTACATCTTGAGATAGCACAGCAAATGTCAAGATGGGGTCAATATATTACATTCATTTGTACACTTTATGGCATTTGTTACGCTCTTTAGTATGGCATTATCAGTTATTAAATGGGGGGCTAAGGAGGTCCACTATCCTCTGATGTTAATGTGAGACTCCTATTTCTCTGGCTGTGTTGCATGCATCCCTCTTGACTTGGCTAGTGTCTGCTTCTATGCCAACCAAAGAGAGCTACAGTGGAGAGGCTCAGCGTCTCTTAAGTACCTGGACATGACAAGCCTGTTTCGGGCTGTTAATTTTGGAGTGGGGAGGGGAAATGGTGCTCTCTTTCTCTCTTATTGTCTCCTACCCACAATATTTCAATAACAATGACAGAATATGATTCCAGCAGCAGGCTGCTGCAGTGCTGTGGTACACAGAGGGTTGTAAAGTTAAGTAGTGAATGAGCAGACATAATGTCGGATGTCTCTTCAGTCATGTCCGATTGGAGATGTAGCTTAGCCTCCTTAACTCCTGGTCTTATTTAGATTGGCTCTGGTCTTATTTAGATTGGCTCTGGTCTTATTTACATTGGCTCTGGTCTTATTTAGATTGGCTCTGGTCTTATTTAGGTTGGCTCTGGTCTTATTTAGATTGGCTCTGGTCTTATTTAGGTTGGCTCTGGTCTTATTTAGATTGGCTCTGGTCTTATTTAGATTGGCTCTGGTCTTATTTAGATTGGCTCTGGTCTTATTTAGATTGGCTCTGGTCATATTTAGGTTGGCTCTGCGTTGTCGGGGACCTGCACTGTGCCATCCAATCAGTGAGATGGACTGTATCTCTATTCAGTCACATCTGATTGGAGATGTACTCTAGGCCTGATTGATACTTACGGCTGATTGGTTGGCTCTGCTTTATAAGGGACGAACGGGGAGGCACCGTGCTGCCCAGTCACATCTGATTGAAGATATAGCCTAGTCCAAGTCCTACTCCTAACTCCAAGGCTGGTTATTTCTACTTAGGACTGGTTGATGGGCTCTGCATTGCCAGGGATGAATTGGGAGGCTTCACCTGCACGTTCTCAGGGATAGCTGTGTTTTTTTAGGAAGGTTTTACTTGCAATGACTGTGATATGTTGTTGTCTTAGCTACCTTAGTTGAATGCACTGACTAACTGACCTAAATGTAAAATGCACTGTGTTGTCCAATCACTGAGATGCATGAGTATGAGGAGGAATGTACACACTTCTTCTTATTTTGTCCATGTGTCACAGATGTCGCATTTCCATTGAGGATTTACCCCAGTGTTTTACCCAAAAGCTCAGACTTTTCGGTTTCTATCTATGTGGGCTGGCACCCGTGTCTCACTGGGCCATGGCTTCGGTGCACCTGCTCTAACTGGAAGCCAAGGCAACGCTCTGGGTACTTATCAGCTAGCATTTACATAACAATGGCTAAGTGTGAACTTGAACACCTTCTCACAAACCAACAGTCTTGAATGATGCAGAGGTTGTTGATTCTGCTCGCCACAAGTCTTTAGTGTCACACTCCTGATGGAAACACAATAACACTAGAGCTGACATTAACATAAAACACTGGCGGCCCACTAGTGTGGGGTAAGTCTCAATTGAAAAGCACCAATATAGTACTTTGTCATCATGTAGTATGCCCTGTGTGGGGTTATTTGGAGTTATTGATGGGGATTCATGAATATTCACGATTGATATTAACTTGAGTCCTTGCCCACTCGACACTTTGAACTGCGTGATCGTTTCAAGTTAAGTGTAATGCCTCGTTCTTCTCCTAAAGCAGTGCTCTTTTTTCAGACGGTCCCTGAATATCTCTTGAATGCTTCCTCCCATACAGGCTCCGCTTACGGACTGAGGACTTGCCTATTCTCTGTGAAATAGATGAGCCATAACTCAAAGCCAGAGTGTTTCGCCAACATAACTATAGTCATTATAGGAGGCTGGAAATGTCAGCATGGAGATGCAGTATTCAGCACTCACAGCCTAATGAGCGTTTTTCTCAGGCGATTATCAATTAGTAATGAAGATGCAAATCATCCTAACAGGCAGAAGTAGCATTGTGTGGATGGGGATGGAGAGGGAAGGGGAGCAGGGGCAGCCAGGGCACAGCAGGTAGGGATGGGCTGAGCTGCTTAATTCATAGGACTGCAGAGCCATGCTGGCAGGCCCATCTTTCACACAAAGAGCTACTACCTAGAGCACTTCTACTATTTCCTCTTTCTCTCCTTCTCTGTGACCACGGCCCTCCGCCGAATGAAATAGCACTATTTTTTGTTGTTGTCTTTTTTCTTGGTCTTTCTTTGTTTTTTTCCTGTTCTTGCGCACTGTGTTGTCTGATGTTGGATGGCTATTAAACAAACAGCTGTAGATGGATATCTGGTGGTTCTGACTGAAGGTTTTCAAGCAGGTGATGAAATATTCATTGAATACCTATTGGGAGGTGATTTAAAATTTTGAGAGATTCCTGTACATTGGTCGGTGGTTATACAGCACGGTAGTGGTGTTGTTTCTGAGAATGGAGTTTGTGAGAGCACTCTGCCGTGTATATTCTGTGTCCCAAATGGCACCTTATTCCCTATAGTGCACTACTTTTGACCAACCCATTAGTAATCTGCGCTGTGTACTATAGAGGAAGACCCTCCAGGGGAGGACCTGCCCACTTCTCTCTCTCTCTCTCTCTCTCTCTCTCTCTCCTCTCTCTCTCTCTCTCTGTCTCTCTCTCTCTGTCTCTCTCTCTCTCACACACTCTCTCTCTCACACTCTCTCTCTCTGTCTCTGTCTCTCTGTCTCTATCTCTCTCTCTCTCTGTCTCTCTGTCTCTCTGTCTCTCTCTCTCTCTCTCTCTCTCTCTCTCTCTGTCTCTCTCTGTCTCTCTCTCTCTCTCTCTCTCTCTCTCTCTCTCTCTCTCTCTCTCTCTCTCTCTCTCTCTCTCTCTCTCTCTCTCTCTCTCTCTCTCTCTCTCTCTCTCTCTCTCTCTCTCTCTCTCTCAGCTCTGATTTACCAACAGCCAATACAACCTTTTGTTTATTGTTTTGCTTTATCACCACCATCCCCCCACACTCCTCCATCTGTGCTCCCATTTCACCCTCTGTTTGTTACCCATCCTAAACCCTACTAACCTCACTCTATGATCATCTGGGTTCAGCCATGTGCTCTGGGTTTCAGATTTCCCCACAGAGCTGAGACTTCATGGAGCTTTGTAGAGCTAGGCTACCTAATGTACTGCCTCTTCATGGAGCCTGCCTCTAAAGCAGGGATGGGCAACTGGCCGCATGCCCTCGGATCAATCCCCCCCCCCCCCCCCCCCCCCCCAAAAAAAATACTGTTGTGAGTTAGAATAGTAGAATAAACAAGGTGCAATTTCAGAAATTGGTTGTGCATCAGCAGTTATTCTCTTTTTATGTAAGTCACTGATTATTTTACCCATCAATGTTGCCCACCCCTGCTCTAAAGGACGTGTGTAAATGTTTCATAGCTAGCTACCTGTAAACACTATACAGCACCTTAAAGTGGTCTAGGCTATAACATAGGAGTTTGTGTAATCTGTATGTTTCATAGCTAGCTATACCTGCATATGAGGCCCTCTGCTCCACTAGGAGCTGAAAGGAATAACTATACCTGCATAAAGTACCTCAAAGTGGTCTATACCATATGGGCTTATGTAATCTGATGGTGCTGTACAGTATGGAGTGTAAACTAAGACTGTATAGTACATCAGCGTATTGATTGTATAACGTCAACGATTTTACCTTTAGAGGACTTGATAAGGTAGAACCTATTGACTCATCGAGTGCATCCCAAATGGCACCCTATTCCCTATAGGGTACTACTTTTGACCAGAGACCTATGGGCCTTTGTAAAAAGTAGTCCACTATATTAGGTATAGGGTGTCATTTGAGACGCAGACATCCTGTCACAACAGAGGAGCTGATAGAGTGGTATGTGGATTAGGGACATTTTATTGGATAGTTAATCCCTTTAACACATCACCACGGGCTGAGTCCCAAATGACACCCTATTTCTTATATAATGCAATACTTTTGACCAAGGCCCATAGGGCTCTGGTCAAAAGTATTGCACTATATAAGGAACAGGGTGCCATTTGGGACAAAGTCCACATCACCTCCATACATCAATTAATGTAATGTAGGGAACATGTAAACAAGATCCAAGACAGTCCAACCTATCCCAGTTAGTTCATGATGTATAGTAGGCAACTTTCCCCCTGAATTGCTGCAGTCTGTTTTAGGGAATGCTATTGATGCTCTTTTTCTTACGAAGTCGTTTTTTTGGAAGTTACAGAAGATGATAAATGGTGCGAGTGTCCCTTGTAAAAGAGCAACAACTTTTCTTATTCTTATTATTATAATCTAAAATATAAATATAGATTCTACTTCTAAGTTCTTCTTTTCCTTCTAAGAAATAATTACTTATTTCTTATTATTCTTACTATTATCATCTAAAATGTTTATATAGCTTTGGGTTATGGAGGAGGTCCATTAGCTACATTCAATTTGAATATAATACTGTCTGTTGCTGTGAGATTCTGTGCCAAAGTGTTGGACCACTGACTGAGTCTAAGAGACATTGTTCTATCTAGACTGGAGCACTGCAGTCATTTATAACAAGAGAAAGCGAGAAGAGGAGAGTGTACCATTTTCTTGTTTCCAGTGCACAGGCAGATAATGGCAGTTCTCCTGGGGGCTTCCTCACTGTAAGCTCGCTAGCGCTGTGGACTGATGACACACATACAATTGCTCTTGCTTTTATCTTCTATCTTTTTTTTCTCCCTCCATCCACACTCATCATGTCACTGAGTCTGTATGCGCCCAAATGGCACCCTATTCCCTATTTAGTGCACTACTTTTGAACAGGGCCCATGAAAGTAGTGCCCTATATAGGGAATAGGGGTACTATTTCGGACGCATCCTGAGACTGCAGACTGCAGTGCAACCCAGACCATTTTGTTGTAACTAACACTATGTAAGGAGATTTAATCTTCTCTATGTCTCGTTTGCTTAGTCTATAACAGAACTGCTTACTGAGCAGAAAGGAGGACTGGACTGGTTTATCATGGTGAGCCTTAGCTTTGTCTGTCATAGAACCAATCCTCATCAAAATATAAAAATAGGGGCCAGCACTCACTTGATTCAGTTGTACTTGAAGTTTTTTATGTTTTTAATGTTCTTTAAAAAGAAAGAAAATAGAAACCTGCACACTGCTCTTGCTAGTATCACTGTTCTTTATTAAGCTTTACGTATCGGCCTCAAGGCCTTCGTCAGAGCTTTGGTGTGAGTGTTTGTAATTTGCACCCATATGTTGACATTGCTCTACCCACATCCATTTAGTGCATTGAAGGAAAATAAAAATGTGTTACCAAATATATCAATGTGCATTTCATAAATATTCAAATTAAGTGTATACATAAAACGTATTAAACACGTCTGTTAAACCACAATGAGGACATCAACCTAGCAAGTACAGTTTCATAAATTGTTTGGTACAGTGCAGGATAAAAACGTCATAGAGTAGGCTGAAGTGGTTAACGACAAGACTTAAGTTCATGTTCACATTTACAGCATAACATGCATGGGCATTTCATCATTAAAATCTGTGTGCCACCCACATACAGGAAAACGGTTCCAAATAAACAACATTATTACGTGCTCCTCCACCCATGTTATCAACATGATTAAATGTCCATGAGAATTAGTGAACATAGAAGTTTAATCACGAGAAACAACAGGGATTATTCTGTAGCATTACATTTTAACGACCAGAAACATGACATTTCTACCTTTTAGATTCTGTGACATAGAGGTCTAGATATCAGACAAGGGAGGTCATATACATAATACTCTGAATAAAAGAGAATGTTTTGGGATTTTCACCCTCCAGACATTATTCCCATGCATGTTATGTTGTAAATGTGAACATGAACTGAAGTCTTGTCGTTTACCACTTCAGCCTACTCTATGGCGTTTTTATCCTGCACTGTACCAAACTATGAATTATGAAAATGTACTTGCTAGGTTGATGTCCTCATTGTGGTTTTACGTTTTATGTACATACTTTATTTGAATATTTATGAAATGCACATTGTTAAATTTGGAAACACATTTTTATTTTCCTTGACTCCAACGCCATTCGATGCACTGAATTGATCTGAGTGGAGCAATGTCTACATATGTATAGAAATTACAAACACTCACACCAAAGCTCTGACGAAGGCCTTGAGGCCGATACGTAAAGCTTAATAAAGAACAGTGAAACTAGCAAGAGCAGTGTGCAGGTTTCTCTTTTATTTCTTGTTATTCAATAGTTATTATGCACCTGGAACAAAGATAGCTCAGATGTGCGAGTGCCTTTTTGAATGTTCTTTAACACGCAACATATCCTAACAGAGCACACACTGCAAATGGCTTCTAGCAAACTTTCATTGAGCACGTTAAGGTAAGAACAAGTTGGACCCCAGGAAGACTAGCTGTCGTCATGGCATCAGCTAATGGCGATCCAAATGAAGAATAAAGACTAAAGCACATTCTCTCCCATCATCCTGATAGAACCACTGCCATCTTTCTTCCTCTCATCATCATGCTTATCAATCAGTCCCTCCTGATCCCATGTCTAAGCAGCTGCATGCAGATCTAATGCAATCTGATATGATTAGGGCTGTTACGGTGACCATATTACCGCCACACCGGCGGTCACGAGTCATGACTGCCAAATTCCACGTCATGGTAACTAGGCTTCTCCGAGATCTGATGCTGCTGATGGTCATTAGTAGCCTACTAAACTTGCTAACTGCCTGGTACTCAGCACTCTATTGTCTCTCTAATCAATGCAAATGTAATCAAAAATCAAATCAAACACTTCATGAGAGCCCATGAGCTCATGTTGCGCAACATTTCTATAGGCTATGCAATTGCGTGAGAAAACAGAGTTTTGATGGGCTCTATTCAAAAGAGAGGATCCCATCAGCTTTCTATAGGCTAGGCCTAATATATTTATTTCTCTACTTTCCTAATATTAAGCACATTGCTTCGCTTTACAAAAGGAGTATAGCCTACCTGGCTGGCATGAAAATGAACCACGGGAAAAGCGTCCTCCTTTTGCTATTTAAGTGCATAGATTACATGTATTTTTCCCCTATTCTGAGACAGGTGCATTATAATGGTCCATTCTAAATCAAAACGAATTAAACACATATATTAGTTACTATATGTAAAGACAAGATTAAATTAAGAATAGTCTAATGGGTGACAATATTATCACTTGTGAATGATGGAATATCACTTGTGAATGATGCCCAGCTTGTGCAGTAAGGCGAGAAACAGCACATGCCTTTTTTCTCTCTTGACTTTTTCAAATCATAGTCGCACACCTCATGTAGCCTAGGCCAGAGGCCTATATGGTTTAATAAGGTTTGTATCACAACTAATGTAGCCAAATAACGTCTTACAATTAAGCATATTAATCCGCTTTACAACCGGTGTAGAGCCTAACTGACATACATAGGTGGCGAGTGAGTTTCACGTTTGGGGAAGATAATTTTCACCATAAAAATGCACCTTTATAATAAAGCATTACATGCATCATTGCATTTGCGGTCAATTTTGATAACAGTGTTTTCCTGCTAATTGATTGCATTTTGGAACATCCGTGCTGATAGCCTACTGCCATGTTCGCATTGTTGCGCTTAAAATGTGAAGAAATAGCCTAATAGTTTATCAACATTTTAAGCCAAACGTTCTGATATTATTATTTTTGAGTGGTTGTATTCATTTGGGATCTATCGCATCCAACAACTGTCCCAGAGTATGTTCGGAATATTTATTTAAAATAGGTGTAACTTTTGTACAATGGGGGATAGTGGATTGACGTAGGCTAGTGCTTTTGCTGTTCATTAGGCCTACTCATCTTGTTGGCTGACGAAAAGTAAATGTGGACACTTCTTCTAACATCTTCAATATGTGCCTCAGAATTCAATAAGAAGGACACGCGCAGTTGTGTCCCCGATGTGTCTGTCTTCACTTGTATCCTACTTCGGAGCTGAGATGCCTGTGAGAAGGACATGATCACGTGACGGGCATTGGCTAATAAGAATTGAGATATCTGAGAGAGCCATGTGAGTGAGAGGTGCTTCGGAGTACGGCAATTGGCAGCCGGGAGAAGGGAATTATAATGATTATATTCAGCCCAAGGGCACTACAGCCACACAAGGGGGATGGCGCCGGGAAATTCAAGGCCTGGTGAGAATATTATCAAGTGCTTGTCAAATAGTGAATGAGAGACTGATGAAGTGTGTACAGGCTGTGCAAGAAACAAAGCAGATCTCATGCCTTTCATACAACTTTTTTCAAATCATCATGAGAGTCGCATCATGCAGCCTTAGAATGTATTAAAAATCTAAACATATAGCCCAACATTTGTATCACAACTAAAGTTGCATAAATACCTGTAAATTAAACATATAGGAACGACCTGTTTCTTTGTGAAACGCTCAACACAGAATAGCCGCATGTGCGCCCTCCCTCAGAAATCAGTTGGAGAAAATATCCTTTCTATTTTATTCAGCTATGTTCAATTGTATTCTTCATATTATAAAATAATATAAAATAATGCCACGGAATTCTAAGCAAATCTTGTCTGCTAAATTAACTAGTGTATCCCACAGTCATATGGCATAGCCAGATCAGGGCCTAACATAATGTCAGAGTATGCTATTCTGTTCTTCTGAAATAGGCTAAAATAAATAATGGATTTATTGTGATGGTGTAGGCTATATTACATTTATTGATTTTACTTTTTTAAATGTAGATGTTCCAAATGTCTGCATCAGTGGCTTGTAGGCTATGTGTGGAAACCAGGAGATGCTAACATGTTTTATGTTTATGTGAGACGGGCTGACAAAATGTCATGACCGCCTCAGCCCTAGATATGATTGCATCAGTGAATATGACTATATCCCTCCAAAGTGTTTAATTTACACCCTAGCCAGCCCTGTCAATCAGGCCAAGTGTAGAAGACAAATTGTGTTTCTCTGGACTCCATCCCACATCGTTAATTGGAGGGATGTGTCCGGGAGATGTAAATTGGCACGTCCTCTCAACCAGCTTCAGCAGCTTCCTCCCGGGGCCCTACAATCACAATTCACAAGCAATTCTTCTTGTCTGTGTGCTTCCATCCCCACTCCCTCCTGACCCTAAAATAGATATATTACTGCCATTTACTGCCTTAATGGCAGGCTCAGAGACTGGCAAATTACACAGAGATGGTCAAGCTCCTTTCCAATAGGGCACAGGGGGAAGGAAGGCTCTGTTTTTTGTTCTAGTTGTCGTATATTTCATCAGAGGAAGAGAGGCAATTCAATATGCAGAGAACCGGGAGAGTGGGAGATTACACAAAGCCATCAGTATAACAATGTCCCCCATTTACACTCAATTTATTTCCCATCGTTTTGGTGTACTGTTTTTTGAGAGATTGCAATCTTATCTGCCACATGATTCACTGAACAAGATTGCTTTTAACAAGGGTTTTATTTCAGCACTTTGTGTTGCTTGAAGATGGGTGAAATAGATAGATGGGGATTTTAGAGCTACAGGGGGATGTGTGTTTACACTGCAGACTTTATACACATTATTTAGAATTTCCCTGTTGAAGACATGTTTGTTGAAACAAGTCGGTGGTATGCAAATCCAATAAAGGCATTCTTTTGTTGCAGGCTTTCAGTTTTAGTTTTATATATAACCCAGAACGTATTTTGTTCTCAGCATTTCCGTATCCATTAATATAATCCTTGCCAACTAGTTTGAGGTTTCTTAACCCTCCCGTTGTCCTAGGGTCAAAATGACCCGCCACTGTGTTAAACCAACTTTATTTAATTTTTCTTTAAAGTCTCACTGCCTCCTTCTCACAAATGATCCCCCAAAATATAAAAATTAAATAAAGTTGGTTCAACACAGTGGCGGGTCATTTTGACCCTAGGACAACGGGAGGGTAAGGTTTCTTGCGATCACCCAAGTGAGGGATGTTTTTCATTACGAGTTCTGTTTTATAAACCCCAAAAATGTAATACAGCCAAGAAACTGGCTGTAGTTCTGGACTATTGGACCATTTGGCATGATCTAAGCGGTGTCCCTTGCCTTTTTTATATTTCAGAGGAAGCATATGCTTTTTCAGCTCTCGGGTGCTTTGCTGCAGTCAGAGCTGTACTGTAGCTGTCACTGAGCACGAGATACACCATCTGAGTGGGGCAGATGGCTCGTGGTTAATTTAGCATGAACCGAGGACCTTCACCACCTTTCTATGTTCATAAACAATCCACGCAGACGATCACACTGTTGATCAATCACACTCTCTTTTTGCCGGGACAATATTTCTCAATTAACAATTAAGACAACGTAAGCTGTGGCTGGAATAGGAAGTAGAGTGACTCAATTGAGCATTTACATAAAATATTCCCATTAGAAATGTACTAGGGAAGGGGAGAGATGAACTGGACAACATGGCAGATGTGATCACGACACTGAATTGAATTTACTGTAAACTAACTGTGATACAGTATACTGTATGGATATGGTGACAACTTCTAGGTGTCTGACATGTTGTTATCTGACTGTATCCCTAGTTGGGCTCTGGACGAATCCTCTTTCATAAGTGTCCTAGATGTTAAACCAAGATCTATGGGTGAGATTTAGATGAAGATAGCGCAACATTTTCAATTGGCTCTTCTACCTGTTACTCTCTTGTCATTTTAGGAATGTCAATTTCAAGTTTAACAGAAATAAATGTCTCTCTCATGACTCATCACAGAGCAGAGGCCCCTGAATGCAGGAAGGATGAGAGTGATGAGAGTGAATGCATCAGCAGCAAGAGACACAGCGCTCCAGCAGCGGTAGACTGGTACCCCATTGCTCATGCAGGGCAGGTGCCATGGGAGGTGCTGCAGGTTGTAGTGCCTTGATGGAGGCCGGGGCTGGAAGCACATTTCTTTCACCTTTTCAAAAAGAGTTTGAGATGCGGCCTGTCAAAAGGCCACGCGGCGCCGAGCCCGAGTGCTACCCCTGCCGATCACTGCAGCGCTTTAATGTCAGACTCATGAGAGTTTCAGGGGAGCCTCTCTCTCTCTCTCGCAAAATTTTAATCTCAGAGCTTTAGGCAAGGCAGTCGTCGCTCTGACACATGGTTACTGAGGGGCTGACAACAGATGGAGAAATTGCAGAGAGAGAGAGGGAAAGAGAGAGAAAGAGAGAGAGATTCTTGTCTCCCATCTCAGTCTGTCTGAACTTCATTAAAATGGATCAGATCAGCAGTTTTTCTATCTAGCTATGACAGGGCTAACAGTCAACAAGCACTTAACATCAGTGCCATCTAGGTACAGTACTGGATGATGTTACAAATAATCTGGGTACTTTGTTTCTGTTGCTGATCTTTGTTCAGTCTGACATAACCTCATAATGAGACAATCTGGCAGCCCAGAGCAACCTCTTTCCTCTCTCTCTCTCTCTCTCTCTCTCTCTCTCTCTCTCTCTCTCTCTCTCTCTCTCTTCTCTCTCTCTCTCTCTCTCTCTCTCTCTCTCTCTCTCTCTCTCTCTCTCTCTCTCTCTCTCATGCAGGTGAGGTTTTAATGCTGTGACATAGCTAAAGAGAAAGGTAAAGCTCATCAACATGGGGGATATGACCTTAAGACGGAGGAGAGACTGGATAATTAGATTCAATGATGGGACAGAAGTGGGGACATTTATCCTTACCTTGGCCTTTCTTACCCTCCAAACCCTTTAACTCAATTTAGAAAGAGGAAGCAAGCGATTGGGCTATTTGTCATGCCACTGTTTCATTAGTTTTAACATGACAGCCATTAAACTGAGCACTCACTCTGTCACAGCAGGGAGCCAGCTGAACAACTGTATCACAGACAGACAGACAGACAGACAGACTGAACAGCGCCGGAGAAGATGGCTGCCGTTTTACAGCCCTCTAACCATTTGTACTATTATGTGTGTTTTTCCGCGTTATTTGTAATTTATTTTGTACATAATGTTTCTGCCATCGTCTCTTATAACCAAAAAGAGCTTCTGGATATCAGGACAGCGATTACTCACCTCGTATTGGACGAAGATTTTTTCTTTAACGAGGCGGCCGCGAAGGATATCATACAGACACCCGACAAGGCCCAAATCCCCGTAATTCGCGTGAGGAAGAGACGGAGATATCGTGGACGTAGATTGGGGTGCCTTGTAAGGATCCGACGGCGAGCGAGTAAACTGCCTCTTCCATCAATCCTATTAGCCAATCTTCAATCATTGGATAACAAATTGGATGACCTAAGATTACGGTTATCGTACCAACGGGACATTAAAAACTGTAATATCCTATGTTTCACCAAGTCGTGGCTGAACGACGACAATAATAACATACAGCTAGCGGCCTATACGCTACATCGGCAGGATAGAACGGCTGACTCCGGTAAGACAAGGGGTGGCGGTCTGTGTATATTTGTAAACAACAGCTGGTGCACAAAATCAAATACCAAGGAAGTCTCGAGGTTTTGCTCGCCTGAGGTAGAGTATCTTTTGATAAGCTGTAGACCACACTATTTTCCAAGAGAGTTTTCATCTATATTTTTCATAGCTGTCTATTTACCACCACAAACCAATGGTGGCATTAAGATTGCACTGAATGAGTTGTACAAGGCCATAAATCAACAGGAAAATGCTCATCCAGATGCAGCGCTCCTAGTGGCCGGGGACTTTAATGCAGGGAAACTTAAATCCGTTCTACCTAATTTCTACCAGCATGTTAAATGTGCAACCAGAGGAAAAAAAACTCTAGACCACCTTTACTCCACACACAGAGACGCATACAAAGCTCTCCCTCGCCCTCCATTTGGCAAATCTGACCATAACTCTATCCTCCTGATTCCTGCTTATAAGCAAAAACTAAAGCAGGAAGCACCAGTGACTCGGTTAATAAAAAAGTGGTCAGATGACGCAGATGCTAAGCTACAGGACTGTTTTGCTAGCACAGACTGGAACATGTTCCGGGATTCTTCAGACAGCATTGAGGAGTACACCACATCAGTCACTGGCTTCATCAATAAGTGCATCGATGATGTCGTCCCCACAGTGACCGTACGTACATACCCCAACCAGAAGCCATGGATTACAGGAAACATCCGCACTGAGCTAAAGGGTAGAGCTGCCGCTTTCAAGGAACGGGACTCTAACCCGGACGCTTATAAGAAATCCCGCTATGCCCTCCGACGAACCATCAAACAGGCAAAGAGTCAATACAGGGCTAAGATTGAATCGTACTACACTGGCTCTGACGCTCGTCGGATGTGGCAGGGCTTGAAAACTATTACAGACTACAAAGGGAAGCACAGCCGCGAGCTGCCCAGTGACACAAGCCTACCAGACAAGCTAAACCACTTCTATACTCGCTTCGAGGCAAGCAACACTGAAGCATGCATGAGAGCACCAGCTGTTCCGGATGACTATGTGATCACGCTCTCCGTAGTCGATGTGAGTAAGACTTTTAAGCAGGTCAACATTCACAAGGGGCCAGACGGATTGGTAATCCGCAGGGCCAGACGGATTACCAGGACGTGTACTCCGAGCATGTGCTGACCAACTGGCAAGTGTCTTCACTGACATTTTCAACATGTCCCTGACTGAGTCTGTAATACCAACATGTTTCAAGCAGACCACCATAGTCCCCGTGCCCAAGGACTCTAAGATAACCTGCCTAAATGACTACCGACCCGTAGCACTGACGTCTGTAGCCATGAAGTGCTTTGAAAGGCTGGTCATGGCTCACATCAACATCATTATCCCAGAAACCCTAGACCCACTCCAATTTGCATACCGCCCCAACAGATCCACAGATGATGCAATCTCTATTGCACTCCACACTGCCCTTTCCCACCTGGACAAGAGGAACACCTACGTGAGAATGCTATTCATTGACTACAGCTCAGCATTCAACACCATAGTGCCCTCTAAGCTCATCACTAAGCTAAGGATCCTGGGACTAAACACATCCCTCTGCAACTGGATCCTGGACTTCCTGACGGGCCGCCCCCAGGTGGTAAGGGTAGGTAACAACACATCTGCCACACTGATCCTCAACACGGGGGCCCCTCAGGGGTGCATGCTCAGTCCCCTCCTGTACTCTCTGTTCACCCATGACTGCACGTCCAGGCACGACTCCAACACCATCATTAAGTTTGCCGACGACACAACAGTGGTAGGCCTGATCACCGACAACGATGAGACAGCCTATAGGGAGGAGGTCAGAGACCTGGCCGTGTGGTGCCAGGACAACAACCTCTCCCTCAACGTGACCAAGACAAAGGAGATGATTGTGGACTACAGGAAAAAAAAGAGGACTGAGCACGCCCCCATTCTCATCGACGGGGCTGTAGTGGAACAGGTTGAGAGCTTCAAGTTCCTTGGTGTCCACATCACCAACGAACTATCATGGTCCAAACACACCAAGACAGTCGTGAAGAGGGCACGACAAAGCCTATTCCCCCTCAGGAGACTGAAAAGATTTGGCATGGGTCCTCAGATCCTCAAATAATTATACAGCTGCACCATCGAGAGCATCCTGACTGGTTGCATCACCGCCTGGTATGGCAACTGCTTGGCCTCCGACCACAAGGCACTACAGAGGGTAGTGCGTACGGCCCAGTACATCACTGGGGCCAAGCTTCCTGCCATCCAGGACCTCTATACCAGGCGGTGTCAGAGGAAGGCCCTCAAAATTGTCAAAGACTCCAGCCACCCTAGTCATAGACTGTTCTCCCTGCTACCGCACGGCAAGCGGTACCGGAGTGCCAAGTCTAGGTCCAAAAGACTTCTCAACAGCTTCTACCCCCAAGCCATAAGACTCCTGAACAGCTAATCATGGCTACCCGGACTATTTGCACTGCCCCCCCACCCCATCCTTTTTACGCTGCTGCTACTCTGTTAATTATTTATGCATAGTCACTTTAACTCTACCCACATGTACATATTACTTCAACTATCTCAACTAGCCGGTGCCCCCGCACATTGACTCTGCACCGGTACCCCCCTGTATATATAGCCTCCCTACTGTTATTTTATTTTACTTCTGCTCTTTTTTTCTCAACACTTTTTTTGTTGTTGTTTTATTTTTACTTTTTTTGTTAAAACTAAATGCACTGTTGGTTAAGGGCTGTAAGTAAGCATTTCACTGTAATGTCTGCACCTGTTGTATTCGGCGCATGTGACCAATAAAATTTGATTTGATTTGAACAGACAGACAGACAGACAGAGAATTTGTCCCAAATGGCACCCGATTCCCTTTATAGTGCACTACTTTTGATGGGCCCTGGTCAAAAGTAGAGAACTATGTAGAGAATAGCGTACCATTTATGACGAATCCACAGAGAAATCGTTTGTCACTCTGTTAGTTGCTGATTTGGTGATCCACAGATGCCGAAGACATCAAAAGGGGCGAGAAATAAAGTGATCGTCTCGTTCAGATCTTAGTTGAATCTTGGAGTGAGCTAGTTAGCTTCGTGTTTTATACCCAAAGCAATGGTATGTAATAACAAAATACAATCAACAGCTTACATTTCACTCAAATCAGAGCTCTGTCTAATAAGACCCAAGGTGTGTCCATCCCTCAAAAACCTCCAGCCTCAGTAATGGATGTTATAATTTCAATGTAATTTAATTGTGATCAATACTGAATGTGTGACATTTCAGTGTGGGCATGTCTTTAATTGATTCTCTCCACTTCCCCCCGCCAGGAACAGTCATCAGTGAAGTTGATCATGCGTAGCTTGACAAGCACTGAGCACTGACCCTAGGCTGCGTCTCAAATGGCACCCTATTCCCTATTTAGTGCACTACTTTTGACCATAGGGCAGTATGTAATGAATAGGGTGGCATTTGGGACGCATTCCTAGTGTCTCCAACAGGCAGTTGTATAGAGCAGTGGTTCCCAAACTGTGAGGCGCATCCCCCGAGGGGTCGGCAGGGTGGGCGCGGGGGTCCCCCTCAGTCCGGCTTCAAACTTACTCTTGAAAGTTGTAATAGTAGAATGCAATAGGTGCAATTTCGTGGGATGTTCCCCAATGCTGGAAGGGGGGCCAGAGTGAAAAGGTTTTGGAACCCCTGGAATAGAGGAGAAGCTGCTGTTAGTTAGTGTTATCTCATCCCTTCTAGCTCTCTAATATTTTTATTCACAGCACTGAGAAAGAATGCTGACCAGGGTTCTCATTTATAAACGTTGCGTACGCACAAAATATCCCCCAAAACATGCGTGCGCCAGTTTTCATGCAAAAGTTGCCATTTATACAAATGGAACTTGACGTGATAAAGTGCTTATCCTCCCGCAAACTTTAGACCATGCGTAAGCTCAGTTTTGAGTGGGTGAGGTATTGCAAAAGGGGAATATATGATGACACTCTTATTCATAACAAAATAACTGGTAGCTAAATATAATAACAAGATGCAATCATTTGCCGGTAGTGAGAAGAGTGAAAATCTATTCATTTTATCTTTGCATTCTAAAATAATTAGAAATAGGCATCTATTTCTTGTTATTTATTTCATTTCCAAGATCATTGCAGAATAAATTCCTCACCTTTTCTGACCGTGATGGTTTCATATTGGCAAAATAGCCTGTAGGCCTTCAACAAATTAGGATAGGCTAACATTCGTCCCAACTCTAATTTTATTGGGCCCACTTCACATTAGTAAATAGATAAGCTATTTCAAGTATTTTGCTCCATGCAATCCGATCCGAAGTGCAGTTTAACGGTAGAACAGATGGTTTACCTTTTCCATTGATGTTTGTAGGCTACGTCTGAATACTGTAATGTCAAATTTCTCGAGTAGACAATATTGAGTTCATGAACATAATACAAATGTCATAACCATTGCAGAATAAATTCCTCACCTTTTCTGGCCATGATGAGTTCATATTCCCCAAGTAGCCATACAACAACCATGCACATCTTTAATTGAATTGTGCCTATTAGATAGGCTATTATAATTTCAAGTTTTTGCTCTATGCATCCGAAAGGGAGCACAGGTTTAAAACATTCAGTAGAATTTAACAGGTGAATAGAAAATGTACCTTTTGCATGGAAGTGCTTAGGCTACCACTGTAAGTATTCACTGAGTGTACAACACATTATGAACACCTTCCTAATATTGAGTTGCACCCCCACCCCCCCTTTTGCCCTCAGAACAGCCTCAATTCGACGGGGCATAGACTCTACAAGTTGTCAAAAGTGTTCCACAGGGATGCTGGCCCATGTTGACTCCAATGTTTCCCACAGTTGTGTCAAGTTGGCTGGATGTCATTTGGATGGTGGACCATTATTGATACACACGAGAAACTGTTGAGTTTGAAAAAAAATTACTTATTTCAAAAAATTCTAAAGAATAAATACGCCCCACTTTTCCGTTATTTATTCTTTAGAATTTTTTTGAAATAAGGTATTTTTTTGCAAGGCACTGTACATACATAGTTTCATCGTTACCAAGTACAATAATTGTAATTGAAACAAGTCGTTTGCTAATACATGACACCTGTCTAATCCTGCTAAAACAGAAGAGCATTTGGGAAATATGTTTATAAATGTTTATTAATCCAGTGTGTCTGTGTTTGTGTGTTTTTAATTCCAGGTCTGAAACGTAGCTATACCTGTGAAGTCTGCAGTGTCACACTCAACTCTGTGGCACAGTACCATGCACATCTGCAGGGCTCAAAGCACCAAAACAAGTGAGTTTTCTACTCTGTGTACTGCAGCTAAACAGACAATTTCACACTGTGTGTTCTTGTCTGATGGTAAGTGGCCAGCAATGTAAATGGGACTGTGTTTGGTTTAGGAATACATGTTATGACATTGAAAATCAATTGGCACTTTCAAGGAGGCTTTTTACATTCTGCATCAGCCATAGATAGAATAGATAGAATGTATGCAGCTATATATGAATATTAGCGAGAGGGGGAGAGGGAGTCCCTCTGCTGGCTTCAGGCATCTTTGGATCTTTTTCCACTTAAGTTCAGTCTTATTGAAAGCAATTCGTTTTTGAGTAGGAAAAATTAGTCTAATTGAGCCATTTTTTCACTTCTTTCACATTGCTGCTGCTAAGTGGTGGCCGTGCTGCAGTGCCTGCAGGAGTGGCACCCAGATTCAACAAGCGCTTGTTGTACTGTAGACACAACAAACACCCACAGCCCAGGCTAGCTCCATCAGGCTGTGATCATCAGAGAGAATAAACAACTAGCGCTAATAACAACTAAAATGCACACACACGCACACACACACACACACACACACACACACACATACACACACACATACACACACAAACAACCATCTAACTCAGACAACTAGTGCTTATACACAACCAACACACATAACTAACACCAAGGGTGTTTCTCAATGCTACCGTGCTCCGAGCACGCAAATTGGAGCATGGGAGGGTCGGAGTATTAGTCCAAATCAAAGTATGCGAAACGGAGCACGGAGGGCACTTCTCGAATGAGTTCTCTGTTTGTACATATTTTGAAGCATGCATCGATGCAAGCTTCAATGAAAAGTATGCAAAGAAATATGACGCAACCACGTAAGAAATGACGAAACATGTCTTGAAATCAATGGCGGCCATTATTTGAGCTGAAGCGAGAGAAAATACACTCCGACTTCAGAATGAAATGTTGCCTATTCACATCTCATATGTTGCCTGACTACAATATTTTATCTTGATATGTACATTTTTGCATGGTTACCTGCCTACAATACCCACTGTAGTGTGCATAGGTCGCAAGCCCATAGTAAGTCAATAGAGCTAACAGGCTAGCTACTACTGTTAGCTAGCCAGATAGCCACAAAGAATTGTTAGCTAGCTACCCACGAAGAATTGACATCTACCTTGGATAACATTGGTTTTAGTTCATTTCTGCCTGTTGTACTATTTGGTTAGCTACATTATTACAATTCACATATACAGTTGAAGTCGGAAGTTCACATACACTTAGGTTGGAGTCAATAAAACTAGTTTTTCAACCACTCCACAAATATATTGTTAAAAAACAATAGTTTTGGCAAGTCGGTTAGGACATCTACTTAGTGCATGACACAAGTCATTTTTCCAACAATTGTTTACAGACAGATTATTTCACTTATAATTCACTGTATCACAATTCCAGTGGGTCAGAAGTTTACATACACTAAGTTGACTGTGCCTTTAAACAGCTTGAAAAATTCCAGAAAAATTATGTCATGGCTTTAGAAGCTTCTGATAGGCTAATTGACATCATTTGAGTCAATTGGAGGTGTACCTGTGGATGTATTTCAAGGCCTACCTTCAAACTCAGTGCCTCTTTGCTTGACATCATGGGAAAATCAAAAGAAATCAGCCAAGACCCCAGAAAAAATGTGTAGACCTCCACAAGTCTGGTTCATCCTTGGGAGCAATTTCCAAACACATGAAGGTACCACGTTCATCTGTACAAACAATAGTACGCAAGTATAAACACCATGGGACCACGCAGCCGTCATACCGCTCAGGAAGGAGACGCGTTCTGTCTCCTATAGATGAACGTACTTTGGTGCAAAAAGTGCAAATCAATCCCAGAACAACAGCAAAGGACATTGTGAAGATGCTAGAGGAAACAGGTACAAAAGTATCTATATCCACAGTAAAACGAGTCCTATATCGACATAACCTGAAAGGCCGCTCAGCAAGGAAGAAGCCACTGCTCCAAAACCGCCATAAAAAAGCCAGACTACGGTTTGCAACTGCATATGGGAACAAAGATCGTACTTTTTGGAGAAATGTCCTCTGGTCTGATGAAACAAAAATAGAACTGTTTGGCCATAATGACCATCGTTATGTTTGGAGGAAAAAGGGGTCTGCTTGCAAGCCGAAGACCACCATCCCAACCGTGAAGCACGGGGGTGGCAGCATCATGCTGTGGGGGTGCTTTGCTGCAGGAGGGACTGGTACACTTCACAAAATAGATGGCATCATGAGGAAGGAATAGAATGTGGATATATTGAAGCAGCATCTCAAGACATCAGTCAGGAAGTTAAAGCTTGGTTGCAAATGGGTCTTCCAAATGGACAATGACCCCAAGCATACTTCCAAAGTTGTGGCAGAATGGCTTAAGGACAACAAAGTCAAGGTATTGGAGTGGCCATCACAAAGCCCTGACCTCAATCCTATAGAACATTTGTGGGCAGAACTGAAAAGGCGTGTGTGAGCAAGGAGGCCTACAAACCTGACTCAGTTATACCAGCTCTGTCAGGAGGAATGGGCCAAAATTCACCCAACTTATTGTGGGAAGCTTGTGGAAGGCTACCCGAAACGTTTGACCCAAGTTAAACAATTTAAAGGCAATGCTACCAAATACAAATTGAGTGTATGTAAACTTCTGACCCACTGGGAATGTGATGAAATAAATAAAAGCTGAAATAAATCATTCTCTCTACTATTATTCTGACATTTCACATTCTTAAAATAATGTGGGATCCTAACTGACCTAAGACAGGGAATTTTCATTAATTTGCATTAAAGAACATAATTGTTTAAGGAAAACTGTGGTAAATAAAAAAGTATACCAGTTTCATTTAAGGACCAAAGGATTGACAGCCGTGCCATATAGATTGCAAAATAGTTGGGAAGAGATTTTTGACGTACCGATCCCATGGCATAGTGTTTATGAACTGATACGCAAAACGACACCGGATTCAAAACTTAGAATCTTTCAATTGAAATTATTATATACAATTCTTGCTACCAATAGAATGTTATTTATTTGGGGGATACAATCTTCCCAGCTCTGCAGATTTTGCTGCGAAGAGACAGAATCATTAGATCATTTGTTTTGGTACTGTCCATTTGTAGCTTGTTTTTGGACACAGGTCCAGGAATGGCTAAAGGATTGCAATATTTACCTGGAGCTAACCTTGCAGATAGCATTACTGGGTGATCTGAAAAGTAATAGTCAATCGATCAATAATATAATAATACTTTTAGCAAAAATGTTTATTTTCAATTCACAATCTGTAGAAACAATGAGAATAGAAAGGTTCAGAACTTTTGTAAAACATCACAAAATATATGGCAAATAGAAATCCTATATGGATGGTGTTGTCACGACTGTCTGTGAGATGCGGTAAACGAAGTCAGGTGCAGGACACAGAACTCTCGGATACGTACTTTTAATACGAAAAGGATCCCAAAGGACACAGAAAATAACTCCACGCAGGGAGGAAATAACCCGCTCACAAAATAGACAACCGTGAAGGGGAAAACAATCACACACAAAGTACAGATGAGAGACAGGGGTAATTATAAGGGAAACAATTAACATAATGACGAACAGGTGTAAACAATACAGACAAAACTAAACAAACACCGATAACATCGAACGGCAGTAGCTAGTACTCCGGGGACGACGAACGCCGAAGCCTGCCCGAGCAAGGAGGAGGAGCAGCCTCGGCAGAATCCGTGACAGTACCCCCCCCCTTGACGCGCGTCTCCAGCCGTGCGCCGACCCTGGCCTCGGGGACGGCCAGGAGGACGCGGAGCAGGGCAAGTTGGGTGACTCCGGTGGAACTCTGTCAACAGAGAGGAATCTAGGATGTCCCTCCTAGGGACCCAGCACCGTTCCTCCGGACCGTACCCCTCCCACTCCACGAGATACTGCAGACCCCCCATCCGACGCCTCGAATCCACGATGGAACGGACTGAGTACGCCGGAGCCCCTTCGATGTCTAGTGGGGGCGGAGGGGCCTCTCGTACCTCATTCTCCTGGAGTGGACCAGTGTTACGGATACAGGTATCCTGTGTCCTGTGTTTTTCTCTCCTTCTGCCCTAATCACAGGTGTCCTGTATGTTCCTGATTGGTGGTCGTTGAGGTGTCTGCTGATTGCAAAGGTGGACCAATCAGTGAACATTCCTCTGCATTTCACCACCTGTTGCTGGGTTTTCAATCACACATCCCATTATATAAAAACCAGTCACTTGTGTTTGTTGTGAGAGAGAGAGAATATTTCCGTATGTGAGTATGGACACTGTGGTGTCCTGTTTTTGTTTACTCACTAAGTTGCTGGTTACTCTGGTTGGTAATTTTGTTAGACCACTGTTTTGTATGTGAGTAATGGATACTGTGATGTCCTGTGTATAGAGTACTCATTAATTTGCTGGTTACTCTGTTTGGTAACTATTGTGTGTTTCTGGGAAAAGGGGAGTTTGAGCTAGCTGCCCTTGGGCATACATTTCCCGTAGAAAGAACTGTTTATAAACACTAGTTAGATCTGAGCGGACCACCCACTGTATTTTTGTATGGTAGCAGTAGCCTAGCGGTTCTTGAGGCAGGCAAGATCAGTTTAGGGGGGTTTTACACTATTGTTTCATTTCTTGGGTCCTGCTCAGCCCTTTTTCCCAAACCGTTACCGTGTGTTCAGAAATAAACCATTTGTGTTTGACGGTAGTTCATGGTTGTTGTGTCATATTTGTTCTCACTGTTCCATGCCACACTTATAATTTACATGAATTATGTTACGGGTCTCATGTCCATCACCCTAGACGTTCAAAGCCACGGGGTTCGTAACATAAAGTGGCCTTACCGGCCTGAGGAGAGACATATGGAACGAGGGGTTAATGCGATAATTAACAGGCAGCTGTAACCTATAACATACCTCGTTCAATCTCCTCAGGACTTTAAATGGCCCCACAAACCACCGGCCCAGCTTCCGGCAGGGCAGGTGAAGGGGCAGGTTTCTGGTCGAGAGCCAGACCCGATCTCCCGGTGCATAAACCGGACCCTCACTGCGGTGGCGATCGGCGCTCGCCTTTTGCCGTCTGATGGCCCACTGCAGGTGGACGTGCGCAGCGTTCCATGTCTCCTCCGAGCGCCGAAACCATTCATCCACCGCAGGAGCCTCGATCTGGCTCTGATGCCAGGGTGCCAGAACCTGCTGATAGCCCAACACACACTGGAAAGGAGTGAGATTAGTGTAGGAGTGGCGGAGTGACTTTTGGGCTCTGCCTAGGGAATATACCCCGACCACTCCTCCTGCCGGTCCTGGCAGTAGGACCTCAGAAACCCACCCACATCTTGGTTTACTCTCTCCACCTGCCCATTACTCTCAGGGTGAAAACCCGAGGTAAGGCTGATCGAGACCCCCAAACGTTCCATAAACGCCCTCCACACTCTAGAGGTGAACTGGGGACCCCGATCAGACACTATATCCTCAGGCACCCCGTAGTGCCGGAAAACGTGAGTAAACAGGGCTTCGGCCGTTTGTAGTGCTGTAGGAAGACCTGGCATAGGGATGAGACGGCAGGCCTTAGAAAACCGATCCACAACGACCAAGATCGTGGTATTCCCCTGGGAGGGGGGAAGGTCCGTGACAAAATCCACCGACAGGTGAGATCACGGCCGTTGTGGAACGGGGAGAGGTTGTAACTTCCCCCTGGGCAGGTGTCTAGGCGCCTTACACTGGGCGCACACCGAGCAGGAAGAAATGTAAACTCTCACGTCCTTAGCTAAGATGGGCCACCAGTACTTCCCGCTAAGACAGTGCACCGTCCGACCAATACCAGGATGACCAGAGGAGGGTGACGTGTGAGCCCAATAAATCAGTCGGTCACGGACCTCGAGCGGCACGTACCTCCGTCCCTCTGGACACTCTGGGGGAGAAGGGTCGGTACGTAACGCCCGCTCGATTTCCGTGTCGACCTCCCACACCACCGGTGCCACGAGACAAGACTCCGGTAGTATGGGAGTGGGCTCAATGGACCTCTCCTCTGTGTCATATCGTCGGGACAGGGCGTCTGCCTTAACGTTCTGTGACCCGGGGATATACGTGATCTTAAAGACAAACTGGGCCAGAAACATGGCCCACCTAGCCTGACGAGGGTTCAGTCTCTTCGCTGCCCGGATGTACTCCAGGTTACGATGGTCAGTCAGAATGAGAAAAGGGTGGTTAGCCCCCTCAAGCCAATGTCTCCACACCTTCAGGGCCTGGACCACAGCTAGCAGCTCCCTGTCCCCCACGTCATAATTGCGCTCCGCCGGACTGAGCTTCTTAGAATAGAAAGCACAGGGGCGGAGTTTTGGAGGCGTGCCCGAGCGCTGAGACAGTATAGCACCGATCCCCGCCTCGGACGCATCCACCTCGACTTGGAACGCCAAAGAGGGATCCGGATGTGCCAGCACCGGAGCTGAGGTGAACAGGTCCTTCAAATGACTAAACGCCCTGTCCGCCTCAGCCGACCACTGCAAACGCACTGGGCCCCCCTTTAGCAGGGAGGTTATCCTGTCCAAAACCCCGGATAAACCTCCGGTAGTAATTGGCAAAACCCAAAAACCGCTGCACCTCCTTTACTGTAGTTGGAGTCTGCCAATTACGCACGGCTGAAACGCGGTCAATCTCCATCTCCACCCCTGACGCAGACAACCGGTGTCCCAGGAAGGAGATGGACTCCTGGAAAAACAGACATTTCTCTGCCTTCACATACAGATCATGCTCCAACAGTCTACCCAGCACCCGACGTACCAGGGACACATGCTCGGTACGTGTAGCGGAGTATATCAGAATGTCATCAATATACACCACTACCCCCTGTCCATGCAAATCCCTGAAAATCTCGTCTACAAATGATTGGAAGACTGAAGGAGCATTCATTAGACCGTATGGCATGACGAGGTACTCATAGTGACCCGAGGTGGTACTGAAGGCTGTTTTCCTCTCATCTCCCTCCCGAATGCGCACCAGGTTGTAAGCGCTCCTGAGATCCAATTTTGTAATGACTCTGTCATACTAGCAATCAGAGGGAGAGGATAGCTGTATTTTAATAGTGATCTGATTGAGACCATGGTAATCAATACACGGGCGTAAACCCCCATCCTTCTTCTTCACAAAAAAGAAACTTGAGGATGCAGGAGAAGTGGAAGGCCGTATGTATCCCTGTCTCAAGGATTCGGCGACGTATGTCTCCATAGCAGCCGTCTCCTCCTGAGACAGAGGATACACATGGCTGCGAGGGAGCGCCGCGCCAACCTGGAGGTCTATCGCACAATCCCCCTGTCGATGAGGTGGTAATTGAGTCGCCTTCTTCTTACAGAAGGCGCTTGCCAAATCGGCATACTCAGGAGGAATGTGCATTGTGGGCATTTGGTTCGGACTCTCCACCGTCGTTGCCCCTACGGAAACACCTACACACTGCCCCACACACTGATCAGACCATCCCTTGAGAGCCCTCTGTTGCCATGAAATGTTGGGGTCATGAGATATTAACCAGGGAAGTCCCAACACCACTGGAAACGCAGGAGAGTCAATTAAATACAACTGTATAGTCTCCTCATGACCCTTCTGCGTTTTCATCTTCAGTGGCGCTGTGACCTCCCTAATCAATCCCGACCCCAAAGGCCGGCTATCTAGGGCATGGTTAGGGAAGGGCACATCGACTGGTAATAAAGGGATCCCTAACTCATATGAGAAATGGCGATCGATAAAATTCCCAGCTGCGCCTGAATCGACTAGCGCCTTATGCTGGGAGTAAGAAGAAACTTCTGGAAACATCACTTGGATACACATATGAACAGCAGAGAGCTCTGGGTGAGTTGGGACCTTACTCACCGGGAATGACTCATCAGTGCGCTGCCTGCTGCCTCGAATCCGAGGAGACCCTCCCCAGCACCGAACCGCTGTGTGTCCTCGGCGGCCACAGTTGGTGCAGGGGACAGCCTCCTTCCTGGCCTCCCTACTACCAGCACCCCCGAGCTCCATAGGGCTCGGCTCGGAGGTGCTGGGGGATGGAATGGACGGCCCCAGCGCTGGACGTCCGCGGGTAGCCAACAGGGTATCCAAGCGAATCGACATGTCCACTAGCTGATCGAAGCTTAGGTTGGTGTCTCTGCAGGCCAGCTCTCGACGAACGTCCCAAAGACACTGGACTCCGGATGTGAGACGATAGGAGTAGCCGATGGTGGTGGTATCGTTGGAGGAGGTGTGGGCAAACCTCCTCTCTCCCATCGTCCCAAAGTGTTCATAACGTTATCCATAGCGGCACCAAGATTTTGGAGCATCGCTGCCTGTTGTAGGACGCGCTCCTCGAGTGATCCAGTCGGTGCCGTCGCTCCTGCTGACTCCATGGTAAGGTGTGTGATTCTGTCACGACTGTCTGTGAGATGCGGTAAACGAAGTCAGGCGCAGGACACAGAACTCTCGGATAAGTACTTTTAATACGAAAAGGATCCAAAAGGACACAGAAAATAACTCCATGCAGGGAGGAAATAACCCGCTCACAAAATAGACAACCGTGAAAGGGAAAACAATCACACACAAAGTACAGATGAGAGACTGGGGTAATTATAAGGGAAACAATTAACATAATGACGAACAGGTGTAAACAATACAGACAAAACTAAACAAACACCGATAACATCGAACGGCAGTAGCTAGTACTCCGGGGACGACGAACGCCGAAGCCTGCCCGAGCAAGGAGGAGGAGCAGCCTCGGCAGAATCCGTGACAGGTGTTAAGAGATAGATGGGTGGTGTTGAATGGAGTTGAAGGTGTCACGATCGTTAACGGATGAGACGGACCAAGGCGCAGCGTGATAAGCGTGCATATTTATTAACGTACTGAACACGAACAAAACAACAAACAAACGATACGTGAAGTCCAAGGTAGACTAATAACATACTTATACGGAACAAGATCCCACACCGACTGGTGCCAAACGGCTGCCTAAGTATGGTACCCAATCAGAGACAACGAGCTACAGCTGCCTCTGATTGGGAACCACCCTGGCCAACATAGATCTACACGATCTAGACACTAACATAGAAAACTTAACATAACAAGGAATATACACACCCTGACTCTACAAATAAACGTCCCCTGAGTCAGGGCATGACAGAAGGATGGGACTAATAACAACTAACAACAAATAATAACAAGATAACTAATAATGTAAGTATACTGTGTCCATAATAAGTATATAGGTTGTAGGTTGGGAGCTTTTGTGAAAGAGCACAGTTAGAAAGATATGGCATATAGAAGCAAACCGGATGGACATCATGAAAATGATCGGAGAGGTTGAGAGTAGAAGAAGTTCAGGAGAAAAAACAAACAAAATTTAATTATTGTAATATTGACTGTGTCCATAAAATATAGATAGTAAGTATAAGCTGGAAGTAGAGGCCTAAGCATTGTTGTTCACTAGTTTACTCTAAGTAGGGAAAGGGTGGCGGGGTTGGAAAGTAATAAAGGGGAATATATATATTTTTAAAGGATATGTATATATTTAACATTTTAGTCATTTAGCAGACGCTCTTATCCAGAGCGACTTACAGTTAGTGAATAATTTTTTTTTTATCATACTGGCCCCCCGTGGGAAACGAACCCACAACCCTGGCATTGCAAACGCCATGCTCTATCAACTGAGCTACATCCCTGCCGGCCATTCCCTCCCCTACCCTGGACGACGCTGGGCCAATTGTGCGCCGCCCATGAGTCTCCTGGTCGTGGCCGGCTGCGACAGAGCCTGGATTCAAACCAGGATCTCTAGTGGCACAGTTAGCACTGCGATGCAGTGCCTTAGACCACTGCGCCACTCAGGAGTACAACATGGGGGATTGGAAGTGATGCAGACAATTACATTGATGGAAGTTACAATCTATCTGCAATATTAAGCTGATCTACCCCCTTAAAAATATATATATACAGTGGGGGAAAAAAGTATTTAGTCAGCCACCAATTCTGCAAGTTCTCCCACTTAAAAAGATGAGAGAGGCCTGTAATTTTCATCATAGGTACATGTCAACTATGACAGACAAAATGAGAAAAAAAAATCCAGAAAATCACATTGTAGGATTTTTAATGAATTTATTTGCAAATTATGGTGGAAAATAAGTATTTGGTCAATAACAAAAGTTTCTCAATACTTTGTAATATACCCTTTGTTGGCAATGACACAGGTCAAACGTTTTCTGTAAGTCTTCACAAGGTTTTCACACACTGTTGCTGGTATTTTGGCCCATTCCTCCATGCAGATCTCCTCTAGAGCAGTGATGTTTTGGGGCTGTCGCTGGGCAACACAGACTTTCAACTCCCTCCAAAGATTTTCTATGGGGTTGAGATCTGGAGACTGGCTAGGCCACTCCAGGACCTTGAAATGCTTCTTACGAAGCCACTCCTTCATTGCCCGGGCGGTGTGTTTGGGATCATTGTAATGCTGAAAGACCCAGCCACGTTTCATCTTCAATGCCCTTGCTGATGGAAGGAGGTTTTCACTCAAAATCTCACGATACATGGCCCCATTCATTCTTTCCTTTACACGGATCAGTCGTCCTAGTCCCTTTGCAGAAAAACAGCCCCAAAGCATGATGTTTCCACCCCCATGCTTCACAGTAGGTATGGTGTTCTTTGGATGCAACTCAGCATTCTTTGTCCTCCAAACACGACGAGTTGAGTTTTTACCAAAAAGTTCTATTTTGGTTTCATCTGACCATATGACATTCTCCCAATCCTCTTCTGGATCATCCAAATGCACTCTAGCAAACTTCAGACGGGCCTGGACATGTACTGGCTTAAGCAGGGGGACACGTCTGGCACTGCAGGATTTGAGTCCCTGGCGGCGTGGTGTGTTACTGATGGTAGGCTTTGTTACTTTGGTCCCAGCTCTCTGCAGGTCATTCACTAGGTCCCCCCGTGTGGTTCTTGGATTTTTGCTCACCGTTCTTGTGATCATTTTGACCCCACGGGGTGAGATCTTGCGTGGAGCCCCAGATCGAGGGAGATTATCAGTGGTCTTGTATGTCTTCCATTTCCTAATAATTGCTCCCACAGTTGATTTCTTCAAACCAAGCTGCTTACCTATTGCAGATTCAGTCTTCCCAGCCTGGTGCAGGTCTACAATTTTGTTTCTGGTGTCCTTTGACAGCTCTTTGGTCTTGGCCATAGTGGAGTTTGGAGTGTGACTGTTTGAGGTTGTGGACAGGTGTCTTTTATGCTGATAACAAGTTCAAACAGGTGCCATTAATACAGGTAACGAGTGGAGGACAGAGGAGCCTCTTAAAGAAGAAGTTACAGGTCTGTGAGAGCCAGAAATTTTGCTTGTTTGTAGGTGACCAAATACTTATTTTCCACCATAATTTGCAAATAAATTCATTAAAAATCCTACAATGTGATTTTCTGGATTTTTTTTCCTCAATTTGTCTGTCATAGTTGACGTGTACCTATGATGAAAATTACAGGCCTCTCTCACCTTTTTAAGTGGGAGAACTTGCACAATTGGTGGCTGACTAAATACTTTTTTTCCCCACTGTATATATATATATATATATACTGGGAATTTGTACTAGGATTAAATGTCAGGAATTGTGAAAAACAGAGTTTAAATGTATTTGGCTAAGGTGTATGTAAACTTCCGACTTCAACTGTAGCTAGCTGATAGTCATGAAGTAAAAAGTTTGCTTTGTGTATATCTTGTTTCGTCTATTGTTGCCATTGTCCTGGCTGGAAGAAGGTTCAGTGAATAGGGAGATGCAGCGTGAGGTAATACGGTCGGGGGAGGGCAAGTGCTTCTCAAATGTAATGTTTTATGCGTTCTCCACACTCTCGTCCTCACAAGAACGTACTCAAGAGAACGTCCTCTGAGAATGCACTTGGAGCATGAGAGTGTTGAGCACGGTAGTATGCATATTGAGAAACACCCCAAGTCTTCTAACTCAAGCAGGCCATGCTGAAACACAACCAACATCTGTTTTTCAGAGTTAAACACACAGTTTATGTCCTGAAACAGTAGTAGGTAGGTAGTTAGGTAGGTCAGAAGATGGGCTGGTTGTGGGCCCGTAGGTGTGAATTGATGAGCTTTCTGTGGTGCGTGTCCTGGAATTAATTCCCCCTGTTGGCCCCTCTGCCCGCACACGTCCACACTCCTCAGGGATGCAGACATCAGGAGACGTGACATGCCGTTTAACAACCCTGCACTTTAGTCATGCTTCACCACACTGCCTCATTGGAGCTAGCTAGTGGCTTTCCACACAGGCAGATCCAACCACCCACCCCCAGCAGCCCAGAGCAACCTCTTTCCTCTCTTTCTCTCTCTCTCTCTCTCTCTCTCTCCTCTCTCTCTCTCTCTCTCTCTCTCTCTCTCTCTCTCTCTCTCTCTCTCTCTCTCTCTCTCTCTCTCTCTCTCTCTCTCTCTCTCTCTCTCTCTCTCTTTCCCTCTCTCTCTTTCCCTCTCTCTCTTTCCCTCTCTCTCTCTCTCTCTCTCTCTCTCTCTCTCTCTCTTTCCCTCTCTCTCTCTCTCTCTCTCTCTCTCTCTTTCCCTCTCTCTCTCTTTCCCTCTCTCTCTTTCCTCTCTCTCTCTCTCTCTCTCTCTCTCGCTCTCTCTCTCCAGACTTCAACACCCTCCAGTCAGCCCGGGTGGCTTCACACTGCCAACAGTGTGATGGGTGTATTTAGGTCATTGCTTTATGCCAGTTTACCCAGATAGAATAACGACATATCTCCTTAGAAATCTCTCTCTCTCTCTCTCTCTCTCTCTCTCTCTCTCTCTCTCTCTCTCTCTCTCTCTCTCTCTCTCTCTCTCTCTCTCTCTCTCTCTCTCTCTCTCTCTCTCTCTCTCTCTCTCTGTGCCCAGAGGGCAGAGATGTTATTGTTGTGTATCTCTTGTGTCCTACATCATAGCTCGACAAAAAAAAAGTTAATATGAAAGCAGTGGTGCATTTGATGATTTTGATGGTATAGTTACTTAATTGTCCTTTGATGGTATGACTTTACAGAGAAGGGAGTACAGTAAACGCTCTCATCAACAGTTGTACAGTCATTTATCTAAATACCATTTCCATTTATTTGTTCTCCATCTTCTTTTTAAATTTGTTTTCAGCACTTTTATTTCCATGACTGATCAAAACTTGTTTTGTTATGGCTCTCTCTTGTCCCTCTGCAGCAGACATGTGTTGAGCAATATTTTTGGAACATCGAATCGCAACAAAATCACAAAATCGAATCACAATACATATCATATCGACACCTACTGTAAGTATCGTGATAATATGGTATCGTGAGGTTCCCGCAATTCCTAGTGAATTGCATGAAGTCGGGTCAGGTCAGATTGGGTAAGGTTAGGTTACGTACAGTGAGGGAAAAAAGTATTTGATCCCCTGCTGATTTTGTACGTTTGCCCACTGACAAAGAAATGATCAGTCTATTTAATGGTAGGTTTATTTGAACAGTGAGAGACAGAATAACAAAACAAAAAATCCAGAAAAACGCATGTCAAAAATGTTATAAATTGATTTGCATTTTAATGAGGGAAATAAGTATTTGACCCCTCTGCAAAACATGACTTAGTACTTGGTGGCAAAACCCTTGTTGGCAATCACAGAGGTCAGACGTTTCTTGTAGTTGGCCACCAGGTTTGCACACATCTCAGGAGGGATTTTGTCCCACTCCTCTTTGCAGATCTTCTCCAAGTCATTAAGGTTTCGAGGCTTACGTTTGACAAATCGAACCTTCAGCTCCCTCCACAGATTTTCTATGGGATTAAGGTCTGGAGACTGGCTAGGCCACTCCAGGACCTTAATGTGCTTCTTCTTGAGCCACTCCTTTGCCTTGGCCGTGTGTTTTGGATCATTGTCATGCTGGAATACCCATCCACGACCCATTTTCAATGCCCTGGCTGAGGGAAGGAGGTTCTCACCCAAGATTTGACGGTAAATGGCCCCGTCCATCGTCCCTTTGATGCAGTGAAGTTGTCCTGTCCCCTTAGGAGAAAAACACCCCCAAAGCATAATGTTTCCACCTCCATGTTTGACGGTGGGGATGGTGTTCTTGGGGTCATAGGCAGCATTCCTCCTCCTCCAAACACGGCGAGTTGAGTTGATGCCAAAGAGCTCCATTTTGGTCTCATCTGACACAACACTTTCACCCAGTTCTCCTCTGAATCATTCAGATGTTCATTGGCAAACTTCAGACGGGCATGTATATGTGCTTTCTTGAGCAGGGGGACCTTGCGGGCGCTGCAGAATTTCAGTCCTTCACGGCGTAGTGTGTTACCAATTGTTTTCTTGGTGACTATGGTCCCAGCTGCCTTGAGATCATTGACAAGATCCTCCTGTGTAGTTCTGGGCTGATTCCTCACCGTTCTCATGATCATTGCAACTCCACGAGGTGAGATCTTGCATGGATCCCCAGGCCGAAGGAGATTGACAGTTCTTTTGTGTTTCTTCCATTTGCGAATAATCGCACCAACTGTTGTCACCTTCTCACCAAGCTGCTTGGCGATGGTCTTGTAGCCCATTCCAGCCTTGTGTAGGTCTACAATCTTGTCCCTGACATCCTTGGAGAGCTCTTTGGTCTTGGCCATGGTGGAAAGTTTGGAATCTGATTGATTGATTGCTTCTGTGGACAGGTGTCTTTTATACAGGTAACAAGCTGAGATTAGGAGCACTCCCTTTAAGAGTGTGCTCCTAATCTCAGTGTCACGCTCGTTGATTGAAGGATCGGACCAAGGTGCAGCGTGGTAGGTGAACATATTAATTTATTAAATGAACACCGACAAAACAACAAAATACAAACGAACGTAAAGTTCTGTAGGCTACACAGCACCTATACAAAAACATGATCCCACAAACTAAGGTGGGAAAAAGGCTGCCTAAGTATGATCCCCAATCAGAGACAACGATAGACAGCTGCCTCTGATTGGGAACCATACCTGGCCAACAAAGAAATAGAAAAACTAGAATGCCACCCAAATCACACCCTGACCTAACCAAATAGAGAATAAAAAGGATCTCTAAGGTCAGGGCGTGACACTCAGCTCGTTACTTGTATAAAAGACACCTGGGAGCCAGAAATCTTTCTGATTGAGAGGGGGTCAAATACTTATTTCCCTCATTAAAATTCAAATCAATTTATAAAATTTTTGACATGCGTTTTTCAGGATGTTTTTGTTGTTATTCTGTCTCTCACTGTTCAAATACACCTACCATTAAAATTATAGACTGATCATTTCTTTGTCAGTGGGCAAACGTACAAAATTAGCAGGGGATCAAATACTTTTTTCCCTCACTGTAAGGGTCATATTGACCTCCCCACTCTCATCACAGATTGATACCAGCAAGCAAAGATGACTGAACTCAGCGTAGCTGACTTGAACCAAGTCCAAGAACTTCAGTGAGGATATTCCATTTTGGCTGAAGCCATGACCCATTCACGATGTGCTTACTCATGAGATGTGTGATCAATACTAGACTAACAAGCCTGCTACAACAGGACAACAGCCCCTGCTGGCATCCAAAGCGGAAAGTATGCCACAAATTCCTTCCTTTGATTCACTAACTCAATTTGGCTGTCTGACATGTTTCTCTTTTCTCTGTCCAAGTATTTCCTCAGTTGTCCTGCGCTTCATTTGAGCCAAGCAGCAGCACTGTACCTGGTTGTCCCAAATGGCACCCTATTCCCTAGTGCACTACTTTTTACCAGATCCCTATGGGCCCTAGTCAAAAGTATTGCACCATATAAGGAATTGGGTGCCATATGGGAAGCAGACATCCTGTGTGGAAGAAGTAGTTTATTCACATAATCTGTCCTTCCTTGTGATTGCATAAGAAGGAGTATTTTAGTCTGGTCCGGTCTGCTGAGACAGAAAAAACCTACTGACAGCCTGGTTGTATGAGCTGACTGATGTCCCCTCTCCTCCCCAGACCAGCCAGGGTATGGCTGACTACAGTACATGTGGCTGTTGGCTGGCTGGTCAGTGTGAACTAAGGGGAAACTGTGAAGGAACCCATTTGACCTCTAGTACAGGACAGGAGAAGAGGAGGAGGAGGCACTGCAGCTCTCTCTTTCTCTTTTCTATCACTGGAGCCCAAGTTCCATGGGACAGTACAGTAACCGCTCTCATACTTACACATGACTTAAGTTTATTGTTACATTTCCTGCTAAGTAAGATACAGGCCTCTTTGACGATGACCCACCATTAACATTGTTCCAACCTAGACCATGTGGAGACAAGCTGTAAACAGGCTTTTATGTGTTGCTGTGTTCACCGTCACAACAATATCAACATATGAATGTCATTATAGATTGTGGGCACAGGAGGCTGCTTAGTGGAGGACGGCTCATAATAATGACTGGAATGGAGTGAATGGAATGGTATCAAACACATGGAAACCATGTGTTTGATGTGTTTGATACCATTCCATTGATTCCGTTCCAACCATTACTATGAGCCCGTCCTCCCCAATTAAGGTGCCACCAGCCGCCTGTGATTGTGGGAGCTGTGTAGCTGTTTCTTAGGGCCACAGTCAGAGCCTGTAGTTGTGGGTTAACAGAGCCTGAAATGGTCTTTGCTATGTAATGTTATCATCCACCACCAGAGATAGAGGCACAGAGGAGCCAGTCTGGGAAACGCGAGTCCGGAACACAACATGGCGGTGGGAGCGTTACGAGGCGAGGCGGGGGGACGTTGTGGGAGCGAGACCCGACCCTCAGCTCCTGTGCTCCTTCGCTGCTCCACTATCAATAGGTCATGTCAAGCAGACGGCCTCATTACCATGCCATCACCGATTCCATGGCACATAATCCATCAACGCCCAACCATCCCCATTCCCCGCTGCTCACTTGCACTCTTCCCCGTTCTCTCCCCCATCTCTCTCCACCGTCCATCGTCTCTCCCCCCCCTCCACCCCCCCCCCCCCCCCCCCCACACACTCACATACTAATGGTATGCAGAAAGGCATTAGCCGCTGCGCTCTCTCACACCTAGTAGTGAGTCTGGGGAGGGTGGGAGGATGAGTCTGGCAGTTTGAACTTTGGCGCAGTGATTTGTTATTGCTGCTCTCGTTTCCCGTGCGGACTCAACCGACCATCCACAGAAAGAAAGAAAGCTGATTAATATATGATGTGATGGAGGCTCACCTCTCAGGTTTGACACACCAGCCATTCCAACATGTGGCACCAGTCGGACAATTATGTGAAGTAAAACAATTATTCAGCCTAACGATAATCCATAAATCTAGCTTTATAGGTGCATCCCAAATGGCACCTGACTCCCTATGTAGTACACTACTTTTGACCAGGGCCCGCAGGGCTCTTGTCAAAAGTAGTGCACTATATAGGGAATAGGGTGCCCTTTGGGACTTACCCTACTGTATATCTCTGAGATTCAAGACAATTGGTTTTCCTGCTACTGTAGCCGTGGCAGCCATGCTCACTGCATGGTGTTTTTACAATGGGAATTCAGATTGTGGAAATAATGACGTTTCAATAATTCATGAGATATACCTCCTTTTAGATTGAGGTTGAAATATTATTAACCTTTTTTTGTTTTCATTGGGGATTTCATCCTGTGCTTGTAATGTCATGCATAAAACAGACTAGATTAGACTTTTGCGGCCATAGTTCCATTTGATCTATGTAGATGTCTTTGAGATGATTATTGACACAGTATAGCACACTCACTGGGTGTAGATTTTATGCTGGGGTTGGTATTTCACTGAAGCAACTGTATGTTTGCGTGACAGGGGAAAGGGCTTTACTGTGTGTAGTCTTTGTGTCCTCTGCTATGCACCGTGACCATAAAACCTAATTCATTCAACAGCTCAAATCCAGCCGTTAAAACTGTCAGACAAAGGCAGCTTGATTTATTTATTCTGTTTATCCTGGTGCCTTGTGCTGAGCCGGGGACATGAAACAGAATGGAACAGTATGAGAGTGGCAGTGTTTGGGTTTCCTCTCCCACCTGCTTCTCCCTAGTCACACATACTGATACTGCTGCCTTCTCTCTCTCTCTTTCCCCATTTCCCTTGTCCCCCATGGTCACAAAGATAGAGGTGGTGGGTAGGTAGGTATGCTTTTATCCAGCCCCCCTAGCACACTTGCTACTCAGCGTACTCACACACCCCACACTCCCCTGGAGACAGGCCACCCTGTCTGACATCTCTTTGAATTCTACCTCTCCTCCATTCCTCCTCTTTCTTTACACTGTGACAACCAATTTACCACCAATATCATGTCCCACTTCTCTCCACACAAACACAATCATCACTGTTTTGTCGTTTCTGATCCTCTGTTCCCAAAGGAAACCTTTATTCCCTTTTCTTAGAAAATAAATAGGATTCATTCACGCCCAAGAACAGTGTAAAAAGAAAATGCTTAAAAAAAAATTGTATATCACAAGTCAAACAATAGAGGTCTTGTATTCTCTTTGGCAGAATATTAGCTTTTTTTCCTAAATCCGATCTATGACGGGAAAAGTTGCTTTCGCTGAGAACAAACATACTAATATTTGTCTTCTTTATAGTCTCAGCTTGGCATTATTAACATCAGTCAAGTCATTCTCAATATAAAGGTAATGCCACACAGACAAATAGAAGTATATGTTGTGTGAAATGTAGTAGTGTATGTTTGTACATGAAAGGTCACATTTTTTCTCTAGGAAACTTCAATTTCACTCTGGTGCTTTGACCGTTCCATCCCCTTCTATTGATGGGGCGACATGAAAATACAGTATCATAGACTGATGGATCAAGAGGCACCCTTGATGGATTGAGAGGCACCCTTATTCTGTCTCTCTCTCTACCCCCTCTCTTACTGCCGACCCCGACCCCTTCTCCCTCTCTCTCTCTCTCTCTACTCCCTCGCTCTCTCCTGTATGACAGTCAGTCAGTAGAGGATTGCCCAGAGAGGAACACGTCCCCATGAGACACAATGCTGCGTGCCACAAATCCCTGAACACTTAGAGAGTCACATTGTCAGACTGAGACCTGCTCCTCAAATCCTTCACGCACATAACCCCATTCAAAAGAGGTATAGCAGCAGCACATGCATACATACAGTGCCTTCAGAAAGTATTCATACCCCTTGACGTATTCCACATTTTGTTGTGTTACAGCCTGAATTCAAAATGGATTAAGTTAATATTTTTTTCTCACCCATCTACACACAATACCCCATAATGACAAATTGTTTTTAGAAATGTATTGAAAATGAAATACAGAAATATCTCATTTACATAACAATTCACATCCCTGAGTCAATACTTTGTAGAAGCACCTTTGGCGGCGATTAAAGCTTTGAGTCGTTTTGGGTATACACCTGTATCAGCTTTGCACATCTGGATTTCCTTGCAGATTTTCTCAAGCTCTGTTAAGTTAGATGGGGAGCGGCGGTGAACAGCAATCTTCAAGTCTTTCCACAGATTTTCAATGGGATTCAAATCTGGGCTTTGGCTAGGCCACTTAAGGACTTTCACATTCTTGTTCTGAATCCATTCCAGCGTTACTTTGGCTGTATGCTTGGGGTCATTGTCCTGTTGGAACGTAAGTATTTGCCCCTTTCTAAGTTCATTTGCACTCTGAAGCAGGTTCTCATCAATTATTTGCCTGTATTTGGCTCCATTCATTGTTCCCTCTATTCTTACCAGTCTCCCAGTCCTTGCCGCTGAAAAGCATCCCCATAGCATGATGCTGCCACCACCATGCTTCACGGTAGGGATGGTGTTAGATGGGTAATGAGCTGTGCCAGTTTTTTTCTCCAGACATAGGTTTCAATGTTTGTCTCATCAAACCACAGAATATTTTGCCTTATGCTCTCAGAGTCGTTCAGGTGCCTTTCTGAAAACTCCAGGCCCAGTCTGGGTAGTTCCATATTTCTTCAATTTCCCAATGATGGAGACAACTGTGTTCTTGGAAACTTTAAACAATTGGTTTATACCCTTCCCCAGATATATGGTTCATCACAATCTCTGAGATCTACGGACAGTTCCTTGGACTTCATGGTATAGTTTCTGCTCTGCCATGCACTGTCAACTGTGGGTCCTTATATAGACAGGTGTGTTTCTTTATAAATCATGTCCAAACAATTGAATTGGCCACAGGTGGACTCCAATCAAGTTGTAGTGACATCTCAAGCATGATCAATGGAAATTGGATGCACCTGAGCTCAATTTGGAGTGTCATAGCAAAGGGGTGTGAATACTTATCTAAATGAGATATTTCTGTATTTAATTTTCAATAAATTTGCTAACATTTCTAAAAACACGTTTTAACTTTGTCGTTACAGGGTATTGTGTGTAGATGACACAATTTGTATTTTTAATGCAGGCTGTAACACAACAACAGGTGGAATGAGTGAAGGGGTATGAATACTTTCTGAAGGCACTGTGTAAGCTTGCATGTGTCTTCAAAGCAGAAACGCTCCTTAATCGGGCTTGACATGCCATCTCATTAAAATGCAACAGCATTTCAGTCTGTTCAAAGGTTTATAGGCTAGGATTATGAATCTGCTGGTTACAGGCATCAGGTATCATTGCAGCAATATTTTTAGACTGACAGTGCAACTGCAGTGTAGTTGCAGCACTGATAAAATAGGGTGGGAGAAAATGTGAGCAGTTGGCTATTTGTTTGGACCGGGGCAGACAACAGACCCTGTCTCAATGGCAGCATAAACGACCATATGGACAGTCCTGGAGAGAGCACTTTACCAACATAAATGTGGCAACTGTATCGAGCTGCTGCTTAGCGGCTGCAGAAATGCCTGGAGGGGTGGCAGAGACAATTGATGGCCGTCTGAGAATGAGGCTGCTGGCTGCTTCCAGCACTGGAAAGTAGAGTAGTGACTTTGGGCTTGTTTTTTATGAAGGTGTTGGAATGCTAAAATATTGACCGACTACAATGCATTGTGTGCCAGAGCAGAAAACAGCTTGAGCGCCAGTGGGAAGAGGAGGAGGAGGGGGGGGGTTATTTCCGAGCCCATCTTTCTCCAGTGATCATCCCCTGTGTGATGGCTTCATGATTTATAATCATGCTCACTGGGGGCTCCGCTGAGGCCCTCTCGCTTGGCACCGCCCGGCATTGGTGAGATACACCGATTAGAAGCTCAGTGGAGGGAGGTTTAGAAACCGCTTTACAGCTCTGTAAAAGTTAGGTATCAACGAGCAGGCGGGGGCAACTTGAGGGCAAACCATCAAACAGGAGAGATTGAAGCACAAAGCATGAAAGAGGCAAAGCCACCGAGACATTCAACAGTCCAAACGGCGGCCACTCGACTCTTATGATTCAGCCTCCTTTCCTCATTGACTTCCTAATTAATGTACACTGGGAAGGAGATAGCTAGGGGCACAGTATTGCTGCAGAATAGACACATGGTCTATTCCAAATGAGATGGGTCTGTACCAGCTCACCTGCTAATCCAAGCGGACATTCTTTCTCTCAACGCTTTACCATAAATAGACCAGAGGGGAAACATGACCAGGAACACATTAAGAACCTGTGTGTGATGTCCTATGCAGACATCTTATGGGTCTACCATCTAAAAGATAGGATATGGAATATTTATTTTACAGCATTTAGTATGTTAACTTGCCAGTGTACTGTGCAAATCTGGAGGACTGCTGCAGTTTTGTAGACTGAAATTGTCTTGGACAGGCAAATTGTTCTTATATAGCAACAAAACCAGGAGTATCATAAGCTGCAACATAGTAAGAAGAAGGGAGGCATTTTATCACAGAGGGGGAATTAACTTCAAAGGGACTGAGAATGTCCATGTGAAATACAGGCATGAAGATTAATAATGCATGGTTAATGCCTCCACCAGAGTAATGTGCTGACAGAATTTGTCACACACTATATGAATACATAAGTTGTACGTACATCATCACGCGGTTAAGGTCACTGCACTCAGATGGTGTGGTTTCTGTTTGCCATTGCACCAAGCGAAACTATGTAACTTGCACTCGCTTCACAGTAAATTAATTATGAGGCAGTTTGCCTTGAGAGGGAAAATAGGGGAGGCTTGATATTGCTGCTGGAAAATGTAACTTTCCTGTCTCTGACTGACTTGAAGGATGTGGTAGTGGAGAGGGGGTTAAGGAGAGGGTAGGGTGGGGGAAGAGGGTGAAGGAGACGGTAGGGTGAGGGGAGAGAGAATGGAGGGCTGGAAGCTGTGCAGACAGTCTCAAAACGGTTCTAAAAGCTTTTCCTGCTGTCAGTTTTGGGAGGATGCGTCTTTAAAAGCTGTCATTTTGATGGAGAGGACAGCAGTCAGCAGCAGCTGCATCAGCAGGAGGCTAAGACACACTGTGTTTTTTGGAGGGCGGCAGGTGACTCTATAGTAGGTGTTGCCACTAACAACATAGGACCCTTTTCAGACTCATCACAGAGTGGCCTTTCTTGGCTGAGCTTCTGTCAACGACTTACAGACATTTTGAAAATCATGCTGTGCTCGAGAGGAAATTATCAAATCAGCTGAAATAGATGTTTAATCTAAAATGTGAGAATGGTCTGTGGTCCTCTGTAGCTCAATTGGTAGAGCATGGCGCTTGTAACGCCAGGGTAGTGCGTTCGATCCCCGGGACCACCCATACGTAAAAATGTATGCACACATGACTGTAAGTCGCTTTGGATAAAAGCGTCTGCTAAATGGCATATTATTATTATAAGATTTTCACCTGCGGGGACTATATAGTTTGACATTGAGACTTGGTTGGATTGTGTTCTCTTGATTTACTCAGCTGGCTACTGTTTACCTCTATCTCTGCAACCCCTCTGGTTTAAATGCATGCTATCAGTAGGCTATCAGTTGTCTCATTATTGTACTCTGTAATTATGTAGTTAATTAGACCAATTGAACTATGCTCCTCAGACCTTTGGAACAAGATAATGTGTGTTATACCAGTCAGTGTTAAACCACCTGTGATCAGATTACAATAATACTGAGTCCAAAGCAGGGAGAAACTATAATGTCTGAACATTGGTTGAAAAAGAAATACATACCTGCATGGTGTTTGATGCACACATTGTTTATTGAGTGCAAGGTTGGTTTTATACCAAAAACTAACACATTTAACTCTCTTGATGTGTGCACACTGCATTTGAACTGAACAGTAAATTCACATTTCTCATGTGACATCATTTAGCCTACAAAATCACAGCTGCATGTTTTCACTTAGGAATTATGAAAACTGATCCTGAATATGTTGTAGTTAGTCAGGTGTTATAGTGATGTAAAATAGGTGGATGAGCCGCATTCATACGAGTGAAAGGCTCTGTCGATCAAGAAAGCCCCTCTAATGAAAACAAAATGCTAAATACGCCTGGCTTTTGAGTAGAATAAATTCCGATCTGCTGGCGTGCTCAGAATGTGTTCATTTTCCTCTGTTTGATGGAACTGCTTGCTGTCTCCAAAGAGAGACCTTTCAATGTTGTTTTATTTCTCACCTTAGCACAGTGAATGCTGCATTAATCTTACTCATCCTTTTCAATCCCCCACCTCCCCTCTGCTTGTATTATTGTGTGTGTGTGTGTGTGTGTGTGTGTGTGTGTGTGTGTGTGTGTGTGTGTGTGTGTGTGTGTGTGTGTGTGTGCGTGCCTGTGTCTACATTGCGTGCATGCCGGTGTTTGTGTACATGCACTTGTGTGTGTGCAGATGTGTGTGCGTGCTTCTTTGTGTGCGTGTGTGGACTAAGGCCTATGCAGGTCTGATACATTAGCCTTTTATGGTGGAATTATTCAGAACTAATGTGACTGGATGGGGCCTGCTCTACTGCTGCTGCTCTAGCCACGTCCTCTAGAGAATCGCTCAGCAGTCAACATAGAAACCCCTAAATGCAAGTCAGGGAATCGATTCATTGAACAAATAATGCTTGCACATTAACTACAGTCTAACTTACAGTGCAAGAGCCAATGAGGGTTAAGAAAACTGTTTTAGAAACTGCTTTAGTAATCTATTGCCTCAGAATAAGCAATGGGTTACACTTACGTTATGTTAGTAAATAGCCATGTTTTGGCACACTCGCAGCCATTCTGCAACACACACAATCCTCATTTTTTTCTGCTGTAAGACTATCTATAGCACGTCCAACTATTAGACGTGAATTGGTTGTCATGTTTTGAGAACAGTCATCCCTGTATTAAGTGAGGGGCCCGTCAGTATAATTTATCCAAGACCGGGAGAGAAGTCTCCGACAGTGATTTTGTGATGATAAACCATTAGATAATGCCTTCAATCGATGTGGCGATGTCCTGGACATGCTATAAAACCTGGCTTTCCGCATTAGATGTTGGCCACTCTAAGTGTCATAATCGAGCTCCGGGTGCTTTGTTGAGCACATGACAAACGAGAGCATAAAGTCAAGCGGTACGTGAAGTATAGGAGACAGAGATGAGAAAGCGTACCGAGGAGGGTTTTATATTCAGTCCAGAGAACACAAGGCTGTTTAGACCTCGTTATACTTTAACTGCCCTTTTCTGCTGGTTGTAGATGGTCACCTTATTGTTGATACTTTATTACTGATCTTATCAGGATCATTTCATCTTCACCGCTGGTTTATTTGATTGGTTGAGATATATTTGACTTTTGACCTTTGCATAACAATAACATCTCTCTCCCTCCTCTCTCTCTCTCCCTCCCCCTCTCTTTCTCTCCCCTCTCTCTATCCCCCCTCTATCTCTCTTTCACTCTCTCTTCCTATCTCGCTCTCTCTCTCTTTCTTTCTCTTGCAGCCTGAAGAATCAGATATGTGTCCAGTGAATCTTGAAGAACGAAACAAACCATTTGATTGATGTCAGACAAGCTGTGTTCAGCTTGCCCCAATGTTTCTGCCTCTGCCCTGCTTTCTCTCTCTACCACACGCACATACACACACAGACACACTCTCTATCTCTGTCTCTCTCCGTTGCCCTGCTAGCGTACAGTAGGAGAACATGTTTTTATGCTTCAGCTCCACAGCATCTGTCTCACCTGTCAACTTAAAGCTTCTGCAGAACTCTTGTCATTTTGGCCATGTGATCATCAACATTCCACAGATTCTGCATTCCACACCAACAGATTCTCAGTACTTTTAAAGACAATGGTCGAAGAGCATAAAAGTGGATCTGGCAAAGCGACAGTCCCCTCAATGCATGATGAAATGAACGACCTGCAACTTCATGCTAACTATGCTTTTGCTTTAGTTGTAAGTGGTTAGAGAGAGGAAGACTCTCAATGGTATTAAAGTAATAAAGGGTTTTTAGTAATTTATTTACCTGAAATATAATATGTATAAGAGAACTGATATATAAGTAATGTATTGTTTTTGATCTTCTCTATGAGTAATTTATTCTATTTTTTTAATGTATTCTGCCCTTAGACAGTTTTTTCCTTTAGAATAATGTATAATAATATAATAATGGTATAATGTTTGGGTCTATGCTATATATTCCCATCCAATCTTACAGTAACATAATATCCCTGGTGGACAAGTTGGCAATAATAATGACAGTTTGAACAATGTCATTGAACATAATGGCATGGTGCACAAGTTGCTTTATGTATAATACAGTAAACGGTTTTCATAATGTTTACAATTTGAACCTGAACTGATTTATCTGCGGCTCTAGCAGTCCTGGAAGGAGACCGTAGACAGGGGATCTACTGGTAACTGCCAAAATAAAGGAAGCACTTGAGTAAATGAGGGATATAAAGTATATTCAAAGCAGGTGCTTCCAAACAGGTGTGGTTCCTGGGTTAATTAAGCAATTAAAATCCCATCATGCATAGGGTCATGTATAAAATGCACAGTTGCCCGTTATTTTGGTTAATTAACCCAGGAACCACAGTGACTTTGAAAGAGGGGTCTCAAAGGAGCATAGGGTATTTAAAGGTGTGTGTGTGTGTGTGTGTGTGTGTGTGTGCGTGCGTGTGTGTGTGTGTGTGTCAGTCACCAGATCTCAACCCAATTGAACATGTATGGGAGATTATGGAGCGGCACCTGAGACAGTGTTTTCACCACCATCAACAAAACACCAAATGATGGAATTTCTCATGGAGTTCTAGACACTTGTAGAATCTATGCCAAGGCACATTAAAGCTGTTCTGGCAGCTCGTGGTGGTCCAAAGCCTAGTAAGACACTATGTTGGTGTTTCCTTTATTTTGGCAGTTATCTGTATGTTGTCTTGTATTCCAGGTGTAAACATGTGTTCTCTGTTCCTCCATGTGGTTTTGAGGTTAAAATGTGGTCTTCGTCTCAGGGAGGTCCCATTGAATACTATTGTCCAGATTCATGATTCAGATTCATGATTCAACAAAACTCTTTTAAAAATGTAATACGTTCATGTTCACTGAATTCATTCCAATAGAGCCTTTTAGAATGTGTTAGTATTACAGCCAATTACAGTCGTTTTGAATCAAACCATGTTATTCTGTACTGGTGTAAAAAATTGCTGTTATGATGATGATGATGTCTTATTCAGAAATTGAAAGTATTTAAAAAGCAATCCAACTTTAATATACAACCTTATCTCAACCTTATGTAGCAACTCTTTCATTCCAATAGTTATTAGAACATTAAAGCTATATTATGACAGTGGTTGGTGTTGCCATACATTTTACTTAACCAGAGTTTGGTGGTAAACGAGAACTACTAAGCAGGTGTTCTAGTTTGAATTTCTGTTTGTTCCTACTGTTGTGGATTAAACAGTGTATTTGTAATTGGGAAAGCAGATGCATCTGTATACAGATATAAGAGTTATTTATTATCCTGTCAGTACAGTGCAGTCAGTGTCTGTCGACAGCAAAAATGTGTTTGATCAATAGCCTTGATAAATGTGTTAAAAGGTATTTTTGTGCTCATTTATAAATAACTGATCTGTTTGTTTTGAAATGAGCAATGTTTGGAATTGTTAAACCAATTGAAATCAACCCTTTTCCTCCCTTTTAAATTTTTTTTAGAAGACTTCAGACATTTTTTATTTACTGCTTACACAGATAATACACACCTAAGCATTTTCATGCATCTTCGAGAGATGGAGAGAGAAATTCAAAAACATACGACAAATCTTCCTGAACACCAACTGAAGCTGGCTCAACTCAGAGCCATCCGCCTTGTGAGATGCCACAGGCAAAAAATAAAATAATGTATAAAGTGTTTTTAATATTACAAACAACTTAAGATGTGCACGTATGATTTACTAATTAATGAAACTATCCGTCTCAGATCCACTGAATTGCTTTGCTCAGCCCAAGTCATAACGTTACATTCTGCCCAACTTTGCATTGGATCTAGTGTCTCTCCCTTGATCTCCAGAGGAACTCCACCTCTCATACACCCCTACTCTCTTTGTGCTCTCTCTGGGTTATGTACTCTACAGTGTCTGAAAAAGAATAAAAGACACTTGCAACTATACTATACCACCTGTCCAGTCGTGTTGCTTTGTTCTGTCTATGTTTTCCTCCGAGCTGGTATTCTCATCCCCAAAGTCAACATGCCCAATTTCTCAATAGAAAGTAAATTGTTCCTTTGAGACCTGGTCAAGATACAAATATTTCCTGACTATTGTTGTTCTCCAAGTCATCCTATGCTGTACCTTTCCATATATGTATTGGGAGAATTAGCAGTGGTCAATAAGAATAACTACCGATCACATGTTTGTCACTGAGTAAGATACTTCTGTAGGGAGGTGGTTGCATTCTACAGGGGAAATGTAATCTTTTGGCCAAATAACCAGAAATGTTCCATTAGCTCTACAATGACATGAGTAACACTCCTTTCCCATCACCTGTCAGAGTCTATAGACTCTAGAATCTCAATTGCCTCTGGTGAAATATCAGATGCCAAGCAACCTGGCCATGTACACACTCAGGTTGTACATTTGACACAATGTTTGTGATACAACAGATATATGTATCTGTTGTATGGTCTGAATAGAAATCTTTACACAATAATTGTGCGACGTCTCCACAATGGTTGTGTAAAAAAAGAAAATCTGACAAACTACTTTGTATTACAACCATTGTGCCAAATGTTACCATCTAGAGCTAAGCAGAGACTTATGTCTGTCTGACTGAGAGAGCAGTGATGATAAACCATTTCTCTATCTGCCATTCCTCTTGATTGAAGTCAATCAGCTAGCAGTGTTTCCCAACCCTGGTCCTCGTGTACCCCCAACAGTACACATTTGTGTTGTAGCCCTGGACAAACACACCTGATTCAACTCATTGAGGGCTTGCTGATTAGTTGACTAGTTGAGGTGTTCAATCAGGTGTGCTTTTCCAGGCTTACAATAGAAATGTGCACTTTTGGGGGTCCTCGAGGACCAGGGTCTGGAAACACTGAGCTACAGTGCCTTCAGAAAGTATTCACACGCCTTGACTTATTCCTCAAAATTGATTAAATAAATAAAAATCTTACCCATCTACACACAATACCCCATAATGACAAAGGGAAAACATGTTTTTAGAAATGTTTGTCAATGTATTGAAAATTAAATACATAAATATTTAATTTACATAAGTATTCACACCCCTCAGTCAATACTTTGTAGAAGAGCCTTTGGCAGCAATTACAGCAGTAAGTCTTTCTGTTTAAATCTCTAAGAGCTTTCCACACCTGGATTGTGCAACCTTTGCCCATTATTCTTTTCAAAGTTCTTCAAGCTCTGTCAAATTGGTTGTTGATCATTGCTAGACAACCATTTTCAGGTCTTGCCATAGATGTTCAAGTACTGGAGATTTAAGTCAAAACTGTAACTCGGCCCAGGAACATTCACTGTTTTCTTGGTAAGCAACTCCAGTGTAGATTTGGCCTTGTGTTGTAGGTTATTTGTCTGGTGGAAGGCAGACTGAAACAGGTTTTCCTCTAGGACTTTGGCTGTGCTTAGCTCCATTCAGTTTTTTATTTATCGTGATTAAAAGCATACGCATAACATGATGCACCCACCACTATGCTTGAAAATATGGAGATTGATACTCAGTAATGTGTTGTATTGGATTTGCCCCAAACTTATCACTTTGGATTCAGGGCAAAAAGTGAATTGCTTTGCCACATTTTTTGCAGTATTACTTTAGTGGCTTGTTGCAAACAGGATGCATGTATTGGTATAATTGTATTCTGTACAGGCTTCTTTCTTTTCACTCTGTCATTTAGGTTAGTATTGTGGAGTAACTACAATGTTGTTGATCCATCCTCAGTTTTCTCCTTTCACAGCCATTAAACTCGGTAACTGTTTTAATAAAGTCACCACTGGCCTCATGGTGAAATCCCTGAGCGGTTTCCTTCCTCTCCGGCAACTGAGTTAGGAAGGACGTCTGTATCTTTGTAGTGACTGGGTGTATTGATACACCATCCAAAGTGTAATGAATAACTTCACCATGCTCAAAGGGATATTCAATGTCAGCTTTTTTTTTTTACCCATCTACCAATAGGTGCCCTTCTTTGTTGTTGAATCTGTGTTTGAAATTCACTGCTCGACTGAGGGACCTTACAGATACATGAATTCTATGTGTAGGGTATAGAGATGAGGTAGTCATAGAAAAATCATGTTAAACACTATTATTGCAGAGTGAGTCCATGCAACTTACTACATGACTTGTTAAGCACGTCTTTACTCCTGCACTTATTTAGGCTTGCCATAACAAAGGGGTTGAATACTTATTGACTTAAGGCACTTCTAGGGTCATTGTTTTTTGCATTGCGAATATGTTGAGGCACATGTTTTGATATGATGGTCTGATGTACAGAGGAGGACCTGTGGAACCATGTATTTAAAACAGGAACATACATGGATTTCTTGTCTTAATAATTCTTCCCCCACCCCCCATAAAAAAAAAGTGGAAAAAAAGTGGTTGTCCCACTGGCTATCATTAAGACATTTCAGCTTTTCATTTTTTCTATTAATTTGTAAAAATGTCTAAAAACATAATTCCACCTCGAGCATGTTTTAACTACTCCTGTGAAAATGTAAACTATCAGATACTCAGCAAGAAGGTCTGATTTCACTATTACTGAAACAGGACCCAGGTAGTGAGTATAAATATCCAATCCATTAAAACAATTGGAGATCCCTTACACTTCAATGTTGTGATGCAAAAATCCTGGCAAGGCGCATAGAATTAAAAAGGTGTTGTCGGATATTAATCATCCTGATCAGACAGGTTTTTTACATGGACGATACATCAGAGATAAAATAAGACAATTACTTGAAACATTAGAACAGCATGAAACACTTCATAGCAGATTTTGAGAAGGCCTAGACTATTTACATTTTGGAGAATCCCTTATACAATGGGTTAAAGTTATATATAGCAACCCCAGGTGTAAAATAGTAAATAATGGCCACTCCCAAGAAAGTATTGAACTGTCAAGAGGAGTAAAACAAGGCTTGTCCACTGTCGCCGTATCTACTGTATTTATTATGGCCATCGAAATGTTAGTTATTAAAATCAGCTCCAACAATAACATCAAGGGAGCTAGAAATGCAAATTAATTACTTAAAAATCATACAATGTGATTTTAGGGATTGTTGTTTTAGATTCCGTCTCTCACAGTTGAAGTGTACCTATGATAAAAATTATAGACCTCTACATGCTTTGTAAGTAGGAAAACCTGCAAAATCGGCAGTATAACAAATACTTGTTCTCCCCACTGTAGATCATTTCTTTAACCTCTCTGGATTAAAACTGAACTATGATAAGTGTACCGTATTACTTATTGGATAGCAAAAAAGAAAAATCCACAACTTTTGCATTACCCTGTAGTTTACAAATAAAATGGTCTGATGGTGAAGTGGGCATACTTGATATTCATATCCCTAAAGAAATAAAGAAAAAGAGAAAAATTCACTACAACAAATTTCAATAGAAGTTAGCAAAAATAGATAAGATCATGCAACCATTGAGAAGTAAAAACATGTCTATTTGTGGAAAATCCCCCTGATTAACTTTTTAGTCATATCAAAGTTTACTTATTTACTTATGGCCCTGCCTACTCCAGAATACTTGTTTTTTAAATTCTAAATTTAAATATTTCACTTTATTTGGAAAACAAAATTAAATATGCTTATTTATATTATGAATATGAGGTTGGGTGGCTAAAATTATTAAATATTAAAGCTTCAGTCACAGAAATACCTGTGTGAAGGCCAACTTACAGAAGAGGAACTTTTTGAGGCAATTAAATATTTTCAGTCTGGAAAAACACCAGGGCTTGATGATATAACAGTAAAGGTATATCATACCTTTTTTGATGTACTCAAAGATCCATTATTAGCTGTTTTAATTACTCCTATAAAAATGGTAGACTTTCAGGTACTCAACAAGAAAGTCTGATCTCATTACTACTAAAACAGGACCCAGGTGGTAAGTATAAAGATCCAGTCCATTTAAAAAACTGGAGGCCTCTTACACTTCAATGTTGTGATGCGAAAATCTTGCCGAAATGCATAGCACATAGAATAAAAAAGGTTTTACCAGATATTGTTAATCCTGATCAGACATGTTTTTTACATAGACAATATTTTGGAGATAATATACAACAATTACTTGAAACAATTGAACATTATTAAACAACAAAGATACCAGGCCTGGTCTTCATAGAAGATTTTGAAAAGGCGTTTGATAAAGTACAACTAGAATTTATATATAAATGCCTGGATTACTTTAATTTCGGTGAATCTCTTATACATTGGGTTGAAGTTATGTACTGCAACCCCAGATGTAAAATAGTAAATAATGGTTACTTCTCACAAAGTATTGAGCTTTTAAGAGGAGTAAAACAAGGCTGTCCGTTGTCTCCATATCTATTTATTGCTAGCTATTAAAATTAGCTATTATTGATCCAACAAGAACATCAAGGGGTTAGAAATCCAGTGGATAAAAACAAGTGTCAATGTATGCCGATAACTCAAGTTTTTTCTTAAGTATGCAATCTGGTTCCCTGCACAGTCTCATTGAAGATCTTGATCACTTTTCTAGCCTCTCTGTACTAAAACCTAATTATGACAAGTGTACCATATTACGTATTGGAACGTTTAAAAGACACAGTGTTTACACTACCTTGTAGTTTACCAATAGAATGGGCGGATGGTGAAGTAGACACACTTGGTATTCATGTCTCAAAAAATATAAATGAATTTACCACAATCAATTTCAATAGAAAGTTTGCAAAAATAGATAAGATTCTGCAACCATGAAGAGGTAAATACTTTGATTAAGGAAAAATCTAATTGATTAACTCTTTGGTCCTATCACAGTTTACTTACTTACTAATGGCACTGCCTACTCCAGATGACTCGTTTTTTAAATCATATGAGCAAAAGATATTTCCTTTTATTTGGAATGCTAAGCCAAACAAAATTAAACGTCCCTATTTATATAATGAATATGAGTTTGGGGGGCTAAAATTATTAAAATATTAAAGCTTTAAACCTCTCACTAAAAGCTTCACTCATATATAAGTTATACTTAAACCCAAAATGGTTCTCCAGTAGATTATTAAGAAAGGCTCATCCTTTGTTCAAAAATTGCCTTTTTGCCTTTATACAGATTACAACTTCTCATTTCCGACTAATTGAAAATGAAATTTTGTTTAAAGTATGGCCCTTTCTTAAACAAGCCACACAAAGCTGGTTACAATTTCAGTTTTATCCTCCAGAAAATATAGAACAAGTATTACAACAAATGTTACAGCAAAACTCAAATATACTGTTTTTAAAAAAACTTTCTTTATGGATTTTTTCTTTTTAATTGGTATATATTTATTAATGATATTATGAATAGAAACGGTGGAGTTATGTCATATATGCAGCTAACAAAAATATATGGGAATGTCTGCTCAATCCAAACTTACAACCAACTGATTGCAGCATTACCACAGAAAGGCAAGTGGAAAAGGGAGAAGGTAGGGACTTGTTTGCCTGCCATATATTAAAGATACAAATTGGCTGAAAGGACCTGGCATAAATAGAAGAATATACCAGTTTAATTTGAGGACAAAAATGTTGACAGCTGCGCCATACAGGTTGCAAAATAAATGGGAAGAGATTTTCGATGTACCGATTCCATGGCACATGGTTTATGAACTGGTACAAAAAACAACACTTGATTCAACACTTCCAGTTTTTCAATTTCAATAATTATATAAAATCCTTGCCACCAACAGAATGCTATATACAGTGGGGGAAAAAGTATTTAGTCAGCCACCAATTGTGCAAGTTCTCCCACTTAAAAAGATGAGAGAGGCCTGTAATTTTCATCATAGGTACACGTCAACTATGACAGACAAAATGAGAATTTTTTTCTCCAGAAAATCACATTGTAGGATTTTTTATGAATTTATTTGCAAACTATGGTGGAAAATAAGTATTTGGTCAATAACAAAAGTTTCTCAATACTTTGTTATATACACTTTGTTGGCAATGACACAGGTCAAAAGTTTTCACACACTGTTGCTGGTATTTTGGCCCATTCCTCCATGCAGATCTCCTCTAGAGCAGTGATGTTTTGGGGCTGTCGCTGGGCAACACGGACTTTCAACTCCCTCCAAAGATTTTCTATGGGGTTGAGATCTGGAGACTGGCTAGGCCACTCCAGGACCTTGAAATGCTTCTTACGAAGCCACTCCTTCGTTGCCCGGGCGGTGTGTTTGGGATCATTGTCATGCTGAAAGACCCAGCCACATTTCATCTTCAATGCCCTTGCTGATGGAAGGAGGTTTTCACTCAAAATCTCATGATACATGGCCCCATTCATTCTTTCCTTTACACGGATCAGTCGTCCTGGTCCCTTTGCAGAAAAACAGCCCCAAAGCATGATGTTTCCACCCCCATGCTTCACAGTAGGTATGGTGTTCTTTGGATGCAACTCAGCATTCTTTGTCCTCCAAAACACGACGAGTTGAGTTTTTACCAAAAAGTTATATTTTGGTTTCATCTGACCATATGACATTCTCCCAATCCTCTTCTGGATCATCCAAATGCACTCTAGCAAACTTCAGACGGGCCTGGACATGTACTGGCTTAAGCAGGGGGACACGTCTGGCACTGCAGGATTTGAGTCCCTGGCGGCGTAGTGTGTTACTGATGGTAGGCTTTGTTACTTTGGTCCCAGCTCTCTGCAGGTCATTCACTAGGTCCCCCCGTGTGGTTCTGGGATTTTTGCTCACCGTTCTTGTGATCATTTTGACCCCACGGGGTGAGATCTTGCGTGGAGCCCCAGATCGAGGGAGATTATCAGTGGTCTTGTATGTCTTCCATTTCCTAATAATTGCTCCCACAGTTGATTTCTTCAAACCAAGCTGCTTACCTATTGCAGATTCAGTCTTCCCAGCCTGGTGCAGGTCTACAATTTTGTTTCTGGTGTCCTTTGACAGCTCTTTGGTCTTGGCCATAGTGGAGTTTGGAGTGTGACTGTTTGAGGTTGTGGACAGGTGTCTTTTATACTGATAACAAGTTCAAACAGGTGCCATTAATACAGGTAACGAGTGGAGGACAGATGAGCCTCTTAAAGAAGAAGTTACAGGTCTGTGAGAGCCAGAAATCTTGCTTGTTTGTAGGTGACCAAATACTTATTTTCCACCATAATTTGCAAATAAATTCATAAAAAATCCTACAATGTGATTTTCTGGATTTTTTTTCCTCAATTTGTCTGTCATAGTTGACGTGTACCTATGATGAAAATTACAGGCCTCTCTCATCTTTTTAAGTGGGAGAACTTGCACAATTGGTGGCTGACTAAATACTTTTTTTCCCCACTGTATATGCGGCATACAACAATCTCAGCTCTGTAGATTTTGCTGTGAAGAGACAGAATCACTAGATCATTTATTCTGGTATTGCCCCTATGTAGCTTGTTTCTGGTCACAGTTACAGGAATGGCTGAAGAATCACAATATTGACCTAAAACTGACCCTACAAATAGCACTGTTGGAAGATTTGGAAAGCCACAGTCAGTCAATCAACAATATAATTCGTATTTGTATTTGTATTTGTATTTATTATGGATCCCCATTAGCTACTCTTCCTGGGGTCCAGCAAAATTAAGTCAGTTATCAACATTTTAAAACATTACAATATATTCACAACAGATTTCACAACACATTAAGTGTGTGCCCTCAGGCCCCTACTCTACTACCACATATCTACAACACAAAATCCATGTGTACGTGTGTGTATAGTGCATATGTTATTGTGTGTGTATGCATGTGTCTGTGCCTTTGTTTGTGTTGCTTCACAGTCCCCGCTGTTCCAAAAGGTGTATTTTGATCAGTTTTTTAAATCTAATTTTACTGCTTGCATGAGTTACTTGATGTGGAATAGAGTTCCATTTAGTCATGGCTCCATGTAGTACTGTGCGCATCCCATTGTCTGTTCTGGACTTGGGGACTGTGAAGAGACCTCCAGTGGCATGTCTTGTGGGGTATGCATGGGTGTCCGAGCTGTGTGCCAGTAGTTCAAACAGACAGCTCGGTGCATTCAACATGTCAATACCTCTCACAAATACAAGTAGCGATGAAGTCAATCTCTCCTCTACTTTGAGCCAGGAGAGATTGACATGCATATTATTAATGTTAGCTCTCTGTGTACATACCATGGCCATCCGGGCTGCCCTGTTCTAAGTCCCTCTTTGTGGCACCTGACCACACGACAAATACAATGCCTTTAGTTTTTAAAATATTTAACTTATTCCTTGCCACCCATTCTGAAACTAACTGTAGCTCTTTGTTAAGCGTTGCAGTCATTTTAGTCGCTGTAGTAGCTAACGTGTATAGTGTTGAGTCATCCGCATACATAGACACACTGGCTTTACTCAAAGCCAGTGGCATGTCGTTAGTAAAGATGAAAAATAGGTAAGGGGCCTAGACAGCTGCCCTGGGGAATTCCTGATTCTATCTATTTTTTCAAAAAGTTTACTAAGGGTTGGTAACAGGCTGATTGGTCGGCTATTTGAGCCAGTAAAGGGGACTTTACTATTCTTAGGTAGCAGAATGACTTTTGCTTCCTTCCGGGCCTGAGGGCACACACTTTCTAGTAGGCTTAAATTGAAGATATGGCAAATAGGAGTGGCAATATCGTCCGCTATTATCCTCAGTAATTTTCCATCCAAGTTGTCAGACCCCGGTGGCTTGTCAATATAATAATACTCTTAGTAAAAATATTAATCTTTAACTTAAAATCTGTAGATACTATGCGATAAGAAAGGTTCAGAATTTATGTGAAACATAACAGAACAGTTGAAAAATATATGGCACATGGAGGTTTACGGAGATAGGTGGGATGGGCTGAGAGTAGCTCACGGTTGTGTTTAAAAGCCCATGATCTATAATAGTTTATATAATGTATACCAGATGTGTTTAGGTACTATCTGATGTAATGTATATCAAATAACTATATTTTTGCTATGTAACTAATGTTTAAAAAAAGGCATGGATGTAAAATGTGTGTAGAATGTACATGTACCAAAAAAGAAAAAGCTGTAAAAACAAAGTTATTTTTGTCCACCAAAAACTATGTGATATAGATATTCCTGGGCTAACAAAGAACTGCACTCAATTAAAATAATGAAATCATCTGTGACGGGTATGTACTGTGTAGCTAGTAAGAGTTGTGCAGATGTAAGAGAATGTGGCTCATTGGATCAATGCGAGTCACTCAGTGTAACTACCATAAATCACAAGAAATGTAATTTACTCAAGATGCAATAATATTTTCAGACTCGACAATCTGCATGGGTAAGTAGTAACACATGGGTAAATAGAGTAGTATCATTTCATGCTGCTGTTGTTTGTTTTTCTCTGAGATGGTGCTGCCTGCAATAGGATCCTTTTTTATGTTCCTCTTGTGAGTACGGATTGGGAAGTAAGAGGAGAGGAGAGATAGAAAGGAGAGCCTGTCTGGAGGCTAGATGCTGGATGATCAGAGCTGGGAGGGAGTGTGGAGGTTGGCTCCTATGGTTGGCTCCCGTTCATGCTTCTCTTTAGGAGAATAAGGATGCATCCCAAATGGCACCCTGTTCACTATATAGTGCACTACTTTAGTTCATAAATTGTGCAGTATATAGGGAACATAAGAAGTGCACTATAAAGGGAATACCTAAGGTGCCATTTGGGACTGGGACAGAGTTATTTTGAAGATTGGGGCTGAGCAGAGAATGAGCTTAGTTTCCCATGGTGGAGCTCAGCTCCCACCTCCACATATCTGGATCCTCCCACTGGGAAAGAACAACAGACAGAGAAGAAAGAAAGAAAGAAAGAAAGAAAGAAAGAAAGAAAGAAAGAAAGAAAGAAAGAAAGAAAGAAAGAAAGAAAGAAACAATCTCGTCCGATAGCAGAAATATCAACATTAAGAAGGAAAGAGGCTTCTTTGATTTGAATTCCTTGATCTGCATGTGAGGAAGCCAAATTCTAAATCCACCTCGAGCCAGATACAAACTCCTCCATCCATAACCAATAAGAATAATGTGGCTTTTTCCAAAGCTAGGGGAATTAGAGAGTGATTTAGAAAGCTTAGCAGTATTACGTCAATGGCTGAGATTTCATGATTCGAGACAAATGTGAATCCCCTCTATTCTTCTCTTTATGTTATGCAGACATCATCTTTGCGATTACATACTGTAGATACATCTTCCTTTCAGGACCGTGCTGTAATGAAAATACTGAGGAGAGATTTAATTCACAGAAATCACATATTGCTAAAATGTAAATCACAATATAATGTGTTTCTTTCCTTATTCAGGTTAATCCTTAGGTATCATACGTATTCACCCCCATTGGATTTTTTTCACATTTTGTTGCGTTACAAAGGTTTTAAATAGATTTAATTGTGATTTTTGGTAATTGATATACACAAAATACTCCATAATGTCAAAGTGAAAAGGAAATTCTACAAATGTTTACAAATTAATAACAATTAAATAAATACATTTGTTCAGGAATTAAATGTGGCTTAACAAACCACATAATAAGTTACATGGACTTTGACATGATTTTTGAATGATTACCCCTTCCTCTGTCCCCATACATACAACATCTTTAAGGTCCCTCAGTCATGCATTGAATTTCAAGCACAAATTCAACTACAAAGGAGCCCAGGAGCTTTTAGAAAGCAGAAGGACCGTGATTGGTAGATGGGTAACGATCACAAATCAGGCATTGAATATCTCTTTAAGCATGGTCAAGTTAATAATTATGCTGTAGATTATGTATTAAACCACCCAGACACATCAAAGACACAGAGTGTTTCTCAATATGCATACTACCGTGCTCCACACTCTCATGCTCCAAGTGCATTTTCCGAGGACGTTCTCTTGAGTATGTTCTTGTGAGGACGAGAGTGTGGAGAACGCATAAAACATTAAATTTGAGAAGCACTTGCCCTCCCCCGACTGTATTACCTCACGCTGCATCTCCCTATTCACTGAACCTTCTTCCAGCCAGGACAATGGCAACAATAGAGACGAAACAAGATATACACAAAGCAAACGTTTTACTTCATAACTATCAGCTAGCTATATGTGAATTGTAATAATGTAGCTAACCGGATAGTATAACAGGCAGAAATGACCTAAAACCAATGTTATCCAAGGTAGATATAAATTCTTCGTTGGTAGCTAGCTAACAATTCTTCGTGGATATCTGGCTAGCTAACAGTAGTAGCTAGCCAGTTAGCTCTATTGACTTACTATGGGCTTGCAACCTACAGTGGGTATTATAGGCAGGTAAACATGCCAAAATGAACACAGCATGTATTTAGATAAAATATTGTAGTCAGGCAACATACAGTATGAGATGTGAAAAGGCAACATTTCATTCCGAAGTCGGAGTGTATTTTTCTCACTTCATCTCAAATAATGTTCAAGAAAATTTGCATCACAATCCAGGTGTGCAAAGCTCTTAGAGACCTACCCAAGAAGACTCACAGCTATAATCACTGCCAAAGGTGTTTCTAGCATGTACTGACTCAGGGGGGTGAATACTTATCTATTAGTGTTTTATTTTTAATTAATCTTTCAAAAATGTTGTAACTAAGAATCCTTAATATATTTTCTCCACAACTTTATAGGGGTTGTTCAATAATTATTCAATATAGTATAATACAAGCTTGGCCAGTGTAAACCAGTAAACACTTTATAAGCATATCCCCCCTTTTGATGCCTGCCCTGGATGGTGACTTTATACTGCATCTATGACAGCTGAAGCAAAACATTTCAGCTGTAGAGTTATTCATTTACAATGGGCAGTGGTGTTAAAATCTAAATGGTGATATGATGAGTTGAGAGCCTATTAAAGCCAAATTGTTTGATCGGTGCATTGTTAACTCTGGTCATGGCCTGTCCAGCTATCTTGGATGGGGACAATGTGGTACTTATCTTGACCCTGTAATGCCTGCTCTTTGTGAGAAATGAAATTCTCGCTCTACATATAAAGTGGATGAAAGTCATCAGAGAAAGTAATGAACATGAATCAATTTTTAATGGTGCATTAATCAAATATTTTTTGCCTCATCATTACCTGAGGCAGAAAAGCAAGTTCTCTAAATTTCCCAGAGCAGACCACAACTTCTGCTCTCATTACCTAAGCATATTTCACAGATTAGAGCTACACAGGAAGGGAATGCACGAGCATGAGAAAACCCACACACAACACAAGTACACACACACACTTGCAAGAACTCACACACACGCACACACATAAACACACATGCCCTAAATCCCTTCATCAGGAAATGTAAAACAGTTGGCAGACTGAGAACATACACAAACGCTTACTGTAATGTGAAATAGTATTTGGCACAATGTTGATGTGCAGTGAAACACTCAGAGATTGTTTGTTTACCTACTGTTTTTACCTTTACATAAAGCTGTGTGCTTCGATGTGACATAACAAACTATTATTGTCATATCTGGGATGCATGACTGCAGATTGTTTGGTTATTATGTCATCCATATTAAGGCTTAAAATGTCTCTAATTGCACCTGTGTTTGATCAACATCCCTTAAGTTTTACAATGTCCCTTTACTGTAGATTGTGGTGACAAATTCATCCTCAACTTCAGTCTGCATTAAACATGAAGCATCTTTATTCCCTTTCATATGAGTCATACGTCAGTGATGAGCGTCCAGAGAGGGGGAATAGATTAGTGTCTGTCTGATCCAGTTTGCCCTCGCATGGTTGGCTCCACAGATTCAGCCAGGGGGGAGTCAGGGTTGTCACGGTATATCTATATAGCCGTCACATTGCCTGTACTTGTGCCTCTGCATCTTATTATTACTATTTTCTTTTCCCCTTTTTCCATTAATAAACACGCATTCCCATTCTGTGGCCGGTGTTGTCCTAGGGAGTCTGACTGTCACTGTCCATTATGGTAGCAGGGTAGGCCAGGGTAGGGCAGGCAGGGTCGCGAATCAGGGGGTAAACTGGAGCAGAGCAGTGTTCCCTTCCAGTGGCTGGATGGCTTGCCACTCAGTGTCACACACGGCACCAGGGCCAGCACCCACCACGCACAGCACACAGCACACACACACACATACACACACACACACACACATACACACATACACACGCACTGACCCCATACAGGCCCGCAGGGATGCCACTCCTGTTCCTGGAAAGACTCTAAATTTAACCCTCTGCACCTCAGGGCTGGTGGGACAACACAAAATTGCTTACAGTACCATGGGAGTGTGCTGCACTGTGGACTCTGGTCAAAAGTAATGCACTTTATAGAGAATAGGGGGCCATTTGGGATGCACTCCATGACTTCATCACTCAAAGTTGATGTACGAATAGGGACTGGTTGGATGATTGATCAGATAAGGCTGGCATTGTAAATGGATCGTACTGTAGCTTTGTTCTACTTTCATTCTAGAGCAGTGGAAGGGTGACTTGCTGTACACAGTACATGGCTTGCGCACCTAGATATTGTTGCTCTTCAAGTGCATACATACTTATATGAGATCATTATTGATGAAGTATGCATCACGCTAGTGGTTCCTGCCTATAATATACCCCATATTCCAAACATGTTGATTCAAATTTCTGTCTATAGGTTATCCTCTTAGGGATGCTTTATTTGTTTTAGTACATATTCCCTCTACTTCTCCAGGGTTCTGGAACTACGTATTGTCTCTAATTATTTATGGGAATCGGCTATGGGTTTGTATGACAAGCTACAATGATTTTAATAAAATGTTCCCCGCTCCAATACAATCGAAGGCAGATTTGACTAAACTCTGGGAAACCAATAAGCAATACGCTCTTGTTAAGTCTGCAACAAATGCTACCTCTTTATTATTGATTAACCTAAAGGCCACCAGAGTGCTTCCTCCTAATTGGGTTCAAACAGCTAAAAGAGAAACTTAACAACATTATTCACCTGTCATCTTGGCGGTCATCGCTCAAGATTAATAAATAAACACTTTATAGACGGGTTAGCTGACAACATCATGACAATGACACGCAAGCTTCAATGGGGCAGATTCTGGATGGCCAGATAGCTAGCAACAATGACAAGAAGCTGCCATGTGAAGAAACATAGGTGACTCGTTTCAGCTAGTTTTATCTTGTTCTTGATACCATGTGTTGTTTTGAGGTGTTTTGACTGATGTCACTTCTATGCTAATATGGCAAAAATTCACTATCTAGTGCTCATTGTGCAAATGTATTTATGTTTTCAATAATCATTGGAGACAAAATATAGTTTACATGTTGTCAACAATCTAAGCCAACCCCATCTGTTACACACTAGTTGGTTTTGTTGGTTTTGTTGCTAAACAACCCACCCGTCTATAGTGATTTTATGTGACAGCTGTGTGATGACAAAATGAGTGCTTGTTCCGAATGTAGTTGAAGGGTTATCAAGCACACTACAATTTTTTTGGTGCATTGAATTACAGTCCGAAAATTTACATTGTAGAAAATATTTTTTTAAACTCTTGATTTTCCCTCTGCTACGGAAGTCCAGAGAGGACATTGGAATAAAATAAGTATGTATGTTGTTTTGTCGATATCACAAGATAGTTTTCTCATGATCAGGACATAACAAAAATAGGAGTGGACGTATTGATGATAGACTGACAGTATGGCTAAGGCGGCAGAGCCCACACTGGATCAGCGCATATTGATTGCTACATTAAGGGATGGTACTTTTCATACTTAATTTGTGTTTGGAGCTCATTATCAGTTTATAGGTTAGAATGTTAGCAAGCAACATTTCCCTTACCTTGAGCTCTTGGGGCAGCTAAGCCCTCGTGGGTCATTTAAGCCCTGAACGATGCCTGATAGGCAGCTCTGTCTCCCAGCCTGTGCGCCACAGCCAATCTCATACTAGCAACAACACAGCTAACTTGGCTAGTCTTGTGAGCGAGTGAGCTAGCTAGCTAGTTAGCTAGGTAGTCTTGTTAGTTAGCTAGCTAGCTAGCTTGTTATCAATTCTGGTTGTTAGCTTGCATAACTGATATGTGTATGATTGCAAGGGACACTTTCTAGATAATATTTAAATGTACATAGTGGGTGAGCTCCATTCCTGACAGGCTGATCAGATTATATTTCAGCCACTGAGCTTGATCAAATTCAATAGCAGCCTCAGAGGCTGCTAAGTCAGGATTCTGCCTTGTAGATTGTTTCATAGGTAAAGCTCCTATTAAATGCCCCAAGAGGGCATTGCAATCTACGCAGCCACAGGTCTCTTTGATGAGGTGATTAAGTGCATTTGAACAAATGAATGAATGATACGTGGTACTTTTGATTATCTCGTGATCTCGACAAAACAACTTTTGTTATGTAGTGATCATGAGATAAAAAGTTGTGATCTAGACATAACGAGGGGATTTTTTTCTTCATATGTCCTCTCTTGACTTCCGTACTCTGCACATTGTGTTATTTTAATTTTTCTATAATATTGATCTGAATGGAGAGACATTGGCAATGGTTATTTCCCGTTCCTGTTTTAAAGTGTAGTGCTGCTGCTGTTTGTCACGATCGTCAGGGAGAGAAGTAGACCAATGCGCAGCGTGATGAACGAACATGTTACTTTATTTAATAAAGCACGAAACAAAACAATAAACGACTCGTAACGTCCTTGGTAACAATGACCAACACGGAACAAAAACCCACAAACACAAAGTGAAAAACAGACAGTTTAAATATGGCTCCCAATCAGAGACAACCAGCCAACAGCTGACACTCGTTGCCTCTGATTGGGAGTCACTCAGGCAAACATAGAAAACAACAAACTAGAACCCCCAACATAGAAATAACACATAGAATGAACACACCCTGGCTCAACAAATAGAGTCCCAGAGCCAGGGTGTGACAGTACCCCCCCCTAAAGGCGCGGACTGCGACCGCGCCTCAATACGAGCAAAACAGGGGAGGGCTGGGTGGGCATTCCTCCTCGGCGGCGGTTCTGGCTCCGGGCTTGCCCACCACCCTCCAATAAACCCCCCATAGCGCCCCTGGTCCGGTCTGGCCCCGCTGGTTGGAGCTGACCTGGACGTAGCAGGAGCGGCTAGCTTCAGCTCCGTTGGGGAGCAATAAAGCGGTACCTGATTTGGCACCGATGACCAAGGCACGGGTTGTGCCGGACTGACGACGCGCACCCCAGGCTTGGTGCGTGAGGCAGGAAAGGACCGGACCTGGCTGTCGATGCGCACCCCTGGCTTGGTGCGTGGAGCAGCAACGGGCCGGACCGGGCTGACGATACGCACCCCTGGCTTGGTGCGTGGAGCCGGAACGGGCCTCACCGGACTGATGACTCGCACCCCTGGCTTGGTGCGTGGAGCAGCAACGGGCCGGACCGGGCTGACGATGCGCACCCCTGGCTTGGTGCATGGAGCAGCGACGGGCCGGACCGGGCAGACGATACGCACCCCTGGCTTGGTGCGTGGAGCCGGAACGGGCCTCACCGGACTGACGACTCGCACCCCTGGCTTGGTGCGTGGAGCAGCAACGGGCCGGACCGGGCTGACGATGCGCACCCCTGGCTTGGTGCGTGGAGCCGGAACGGGCCGAGCCGGGCTGTCGAAGCGCACCACTGACTTGGTGCGGGGAGCAGGAACAGGCCGGACCGTACTGGGGACACACACCACTGGTCCTACGCAGGGATCTGGAATGGGCCGGACCGGACTGGTAACACACCCCAGTACCTCTCGCCGTGCCTCTACACCTTCCACCCCCTCTTCGACCAGTGGCCCCCGTAACCTGGCGGCCTCCTCTGCCAATCCGCTGGGCCGCTCTGCCGCGGTCTCCTGCTGGCCCGTCGTCCACGGCGTTAGCCCCCCCCTAAAAATTTTCTGGCCGTCTCTCCTACCCGTGGACCAGGTCTCCATGTCCCTCGCCAGCCTTTCGCCCTTCTGCCATAATGTCAAGCCCTTCTCTTCCTCACTCGGCTTGACCCAGTCGATGAGGCGAAGGAGATCTGCTAGAGATCTCCCTGGCGATGGCTCCTGGACACGCTGCTTGGTCAAATCTTGGTGGGTTTTTCTGTCACGATCGTCAGGGAGAGAAGTAGACCAATGCGCAGCGTGATGAACGAACATGTTACTTTATTTAATAAAGCATAAAAACAAAACAATAAACGACTCGTAACGTCCTTGGTAACAATGACCAACACGGAACAAAAACCCACAAACACAAAGTGAAAAACAGACAGTTTAAATATGGCTCCCAATCAGAGACAACCAGCCAACAGCTGACACTCGTTGCCTCTGATTGGGAGTCACTCAGGCAAACATAGAAAACAACAAACTAGAACCCCCAACATAGAAATAACACATAGAATGAACACACCCTGGCTCAACAAATAGAGTCCCAGAGCCAGGGTGTGACAGCTGTTGTTATTCAGTGCTCTGTTAGGTGGTTGCTGATTGGTTGCTAACCTGTATCTCAGCTACACAACCATTGTTATTTTTCTCCCCTAAAGGAGACTTCTAAAGCATTTTATCTCAGTCAACTGAGATGACATGCTTACAGTGTCTTGCAAAAGGATTCATCCCCCTTGGCGTTTTTTTCCTATTTTGTTGCATTACAACCTGTAATTGAAATGGATTATTATTTGGATTTCATGTAATGGACATACACAAAATAGTCCAAATTGGTGAAGTGAAATGAAAATAATAACTTGTTTCAAAAAATTCAAAAAAATAAATAACAGAAAAGTGGTGCATTCATATGTATTCACCCCCTTTGCTATGAAGCCCCTAAATAAGATCTGGTGCAACCAATTACCTTCAGAAGTCACATAATTAATTAAATGAAGTCCACCTGTGCGCAATCTAAGTGTCACATGATCTGTCACATAATCTCAGTATATATACCTGTTCTGACAGACCCCAGAGTCTGCAACACCACTAAGCAAGGGGCACCACGAAGCAAGCAGCACCATGAAGACCAAGGAGCTCTCCAAACAGGTCAGGGACAAAGTTGTGGAGAAGTACAGATCAAGGTTGGGTTATAAAAAAATATCAGAAACTTTGAACATCCCGCGGAGCACCATTAAATCATTATAAAAAAAATGGAAAGAATATGGCACTACAACAAACCTGCCAAGTGAGGGCCACCCACCAAAACTAACGGACCAGGCAAGGAGGGCATTAATCAGAGGCAACAAAGAGACCAAAGATAACCCTGAAGGAGCTGCAAAGCTCCACAGTGAAGATTGGAATATCTGTCCATAGGACCACTTTAAGCCGTACACCCCACCGAGCTGGGCTTTCAAGACTGGTCAGATAAAAGCCATTGCTTGAAGAAAAAAATAAGCAAACACGTTTGGTGTTCGCCAAAAGGCATGTGGGAGACTCCCCAAACATATGGAAGAAGGTACTCTGGTCAGATGAGACTAAAATTGAGCTTTTTGGCCATCAAAGAAAACACCATGTCTGGTGCAAACCCAACACTTCTCATCACCCCGAGAACACCATCCCCACAGTGAAGCATGGTGGTGGCAGCATCATGCTGTGGGGATGTTTTTAATCGGCAGGGACTGGGAAACTGGTCAGAATTGAAGGAATGATGGATGGCGCTAAATACAGGGAAATTATTGAGGGAAACCTGTTTCAGTCTTCCAGAGATTTAAGACTGGGACGGAGGTTCACCTTCCAGCAGGACAATGACCCTAAGCATACTGCTAAAGCAACACTTGAGTGGTTTAAGGGGAAACATTTCAATGTCTTGGAATGGCCTAGTCAAAGCCCAGACCTCAATCCAATTGAGAATCTGTGGTATGACTTTTAAAGATTGCTGTACACCAGCGGAACCCATCCAACTTGAAGGAGCTGGAGCGGTTTTGCCTTGAAGAATGGGCAAAAATCCCAGTGGCTAGATATGCCAAGCTTATAGAGACATACCCCAAGAGACTTGCAGCTGTAATTGCTGCAAAAGGTGGCACTACAAAGTATTGACTTGGGGGGGGGGGGGGGGGGGGTGAATAGTTATGCACGCTCAAGTTTTCTTTTTTTTGTGTCTTATTTCTTGTTTGTTTCACCCCAAAAAATATTTTGCATCTTCAAAGTGGTAGGCATGTCATGTAAATCAAATGATACAAACCCCCCAAAATTCCAGGTTATAAGGCAACAAAATATGAAAAATGCCAAGGGAGGTGAATACTTTCGCAAACCACTGTATAAAGCAATTACATTTGTGTTGTATATACAATACAGTTGGGTGAATGATCTCTCATTTGCGCAGGCTACAAGGTTGACATGTACTGTATAATTATATTGTATGTTCCATGCAGCTTTCAAGTGTCAACAAAACCTACATGCTAATGTCGCAAATAAGCCAGGCCTTTCCATATGCGAAGCCATGTATTTTTTAAATTAACATTTCTCCCTTATAAATTCTCCTTCACAGTGGTGGAGACGGTCAGTGTTTGGGGGGGGGGGGGGTCAAGCTGAGGCTATGCATCTCCTTGCATTCAGTGTTTTCACGCTCACTACTGTATATGCGTGTTAGTGTGCATTAGGGAGACTGCAGTGTTTTTCACTGAACTAGCAGGAGAAATACTCTGAAATCATTCCAATCAAAGATTAATTGACTGCACTGCTCTCAATAAACCCCAGTCTATGCCTACTTTACACATCTGACTCATACCATTTTATCCAATGGGAAAGACAGAAGCCTCATACTACTTGTATTGGAAAGTTATTAACAATTTCATCTCAGAACTGTCATCGTCTATGAACTCATTCCACCGTAGAATGGGTGATTTTGTAGGGCATCCTAGCTAGTTTAAAGCTTCTGGCCATTGCAATGCTGAGCTGGTCTGAAAAACTAGGGAAAACCATGCTACCTTTGCATGTGCTGTCTGTCTGCTAGACACAACACATTTAATTAGGTTACAGTTTTTCTCATTTTAGTAGATGCTCTTATCCAGAGTGACTTACAGGAGCAATTAGGGTTAAGTGCCTTACTCAAGGGCACATTGACAGTTTTTTCACCTTGTCGGCTCAGGGATTAGAACCAGCAACCTTTCAGTTACTGGCACAATGCTCTTAAACACTAAGCTACCTGCCACTCAATAGCATACAAGCATTTTTTGGAATTGTGGTTAAACTTACCTACAGCTTCATCTATAGCTAGAGGACTCCTCTAAAACGTTTCTGCCGAGATGTTCTGCGGAGTTATTCGATGAAGGAAAGAGAGGAAGGCTCCACACCACTCTCCCACTGGAGTATCTTACCTAGTTATTTTTAGATGCTCTCATTTTGCTCTTTTGTAGCTTTGTCAACTATGTCTGTGTTTTCTATACCTGTTCACACCTCTTGCTGTAGGCTTTACAGATGCTCCTCACCCCTTGGCTGCAACCCTTCTAATTGAGTGTACCCTGCGTGCACCACCCATGTGGAATTCCTGGTCTCCGGCAGCGTTTGGAACTGCCGATCTGTGGTCAAGAATGCCGAGTTCATCTCAGCCTCTGCTACCCTTCAGTCCCTATACTTTTTGGCCCTGACGGAGACATGGATCACCCCAGAGAACACTGCTACTCCAGCTGCTCTCTCTTCATCTGACTACGTGTTCTCTCATAGTCTGTGAGTATCTGGTCGTCGCTGCGGCACAGGGCTACTCATTTCTAAGTGGAGATTTTCTCTTTTCTCCCTCACCCACCTGTCCATCTCACATTTGAATTCCATGCTGTCACAGTGACTTGTCCACTCAAGCTTAACACTGTTGTCATTTATCACCCACCAGGTGCCCTTAGAGAGTTCCCCAATGAGCTTGACACCTTGATAAGCTCATTTCCTGACGATGGCTCACCGCTCATTGTTCTGGGTGACTTCAACCTTCCGACATCTGCCTTCGATTCATTTCTTTCCACCTCTTTCTTTCCCCTCCTTGCCTCTATTGACCTCACCCTTTCCCAGTCCCCTCCCACTCACAAGACAGACAATACGCTTGACCCCATCTTTACTAGAGGCTGGTCACCTACTAATCTCACTGAAGCTAGGACAGCAGTCCCTGCCCATCTTCCGAAAACATCTGAAACCCTACATCTTTAAAAAGTATCTTAAATAATCCCACAGCACCCTCCCTTCGCACCCCCTCCTCACCCCTCCCCACTTCCCTTCCCCCACAAAAAACAAACAATAATAACATTGTGAACTAACACTTGCACTTGACTCCCCCTCCCCTCCCCACCCCCCACTAACACTTACTTTGCTGATAGCTACTTTATTAAGGAAACATGTACTGACTATGACTGAGATACATTATATGGTTGTCCCACCTAGCTATCTTAACATGAATGCACTAACTGTAAGTCACTCTGGATAAGAGTGTCTGCTAAATTACTAAAATGGAAATGTAAACAATGATGGTCAAATGCTTAAATACATTTTCAGAATGTCTGATCGTTTTCTTGCATTTGTACCTGGATTGCATATCTTAGACCCACTTTGAAAAACTGTAAAGGTCCAATACAGCTGTTTTTATCTTAATATCAAATCATTTCTGGGTAGCAATTAATTACCTTACTGTGAGTTTCAAATAAAATGGTCAAAAAGAAACACAAATAGCTTCTTAGCAAATAGCAATTTCTTAAACAAGAATTTTGCTAGGACTGTCTGGGAGTGTTCTGAATGGGGAGGGGAAAACTGAAAACTAGCTGTTATTGGCAGATAGGTTTGGAACTCTCTTTCTTATTGGTCTATTAACTAATTTACCGCATGGTGATGTCACCATGGAATGGCCAAAGCTCCATCCCACCAAAACAGGCTGAAATTTCAGGAGGTCTTTTCAAACAGCTCTTACACTGAAAGGACATTATAATAATATTCATAATTTCACAGTATTATTCCAACCTCATATATAAAACACAGGAAAAAATGAATGTTTTTGGCCTTTAAATACAATAGTGGAGGTGCATAAACACGTTGTTTTCATCAGAAGAGAACTGGTTGCAAATGTGTTCACTGTTTCCAACAATCACTAAATACTACTGCACAAAATTGTAAGTGACTTTATCAGTAGTAGGCCTAAAACAGGTACAACATAGGGAAAGATCTAGGCACAGGGACTATCTCATTTCAAAGATTATTTTACAACATTGCAGACATGCAGAGAATGAAGTTGAGTTACTTCTAAGTAACTTTCGGTTATTCCTAAATCATCATCTCCAACATTGATGAACTTTGGTGTGAATTGAGGCCTATTCATGTAAGTTGTGTTCCTCCACTGCATTCACCTTTTCTTATTTACAGTGCCTTCAGAAAGTATACAGACCCCTTGACATTTTCCACATTTTGTTGCGTTACAGCCTTATTCAAAAATTGATTACATAGTTTTTTTCCTCATCAATTTACACACAACAACCCATAACGCAAAAACAGGTGTTTTGAAATTTTTGCAAATGTATTACAAATAATAAACTGAATATAACATTTACAGTTACATTTTATTTATTTCATCACATTCCCAGTGGGTCAGAAGTTTACATGCACTCAATTAGTATTTGGTAGCATTGCCTTTGAATTGTTTAACTTGGGTCAAACGTTTCGGGTAGCCTTTCACAAGCTTCCCACAATAAGTTGGGTGAATTTTGGCACATTCCTCCTGACAGAGCTGGTGTAACTGAGTCAGGTTTGTAGGCCTCCTTGCTCACACACACTTTTTCTGCCCACAAATGTTCTATAGGATTGAGGTCAGGGCTTTGTGATGGCCACTCCAATACCTTGACTTTTGTTGTCATTAAGCCATTATGCTACAAGTTTGGAAGTATGCTTGGGGTCATTGTCCATTTGGAAGACCCATTTGCGACCAAGCTTTAACTTCCTTTCTCCTCCAAACATAACGATGGTCATTATGGCCAAACAGTTCAATTTTTGTTTCATAAGAACAGAGGACATTTCTCCAAAAAGTACGATCTTTGTCCCCATGTGCAGTTGCAAACCGTAGTCTGGCTGTTTTAATGGCGGTTTTGGAGCAGTGGCTTCTTCCTTGCTGAGCGGCCTTTCAGGTTATGTCGATATAGGACTCGTTTTACTGTGGATATAGATACTTCTGTACCTGTTTCCTCCAGCATCTTCACAAGGTCCTTTGCTGTTGTTCTGGGATTGATTTGCACTTTTCGCACCAAAGTACGTTCATCTCTAGGAGACGGCTGCGTGGTCCCATGATGTTTATACTTGCGTACTATTGTTTGTACAGGCATTTGGAAATTGCTCCCAAGGATGAACCAGACTTGTGAAGGTCTACAATTTCTTTTCTGAGGTCTTGGCTGATTTCTTTTGATTTTCCCATGATGTCAAGCAAAGAGGCACTGAGTTTGAAGGTAGGCCTTGAAATACATCCACAGGTACACCTCCAATTGACTCAAATGATGTCAATTAGCCTATCAGAAGCTTCTAAAGCCATGACATAATTTTCTGGAATTTTCCAAGCTGTTTAAAGGCACAGTCAACTTAGTGTATGTAAGCTTCTGACCCACTGGAATTGTGATACAGTGAATTATAAGTGAAACAATCTGTCTGTTAACAATTGTTGGAAAAATTACTTGTTGTCATGCACAAAGTAGATGTCCTAACCGACTTGCAAAAACTCTAGTTTGTTAACAAGAAATGTGTGGAGTGGTTGAAAAACGAGGTTTAATGACTCCAACCTAAGTGTATGTAAACTTCTGACTTCAACTGTACATAAGTATTCAGACCCTTTACAAACAATACCCCATAATGACAAAGAGAAAACAGGTTTTTAGATTTTTTTGATTGGAGTCCAAAACCAGGCCATGTGGTCGAAGTAATTGTCCGTAGAGCTCCGAGACAGGATTGTGTCGAGGCACAGATCTGGAGAAGGGTACCAAAACATTTCTGCAGCATTGAAGATCCAGAAGATCTCAGTGGCCTCCATCATTCTTAAATGGAAGAAGTTTGGAACCACCAAGACTCTTCCTAGAGCTTGCCGCCCGGCCAAACTGAGCAATCGGGGGTGAAGGGCCTTGGTCAGAGAGGTGACCAAGATCTCAATGGTCACTCTGACAGAGCTCCAGAGTTCCTCTGTAGAGATGAGAGAACCTTCCAGAAGGACAAACATCTCTGCAGCACTCCACCAACCAGGCCTTTACGGTAGAGTGGCCAGACCGAAGCCACTCCTCAGTAAAAGGCACATGAGAGCCCGCTTGGAGTTTGCCAAAAGGCACTTAAAGGACTCTCAGACCATGAGAAACAAGATTCTCTGGTCGGATGAAACCAAGATTGAACTCATTGGCCTGAATGCCCAGCAGCATGTTTGGAGGAAACCTGGAACCATCCCTACAGTGAAGCATGGTGGTAGCAGCATCATGCTGTGGGGATGTTTTTCAGCGGCAGGGGCTGGGAGACTAGTCAAGATCAAGGGAAAGATGAACAGAGCAAATTACAGAGAGATCTTTGATGAAAACCTGCTCCAGAGCGCTCAGGACCTCAGACAGGGGTGAAGGTTCACCTTTCAACAGGACAATGACCCTAAGCACACAATCAAGACAACGCAGGAGTGACTTCGGGACAAGTCTCTGAATGTCCTTGAGTGGCCCAGCCAGAGCCCGGACTTGAACCCGATCGAACATCTCTGTAGAGACCTGAAAATAGCTTTGCAGCGACGCTCCCCATACAAGCTGACAGAGCTTGAGAGGATCTGCAGAGAAGAATAGGAAAAACTCCCCAAATACAGGTGTGCTAAGCTTGTAGCGTCATACCCAAGAAGACTCGAGGCTGTAATCACTGCCAAACGTGCTTGAACAAAGTACTGAGTAAAGGGTCTGAATACTTATGTAAATGTTATATTTCAGTATTGTATCAAAACCTGTTTTTGCTTTGTCACTGTGGGGTATTGTGTGTAGATTGATGTGGGAAAAAAACACTTTAATCCATTTTAGAATAAGGCTGTAATGTAACAAAATGTGAACACAGGTAATGGGTCTGAATACTTTCCGAATGTACTGTATATGTATGAAATTGTTTGGTGAAATATGCAGAAAGGTGAGTAATTACCCATAATTCGGCACCTTTTGATATTTGTGTTTCCAAATGTGATCATCAATATTTAGTAACTGCAAAAATATATATTGATTTGCTTGGATTTTTTTAAAGACAGGCTAACTTTCTGTTTTGTCAGCTTAGAGATGTGTATGTTTGTGTTAATCTTTTTTTGCAGACAGTCGTGTTCTTTTGATGAATGTATTTGCAATTTTGACAGTATCATTTAATTTTGATGAATGTATTTATGTTTTGAGAACGCAGCTACATTTTGAGAACACTTGATAAATAGAGTATATAATCATTGTTCTTCCATCAGTATCCACTTTATCCACTGCTGACACTGTCGTATTCCGCCAGGACAGCCCATGGTATTGGTCAGTGAGTGGTCAGTTCCATTGGAATCCTGTAATGACAGACATGGGAATGACAGCCAAGACTAGTGTGTTGTGCCGTGTGTTTGCGTGCTGTTTGTTTGCATGTGCGAGCGAGCATGTGTGTGCTTGCGAGCGTGCATTTGTGTGTGTGTGTGTCTGCTTGTATGTAGAGTGTGTGTGTGTGTGTGTTGACACAGAAACAGTCTCCAGAGACCTGGGGACCACTCCAGCATAATTACTTGCAGCAGATTTACTGGGCCAGATGTTTGCAGCATGTTATCTTCATCTGATTTGGCTCTCAGTCAAACGTGTGAGTGAGCGTGCTGCTGGAATGTCTATTAGCATTTTAAGCTGGTCAGTGAAGGCATGCTTCCCTATTTGTAATGATTACAGTGACACATTCTTTGCATTTGTTAGTTTATTTTCACTTTATTCCTAAGGTAGCTTAGTGGTTAAGAGCGTTGTGCCAGTAACCGAAAGGTCACTGGTTCTAATCCCCAAGCCGACTAGGTGAAAAATCTGTCGATGTGCCCTTGAGCAAGGCACTTAACCCTAATTGCTCCTGTAAGTCGCTCTGGATAAGAGCTTCTGCTAAATGACCCAAAAACAATTAAAGATGAATATATTTACTTGGTCTTATTCTTTCCCTAAGCATTTTGCTGTAGGCTTACAGCTGATTAAAAAAAACATATTTCTTATAAGCATTAGGAAATGTTTTTCTATTAACTTTTAATTCAATTCAGTATATATCTAGAGGAAAACGTAATAGTAAACCCCTTGGGAAAGCTCATCTTGTGATTCAATGTTCATCAAAACAAATCCGAATTGGCTGAGAACTGTCAATTTGTTATCTCGGGTGTCCAGTGTCTCTCATGGAATGTGCAATAATCTGAGTTCTCTACAGTTTCCAAAGGATTAATGGATCTGTCACTTCCATCTGAGCTGAGATAAGTGACAAAGAGGGAATAGATCATGTGTAGCTGCACGTGGATGCTCCTGCTGCCCACTTAAACTGTCATTAATGCACTTTGGAACTCCATGTTTAGGTTGGTAAGGTTTATGCATGCATGTGTGCATTTGTGTATGTGTGTGTGTTTTTTCTATTTGGCACGTAAGTAAAAGGCAACTTTATTTCAGATGCTCAACTTTGGTTTTAGAAGTGGGGGGGACATAACCTGGGCATCTAAAGCTATTTTCCTGCATTTCTACTAGGGATGTCCCCGACCCCAAAAAAATCTTGGTCAACCAATTGATTGGTCGACATTTTTAAATGTGTATTTTTCCATATATAGACACGAGTGGAGGCTGCTGAGGGGAGGACGGCTCATAATAATGGCTGGAATGGAGTGTAATGGCTGGAATGGAGTAAATGGAATGGAATCAAACGCGACGGCCTTTCCGGCCATTATTATGAGCCATCCCCTAAGCAGCCTCCACTGATAGACACACCCTAAGTCAGGGTTCTTCAATTCTGGTCCTGGAGGGCCGAAACACCTCTGTTTTTCATCCTCTCCTTCTAATCAGGGGCTAATTCAGACCTGGGACACCAGGTGAGTGCAATTAACTACCAGGTAGAAATAAAAAACAGAAGTGTTTCGGCCCTCCAGGACCGGAATTGAAGAACCCTGCCCTAAGTGTTTTAATAAAATCCACTATATGTACTGAACTTGTCTGATGCCTTAAGCAGGTTGTTTGATTAAATAACTAAGACACACAAATGACTCAAGAGGCAGCCAGAGATCAAGATAGCCTAAGCAGAAGGAAGAAACCTCTTCCCGAACCTCCTTCTCCCGCTGCTGCTGGCCTTCACAGAATTACGCTCCTGAAGTTGCCGGTAATAGGCTACTGGCTACACCAGTGGTCTGCAACTTTTTCCATTTGGAGTGCCAGTTTATCTTACCACTTCTACCAATCTGTGTGCCAGTTATGATTTTCATATGCACATTTTCGTAGAACAGTTTCATTTCATTTATAATAGTCTTTGTATCTCAAAATCATTGTCTGTGGTTAATCTACATTCTAAATCTAAATGAAATCTAAAAGTAACTTTTATTGCCATTGCCAACTATGTAAAAATAGCCTACATAAAGCCAACTAATTAAAATCATTGCAGCCTGCAGGTAGAAAATATCCTAATAAAAATAAATATAGAACACATTGGTAAGCATGGCCTGTCTGCAACGAACTTGAAACATTGTATCAACTATCAACTGGGTCGCCCAGAAACTCACGCTAGCAAACTTGAAACATTGTATAAAATATTCTGGGCCCTCAGAGTTTCCTGCGCCAGTGAGCTCGGGATAGACACAGCTGTAGGGTATTTGTGCAAGGGATAAGAAGTAATCAGGTATTTTATGACGTTTCCACTGGATCAGAGCATTACATTTTTCACTTTCATTCCAAGTGGTTATCGAAAGGGGGAGAGCTGGAAATATTTTTCAAATACTTTGAGGAACTATTGTCATTCTCAATTGATTCTAAAAACAGACTTTGTTTACTTGCTGTTTGAAGTGAAGAAAAATTACTTTGAGAAGCTCCACAGCTCATTAGTGGTGGTGAGTTAAGACAATCAGAAATACCATCAGATATCCCCAAATGGGCACATTTATAGGCCTAAATGTGTGCGCAGGCCATGTAGACTAGTCCTACTTCTATATGCGTAATCAACTGCACGTCCTCACTCAACCTCACCAACAGGAGCGTTTCAAACAAAAGATGATGAATAAGTTGTTTCTCACAAGTGTAGCATAGGTTGTGAGTTCTGCAAAACACATGTCCACTCCGACATTGAGAACGGTAAATGACTTTAATAATAATAATATATTCAATGCATTAACAGGAATTACTCTAATCAAACAACATTGCAGATGATAAATTATGGGAATGAACAGTAAATGTAGGCTACTACTGGTGATATATGTAATGGGGATATTGATAGGCACAGCAAACAATGCACACAATGAAGTTATGAAACAATGAATGCCCACGAAATGGCGGGAGAGAATGCATTCTGGAGAGAGACGTGCCTTGTGCATCTGAGCCACAATCCCCATATTCTTGGACCGTGGCATCCCCGTAGCCCCCTCAATGGATTAGTCCACTGAGACAGGCACAAATCAGACAGGTGTCTCGTGTGCCATGAAAAAATATATGTATTTGCGACTGACTGACTAAAAGAATCTCATGTTTTCAATACAGACCCCTTTTGTCATACAGTATTCCATATAAGGCACCCAGACCTTATGAAAGTTGCACAGTATACCCTTACTCTTGTAATAAATCAAATCTAGTGATGGATAACTTGACATTTCTGCCATCCATTGTGACATTGTGGGGGGAGAATAATCAACCTTCCAATTAATGGCAATGCATTTCTTAGCAGCTATAAATGCTTGGTTACACAGTTTATTCTGATAAGTCTCCAGTATCAACATTTCAAGCAAACAAAAACAGGGAGAATCTGTAGACATGCTGAGATAAAAGAACATACACTTTGCCAGAATTCAGCCAACCTTCACAAGATCATAACATATGCAAATATGTCCCCTTTTGTGTTTTACACCTCCATCAGAGGAATTACTTTTCTGAGTGCATGTAATTCAGTTTCACTGGCATATAGTATGTTCTATGGATGGTCTTAAACTGCAGTAATTTATGTCTGAGATTATATGAACATGACTGGGCATTCAAACATGTCTGTATCCATTCAACATCATCAATAGTGTCTCCCAGTTCTTCCTCATATTTTTGTTTGACATGTTTTGTGTCATTGGGAAAAGCCTCTATCACCCTTGGTACAGTTTGGAAATCAACTTGAGGTTTGTCAGACTGCCTTAAAATAATAGTTTAAATCTTTGAAGATTCTTGCTTGTCCAGTGTTTGCTGCACAGAGAGAATAAAGTGTTGTATCTATAAAAGTTCACCTCTGCGCCGTAACCGACTGGTCTTCCCTGGCTGCCTGACCCTGATGAGACCCCTGTCATCATCTGATCCTGCTCAGATGAGGCATGACAAAGAATTACCTTGGTGTTCATTTATACATTATATTATCCAAGAATAAAATGGTTCAATAATTGAAATGACCATTATTCCCAGATCGCAGACTGTAGCCTACCCATCAACTCAAGATGGAACTTTGTATCCATTCACTGATTGTTATAATATACTGCAAAATTCACCTGAGCTCCGTAGACCCTGCTGGGACACCTGTCACCATCTGATCCTGCTAAGACATGATGAGCATAGTATTGTGTACTGACTGTGCACCACCACAGTGTAGTCTGTAGAGCTGTTTATACCATGTCAGTGTGAAAAGTAGGGAATTAGCTAGGGAAACTGACAAATCAATAATGTTACATTGCTATACTGACTCTAATAAAAACTCACATTGCACTGTCAAAAAAAAAAATCGGTCTTCAATCGTTTGTCCACTTGTTACATCGTTTGATTCAGGTCTAGTTTTATTGAGGCAAAAATAATAGCTAAAGTTAGTGAGCTTGCTAGTTAGCTAATGTTAGCCAACTTTTGGCTAGCTCTAACGGTACATCAACTGGCGAAAACTAGCCAAGTTAATTTACTTCTGTTTAAATGGGACAAAAAGGCTACAAAACATTTCAATACACACAACAGCTGTTTGATGCTGCTACCTGCCAGATAGCTAGAGGCTATAGCTGAACTGAATGTGGTAGCTACTAGCTAGCTAGCTAGATAGATAGCTAGCTAGTTCATTCTCTTCAGACAGAACTTCAGTCGAAAGGGGATGAAACATTAACTAACATTACATGTCAGTTACATTACTAGCTCAGCACTGGGAATAAATATATATTTTTTCTGTTAAGTCAAACAGCTGTTACCTTGCCAGCTATATCAGTCAAATAAAGAGTAGCCAGTTCTGCTCGGCTTCCTATTACAACCCGGAGATAAAGCGCAACACACAGAGATCACAGCTGCAGACAGCAGCACCGTGCTGGTCATATAATAAAAGCTTTGCCTTCACACAGCCTGTCCTTCACACAGCAGTTGCACCCCTGCTTTATTTATTTGTTGTAGTCTAGATTTCAGGATCCCTCCAATCCCCCTTTCACCAGTGGTTAAATAGACCCAGAGCTACCCAGAGCCGGACTCCTTCACCTTGGGTCAAAGAGAGAACCAGGCAGAACCGAGCTCCAGCACTTCACAGGTCCAAAGTGTAGTACAATAGATATACGTTTTATTAAAAGTACGACTAACTCTAACACTAGAATGGTAATACATTGTACTAACAGCAGTAACCCTAACCCTTACCTTAACCCTTAGGCTAGCTTCCTGTCCACATTTTGGTTCAACCCTACTTTTAGCCTCAACTCTAACCCTAATTCTATCCCTAACCCTAACCCTAATCTGGGCATAACCTTAACTCTAGCCTTTTGTTCAAACCTGACTCAACCCATACCCTAAAAGACCTACCTAGGACTTACATGAATTATGACTCTGATTTGAAGATTCTCATATTCACTGTATTTTACTGCAGGGAAATGTAGGGAACCCAGTAAATTGTCTGCATCCCAAATGGTTCCTGGTCAAAGTAGTGCACTATAAAGGGAATAGGATTTGGGACACATCCGTTATATTTTGTGCAGGATGGGTTTTCTTCCCAATGCACGTTTCGACGTATCATCAAGAATCTATACTCCATCTACCACTACAGTTATGGTGTGCTGTCTGGAGGGAGGCCAGATTGGTTTAATGCAGACCCTGTGGGCTGGCTTTACTTTAGATTGGGATTGAGATCGATGTGACATTACTGTAATCTGTCAAGCTTCAAGGGCAAGAGTTAAAACAAAGAATGGAAGTTGAATTATTGGGCGATGTTTCCCAAAAAAGTGTGATCTATTGGACCGTAGTTCCATTTTCCAAGCCAAGAGCGAATAATCTGCTATGCTCTTAATTTTCTAAGAAATAAACAAGCCAGAAAAAAATACTTTCCCCAAAAAAGAGAGCTTGTCCATCTGTCTCTGAACCTAATGACTTATATTTACACACACAACACTGTATTTGTGACAACCATAGGCTGTGTCTTATTAGAGGCTTGCACAGTAAAATAAACCTCATCCATATCTTAATAATGTATTCCTCTCAACACATTATAGTATAATGCTTAATGGCTTAACACTGGCATCCATCAATTTAATGTAGCGTGCTCCACCTATACATTTACAGCACAGTGGTGGCAGCAGCTGTCCCTGTTGTGTCAGGAGATCCTATTCCCAATATCCCAACCCATTATTCACGCCTGAAGTCTCCCAACAGCTTTGAGCATCAAAATATTTAGCAAATACAGAGTAAATATATAGGGTGAAGCTAGCAATAATTTATTAAACTGTCAGTGAAGGTGTTGCGGTGAGATTATGAATTCTAAATTGACGAAAGTGACGTATTATGACGTATAATGCAAAGATGGCAAATCTTATAGCCAAGTGGCATGCTGTACATGCCAATGATTAATGGCAGTTAGGCATTCATTCCAATCCATGCAATGTAATGTAATTCCATCAAATATATTCAGCTCAACATACAGTTGAAGTCTGAAGTTTACATACACTTAGGTTGGAGTAATTAAAACTCATTTCTCAACCACTCCACAAATTTCTTGTCAACAAACTATAGTTTTGGCAAGTCGGTTAGCACATCTACTTTGTGCATGACAACAAGTAATTTTTCCAACAATTGTTTACAGACAGATTATTTCACTTATAATTCACTGTATCACAATTCCAGTGGGTCAGAAGTTTACATACACTAAGTTGACTGTGCCTTTAAACAGCTTGGAAAATTCCAGAAAATGATGTCATGGTTTTAGAAGCTTCTGATAGGCTAATTGACATCATTTGAGTCAATTGGAGGTGTACCTGTGGATGTATTTCAAGGCCTACCTTCAAACTCAGTGCCTCTTTGCTTGACATCATGGGAAATAAAAGAAATCAGCCAAAAAAATTGTAGACCTCCACAAGACTGGTTCATCCTTGGGAGCAATTTCCAAACGCCTGAAGGTACCACGTTCATCTGTACAAATAATAGTATGCAAGTATAAACACCATGGGACCACGCAGCCGTCATACCGCTCAGGAAGGAGACGCATTCTGTCTCCTGGAGATGAACGTACTTTGGTGCGAAAAGTGCAGGACCTTGTGAAGATGCTGGACGAAACAGGTACAAAAGTATCTATATCCACAGTAAAACGAGTCCTATATCGACATAACCTGAAAGGCCGCTCAGCAAGGAAGAAGCCAATTCTCCAAAACTGCCACAAAAAAGCCAGACTACGGTTTGCAACTGCACATGGGGACAAAGATCGTACTTTTTGGAGAAATGTCCTCTGGTCTGATTAAACAAAAATGGAACTGTTTTGCCATAATGACCATCGTTATGTTTGGAGGAAAAAGGGGGGGCTTGCAAGCCGAAGAACACCATCCCAACCGTGAAGCACGGGGGTGGCAGCATCATGCTGTGGGGGTGCTTTGCTGCGGGAGGGACTGGTGCACTTCATAAAATAGATGGCATCACGAGGCTACCCAAAACGTTTGACCCAAGTTAAACAATTTAAAGGCAATGCTACCAAATACTAATTGAGTGTATGTAGACTTCTGACCCACTGGGAAAGTGATGAAAGAAATAAAAGCTGAAATAAATCATTCTCTCTACTATTATTCTGACATTTCACATTCTTAAAATAAAGTGGTGATCCTAACTGACCTAAGACAGGGAATTTTTACTAGGATTAAATGTCAGGAATTGTGAAAAACTGAGTTTAAATGTATTTGGCTAAGGTGTATGTAAACTTCCGACTTCAACTGTAATTACAATTGTATCCCCCCAAAAATGCTGCTGAAAATTCCATGTCAAGATTCTAATTTCAGTATTAAATAGATGATTTATAGCTAGTTAATTCCTTAACTAGCAGTAGTATACTATCCTTTTAGAGGTGCAGGTGAAAGAGCGAGTGATGGGTACAACGTTATGATTCACATCCATCACTTCCCTCTATGCTACCTTCACCTCATGCTAGTAGCCTACTAAGGTCTACATTACAATATATGGCACCTTAAAAAGGTAAGAGGCAAAAGCCCTCGCGAAGAGCTCTCCTGAAGAAGAGAGTGAGGTGAAGAGCCATAGTGGATGCCCTATGATCCCAAGAGGACCAAAAGGATTTTGTCAAGTCAGTGATACACATTTAGACAGAGGTGTTATATGTCAAAGTTAGTGCTACACATGTATGGTGTCTGACAGGTAGTGTGTTTGGAAAGGGTTTTTAATCAAGTGAGAGTTCAGTGACCAACCGGAGGAAGACGACACGACATCACCCTCCTCAGGGGATAGGTACCCAGTGTGAAGCCAATTAGTACACAGCTGGAGCCACTAATTGCTTTGTTTCTTCTCTATATAGGTGTGCCAGGAGAGGAGCTGAGGGGAGAATTGGGAGTAGAGACACGTTCATGTGAGGACGTCGGATTTCCTACCTCAGAGAAAGCTTCTTTGACTGGTGCATCTTGTCTCTTTGTTAACCAAGGCAGGCTATAGGTAGAGAGAAGCGTTCCTCATGTAACTAAATTATAATGTGTAGACGATAGTCTAAAGACAGGAGTAGCCGTTTGTTGTTTTGCTTTCACTTTTTGACCACAGCCTTTTGATCAACGGCTTAGTTTATGTTTATTTGTTTTCGCTGGTGTCTCAGCATTGGACATTACCCTGTACTGGAGTTATTTTGTCGGGCGAAAGAAGACCTATTTGGTAAACAATACAAAAAAGGAAAGGAACCACTGCCTCTGGTCTGTTCATTTTATGCCTGCCGCCTGTGTTAGGGTGCTTCGGACAAGCTGATCCTTTTCCACGCAGTACATTTGGGCTCTGATGGCTCTTAAGGCCAGGTACCACACCCTGATAGGGATTTTCTTCCCCTGAATCATATCACAATCAACTTTTACCAGTTGAATGTGGACACAAATATAATACTTTTTTGTATTACAATGTTTCAAAACTATTGTATTAAAACTATATTTAATTAAATACGCATATATTTACATATCGTGTAAATAAATATTTATGGGCAGTCAGCCTGAATATTTTGGTTTAATTTTGTTAAGACACTCCAGGACCTGACTTATACATAGCAGATTGTGGATACACACTTTTTTTCATCTTTCTATCTATAAAATACTAAAGAATGGTACATAAAATGCATTTTTGGTGCATTTTTCTGAAGACCATGTAATCGAGAAAAAAATTGACAACATATCAACAATTCCCTATGTATAAGTCTGGAGAATACATCTAAGGATAACCACACCAAATTCGGTGAATGCAGATGCTTCTGAGGCTGAGAAAAATTTGTTGGCGTGAGGGAATTGACATTTTGATGACGGTAGTATGATAAACTAACAGAAATATACATTTTAATATACTTTGTCATGTCTTTATGTTTTGGAGAATACTAATATTAATAGACCAAAATACCAAAACATCTCAAACTTGGTAAGTAGATGCAAAAATGTCCCTTTAGCCTGTGTTGCCTGACCTTAATTGTTAATCTAGTCCTGTTGTATTTGCAGGCTCAATCCTATCATTATTAGGCTAGCACGCTGCCAAGATCCAATGTCAGAAGTTAACTCAATGGGTCTTTGCTAGAATTAGGGAAAAGACCTCTGGCAATCATTAACAGTAATAAAATCTGCTCATCTCATCTGATTGATGCCCATTTATGGGACTTCATCTTTAATGTCAATGAAACCAGTTGCCAATTGAAAATGCCTACTGCTATCAGCAGTCTATTGCATCCAGGGCACAGACAAAGTTCAGAATATAATATAATTGCCATTAATAAATGGCATGGCAGACTAGCGGCTGCCACCCGACCCTTTAGGTGACATTTAACAGAATGACTCCTATCTGCAGATGTCTATCTTGATTCCCTTTTTAAACAATTTAGAGTTAAGAACAGATCAAACCCTTGGTATTCCTCTGATCTTTCGGAACTTATTCAGATGAGGAACCAGGCTTGGGCAAAAGCAAGGAACATGGACTCTGTATCAGATTGGCAATCTTTCAGACAACAGAAACAGATGTACTGTCTCGATTAAGAAAGCTAAATCCAGTTACTTTTTAAGCGCTATCTTTGACTCTGCTGGTGATTCTTCAACATTTTGGAAAACAGTTAATTCACGGAAGCATGCAAATTCCTCCCCTTCTCTACAAGCAAGTTTTTTTCAGACTATGGCATTATTACTTTTCATGGCTTTTCAAACAGCAGGTCCGGGACAAGGTAGCACGTCTGGTGAACAGGTCAGGGTTCCCTAGCCGCAGGCAGAACAGTTGAAACTGGAGCAGCAGCACGACCAGGTGGACTGGGGACAGCCAGGAGTCATCAAGCCAGGTAGTCCTGACATGACCCTAGGGCTCAGGTCCTCCGGGAGGGGAGGGAGAGAGAGAGAATTAGAGGGAGCATACTTAAATTCACACATGACACCAGATAAGACAGGATAATTACACCAAATATAACAGACTGACCCTAGCCCCCCGGCACATGGACTATGCAGCATAGAAATGTTTGCACCTTTATTGAAAATGAAATACAGAAATATCTCATTTACATAAGTATTCACATCCCTGAGTCACTACATGTTAGAATCATCTTTGGCAGCAATTACAGCTGTGAGTCTTTCTGTGTAAGTCTCTAAGATCTTTGCACACATGGATTGTCCAATATTTGCACATTATTCTTTTAAAAAGTCTTCAAGCTCTGTCAAGTTGGTTGTTGATCATTGCTAGACAGCCATTTTCAAGTCTTGCCACAGATTTCCAAGACGTTTTAAGTCAAAACAGTAACTAGGCCACCCAGGAACATTCAATGCCGTCTTGGTAAGCAACTCCAGTGTATATTTGGCCTTGTGTTTTAGGATATTGTCCTGCTGAAAAGTGAATTCATCTCCCAGTGTCTGTTGGAAAGCATGCTGAACCAGGTTTTCCTCTAGGATTTTACCTCCATTATATTTCATTTTTACCCCCCCCCCCCCCCCCCCACCCCCCAAAAAAACAAAAAACTCCCAAGTCCTTAATGATTACAAGCATACCCCTAACATGATGCAGCCACCATATGTTTGAAAATATGGAGAGTGGTAGTCAGTAATGTGTCGTATTGGATTTGCCCAAAAGATAACACTTTGTATTCAGGACAAAAAGTGAATTGCTTTGCAACATTTTTTGCAGTATTACTTTAGTGCCTTGTTGCAAACCGTAAGCATGTTTTGGAATAGTTTTATTCTGTACAGGCTTCCTTTTTTTTCACTCTGTATCTTTGTAGTGACTGGGTGTATTGATATACCATCCAAAGTGTTATTAATAACTCCACCATACTCAAAGGGATATTCAATGTCTGCTTTTTATTTTTACCCATCTACAGTACCAATAGGTTCCCTTCTTTGCGAGGCATTGGAAAACCTCCCAGGTCTTTGTGGTTGAATCTGTCTTTGAAATTCACTGCTCGACTGAGGGACCTTACAGACAATGTAGCTTATGTTTTTTGTCCCCCCAATTTAGTTCTGAAATCACCATCACCCGCTAATTCACTTGTAATTTTTGCAGATTGTGTTTGAGATAGTTATGTATCAATATTTATTGTTTACAACGTTTACAAATTAGTTATGAAATAGCCAATGAATATATAGCACAACTTTGGATTTCACCCCATCTCAAAATCGAATGGTTTTGACCGTTTTGACATTTTTTGTGATTTTCTTTTCTCCTCCTGCTTTGGCCATGCAGTGCACCTCACAAAAGTGATTCCTCGTTATGAAATTATCAACTTTACCCTGTATTTCTAAAAATGACCATACACACTGATTGTTTAAAGCATAACTATCAAAGCTATTGCTGATGGTGAACCAGAACAATCAAAATTAAATGTATTGTAAGCCCCGTCCAGCATAGCCAGATTTGAGTTGTGTCTCCAATAGCTTACTTTTATTCTGGTAAAACACAATTTTCAACAGCGCATAGATAACAATAACCTAGCAAATTACATAGGTTGTCACTCAACTAATAAAGCCTAATATAGCACAAGCCATTAGAGCATTTGAATGCTGAAGGTGCAGCACAGATGTGCAAGATCATGAATAGGCCACCTACCTCGTGTTGGTCGGCACACAAAGCTGGGCACAGTGCGCAGTTTAACTAGGCAAGCAAAAGGACTTGTAGATGACTGTCAACACAGTTACATGCAGTTCGACACTGAAAGAGAGGATGCATCAGTTGTCACAAAATATTAGGCATTTTCAGAATGTAGAAAGAAAGTAATATGAGCAAGAAATGCTAGTGAATCTGCGATTCATAATGTTTTAAATCGATTTTCTGGCCGATGCATGCTACATTTGGATGGTTTGGGGTCCGCAAACTGTATCTTAAACATTTGAATCAGGGACTGATGCGTATCGGTGAATCGTTACATCCCTAATGTACACATTAACAATATTGGTTTGTCTGTAAAAAATGTGAGCCTGCACCTGTATACAGGCGATACTGTTGTGTATGCTGTTGCCCCCACTGTTGACCAGGCCCTTTCTGAACTACAGTCTACTTTCATTGTTTTACAGAAAACCTTTATTGACCTTAAATTAGTATTGAATGTGGGTAAAACTAAGTATGTGTTTTCTAGAGCGCACAAAAATGACATCCTGTGTGTACCTTGAACAGTGCCCCCATTGATCGTGTCCCTGCATACAAATATCTGGGCATCTGGATAGACAATAAGCTATCTTTTAAAAAAACATATTGATGAGTAAGTTAAGAAGCTGATAATAAAAATGGGCTCTCGCTTAATAGTAGAAAGCAGATCATTCAATCGACGTTCCTACCGGTCCTAGACTATGGCGACATCATCTATATGAATGCAGCTGCCACTTCATTAAAGCCGTTAGATACAGTTTACCATAGCGCACCTCGTTTTATTACGGGCGACAGGTTCAACACACATCACTGCATTCTTTACCAGAAAGTAGGCTGACCCTCTTTGAAGTCATGTAGGTCGATTCATTGCTCTCTTTTTATTTATAAAGCTCTTTTACAAAAACTCCTGCTGTACCTAACATCATTAACAGAGTGTTTCTTGGTAGTCTTAAACAAATCTACTTTGAAACAAAAGTATACACCTGTACCATGTCAGATATAGAGTTGGAATGTATAACATTATGAGTTTGCATCCCAATATTACACTTTATATACACATCACCGAAGACTGAAATGTAGCAAAACCGTTTGACATAGAAACACTGGATCTCCGGCAGCTTTTTAAAAATAATTTGTATTAATTATGAAATTATTACAAATATTAATAACATTCCACTGATGAGGCCACTAGGTCATTTGACTGCAGGAAAGGGCTACTAACATTTAGATATACGAGTTACCATACCCGGTCTCATGGATGGCTAACTCTGGAAATCCCGTTGGTCTCCTCAGGATTTTTTGCTTCTCACATTTGGAACAATCTACAGAGTTCCCTACAACTGGATGTACTTGTGCCTCTCAGGCAGTTCAAAATGTTGACTGGGGACCTCTTTGCTGAGGAATGTGATAAGTTTTCTTGAGTGTGTTTGTAATTTTTGTATATTTGTATTCTATTGTATTTTGCAAATTGTGTGTATGCAAGGCTCCCTTGTGAAAGAGACCTTGGTCTCAATAAAGGTAAAATAACTTTGTATCCCAGTTTCTACTTCTGTTGAGCTAAGATTTCAATGACTGGAGCTTCATTGCATATGTGTTCAAAAACATGTGTAAATACTGCACACTATACACTTTTCTTGCTAGGATGGGGATCATCTTCAAATTGTAGTATGTGGTTTCAACGTGATTATACAGTACATTCATGTTGTGTTTACAGGCTGTACTGCAGTGCAGCAGCTTAGCTATCCACCTCATTTAGTTGTTTCCAAATAAACTGTACTCCAAAGACAGATGGTGTCAGCCAAGACATAAGCGGTAGATCAGAATACAAAACGTCTGATAATGAAGACAGATTTGATACAAATTGAGCATTAGACTCCACAAATTGGAGTTTACATTATTCTTAAGCCCTTGATTGTTCTATTACACTAATGGGTTAGTGAAAAAAACCTGCTTCAACCAGACACCTCCCAAGGTTTGAATATGGCCTGGCACTTGCACCAGCCACCAGCCATCCTCTCCTCATTTTAGCTGTACACTGTTGCTGTGGAGTGAAATAGAATTAACCTAAAACATGTTAATATCAAGTCAGAGATTTCCTCAACTTTCCCCTAACAAAAAGACAGGCCACAATGTTCTGTATGAGACAAAGCAAAGGGCCCAGTACAATGACAAGTGAATGTGCTGTTATGAGGGTGCCGTATTACGCTCCCCATTGGGCGGTGTCAACACGCTTTCATCTGCTGTCTTGGCACGGCTCCCATGCTGGTTAGTTGGTATCAGCTACCATCCCCTGTAAGTGGGCTCCCTCCCACTGAACAATATCAGGTTGTTCTAATCAGTAAAAGTGAGACTGTGTGTGTGTGTGTTCTGAGAGAGTCCTGTCCTGCCCTGCTCTGCACTCGCCCATCCCTGAGCCAGGGCCATGACTCTCTGCCCTGGCCCTGGGGCCCCACAGGCCACACACACACACAATACCTGCTCAGATCAGGTTACAGTTCAATAGAATGTCATCCTTGTTTGTTGGCCAACTGTGACCGCTCATATTACATTATGACTCATATTAAATCATATCATTTTAATCCCCCCCCCCCCCCCCATCCCCTCTGTCAGACAGCAAATTAAAATAATATTATGTTGTACTGTAGACGAGGGGCCACTTTCATTTATTTTGCCAAGTCCAATAGCAAATGAGGTAGATAGATGGAAAGTGTAAAGGATTGGCTACACTACACAACTTAATATGAGGCCATTGAGTGGATTCAACAGTGAGATATGGTAACACTGAGCGGCCTTTCAGGTTATGTCGATATAGGACTCGTTTTACTGTGGATATAGATACTTTTGTACCTGTTTCCTCCAGCATCTTCACAAGGTCCTTTGCTGTTGTTCTGGGATTGATTTGCACTTTTCGCACCAAAGTACATTCATCTCTAGGAGACAGAACGCGTCTCCTTCCTGAGCGGTATGATGGCTGCGTCGTCCCATGGTGTTTATACTTGCGTACTATTGTTTGTACAGATGAACGTGGTACCTTCAGGCGTTTGGAAATTGCTCCCAAGGATGAATCAGACTTGTGGGTCTACATTTTTTTTCCGGAGGTCTTGACTGATTTCTTTTGATTTTCCCATGATGTCAAGCAAAGAGGCACTGAGTTTGAAGGTAGGCCTTGAAATACATCCACAGGTGGTCCTCTGTAGCTCAGCTGGTAGAGCACGGCGCTTGTAACGCCAAGGTAGTGGGTTCGATCCCCGGGACCACCCATACACAAAAAATGTATGCACGCATGACTGTAAGTCGCTTTGGATAAAAGCGTCTGCTAAATGGCATATTATTATTAGGTACACCTCTAATTGATTCAAATGATGTCAATTAGCCGATCAGAAGCTTCTAAAGCCATGACATCATTTTCTGGAATTTTCCAAGCTGTTTAAAGGCACAGTCAACTTAGCGTATTTAAACTTTTGACCCACTGGAATTGTGATACAGTGAATTATAAGTGAAATAATCTGTCTGTAAACAATTGTTGGAAAAATTACTTGTGTCATGCACAAAGTAGATGTCCTAACCAACTTGCCAAAACCATAGCTTGTTAACAAGAAATTTGTGGTGGTTGAAAAACAAGTTTTAAGTGTATGTAAACTTCCGATTTCAACTGTACATTTTTATACCACAGGTGGGTTTAATCCTGATTGGTTAAAACCGCATTCCAGCCAGTCTCTTTCCACAAGTTAGCACCATCTATGACATTAAAATGCCTATTTACTCTGTTCTATCTGACTGCACAATCCACTGTCTCATCAGCACAGCCAGGCTATTTATATACTTGATCTCCATTATAAAAAGCATCTAGACATTATCTCACATTTCTTTTAGACTAACATTTCATTTTCAACAGTGGAAATCTGTATAAACCTTGCTGTCTGTCTCTCCGACATTTGCAACATTGTTTCAATATTCAAATTCGATCTCCAGCTGTCCCATAGTAATGAACGTGTCGGGAGTTGGGACTAGACAGACAGGCAGGCAGTGTTTCTCAGCCAGGCGAAATCATTAATCAACTATCATCATTTTATGGATATACTGTATACAAAGAAATGTACATTGAAAAAAGGTAAAACAAAGTGCAGCTAGTTTTCAGTCTTTCCAGCTTCAGTTTGAAGTGATTGTGTTAGCTGTGTTGTTGGCTAGCTCCTCTGAACAACAGTGTCCTGACGAGAGAGCACATTGCCTATGCCAGGGGAAATCGTGCCTCCTTAGCTCATTGTTATGGATGTATCCAAATAAATGTCACTAGAAAACAGCTGAAACAAATGCAAATGCAGCTACTGTTGTTATTCTGGCTGCACTGTTTGACGTGAGTTGTAAGTTAGCCGTAGTTGGCTAGCTAGCAAGCAAGGGATAAGAATGTTGCCAGCCAGTATGGCAATGGAACATTTAGAACAAACTGCTGGGTCGCGTCCATAGATACAGAACAAAAAGACTGAACGACTGGGTCGTGTCTCTGGCAACTGAACTGATAGAACAAACGACCAGCCGGCTTGGGTAGCAACCCTAGATTTGTGTCGGGGCTATATCTTGTGGAAGGATGAAATAGTATGAATAAATTCATCCAAATAACGTTTTTAATTAAAACATGTGAATCATTATTTGAATATGTTGGTAACCCGTTGTATAAAAGTGATAACTGGGTCTCGGGCCTAACAACACCTGTGCCAAGATATCCTCATAACACCTGCTTCTTGGGCATTATCACTTAAATAAATTCTGAATAAACTACAGTGTTTTGTACACTGAGAGACTAAGTGTACAAAACATTAGGAACACCTGCTTTTTCCATGACATAGACTGACCAGGTGAATCAAATAAAATGGTATTTGTCACATGCGCTGAGTACAACAGGTGTAGACATTACCGTGAAATGCTTACTTACAGGTGAAAACTATGATCTCTTATTGTATGTCACTTGTTAAATCCACATCCACCAGTGTAGATGAAAGTAGGAGACAGGTTAAAGAATAATTTTTTCACCTTGAGACAATTGAGACATGGATTGTGTATGTATGCCATTCAGATGGTGAATGGGCTAGACCAAATATTTAAGTGCTTTTGAACCGGGTATGGTAGTAGGTGCCAGACGCACCGGTTTGAGAGTGTCAAGAACTACACCGCTGCTGGGTTTTTTATACTCAACAGTTTCATTTTTACATTTTAGTCATTTAGCAGACGCTCTTATCCAGAGCGACTTACAGTTAGTGAGTGCATACATTTTCATACTGGCCCCCCGTGGGAAACGAACCCACAACCCTGGCGTTGCAAGCGCCATGCTCTACCAACTGAGCTACAGGGGACTAGTTTCCCATGTGTATCAAGAATGGTCCACCACCCAAAGGACATCCAGCCAACTTGACACAACTGTTGGAAGCATTGGCGTCAACATGGGCCAGCATCCCTGTTGAATGCTTTCGACACCTTGTAGAGTCCATGCCCCGACGAGTTGAGGCTGTTCTGAGGGCAAAAGGTTGTGCAAATCAATATTAGGAAGGTGTTCTTAATGTTTTGTACACTCAGTGTATAAAGCACTTCATTTTTCAGGGGAAATCAATTAATATATGTTTAATGTCAATAGTAATATCTAGCTGTACTTTGTGGCCTAGCCTTCCTCTTGTAAACTCAAATGAATGATATTGATTGTTTTAAATGTAATTTGGCAGTTGAAACCATAGTCGACAGCGTGAAGCCGGAGGGAGCAGATTTGTTTTGATTTGTATGCTACTTTAGAAACCCTTGCTATAATTTAGACATGTTTTTCTGAGGGATTTCACACACACACACACACACACACAGTTTCAGTTGCATTTCCTCTGGGAATATTCTTGATGCAGTAGTATCATTCTGAAATGCCAGTTTGAATCAACAAATTGCACCTTGAGAAAGAAAAACCTTGACAAATGATCTCTGAAAATATTTATACCCAAATAATACCCGTCTCTCTCCCCCTAGGCATGCATTCCAGAGAAATCAGCCTGTTCAATAATGCAGTAGGCATTCAGCTGAACCTGGACTGTAACATAACTTCCTTACAGTATGCGCACAAAACCAGTTATGATGTCATTTCACAGTGGCATTTTTCAGGCCATTATTTCAGAAAGCAGATATGGAATCTGATCTGTAGTTTGACAGAGGGATAGTTATGGGTCAGAAGGAGCACCACATTGTTGAATTCTGCAGAGAACGTTTTACATACACCCAAAGCTTTACACAAGGATTTAAGTGTCATTTTATATTGACAATGTTCTACATGAAGACCTAACAGCAAAATCTTTGTTGGTATATCAGATGATACAGGGGTGGAACTTCAAGTGTAATTTACAGGGTATTAGCAAATAATTGAATCCCCAATCACTACAGGCTAGGAACGAACACTCCTCCTCCTTCTCTACAAGAGTGAAACTAATGGGATTTGGAGATGATGAGTGTTTCTGTGTGTGAGCCATATTGCCCCAGCCTGCTTCAGCCCCTTTACTGATGCAAGAGGGGGGCACTTTGGCACCAAGGAGAAGTACACCGAATGAACTTGAATTTATTTTTGCGAAGATTTACCACATCTACTAATGAATAGTTGAAGTGTCTTTGCTATACTTAGCCACTGAATCATGCATTAATCATCTTGTGCAACAGATGTTTTTGCTAGATCGGTAAATGGATTATCAGATGTGAAGAAATCTGTTCACCATTGTTGGCATTATTTGCTCTCATCATAGCCTTCATGTCTGAATCTGAGCTTAACCAAAAAGGGTCTGAAACATTCTGTTCTTAGAATGTTGTGGCTATGACACGATGATGACATCTTGGAGACAGTACTACTGTACCAGAGAAACTGGGTCAGAAGTCTGCCTAGTTCCTCGTGTTAGGTGACTGCTGATGAATTCACCATGGACTCTTATTGTAACATGGTCTCACTATCATTAGAAAATGTGACATGTCTGCTTATTGACAACTGCTCTCTATAGCTCTCCAGCAGCCCAAAGTAACAGTACAGTATAAGCAGTTGATTTCAAAATGTGTGAGTTTAATATTCCGATAATGACCACATATCTGTGAATAGAATAGGTTGCTTTTATCACAGGATTTATTTTAAAATGTCCAGAGAAGACAATAACCTATTATATACAGTTTGCCTTTGTGGTTTGCCTCGAGACATTAGTGCTGAGTGATAAACATGAAATGCATTATGAAATATACCTTGAAATGATGAAATGATTTTAAAGCTTTATAATTGAAATTCCAAAGCCAAATATTAAGGACATTCAATTGCCAAAACATTGAAAACATTTTGTTGTCTCTAAAAACATAGAATAAAACAATTAATAAGAGCCCCATGTAGGAAATTACTTCCCATTACTGCTTATCACTTATTAACCATCATTTATTCACATTACTTTAAAGGTCCATCGCAGCCGTTTTTATCTCAGCATCAAATCATTTCTGGGTAGAAATTAAGTACCTTACTGTGATTGCTTTCAATTAAAATGGTCAAAAAGAAACAAAAATAGCTTCTTAGCAAAGAGCAATCTCTCAAGCAAGAATGTTGCTAGGACTAGCTGGGAGTGTGGAGGGGAAAACGGAAAACTAGCTGTTATTGCCAGGGAGGTTTGGAACTCTTTCTCATTGGTCTAAACTCCATCCCACCAACACAGGCTTGACATTTCAGGCAGTCTTTTCAAAGTAAAGTTTTAAAGTTGTATTTTTACACTAAAATGGCATTATCATCATTTTCACAATTTCATTCCAACCTCAGTGTGGAAATACTGTGTATATATATATATATATATATATATATATATATATATATATATATATATATATATATATATATATACATACACACACAGTATCTCACAAAAGTGAGTACACCACTCACATTTTTGTAAATATGTGACAACACGGAAGAAATGACACTTTGCTACAATGTAAAGTAGTGAGTGTACAGCTTGTATAACAGTGTAAATCTGCTGTCCCCTCAAAATAACTCAACACACAGCCATTAATGTCTAAACCGCTGGCAACAAAAGTGAGTACACCCCTAAGTGAAAATGTCCAAATTGGGCCCAATTAGTCATTTTCCCTCCCCGGTGTGACTCGTTAGTGTTACAAGGTCTCATGTGTGAATGTGGAGCAGGTGTGTTAAATTTGGTGTCATCGCTCTCACACTACCTCATACTGGTCACTTGAAGTTCAACATGGCACCTCATGGCAAAGAACTCTCTGAGGATCTGAAAAAAAGAATTGTTGCTCTACATAAAGATGGGCTATAAGAAGATTGCCAAGACCCTGAAACTGAGCTGCTGCACGGTGGCCAAGACCATACAGCGGTTTAACAGGACAGGTTCCACTCAGAACAGGCCTCACATTGGTCGACCAAAGAAGTTGAGTGCACGTGTTCAGCGTCATATCCAGAGGGTGTCTTTGGGAAATAGACGTACGAGTGCTGCCAGCATTGCTGCAGATGTTGAAGGGGTGGGGGGTCAGCCTGTCAGTGCTCAGACCATACGCTGCACACTGCATCAAATTGGTCTGCATGGCTGTCGTCCCAGAAGGAAGCCTCATCTAAAAATGATGCACAAGAAAGCCTGTAAACAGTTTGCTGAAGACAAGCAGACTAAGGACACGATTACTGGAACCATGTCCTGTGGTCTGATGAGACCAAGATAAACTTATTTGGTTCAGATGGTGTCAAGCATGTGTGGCGGCAACCAGGTGAGGAGTACAAAGACAAGTGTGTCTTGCCTACAGTCAAGCATGGTGGTGGGAGTGTCATGGTCTGGGGCTGCATGAGTGCTGCCGGCACTGGGGAGCTACAGTTCATTGAGGGAACCATGAATGCCAACATGTACTGTGACATACTGAAGCAGGGCATGATCCCCTCCCTTCAGAGACTGGGCCTCAGGGCAGTATTCCAACATGATAACGACCCCAAACACACCTCCAAGACGACCACTGCCTTGCTAAAGAAGCTGAGGGTAAAGGTGATGGACTGGCCAAGCATGTCTCCAGACCTAAACCCTATTGAGCATATGTGGGGCATCCTCAAACGGAAGGTGGAGGAGTGCAGTCTCTAACATCCACCAGCTCCGTGATGTCGTCATGGAGGAGTGGAAGAGGACTCCAGTGGCAACCTGTGAAGCTCTGGTGAACTCCATGCCCAAGAGGGTTAAGGCAGTGCTGGAAAATGATGGTGGCCACACAAAATATTGACACTTTGGGCCCAATTTGGACATTTTCACTTAGGGGTGTACTCACTTTTGTTGCCAGCGGTTTAGACATTAATGGCTGTGTGTTGTGTTATTTTGAGGGGACAGCAATTTTACACTGTTATACAAGCTGTACACTCACTACTTTACATTGTAGCAAAGTGTCATTTCTTCAGTGTTGTCACATTAAAAGATATACGCAAATATTTACAAAAATGTGAGGGGTGTACTCACTTTTGTGAGATATATATATATAAATAATAGAGGAAAATCACGTTTTTGACTGCACTGGGCCTTTAATAAAGTATATAACTTTTTTTAATGACTTCATTATTTAATTTCTTCGGGCTCGTTCTTCTGCCCAGGAGTTGCTGACGCATGCCAGATCTTACAACGCCTGGATAAGTATTTTACGTATCAGCTAACCACATCATATTTTACAGCAATCTGGTGCCCGATAGCACAGTCGATGATGTGCCACGCAACCATTGGTTGATGCATGCAACGTTTGAGCAGGGGAACACAACCATTACCTAATCTCTGCTCAGGCAGTAGCAGCCAGCAAGCCAGACAACCATCTAATGTTATCTTTCTGTTCCCCAACAAGTCATCCTATTTAGCTAGGCTAGTAGCTAGCTGGCTAGTTAGTAGCTGCAGAGCTGTCTGACGAAATCACAATTTTAGTAGTTCTTCAAAGTACAGTGGTTTGCGAAGGTATTCACCCCCCTTGGCATTTTTCCTATTTTGTAGTTTACAACCTGGAATTAAATTAGATTTTTTGGGGGTTTGTATCATTTGATTTACACAACATGCCTACCACTTTGAAGATGCAAAATACAATAAAAAGTGAAACAAACAAGAAATAAGACAAAAAAACAGAAAACTTGAGCGTGCATAACTATTCATATGGTTAGGGTCATTGTCCTGCTGGAAGGTGAACCTCCACCCCAGTCTTAAATCTCTGGAAGACTGAAACAGGTTTCTCTCAAGAATTTCCCTGTATTTAGCACCATCCATCATTCCTTCAATTCTGACCAGTTTCCCAGTCCCTGCCTATTAAAGACATCCCCACAGCATCCCACAGCATCCCCACAGGTGTATATATACTGAGATCATGTGACAGATCATGTGACACTTAGATTGCACACAGGTGGACTTAATTGAACTAATTATGTGACTTCTGAAGGTAATTGGTTGCACCAGATCTTATTTAGGGGCTTCATAGCAAAAGGGGTGAATACATATGAACCGACCACTTTTCTGTTATTTATTTTGTAGAGTTTTTTTAAACAAGTTCTTTTTTCAATTTCACTTCACCAATTTTGACTATTTTGTGTATGTCCATTACATGAAATAAAAATAAAAATCCAATTAAATTACAGGTTGTAATGCAACAAAATAGGAAAAACGCCAAGGGGGATGAATATTTTGCAAGGCACTGTAGATCAGGCATACTTACAAGACTGCTAATTACTAACTACTACAACTATCAATCGGGTAGAGCTATCTCACGAACTGTCTCTAACCCTTACATCGTTGTTAGTGGTATCCAGTTCGCAAGCTATTCGTTCGTTCTTTTTGAACGGCTCTTTTTACTATGCACCTTATCAAAATATGACTAATTTAATATTGCACCATCCCATTCTCTGGGCTCTGTCTGTAATCATAACCAGTAGTATCTACCTCCTCAGACGCGTCCACCTCCAGCATGAAAGGACGAGCTGGATCTGGGTGTTTTAGGACAGGCGCTGTGGTGAACCTCTCCTTCATCCTCTTGAAGGCAGCGTCAGCCTCAGGGTTTCAGGCCAGCTTCTGACGCACCCCCTTAAGGAGAGAGGTGAGCGGACGGCTATGGAGCTGAAGGACCTGATGAAACGCCAGTAGAAATTTGCGAAGCCCAGGAAGCTCTGTAGGCCGTTGATGGTGGTGGGAACTGTCCATGACCTGACGGCATCTGTCTTCGCTCTTCCCATGAACACCCCCTGAGGACTGATCCTTTATCCCAGGAAGGAGATGGCCTGTTGGTGGAATTCGCATTTCTCCCCCCTCACCAACAGGTTGTGTTCCCAAAGGGAGTAAATGCGACTCTTCGGGGGGTGTTGTCCCTCCAGCAGGTCAATGGCACAGTCCCAGGGCCTGTGAGGAGGGAGACACTTAGCCTTGGAGGCAGAAAAGACATCGGAGAGATCTGCATACGCATGTGGAATGTTGGGCTGGAGGGCGGACTCCGGACTCTCCACTGACGTGGAACAACAAACCACCAGCACGCAGGTCCTCCGACATGAGGGGGACCAGGCTGTGATCCTCTTGGTGATCCAATTGATGGTGAGGTTGTGTAGTCTGAGCCAGGGCAATCCCAAGACGATCCGGTGAAGGGGTGACGTGACGATGTGGAAGGACAGCTCCTCGTGGTGCTCCGGTAGTGTGGGAATGATGATGGTGATGGGGAGAGTGACGTGCGTAATAGTGCCTGATCCAAGTGGTTTATTGTCCATCGAGGTGACGTGTAGCGGAGAAGGCAGTGGCACGGTGGGCAACCCCCATTAAGAGACCAGCTCCCTATCTATAAGGTTCCCCGCTGATCCGGAATCTATCATTGCTGTGGAAAGCGGAGAGAAGGAAGAACCATTCACTGTTACGGGAACTAAAAACAATGTTTTGGTGACAGGTGATGACGGAACACTCACGGAGCGGCGACAGGAGTCATACCGCCTAGAGAGGGAGCCGCGAGGAGATCTGTGGTCCGTGGTGGTGTAGGGGGTGCTGCCCACCTCCATGGGAGAGGACTCGGAGGAAGGGCGGCTTCCATAGCTCAGATAGGGTGAGCGTCGAGGCTCCGGGAGGTGTTGGGAACGCCGTCGGTCTCTCAACATATTGTCAAGACGAATGGACGTGGCGATGAGGGTGTCAAGGTCCATCTCGTCGTCCTGACATGCGAGATCCGTCGTGATGTCCTCCCGTAAGCCTCTCCTGAAGGCCGTGCGCAGAGCACGCTCATTCCAGCCGGAAGACGCCGCCACCGTGCGAAAGCTCAGGGCGTACTCACACGCGGCCCCCTCTCCCTGTTGTAGCCAGAGGAGACGCTCACCCCCGTCCTTTCCCTCCGTGGGATGATCGAACACCGCCCTGAACTGAGCGAGGAAGGTGGAGTAGGGAAACGCCGCGGCCTCACCTCCTTCCCAGACTGCCGTGGCCCAATCCAGCACCTTTCCCTTCAGTAGCGAAATCACCAGCGCTATCCTGGCTTGGTCCGATGGAGATGCCCCACGGTGACGCACCAGATACAGTGAAACCTGTAGCAGGAAGCCTCTATATTTCGTTGTTTTCCCGTCATAGCGCTCCGGCAGGGCAAGGGGTCCCTCAGACGTTGGTGATAGCCTGGGAGGAGGTGGATTGGGTGCACTCGCCACTCCCCGAGGTGGAACCGGAGCGATGGTCAGTTTATGCAGCGTTTGGAGCACTTCCTGCATGGCGGCGTTCAGCTGGGCAATCTGCTGCTGGTGCTGGTTGAGGCGCTGGGAAACTCCAGGAGGATTACCTGCTGCATCCATCTTTGTGATTCTGTGACGAGTACTGAGGATACGAAGAGGCAGGAATCAACAATGTAAAGGTTTACTTAACACTGAGCAAGAGAACAACAAAGAGCGAGTACACGACAAGACACTAACAATCACACACAACACAACACTGAACAGTCCAGGGCTACATAGGGGTGGTGATGAGGTGATGAGGTGCAGGTGCGCTGGAGGTGATTAGGGTGCATTGGGTTTCCATTCCGGTGTTGCCGTGGTGGTGCGCTCAGACCGGTGGCTCAGTAGACCGGCAAATCAGAGCGCCCGAGGGGAGCAACGGGAGGAGACGTGACACTACCAGGAATAATGAAGCATCGAATAATAATAGATGTTTGGTGAATCTATGAATTATATATGACCACTGGAGTCTTTGCCACTCAAAATATGTATTTTTATAGAATATTTTGGTATTTATTTCATCACTCAAAATCTTGCCAAATCATATTCTATAGGAATTAAAAATAATTTGACATGATTTATATGAATCGGGTCATGAACATATGGACTTTGAAATGAACAAGGGAGAGGTTAAACGTAGGCTAAGTCTGACATAAGCTTATTCCCACACTTTACAATAACTCTGTTGCAGTGGTCTTAGGTAGTCTCTGTATAGGCGATTCCCTCCATCATGACACTGCTGCCCAGTTGAAGAGCTTGTGATCTCCATGCAGCACCACAGCACTATGCGCCTTCGGAAAAGCACCCCTCAGCCTCAGAAGATGCCCTTCTGGAGGCATGCAGCCATAGAGTCATTATACCCTAATGTAGGCCTATTTGCCAACTAGCCAAATAAAGTGCAGAGCATGCATGATGCGTGCAACTCGTCATTCCAACATATATTAACATCCTTCATTCAGTTCAGTCAGTCAGTATGTCATCCATTCAGTCATTTGTCTGAGTTGCAATATGAACTAAATCAAGGAAAATAGAACAGTCTTATCCATTTGTTTATTGAAATCCATGTGTGGATTGAAAATGATCTAAATTCTCCAATATTCTTTAGCCTATCACTTTAATAATTCAATGTTTAATTTAGGCCTATCCAAATAAAAAATAGGCCTTCATCTTGTAGGCATTGCAATTTAGGTTATCAGTTTGGGTACTGGTGTCTTGTGGAATGATTTTAGAACTCTATTTGTGCTTTAGAACTTGTTGTTATAGGGCGCCCATTAAAAAGAGTCCCTAGCTCACAGGCTTCTAAATATAACCTCTAAATAAATGTTAAACAAAATAGTTGAAGAAGCACATGCCACTGGCTGATAGGGAAAACAGATCTGGCAATAAGAATAGGCTATAGATAGTCTTCTTGACCATTTGGGACCCCTTGGCTATTTTGCTCAGGACAGGTTATAGCCAAGACTTAATCAACATTTTGTTTTGTCTCATTTATTGATATGGATATAGCCTTTGCGTGATGGGGTTATACAACGCAAATGGCTATAACAAGCCTAAATACAGAGTGGAATTCACTAATACAACAGTCAAAATGCCTAATATAAGGCCTACAGTCCATGCTCCCAAACACTGGAAAAAGTGTGATTAATTAGGTTACATGATCACCACGCGGCTAAAATAAATTATGCAATCATATTGCCATTAAATAACACACAACAGCATGGCATATTTAGATAGCGGAATAAGCTTCGCCTAAATCATATTTACTTTCTATTTTGCAGCTCAGGTGGTTATTCTAGACAAGGCTCTTCTGTGGCTGTCATTCTCACACAAGTCATTTGCTGAAGGCCCAAGCATATACTACGCCATCTACTGGTATAACGTCTGGGCTAGAGTTGCTTGATTGACTAGCTAACTTTGATTAGCTACGCTCGGTTCATGTCCTTTGCAGATACCACATTACTGACAAATGTTTGTACTTATAAAAAAGATCTGTAACCGAGTAAAGGGAGACGTAAAGTAAGAATTGAACATGTAAATGTTCATTCATAGTCATAACATAGGGTTTGTACGTTTACAGATCTAATTTAACGTTTACGTTTCATGTTTCCCGCATGGCTTTTCTTACGATCCTAACAATTTACATATGGATTTTCTTACGATCCTAACAATACATACGATCAACCTTTTGGCAGCTATCTCGCTCCATAGAATGCCTCTGCTCAACACTCGAATTCGAGAATGAATGGTTTAGGGGATTGCTTCAGATCTCAAACTATTTGTGCTAATCTCCCTCACGCAGGCTCGTGGCAGTCAAGCAGTGTCATCCCGTTTCAAAGGTATCAATAAACTATCTTATTTGTATGCCTAGCAATCACAAATGTACATTGTTTGCAGCACACTTTTTTAAGTCTCAGTCATGACAGCTCCAATAAGCCCCCTATGCCGATGGTGAACGAGAGGCTTGTAGCTCTTTCACGATTTGTAGCTCTTTCAAGTTTTTAGCTCATCGTTCGCCAGTAAGGGGTCCTGCGTGCTCTGGGCATTACTGAATCAAATGAACGAAATTAGTCATAAAAGTTGTTATTTTTACTTAATGAGTTGAAAAGATCTGAGTTAGTTAAAAGAGCCAAACTTCCAATCACTATGGTTGTGTTGTATACATGTGGCCTGGGTGTATCAGTCGAGGACCAGAAGAACAGGCTTCTTCTTCTTCTGTGGGTTTTATGGTAGACTACAACCCAAAAGGTGTATTGCCGCCACCAACTGGACAGGTTGAAACCAAAACAAAGTAAAAAGAATATCCATACGTAATAGGGAAACTAACTTAATCCACCCAAATAAAAATAGTACATTGACAAAACTAAACTCCCACTTCTTCCGTCTTTCAAATCTCCATATCTCACTTCTCAGGCTGGGCCTGTAATTTTTTCCTATTGAAGAACTACAGCTCCCTAAAGTGTCCTACAGTTCGTTTTTGAATTGCTGTCTCGTGCTTTATTTGATTTCTCTCTAGAAGCTGTGCGTTCAGTTCACAAAAAAACCTGAACTAAATGACATTCAATTTTAAAGAATTAAAATGTGGCTAGTCGTTCAGCACTACAAGACATTTTTCAGTTTGCCACAATGTACTTTTTTATCCACTAACACTAGTGCCCCCAGTCCCAGACAGTGTTATGTAAAAGCTATTCAAATCCTCCACATTATGTATTTACAGATGGTGTGTACAACAGATGGAAGTCGAGCCAATTCCAAAAATAATATATGTTATGTAATTTTGCTAATTTATAATCTACAAATCCCTTCCGGCACATGCCAGTGCATATGTCCATAGTTCCAAAGCTGTGGGATAGTTTCTTGGAGCTTAATGATGCACTATCCTTATATAGAGGTCAGATGTTATAGTGGTGTTTCAATGTCTCCTATGTTTTCTCACCCCAAGCACATTCCATCTTCCTACAGAATTCTGCAGGCTAGTGAATGTTCCATTTAGAACTGCCACAGGGCAGGTTCCGTTGATTCTCCTGTAATCGTATGATCGTTTTTCACTGGTTTGTAGAAAACATAGAGTGATTTAGAACACCTAACAACTTTCAGATGTGATGCAGCCGCATAGATCAGACCAACAACGCTGTGGGATAATGAATGAGAGCGGCTGAAAAGGCACTTTATTTGTAGGCAGACAATTCCATTATTCATATCTGAGATCAATCAGTGCGCCAGCCGCACACAGGCCCATATCAAACATTCAGCTGAATCATTTAACGCTTAGGCCTGGATAAATTACGCTTTAAGCACATTAGGCAAACAAATTGGATGTTGCTTATGTTCCCCCCAACATCAGCAGCACCACTGGTGCCAACTACTGTAATTCCCAGCAGGTGAAGAGGTCTCTCTTAATCATGATGGAAATCATGTTGATTTATTTTTCATAACATGAAACATCAATATGGGGATAATTGTGAAAAAGGGATCTGCAATTAGAATTTTAACATTTTCTCTACTCAACTGCATTTACTTTCTCCTATCTATTTTGTAAATTATAATTATCTGTTTATGGTTAGTTTGCTGTAATATGTGTTTCTCTGTGACTTATTTACATTCCCAGTACTTTTTATCACGATGTTCCACGTATTGTCTATCTGCTATAGGTGAGAATGATTGATGATAGTAGATAGATGTAATCTCACTCACCTCCCTCCTCTCTCTTCCCCTCACACCTTCACCCTCTCCCTCTCTCTCCCCTCCCTCCTCCTTCTCTCAACTCTCTGTCTCTCCCTCTCCCTAATCTTTCTCCCTCCTCTCTCACACCTCTGTATGTCTGTTGACTCTCTCTCTCCCCTCCTTCCTTCACCCTCTCACTTTCCCCCTTCTCTCTTTTTTCTCTCTCCCTCCTCTCCCTTACATTCTATATCCCTTCTTCTTTCCCTCCTCCCCCTCTACTCATCTCTCTCTCCCTCCTCTCTCCCACCTCTACAGACAATATATTGACGCATAAATATGCGATAAGGGCATTAATGCATAAGTAAATACGTTGCATTCAAGGCAAAAAGGTTTGTGATACAGCTGCAATGGGTAAATTGGTAAAAACCTCAGACAGACAGACAGATAGACAGACAGACAGACATACAGACAGACAGGTAGGTAGGCAGGCAGGTAGGCAGACAGGCAGACAACTCGTCAACGGAAAGAAATAAACCAGACACAGACCATAACATCCTCTTCAGAATTCATTCTAATAAGGCTCTTAGCTTCTAGAACTGCAAGACCATTGTGTCCAATGGAGGTCAAACATTTTTTTTGAGTCAATTTACTTCAATTTTCAAATGCAGGATCATGACGGTGCCCCGGTCACAAATATGTAACATGGGCTCCTGGGACACCTTTAACAATGCCCTGAGTTTCAAGTCTTTACGTTAAGAATTGACCATTCTACAAAGGATGGAAGACAGTGTTTTTGTGTAACTGCAGGGAGAGAATTAGTCACTATGTTGAGGATGAATTAAGTAATTTCATTTTGACACAGTTTATTTTTATTTTTTATTTCACCTTTATTTAACTAGGTAAGCCAGTTGAGAACAAGTTCTCATTTACAACTGCGACCTGGCCAAGATAAAGCAAAGCAGTGCAATAAAAACAACAACACAGAGTTACATATGGGGTAAACAAAACATAAAGTCAAAAATACAACAGAAAATATATATACAGTGTGTGCGAATGTAGTAAGTTATAGAGGTAAGGCAATAAATAGGCCATTGTGCAAAATAGTTACAATTTCGTATTAACACTGGAATGATAGATGTGCAAAAGATGATGTGCAAATAGAGATACTGGGGTGCAAATTAGCTAAATAAATAATAATATGGGGATGAGGTAGTTGGGTGGGCTGTGTACAGGTGCAGTGATCGGTAAGCTGCTCTGACAACTGATGCTTAAAGTCAGTGAGGGAGATAAGAGTCTCCAGCTTCAGAGATTTTTGCAGTTCGTTCCAGTCATTGGCAGCAGAGAACTGGAAGGAATGGCGGCCAAAGGAGGTGTTGGCTTTGGGGATGACCAGTGAGATATACCTGCTGGAGCGCAGACTACTGGTGGGTGTTGCTATGGTGACCAGTGAGCTAAGATAAGACAGGGATTTGCCTAGCAGTGATTTATAGATGACCTGGAGCCATTGGGTTTGGCGACGAATGTGTAGTGAGGGTCAGCCAACAAGAGCGTACAGGTCACAATGGTGGGTAGTATATGGGGCTTTGGTGACAAAACAGATGGCACTGTGATAGACTACATCCAATTTGCTGAGTAGAGTGTTGGAGGCTATTTTGTAAATGACATCGCCGAAGTCAAGGATCGGTAGGATAGTCAGTTTTACGAGGGCATGTTTGGCAGCATGAGTGAAGGAGGCTTTGTTGCGAAATAGGATGCTGATTCTAGATCTAACTTTTGATTGGAGATGCTTAATGTGAGTCTGGAAGGAGAGTTTACAGTCTAACCAGACACCTAGGTATTTGTAGTTGTCCACATACTCTAGGTCAGACCCGTCGAGAGTAGTGATTCTAGTCGGGTGGGCGGGTGCAAGCAGCGTTCGGTTGAAGAGCATGCATTTTGTTTTACTAGTGTTTAAGAGCAGTTGGAGACTACGGAAGAAGTGTTGTATGGCGTTGAAGCTCGTTTGGAGGTTTGTTAACACAGTGTCCAATGAAGGGCCAGATGTATACAAAATGGTCTCGTCCGCATAGAGGTGGATCTGAGCGTCACCAGCAGCAAGAGCGACATCATTGATATACACAGAGAATAGAGTCGGCCCGAGAATTGAACCCTGTGGCACCCCCATAGAGACTGCCAGAGGTCCAGACAACAGTAAGCTGAACCTCAACATAAGGTCACGATGGGTTGTCTCAAAGGATGGTTAGCTAGCTCAATTGCAGTCCCACGTGTGCATCATGGTTATGTGAGGGCTGTAGGTAATGCTTTTCTATGGAAGAAAGGCCTTGTTCTCTGTGGGACCAAGTTTTCACTGTGAAGAGTTAATTTCATATGGTCAGGTGTAGGCTTGTGTTCATTGGGAGCGTCTGTTGAACAATCCCATACCTGAATTTTGTTTCTAGCCTCAACCGTTCTGCCGATTACACTCAAACAAACATTAACTGTAGGTCAGGCTTCAAGTGAGGCCTACCTTTCTGCAATGTAGTGGGGGTGGGGCGAATTGGACAAAATGGTCTTGCAGTTCTAGAAGCTTGTTAGAATGAATTCTGAAGAGGGTATTGGTCAACGTTTTTGGGTCTGCCTGCCTACCTGCCTGCATCTGTCTGTCTGCGTATCTCTGCCTGCCTGCTTGTCTGCGTCTGCCTGTTTGTCTGTCTGCCGGTCTGCCTACCTGCCTGCGTCTGTCTGTCTGCGTCTCTCTGCCTGCCTGCCTGCCTGTCTGCGTCTGTCTGTCTGTCTGCCGGTCTGCCTACCTGCCTGCGTCTGTCTGCGTCTCTCTGCCTGCCTGCCTGTCTGCGTCTGTCTGTCTGTCTTTCCGTCTATCTGTCTCTGTCTGTCTATCTGTCTGCCTACCTGTCTATGTCTGTCTGCCTGCCTGCCTGCCTGCCTGCCTGTCTGCGTCTGCCTGCCTGCCTGCCTGCGTCTGTCTGTCTGTCTGTCTGTCTGTCTGTCTGCCTGCCTGCCTGCCTGTCTGTTCATAGAGATCCTATTCAATTTCTAGAAGGGCTATGTCATAAACCCTCAAAGTTCAAAATGGAGTGAAAATGGCAGCCATATTGGTCAGGGAGAAATCCAAAACAGTCTAATTGAGGGTTTCCCAAACTCAGTCCTTGATTCCCCAAGGGGTGCACGTTTTGGTTTTTGCCCTAGCACTACAGCTGATTCAAATAATCAAAGCTTGATTATGAGTTGGTTATTTGAATCAGCTGTGTGGTGCTAGGGCAAAAACCAAAACATGCACCCCTTGGGGTCCCCAGGATCGAGTTAGGGAAACACTGCGGATTGGAATGAATGGCAGTAGAGTCATACTCCTGATTTTATTTATGCAGGAAAATAAAAGTAAGCATGTGATATATCAGAAATTGTGTAATAGAATTATTGTCAACTAAAAAAAGTAATATACAGTAATTATAAATACATTTAAATACAGGTTTTATATATAGGGCTGTTACTGTGACCATATTACAGCCACACTGGCAGTCATGAGTCATGACCGCAGTACAATTCCTTGGTAATCTCCTTTTATGCAGTCTGGACATGCTTGGTAGTACCCAACTCGCTAACAACCATCAGGTTGCTAATGGCCTGCTACTCAGGGCTCTATTGTCCCTCTAACCAATCTGACATCAATGCAAGTCCAATCAAAAGTCACATCAAACACATCATCAAAACAGTATCATGCTTTTAAAACTTGATCAAAATGTATCATTGCAAAAGAACATAAAAAAACTGATTTAAGATGTATTTGAACATAATCGGTCTAGCCTACACTCTAAAATTAAACAAATTCTTGTAATCGCTTTTGAGTGTGGACTGTATTATTATGCATACTGGATGGACTGGTTACCTTATGCTATGCTCCAAACTTTCTATCCATGAGTCTGGGAGAGAACTATAAGCCTAGGTGATGATGTTGGTTCATTGATTGTGCAGGGCGGCTTACAGAGAGCCTACAATTATAGTGCATTTGTATTTGATTTTAAATATCCTAGTAATAGGGCTTTAAAAAAATAAAAATAATAATTAATAGGCTGACACATTACCTTTAGCTACAGAATATCTCACCACTGTGCATTTCCATCTCCTCCCCTCTCTCCTTCATTCCTTTCTCGAGGGTGCAGAGAGAGGGGCTGTCAACAGTTTAATTAAATATGTTTTGTTGAAAAAACATGTTACTATCCATGTTCCCGAACAGATTTCACTTGGTTTCCCAAAGCATGGGTAGCTGCAGGAACAGGGTTGGCGAGCCCATGGCGTACGGAGTTTGGGCAGAATATCACCTGTTGCACAGCTAGAGGCTGCATGCTCCTCAAACAGTGGTTGATGCATGGAGTGAAATAACCGGAGTAGCCTACCTCGCATGATTGAAAAACGAACAGGCGGGAAAGCGGCCTCCATTCCCTATTCCAGTGCATATGGATGACGTCTTCTTTCTCTTGCCCCTGTTCCTGCCCATTTGATAATAGGCTAAATCGAAACAAATTTGACATATTAGTAATGACAGATTAAATTGAGAACAGTCTGATGGGTAAAAATATGATCACTTGATGAGAGAACAGCGTGTGCAGCCTGAGGCAAGGAACAGAGCGCAAGCTTTTTTGAGACTTTCTCAAATCATCAATAGCCTATAGTCACATCATGCAGCCCATGTATGTTTTGATTTCTAAGACATTCTAATGTTTGTATCATTCACAACTAAAGTTGTCAAATAACTCTAAATCTAGCGTATAGGATCTGTTTCAAATGATCACTTTTATGCTCAACATAGCCACTTCATATGCACACTCGCTCCGGAATGGGAAAAATATCCTTTCTATTTTATTCAGCTAAGTTCAATTATATTCTTCTTACTATAAAATCATATAATATGAAATAATGCACAGGACTTATAGCCTAAGCCAGGGATGGGCAACTCCAGTTCTTGGGCCGGAGTGGTTTTACACTTTTCCCCCATCCCTAGCAAACACAGCTGATTAAACTTATCTTCTAAACTGAAGATCATGATTAGTTGATTATTGGAGTCAGGTGTGTTAGCTGGGGCAAAAGTATGACACCAGTCAGGCCCCCGAGGATTGGAGTTGCCCATCCCTGGCTGTCACGCCCTGGCTCTGGGGACTCTTAAATGTTGAGCCAGGGTGTGGAGTTTCTATGTCGTATTTTCTATGTTGTGTTTTCTAGATCGTTTAGATCTATGTTGGCCATGGTGGTTCCCAATCAGAGGCAGCTGTATCTCGTTGTCTCTGATTGGGGACCATACTTAGGCAGCCTGTTTGGCACTAGTTGGTGTGGGATCTTGTTCCGTTAAGGTTTGTTTGGTGTAACCTAGGACTTCACGTTTCGGTTGTTTGTTGTTTTGTTGTCGTGAGTTAAGTACTTAATAAAATGTACGCTTATCACGCTGCGCCTTGGTCCGTATCTTCCGTTAACGATCGTGACACTGGCCTAAGCATATCTTGTCTGCTAAATGAACAAGCCTACAGCCTATGGCATGGCGCATAGCCAGATAACATAGCCTACAGTAGGCCAACTCATATTCTATTCTTCTGAAATACATTTTCTTCATATCATAATGTTTCTTTAGACCTGCTTAAAATAAATATTGGATTTATTGTGATGGTGTATATTAAATTGATTTATTATACTTTTTCAAATGTAGACGTTCCAAAGGCACGCATATGTTAATTAACGGTCAATTACCTTAACACCGGCAGTCTTTTGCATGACAATAACAACCAGCTGACAACATTTAATGACCACCACAGCCCTAGTTTTATACCAATTTTCTGAATACAGAGTAAATAGCCTCTAAAATATATGTAAACAAACCAGACGTGTCTACATTTTAGTTTTCTTGGAAAGCTGTGAGTGCTATTATATGATACAATATCAGTACTTGTTGCATTTACAACTTGTCTAAGTCCTATCATCACTGATTTTAGCCAGTGTATGGATAGATTGCATTGTTTGAATGGAATGTTGACATAATGGCAATTAATTTGAAAAAAACTTTGGAATAATTCCTCTAAAACTGGTTGACTATCTAGCTAACGAACATACAGTGCAGATAAATTCTTCAAATTAAATATTTTACACAATATCTTATTACAGCACTGGCTAACGATGGTTGACCAACTCCCTGACCATAATGGCTGACCTTTATACCATCATAAGAAGGTTAATGTCCTTTCTAGTATTCTAATTCCTAATCATAATAATTCCACCAATTTGCGCATTGCAGCTGTATCAACAACTGTTTTGCCTTAAATGCAATGCATTGACTTATGCGTCAATATCCTGTCTGTGGAGGTGGGAGAGAAGAGGGAGATAGAGGAGGGATAGGGATAGAGGGTTGAGAAGAGGGGGAGTGAGTGAAAGGAGGAAGAGAGAATGGAGGGGGGAGGGGGAAAAAGGAGAGGGAGGGGGAGAGAGAGGTAGAAGGGGAGAGAGAGTCAACAGACAGAGGTGGAAGAGAGGAGGAAGAGAGAGGAGGGAGAGGGCGCGAGAGATGAGAGGAAGGGGAAGGAGGGATGGGGAGATAGAGGGGGGAGGTAGAGAGAGAGAGGATGGAGGGGGAGGGAGAAAGAGGGAGATAGAAGAGAGAGGGGGAGGGAGAGAGAAAGAGACAGAGGGAGGCAAAGAGAAGGAGAGAGAAGCCGTAGGAAGTAGCGGTGCTGAGGGTGCTATAGCATCCCCTGAAAAATCTGATTTTTTTTTTTCTCACAAAAGTAGTGCACTGGGCCTTTAATAGTGCTGTATTAGTGGAGCGATATATGTTTTCAGCACCCCCTTGAAAATACAATTAAAAAACAACAACAACAACAAAAAATGCAGCACCCCCACCCCCAAAATGTCTGTCTGTCTGTATGTCTTTGAGTCTCATCTTTTAATATTTTCCCATTTACTGGAATGCATTGACATAAGCATCAACCCTGTGACAGTCATCTTTTCCCATTGAATGCAATGTATTGACATAAGCATCAACCCTTTGACACTCATCTTTTGCCATTAAATGCAGCGTATTGATATAAGCTTCAAACGGTTGACACTCATCTTTTCCCAATGGCACCAGAAAGCCTGCTGGGAACATGGCCAATTGACATAAACATCAATTGGTTGATGCATAACTTTCAGCAAAAATGATATAATGTTGGATTTTATTAATTTCTCTTACTTTTCTGTTAAGCGCACCAGGACATTTACTTTCCGAGCTAAAAACGAATCGTTAAGAGATATTGGGGAGCTTCCAGGGTTTTATCAAGTTTAATTTAAAGTCTGTACATTGTGTCTGTGCATGTTAGATCTTAACACCTCTTTTATTTTTACATACTGTAAGTAATTGTTCCAGAAAGGAAAACACTTTTCTTTATCTACCCGTCCCTATTCTCTGTGGAAGATAGATGAGGTTGAGGCTGTAATACGGTCATCATTAAAATGTATTAGACAAAAGGACAAACATGGTGTTGTTGAGTACCTTGTCTAATAAAAAAGCACCTCTTGCTTTCATGTGCTAAATGGTGCACTACAGCAGATTAAAACGCCCTTTCTACATCTAATTTCCATCCTGATGAGGGAAATGTATTGCTCTCATTTGTTCCATAGTCAGGGGGAGATACTGCAGCTGGTCATTAGAGCAGCCACTTAAGGATACAGCACAAACCATCAATTGCTCTGTGATTAATATGCATGTCTGCTAATCTAGCATGTGCTCTAAATTGATTTCTCATGTAATGGCAGAGTACATGTTGCTAACATCCAATGCAGGGTGTGCAGAAATGCCTTTAAGCTAATCTCTAAAGCATCAACAAGTTCCTATTGAAGATATGGGACAACCATGTACAGTGGGGGAAAAAAGTATTTAGTCAGCCACCAATTGTGCAAGTTCTCCCACTTAAAAAGATGAGAGAGGCCTGTAATTTTCATCATAGGTACACGTCAACTATGACAGACAAAATGAGAATTTTTTTTCCAGAAAATCACATTGTAGGATTATTAACATTTACACTTAGCAGACGCTCTTATCCAGAGCGACTTACAGTTAGTGAATACATTATTTTTTTTTATACTGGCCCCCCGTGGGAATCGAACCCACAACCCTGGCGTTGCAAACACCATGCTCTATCAACTGAGCTACATCCCTGCCGGCCATTCCCTCCCCTACCCTGGACAACGCTGGGCCAATTGTGCGCCGCCCATGAGTCTCCCGGTCGAGGCCGGCTGCGACAGAGCCTGGATTCGAACCAGGATCTCTAGTGGCACAGTTAGCATTGCGATGCAGTTCCTTAGACCACTGCGCCACTCAGGAGACGAGACGATTAATGAATTTATTTGCAAATTATGGTGGAAAATAAGTATTTGGTCAATAACAAAAGTTTCTCAATACTTTGTTATATACCCTTTGTTGGCAATGACACAGGTCAAACGTTTTCTGTAAGTCTTCACAAGGTTTTCACACACTGTTGCTGGTATTTTGGCCCATTCCTCCATGCAGATCTCCTCTAGAGCAATGATGTTTTGGGGCTGTCGCTGGGCAACACGGACTTTCAACTCCCTCCAAAGATTTTCTATGGGGTTGAGATCTGGAGACTGGCTAGGCCACTCCAGGACCTTGAAATGCTTCTTACGAAGCCACTCCTTCGTTGCCCGGGCGGTGGGTTTGGGATCATTGTCATGCTGAAAGACCCAGCCACGTTTCATCTTCAATGCCCTTGCTGATGGAAGGAGGTTTTCACTCAAAATCTCACGATACATGGCCCCATTCATTCTTTCCTTTACACGGATCAGTCGTCCTGGTCCCTTTGCAGAAAAACAGCCCCAAAGCATGATGTTTCCACCCCCATGCTTCACAGTAGGTATGGTGTTCTTTGGATGCAACTCAGCATTCTTTGTCCTCCAAACACGACAAGTTGAGTTTTTACCAAAAAGTTATATTTTGGTTTCATCTGACCATATGACATTCTCCCAATCCTCTTCTGGATCATCCAAATGCACTCTAGCAAACTTCAGACGGGCCTGGACATGTACTGGCTTAAGCAGGGGGACACGTCTGGCACTGCAGGATTTGAGTCCCTGGTGGCGTAGTGTGTTACTGATGGTAGGCTTTGATACTTTGGTCCCAGCTCTCTGCAGGTCATTCACTAGGTCCCCCCGTGTGGTTCTGGGATTTTTGCTCACCGTTCTTGTGATCATTTTGACCCCACAGGGTGAGATCTTGCGTGTAGCCCCAGATCGAGGGAGATTATCAGTGGTCTTGTATGTCTTCCATTTCCTAATAATTTCTCCCAAAGTTGATTTCTTCAAACCAAGCTGCTTACCTATTGCAGATTCAGTCTTTCCAGCCTGGTGCAGGTCTACAATTTTGTTTCTGGTGTCTTTTGACAGCTCTTTGGTCTTGGCCATAGTGGAGTTTGGAGTGTGACTGTTTGAGGTTGTGGACAGGTGTCTTTTATACTGATAACAAGTTCAAACAGGTGCCATTAATACAGGTAACGAGTGGAGGACAGAGGAGCCTCTTAAAGAAGAAGTTACAAGTCTGTGAGAGCCAGAAATCTTGCTTGTTTGTAGGTGACTAAATACTTATTTTCCACCATAATTTGCAAATAAATTCATTAAAAATCCTACAATGTGATTTTCTGGAGGAAAAAATTCTCAATTTGTCTGTCATAGTTGACGTGTACCTATGATGAAAATTACAGGCCTCTCTCATCTTTTTAAGTACTTTTAATACTTTTTTTCCCAAATGTAAGTCACCGTTATCTACAGTTGAAGTCAGAAGTTTACATACATCTTAGCCAAATACATTTAAACTCAGTTTCTCACAATTCCTGACATTTAATCCTAGTAAAAAGTCCCTGTCTTAGGTCAGTTAGGATCACCACTTTATTTTAAGAATGTGAAATGTCAGAATGATTTATTTCAGCTTATATTATTATATGTATCACATTCCCAGTGGGTCAGAAGTTTACATACACTCAATTAGTATTTGGTAGCATTGCCTTAAAATTGTTTAACTTGGGTCAAACGTTTTGGGTAGCCTTCCACAAGCTTCCCACAACAAGTTGGGTGAATTTCGGCCCATTCCTCCTGACAGAGCTGGTGTAACTGAGTCAGGTTCGTAGGACAACTTGCTCACACACGTTTTTTCAGTTCTGCCCACACATTTTCAGGGCTTTGTGATGGCCACTCCAATACCTTGACTTTGTTTACATTTTAGTCATTTAGCAGACGCTCTTATCCAGAGCAACTTACAGTTAGTGAGTGCATACATAATTTTTTTATTTTTCATACTAGCCCCCCGTGGGAATCAAACCCACAACCCTGGTGTTGCAAACGCCATGCTCTACCAACTGAGCTACATCCCTGCCGGCCATTCCTTCCCCTACCCTGGGCCAATTGTGCGCCGCCCCATGGGTCTCCCGGTCGCGGCCGGCTACGACAGAGCCTTAGACCACTGCGCCACTCGGGAGGACACTTGTTGTCCTTAAGCCCTTTTGCCACAACTTTGGAAGAATGCTTGGGGTCATTGTCCATTTGGAAGACCCATTTGCGACCAAGCTTTAACTTCCTGACTGATGTCTTGAGATGTTGCTTCAATATATCCACATAATTTTTCTTCCTCATGATGCCATCTATTTTGTGAAGTGTACCAGTCCCTCCTGCAGCAAAGCACCCCACAGCATGATGCTGCCACCCCTGTGCTTCATGGTTGGGATGGTGTTCTTCGGCTTGCAAGCTGCCCCCTTTTTCCTCCAAACATAACGATGGTCATTAGTTCTATTTTTGTTTCATCAGAGCAGGGGACATTTCTCCAAAAAGTACGATCTTTGTCCCCATGTGCAGTTGCAAACCGTAGTCTGGCTTTTTTATGGCGGTTTTGGAGCAGTGGCTTCTTCCTTGCTGAGCGGCATTTCAGGTTATGTCGATATAGGACTTACTGTGGATATAGATACTTTTGTACCTGTTTCCTCCAGCATCTTCACAAGGTCCTTTGCTGTTGTTCTGGGATTGATTTGCACTTTTCACACCAAAGTACGTTCATCTCTAGGAGACAGAATGCATCTCCTTCCTGAGTGGTATGACGGCTGCGTGGTCCCATGGTGTTTATACTTGCATACTATCGTTTGTACAGATGAACGTGGTACCTTCAGGCGTTTGGAAATTGCTCCCAAGGATGAACCAGACTTGTGGAAGTCTACCATTTTTTTTTCGGAGGTCTTGGCTGATTTCTTTTGATTTTCCCATGATGTCAAGCAAAGAGGCACTGAGTTTGAAGGTAGGCCTTGAAATACATCCACAGGTACACCTCCAGTTGACTCAAATGATGTCAATTAGCCTATCAGAAGCTTCTAAAGCCATGACATAATTTTCTGGAATTTTCCAAGCTGTTTAAAGGCACAGTCAACGTAGTGTATGTAAACTTCTGACCCACTGGAATTGTGATACAGTGAATTATAAGTGAAATAATATGTCTGTAAACAAATGTTGGAAAAATTACTTGTGTCATGCAAAAAGTAGATGTTCTAACTGACTTGCCAAAACTATAGTTTGTTAACAAGACATTTGTGGAGTGGTTGAAAAACGAGTTTTAATGACTCCAACCTAAGTGTATGTAAACTTCCGACTTCAACTGTACATACATACATACATTAAGTAAAAAAAGGAATCATAACATTTAACATTGCCAATAATATTGATGCATTATACCCTGCAAACAACCCTTCCTTCTGATTAGTAACGATTCAAATAAAGATCCCATTGTAATCAGGATCTTAACGGCTGACCAAAAAGTAGCAACCAGCCTTATCTAACCAGCTAATCATGGTTTCAGATAGAAACAAATAGAGATTTTCCACTGGAGAGAGACATCCCCTATCTGCTCCGCTCTCCCTGCCAAAATGTGGTGTTAACACAGCAAGCGGAAAGACTGAACCATTGTCTGCGTCCCAAATGGCACCCTGTTCCATATATAATGCACTACCTTTAACCAGAGACATGGTCAAAAGTAGTGCACTAAATAGGGAATAGGGAGCTATTTGGGACGTAGATATTGTGTTACTGGGAGCAGTAATTACCACTGCTCAATGACCTCTGGAATCATATTGATTTGGAAGTCACTGTTTTTTGCAGCTGATACAGACACAGACGCCTCTGCTTGTTAAAATGCCCTGCTCACTGGGGACCTGGGGAAATCTGAGGGAAATCCATCCTGGTTGGTCCCAAATGGCACCCTATTCCCTATAGTGCACTACTTTTGACCAGGGCCCATAGGGCTGTCTGCTGAAACAAGGCATCAATGAATCTCTGTTGTCCTACGATTACTCAGGTTAACCCTCCCGTTGTCCTAGGGTCAAAATGACCCGCCACTGTGTTGAACCAACTTTATGTAATTTTAATTTTTTGGGGATCATTTGTGAGAAGGAGGCAGTAAGACTTTAAAGAAAGTCTCACTGCCTCCTCACAAATGATCCAAAAAATATAAAAATTAAATAAAGTTGGTTCAACACAGTGGCGGGTCATTTTGACCCTAGGACAATGGGAGGGTTAAGAATGTAATTTTTACTAAAAAAAAATTCAAGTGACGTGCTCTGCCAATTCTGTTCATTTTTGATAGACTTGACATAAGGATAGGAGATCAGTACAACTATTTCCAAAATCATATGCTTTAAGTCATCCCTTCAGCTTGATTGGGAGAGAAGCAGAGTCCCAGCTAACAATTCTAGGGATAGAGAATGTTTTTGTAATGTTACCTGAAATGTTCCCCTAATGTTAGTTAGGGGAACATTCTTTCTACTGTATGTTAGCAAAAACCTTCTAAGATCCTGTTTTGGTGTTAATGTTAGGAGAACATTTCCTTAATGTCAAGCATAACTTTTCTAGAACGTGGTTACAATGTTCACAGAATATACAACATTAATGTTCAAGATGCGTTTTATGGGACATTGAAAGAAGATTCATGTGTCCAGTTTTCTGAGGGTTAGAAGAATATTCCATCAACATCCTACCAAACATACACAGGACATGGTTACCATGTTCTCAGAATACAATATATTAATGTTCTAGACACATTTCATATTGCCAAGCCCATCAAGGCCCTGATTGGTGAACCAATGATCCATTCACAACTCTTTTTGTCTGTTGGCAAGGTTAGGGATACTCACACACACACAGTGCTTTTAACATCATGTTTTCAACTTACATTTTTGACACACTTTGACATACATGATTACATTATGCATGGTTATTTATACAGTATTTATTATTCAACATGTCCTCGCCTGGGATTTGATCTCACTACCTCTTGGTTCAAAGCGTTCAGATCTTCCTGCTACACCACCATGTCTATGACAGCTATCTATTTCATTGATTTAGTTATTTCAAAAACATAAGGGCTTCTGTATAGTTGTCTAATGTTAGTGGGGCATATTAACCTGTTTTAATGATACTCCTGAAGCACTATGATCAATAAAATATTTTCTTGAGTGTACTTAGTCACACACTAAGATGGCGCCGTACTGTATGGCCGTCACTATGCAAGCTCCGATCCAACCTTGCTATTTTGTGATTCTTTTGGCGTTTATTTTTACTTTATTTTCACAAAATGTATCCGCTATAACTTCTTATAACCGACAATAACTTTTGAATATCAGAGCAGCAGTTACTTACCTCAATTCTGGCTTCAACTTCTTTCCTCCATTCTATTGCCCAATGTCACTTGATAATAAGATGGATGACCTCTGATTACGGATTTGCTACCAACGGGACTCTCGTAATTGCAATATTCTCTGCTTTTCTGAAACATGGCTTTCGGACAAGATACCCCCCCCATGTCTATCCAACTCGATGGATTCTCCATTCACCGAGAGGACAGGACAGTGGAGTCAGGGAAATTGAGAGGGGGAGGGGTTTGCATCTTCATCAACAACAAATGGTGTGCTGACTCGAGCGCAGTGGAAGTCTCGACCCATTGTTAACAGGTCTTTGAATAACTGATGGTCAAATGCCAACCCTTCTACCTCCCAATGGAGTTTTCAGCTGTTATTGTGAATTTTGTAGACATTCAACCTCAGGACAAGAAAAATAACAAGCTGGCACTTGACGAACTGTATGAGGCTATAAACAAGCAGGAAAACCTGCACCCGGAGGCTGTTTTTTTTTGTTGCCGGCAATTTTAATTCTGCGTCACTAAGACATGTGATGCCCATCTGTCACACCCTGGCTCTGGGGACTCTATATGTTGAGCCAGGGTGTGTAGATTCTATGTGTTTATGTTCTGTGTGGGAGTTCTAGTTGTTGATTTTCTATGTTGGCCAGAGTGGCTCCCAATCAGAGGCAACGAGTGTCAGCTGTTGCTGGTTGTCTCTGATTGGGAGCCATATTTAAACAGTCTGTTTCCCTTAGTGTTTGTGGGATCTTGTTTCCGTTTGGTTTGTTTCTGTGTTAACCGTAGGACTGCACGTTTCGTTTATTGTTTTGTTGTTATATTATCACTAACGATAATAAAGTTAAGTATGTTCGCAACTAACGCTGCGCATTGGTCTACTCTCTACGACGATCGTGACAGAAGATCCCACCATACCAGGACCAAGCAGCGTGTCCAGGAGCAGGCAGCCTGGACGTGGGAGCAAATATTGGACGGGCAGGGGTCCTGGACCTGGGAGGAAATCCAGGCCGGGATGGATCGCCGTCCATGGAGTGAGACGGTAGAGGCGCGACGGAGAGAGGAGCAACGGCGTCAACAGTGTCGTCGTCGGACGGACGAGAGGCAACCCCCAAAAATTTTTAGGGGGGGGCATACGGCATGGGCGACGGGGCAGCAGGAGGCAGCTACAGGGCGTAGTAGGAGGTTAGGTGAGGAGGCCACCAGGTTAAGGGGGCTATTGGCGCAGAGGGAGCAGGAGTTAGTGGTGCAGAGGGTGGAGCTATTGGAGGCGATAAGGGAGAAGGTGAGAATTGAGGCACAGCGAGAGGAACTCGGTAGGCAGCTGAGGGAGCGGAGGGTTATGACGAAACCCAGTCCCGCTCCTCACACCAAGCAAGTGGTGTGCATCACCAGTCCGGTCCGGCCCGTTCCTGCTCCCCGCACTAAGTGGATGGTGCGCGTACCCAGCCCGGCCCGGCCTGTTCCTGCCCCTCGCACCAAGCCTACGGTGCGCGTCGCCAGCCCAGCCCGGCCTGTTCCTGCTCCCCGCACCAAGCCTACGGTGTGCGTCGCCAGCCCGGCCCGGCCTGTTCCTGTACCTCGCACCAAGCCTACGGTGCGCGTCGCCAGCCCGGCCTGTTCCTGCTCCTCGCACCAAGCTTACGGTGCGCGTCGCCAGCCCGGCCCGGCCTGTTCCTGCCCCTCGCACCAAGCCTACGGTGCGCGTCGCCAGCCCAGCCCGGCCTGTTCCTGCTCCCCGCACCAAGCCTACGGTGTGCGTCGCCAGCCCGGCCCGGCCTGTTCCTGTACCTCGCACCAAGCCTACGGTGCGCGTCGCCAGCCCGGCCTGTTCCTGCTCCTCGCACCAAGCTTACGGTGCGCGTCGCCAGCCCGGCCCGGCCTGTTCCTGCCCCTCGCACCAAGCCTACGGTGCGCGTCGCCAGCCCGGCCCAGCCTGTTCCTGCCACTCGCACCAAGCCTACGGTGCGCGTCGCCAGCCCGGCCCGGCCTGTTCCTGCTCCTCGCACCAAGCCTACGGTGCGCGTCGCCAGCCCAGCCCGGCCTGTTCCTGCCCCTCGCACCAAGCCTACGGTGCGCGTCGCCGGCCCGGCCTGTTCCTGCCACTCGCACCAAGCCTACGGTGCGCGTCGCCAGCCCAGCCCGGCCTGTTCCTGCTCCTCGCACCAAGCCTACGGTGCGCGTCGCCAGCCCGGCCCGGCCTGTTCCTGCTCCTCGCACCAAGCCTACGGTGCGCGTCGCCAGCCCAGCCCGGCCTGTTCCTGCCACTCGCACCAAGCCTACGGTGCGCGTCGCCAGCCCAGCCCGGCCTGTTCCTGCCACTCGCACCAAGCCTACGGTGCGCGTCGCCAGCCCGGCCCGGCCTGTTCCTGCTCCTCGCACCAAGCCTACGGTGCGCGTCGCCAGCCCAGCCCGGCCTGTTCCTGCCACTCGCACCAAGCCTACGGTGCGCGTCGCCAGCCCGGCCCGGCCTGTTCCTGCTCCTCGCACCAAGCCTACGGTGGGCGTCGCCAGCCCGGCCGGGCCTGTTCCTGCCACTCGCACCAAGCCAGGGGTGCGCATCGTCAGCACGGTCCAGCCCGTTGCTGCTCCACGCACCAAGCCAGGGGTGTGCATCACCAGTCCGGTCCGGCCCGTTCCTGCTCCCCGCACTAAGTGGATGGTGCGCGTCGCCAGCCCGGCCAGGGGTGCGCATCGTCAGCCCGGTCCGGTCCATTCCTGCTCCCCGTACTAAGTGGATGGTGCGCGTCGCCAGCCCGGCCCGGCCTGTTCCTGCCACTCGCACCAAGCCACCCCCATCCACATCGACGGGACTACAGTGGAGCGGGTTGAGATCTTCAAGTTCCTCTGTGTCCAAATCACTAAGGACTTAAAATGGTCCACACACACGCACAGTCGTGAAGAAGGCACGACAGCTCCTCTTCCCCCTCAGGAGGTTGAAAAGGTTTGGCATGGGCCCTCAAATCCTCAAAAAGTTATGCATTTGTACCATTGAGAGCATCTTGACTGGCTGCATCACTACTTGGTATGGCAACAGAACTGCCTTCGATCGCATTGGAGATACAGAGGGTGGTGCGTACAGCCCAGTACATCACTGGGGACGAGCCCGCTTCCATCCAGGAACTCTATATCATCCGGTGTGAAAGGAAGGCCCGGAAAATCCTTAAATACTCCAGCAACCCAAGCTATAGACTGTTCTCTCTGCTTCCACACAGCAAGCAGTACCGGTGCATTAAGTCTGACACCAATAGGCTCCTGAACAGCTTCTATCCCCAAGCCATAAGACTGCTAAATAGCTAACAAACTGGCTACACAGACTGAGTTGACCCTTGTATTTTCTGTGTGTTTTTGCACTGTCTCGATGCACACTCACAGGACTCTACACACTCACGCACACTGACACTCCAACACACACACACACACACTTCATTTACTCACACACACAACATGCACAGACATTTAGACTGAATCTAAACAAACGCACACACACTTACATACAATCATCATATACAGTTGAAGTCGGTTCATCCTTGGGAGCAATTTCCAAACGCCTGAAGGTACCACGTTCATCTGTACAAACAATAGTACACAAGTATAAACACCATGGGACCACGCAGCCGTCATACCACTCAGGAAGGAGACGCGTTCTGTCTCCTAGAGATTAACGTACTTTGGTGCGAAAAGTGCAAATAAATCCCAGAACAACAGCAAAGGACCTTGTGAAGATGCTGGAGGAAACAGGTACAAAAGTATCTATATCCACAGTAAAATGAGTCCTATATCAACATAACCTGAAAGGCCGCTCAGCAAGGAAGAAACCACTGCTCCAAAAAAGCCAGACTACGGTTTGCAACTGCACATGGGGACAAAGATCGTACTTTTTGGAGAAATGTCCTCTGGTCTGATGAAACAAAAATAGAACTGTTTGGCCATAATGACCACCGTTATGTTTGGAGGAGAAAGGGGGTGCTTGCAAGCCGAAGAACACCATCCCAACCCTGAAGCACGGGGGTGGCAGCATCATGATGTGGGGGTTCTTTGCTGCAGGAGGGACTGGTGCACTTCACAAAATAGATGGCATCATGAGGAAGGAAAATGATGTGGATATATTGAAGCAACATCTCAAGACATCAGTCAGGAAGTTAAAGCTTGGTCGCAAATGGGTCTTCCAAATGGACAATGACCCCAAGCATACTTCCAAAGTTGTGACAAAATGGCTTAAGGTCAACAAAGTCAAGGTATTGGAGTGACCATCACAAAGCCTTGACCTCAATCCTATAGAACATTTGTGGGCAGAACTGAAAAAGCGTGTGCGAGCAAGGAGGCCTACGAACCTGACTGAGTTACACCAGCTCTGTCAGAAGGAATGGGCCAAAGTTCACCCAACTTATTGTGGGAAGCTTGTGGAAGGCTACCCGAAACATTTGAACCAAGTTAAACAATTTAAAGGCAATGCTACCAAATACTAATTAAGTGTATGTAAACTTCTGACCCACTGGGAATTTGATGAAATAAATAAAAACTTAAATAAATCACTCTCTCTACTATTATTCTGACATTTCACATTCTTAAAATAAAGTGGTGATCCTAACTGACCTAAGACAGGGAATTTTTACTAGGATTAAATGTCAGGAATTGTGAAAAACTGAGTTTAAATGTATTTGGCTAAGGTGTATGTAAACTTCCGACTTCAACTGTACGCTGTTGCTACTCGGTTTATCATATATCCTGATGCTTAGTCACCTTACCCTTATACATATCTACCTTTTATCACTCCAGTGTCCCTGCACATTGTACACATGGTATTGGAACTGACACTTTATATAGCTTACTTACTTTCTCGTGTTCTTCTTATTTCTTATTTTTATTTCTCATGTCTTTTTGTTCTCCCTTATGGTATTTTTAGTACTACATTGATATTGATTACTGCGTTAATGGATTTAGCGCTTGCAAGAAAAGCATTTCACTTGAAACTTGAAATTTTGGTAACACATTACTTGACACCCAGCGTCATAACACGTTATGACACGGTCATAACCATGTCATAATATGTCATAACAGCTGACGTAATTTGTCATAACCTGTCATAATATGGTCATAACACTGTCATGACCCATATATTTACATCTGTTGTGACATATACTGCGCTATTTTATGACTGGTTATGACACCTACATAAGAGTGTTAAAACCCACATTTAGTCAAATGTATTTTTTCCCTGCCTAGAGTTTCCTTTCGTTTGAAAGTTTGTTTCTTAAGTGCTTTGTTGTTGTTGTAATGAATTCTTTACAGTCATGTTTTTTTATTTATTTTAAATATAACACTGTCATAAAGCATTATGACCACCCTGTGTCACTTTACATGGACTAAGAAAATGCACTTTATGACACTGTCAAGAAGCATTATGACCATCATAATCATATAAGCCAGATAGGCCTATCATGTACATGCCCTTATGTCAGTCATCAGTCAAAAAGAGGGTGTCTTGTCCTGATCCTGAAATCTGCTCCTGCATTCATCCCAGTCAAAAGAAACAGAGCACTGGGGTAGGTGCATGTCTGACATCAATGTGTGCGCAATTACAATGATAATTGAATTTGGTCCACTTCAGAAAATGTTATATAACATAAACATACTGTTGACAGGTAGGCTATGATGTAATGGAATGTTTTGCCTTGTGTGGTAGGTTTTGTGGGTTTTGACACTCTTATGTACGTGTCATAACCAGCCATAAAATTACTACGGGTGGTAGGTTTTGTGGGTTTTGATACTCTTTTGATACTCTTATGTAGGTGTCATAAACAAGTCAGAACAATGTTTAAAAAATATATAATCTTTGTAAATGATATCATAAATAGTACTGGTGGAGTTATGTCACACATGCAGCTAACAAAAATATATGAAAATGTCTGCTCTACCCAAAATTACAACCAACTAATTGCAGCAAGTGGAAGGGGGAAAAAGTAATGAACTTGTCTGTCGGCCCTGCATTAAAGACCAAAATTAGTTAAAAAAGTATACCAGCTTCATTTAAGGACCAAAAAATGGACAGCTGTGCCATATAGACTGCAAAATAGTTGGGAAGAGATTTTTGATGTACCGATTCCATGACACATGGTTTATGAACTAATACGCAAAACGACGCCAGATTCAAAACTTCAAATTTTTCAATTTAAATGATTATACAAAATTCTTGCAACCAATAGAATGTTATATATATATGGAGGATACAACCATCCCAGCTCTGCAGATTTTGCTGCGAAGAGACAGAATCATTAGATCATTTTGGTACTGTCCATATATAGCTTGTTTTTGGTCGTAGGTCCAGGAATGGCTGAAGAATTGTAACATTTACCTGGAGCTAACTCTGCAGAAAGCACTATTGGGTCATTTGAAAAGTCATAGTCAATCGATCAATAATACAATAACACTTTTAGCAAAAATGTTTTTCTTTAATTTACAATCTGTAGAAACTATGAGAATAGAAAGGTCACAGACAGTTGAAAAATAAATGGCAAATAGAAATCCAATATGGTTGGTGTTAAGAGATAGATGGGAGGGGTTGTGTGGAGCTGAAGGGTGGGACAAATAACAACAAGAAAGCTAATGTAAAATATACTGTGTCTGTAAAATGTATGTGTCTGTAAAGTGCATTCGGAAAGTATTCAGACCCCTTGACTTCTTCCACATTTAAATTGTCCCCCCCCCCCCCCCCCCCTCATCAATCTACACACAATACCCCATAATTGCCATGTAGGCTAATGCTTACGAAGAACAGTTTCTAAAGGTGAGGGTCACTTGTTTTTTCATGCAATCAGGGAGGGTTTAGGTACAATATATTTTGCTGAAGGGAGGGCCATCAATTTTCATTTCAGAGAGGTCCGATTTTCTCCATGTAACCCTTATTATAAATAACGTTCACTCCCTAATGTGCTTCCGTGCAGCCAACGGCAATGTCCGCTTTAGGTATAACGTGCCTCACATGTGTATTTGACAGCTCTAATGCAGTTACACCTCCGACACCGTCCAAACAACCTCTATGGGGATGTTGGCTAAAGCAGATCTGATTGAATCGAGCCCTAGATCAGATAGGTGTGTTGTAACTGTTGCCAAATAAAGACATTAACATATATTGATAAGAATGTGAGAGTAGTGTGACTCCCCTAGCAGGACACGAACCCAGGCCACCAGCACCAATGACAAACACCCTAAGCACTGTCCCAATAAAGGGTATCTCTAAGGCATGTGCTTATTGAACCAGTATAGTTAGGCCCTGTCCAGAGGAAACCCCAACCCCTCTGCCCCAGGCATTTGTGTAGATCTGAAATAACTTGATAGGTGTAAGCAATAGGGTGAAAGCACTTTGAAGTAAAACATTTTTTTAACACTTTACATGACACCCAGCGTCATAACACGTTATGACACTGTCATAACCATGTCATATGGTGTCATAACAGCTGACATAACTTGTCATAACCTGTAATAATATGGTCATAGCACTGTCATGACACATATATTTAGACCTGTTGTGACATATATATATATATATATATATATATATATATATATATATATATATATATATATATATATATATATATATAAATATTATTAAAAAAAATTGGGGGGGGGGTAGATCAGCTTTAATATTACAGATAGATTTCCTTCTTTCCTTCTTAATGCGTTTGAGCCAGTCAGTTGTGTTGTGACAAGGTGTGTGTGTGGGGGGGTTATACAGAAGATAGCCCTATTTGGTAAAAGATCAAGTCCATGGCAAGAACAGCTCAAATAAGCAAAGAGAAACGACAGTCCATCATTACTTTAAGACATGAAGGTCAGTCAACACGGAAACTTTCAAAAACTTTGAAAGTTTCTTCAAGTGCAGTCACAAAAACCATCAAGCGCTATGATGAAACTGGCTCTCATGAGGACCACCACAGGAATGGAAGACCCAGAGATACCATTGCTGCAAGAGGATAAGTTCATTGGCGTTCATTGGCGTCATTTGTCCTTTGGTCTGGAGTCCAAATTGGAGATTTTTGGTTCCAACCGCTTTGTCTTTGTGAGACGTGGTGTGGGTGAATGGATGATCTCCGCATGTGTAGTCCCCACTGTAAAGCATGGAGGAGGTGTTATCGTGTGGGGGTGCTTTGCTGGTGACACTGTCTGTGATTTATTTAGAATTCAAGGCACACTTAACCAGCATGGCTACCACAGCATTCTGCAGCGATACGTCATCCCATCTGGTTTGGGCTTAGTGGGACTATCATTTGTTTTTCAACAGGACAATGACCCAACACACCTCCAGGCTGTGTAAGGGCTATTTTAGCAAGAAGGAGAGTGATGGAGTGCTGCATCAGATGACCTGGCCTCCACAATCCCCCGACCTCAACCAAATTGAGATGGTTTGGGATGAGTCGGACCGCAGAGTGAAGGAAAAGCAGCCAACAAGTGCTCAGCATTTGTGGGAACTCCTTCAAGAAAAGCATTCCAGGTGAAGAGAATGCCAAGAGTGTGCAAAGCTGAGAAAAACCCTTGAATGAGTAGGTGTGTCCAAACTTTTGATCGGTAGCATATATATATATACATACCTTTTTAAAATATATTTTCCTTTTATTATTTTCTACTAACCCTACCACCCCTCCCCTAATTCGAGTAAACTAATGAACATCAACACCTAGGCTTCCACTTCCAGCTTATACATACTATATACATTTTACAGACACAATCCATTTTACAATAGTTATCTTTTAATGTTTTTACTCTTATCCTTCCACTACCCTCAACCCCTCCCATCTATTTCTGAAGACAATGAAGTTTGATTTCTATTTACCATATATTTTTAACTGTGCTGTTTCACAACAATTCTGAATCTACAGTGCATACGGAAAGTATTCAGACCCCTTTTTTTCCCACATTTTGTTACGTTACAGCCTAATTCTAAAATTGATTAAAGATTTTTTTCCCCTCATCAATCTACAAACAATACCCCATAATGACAAAGCTAAAATAGGTTTTTAGAAATTCTTGTAAATGTATTAGAAATAAAAAACAGAAATACCTTATTTACAGAAGTATTTAGACCCTTTGCTATGAGACTCAAAATTGAGCTCAGGTGCATCCTGTTTCCAATGATCATCCTTGAGATGTTTCTACAACTGGATTGGAGTCCACCTGTGGTAAATTCAAGTGATTGGACATGATTTGGAAAGGCACACATCTGTCTATATGAGGTCCCACAGTTGACAGTGCATGTCAGAGCAAAACCCAAGCCATGAGGTCGACGGAATTGTCCGTAGAGCTCTGAGACAGGATAGTGTCGAGGCACACGTCTGGGGAAGGGTACCAAAACATTTCTGCAGCATTGAAGGTCCCCAAGAACACAGTGGCCTCCATCATTCTTAAATGGAAGAAGTTTGGAACCACCAAGACTCTTCCTAGATCTGGACGCCCGGCCAAACTGAGCAATCGGGGGAGAAGTGCCTTGATCAGGGAGGTGACCAAGAACCCGATGGTCACTCTGAAGGGGATTGGAGAACCTTCCAGAATGACAACCATCTCTGCAGCACTCCACCAATCAGGCCTTTATGGTAGAGTGGCCAGAAGGAAGCCACTCCTCAGTAAAATGCACATGACAGCCGGCTTGGAGTTTGCCAAAAGGCACCTAAAGGACTTAGACCATGAGAAACAAGATTCTCTGGTCTGATGAAACCAAGATTGATCACTTTGGCCTGAATGCCAAGCGTCACATCTGGAGGAAACCTGGCACTATCTCTACGGTGAAGCATGGTGGTGGCAGTTTCATGGTGTGGGGATGTTTTTCAGCGGCAGGGACTGGGAGACTAGTCAGGATCGAGGGAAAGATGAACGGAGCAAAGTACAGAGAGATCCTTGATGAAAACCTGCTCCAGAAAGCTCAGGTCCTCAGACTGGGGCGAAGGTTCACCTTCCAACAGGACAAAGACCCTAAGCACACAGCCAAGACAACGCAGGAGTTGCTTTGGGACAAGTCTCTGAATATCCTTGAGTGGCCCAGCAACAGCCCGGACATTAACCCGATCAAACATCTCTGGAGAGACCTGAAAATAGCTGTGCAGCGACACTCCCCATCCAACCTGACAGAGCTTGAGAGGATCTGCAGAGTAGAATGGGAGAAACTCCCCAAATACAGGTGTGCCAAGCTTGTAGCATCATACCTAAGAAGACTCGAGGCTGTAATCGCTGCCAAAGGTGCTTCAACAAAGTACTGAGTAAAGGGTCTGAATACTTATGTAAATGTGATATTTCCGTTTTTTATTTTTTATAAAATTGCACACAAAAAAAGGTCTAAATATATGTGTCATGACAGTGTTATGACCATATTATTACAGGTTATGACAAGTTATGTCAGCTGTTATGACACCATATGACATGGTTATGACAGTGTCATAACGTGTTATGACGCTGGGTGTCATGTAAAGTGTTAATTTTTTTTTTTTACTTCAAAGTGCATTCACCCTATTGATTACACCTATCAAGTTATTTCAGATCTACACAAATGCCTGGGGCAGAGGGGTTGGGGTTTCCTCTGGACAGGGCCTAACTTAACTGGTTCAATAAGCACATGCCTTAGAGATACCCTTTATTGGGACAGTGCTTAGGGTGTTTGTCATTGGTGCTGGTGGCCTGGGTTCGTGTCCTGCTAGGGGAGTCACACTACTCTCACATTCTTATCAATATATGTTAATGTCTTTATTTGGCAACAGTTACAACACACCTGATCTAGGGCTCGATTCAATCAGATCTGCTTTAGCCAACATCCCCATAGAGGTTGTTTGGACGGTGTCGGAGGTGTAACTGCATTAGAGCTGTCAAATCCACATATGAGGCACGTTATACTTAAAGCAGACATTGCCGTTGGCTCCACGGAAGCACATTAGGGAGTGAACGTTATTTATAATAAGGGTTACATGGAGAAAATCGGACCTCTCTGAAATGAAAATTGATGGCCCTCCCTTCAGCAAAATATATTGTACCTAAACCCTCCCTGATTGCTTGAAAAAAACAAGTGACCCTCACCTATATGCCGTTTTAGAAACTGTTCTTCGTAAGCATTAGCCTACATGGCCACGCAGGGATTTTGATAGTGTACAGGGCTGCGGGACAGAAGGTTGTGGGTTCACAGACCACTGTGGGGGTGGCAAGATCTCCTTTCTAGTAAAAGCATTGCATCGTCGTATTTGCAGGTCAGAGAAAATTCCATGTCAAATTCTATGTCATTTTACATTTTAGCAAAGTCTTTTTGAATACCTCACAAATTACCGGAATTACAGGCTAAGAATGGACAGAGAGATAGGCCTATGTGCTCATCTTATATTTCTCCAATGCCAAATCAGTGTATCTTGTTTGCAACGAAACTGTCCCTGTTTGCAAATAATTAAATCTGAGACGTCATTAGGAATCTGAGCATTGTAGCCTACTTTCAAAAGTTAGGCCTACCTTTCCACCCCAGACAGTAGGCCTACCGACGCAGAAAAATGTAAGCTTTAACTGCTGGCTACTCTTCTTCGGTGGCTTAACCCAACGAGAGAAGGCCACAAGTGCTTCCCTAAAAGCTGTCTGGGTTTAAACATATTCTATTGTACAGAAAGTGAATAGCTTAATCAATTCATAGTGACAGAATTAGATTACTTCCCAAGCAAAGTCAATTTTTTGTCTCCTCAGCTATAGAAAGCTGTAGCTCAGCCTCTGAATTTCAAAGAAAATAAACAATGATATCCCCATATGCATCTGAGTCATGTCTTTCCCGAGTATTTTACAGCGGGAAAGCATAAAGCATCGCGGACCAAGGCGCTATTATAGATCACTTTATATAATCGGATCTGTTTTATTTGCTTCAAAATCTTAACCTAACAAGCCTGTGCTTTTTGCCATTTTCTTTCATAAAACATAGGCCTATGGCATACCTTCTCATACCCCCTCAAATCGAGTCCTGGTTTTAACTTAACAACCCTTCACTGACACAGAGGTATTCTATTTAAAGAGTGCATCTTCGCTCTCTCCTAGTAGGCCTACACAGCACAGCATTGGTTAGGCAGCACAAATAAAGGTTTAGATCAGCAAGAGCAGAGCAGGCAGGGGCTCAGGGTTGGAATATCCATTTGTGACGTTGTATAATGACTTGAAGACAGGCACAGGACTACATATTAGGGGATTTATTTACTCCACCCAACACAAGGTACGTCATGGAAAACGACGGGGATGAAGCCCAAAACAAACACCTATGTACAGTTGAAGTCGGAAGTCGGAAGTTTACATACACCTTAGGCAAATACATTTAAACTCAGTTTTCATGACATTTAATCCTAGTACAAATTCCCTGTCTTAGGTCAGTTAGGATCACCACTTTATTTTAAGAATGTGAAATGTCAGAATAATAGTAGAGAGAATGATTTATTTCAGCTTTTATTTATTTCATCACATTCCCAGTGGGTCAGAAGTTTACATACACTCAATTAGTATTTGGTAGCTCTGCCTTTAAATTGTTTAACTTGGGTCAAACGTTTCAGGTAGCCTTCCACAAGCTTCCCACAATAAGTTGGGTGAATTTTGGCCCATTCCTCCTGACAGAGCTGGTGTAACTGAGTCAGGTTTGTAGGCCTCCTTGCTCACACACACTTTTTCACTTCTGCCCAAACATTTTCTATAGGATTGAGGTTAGGGCTTTGTGATGGCCACTCCAATACCTTGACTTTGTTGTCCTTAAGCCCTTTTGCCACAACTTTGGAAGTATGCTTGGGGTCATTGTCCATTTGGAAGACCCATTTGCGACCAAGCTTTAACTTCCTGACTGATGTCTTGAGATGTTGCTTCAATATATCCACATAATTTTCCTTCCTCATGATGCCATCTATTTTGTGAAGTGCACCAGTCCCTCCTGCAGCAAAGCACCCCCACAGCATGATGCTGCCGCCCCCGTGCTTCAGGGTTGGGATGGTGTTCTTCGGCTTGTAAGCTTCAACCTTTTTCCTCCAAATATAACGATGGTCATTATGGCCAAACAGTTCTATTTTTGTTTCATCAGACCAGAGGACATTTCTCCAAAAAGTATGATCTTTGTCCCCATGTGCAGTTGCAAACCGTAGTCTGGCTTTTTTATGGATGTTTTGGAGCAGTGGCTTCTTCCTTGCTGAGCAGCCTTTCAGGTTATGTCGATATAGGACTCGTTTTACTGTGGATATAGATACTTTTGTACCTGTTTCCTCCAGCATCTTCACAAGGTCCTTTGCTGTTGTTCTGGGATTGATTTGCACTTTTCGCACCAAAGTACGTTCATCTCTAGGAGACAGAACGTGTCTCCTTCCTGAGTGGTATGATGGCTGCATGGTCCCATGGTGTTTATACTTGCGTACTATTGTTTGTACAGATGAACGTGGTACCTTCAGGCGTTTGGACATTTCTCCCAAGGATGAACCAGACTTGTGGAGGTCTACAATTCTTTTTCTGAGGTCTTGGCTGATTTCTTTTGATTTTCCCATGATGTCAAGCAAAGAGACACTGAGTTTGAAGGTAAGCCTTGAAATACATCCACAGGTACACCTCCAATTGACTCAAATTATGTCAATTAGCCTATCAGCCATTTCTAAAGCCATGACATCATTTTCTGGAATTTCCCAAGCTGTTTAAAGGCACAGTCAACATAGTGTATGTAAACTTCTGACCCACTGGAATTGTGATACAGTGAATTATAAGTGAAATAATCTGTCTGTAAACAATTGTTGGAAAAATGACTTGTGTCATGGAAAAAGTAGAATTCCTAACCGACTTGCCAAAACTATAGTTTGTTAACAAGAAATTTGTGGAGTGGTTGAAAAATGAGTTTTAATGACTCCAACCTAAGTTTATGTAAACTTCTGACTTCAACTGTAACAAAGGGATGTAACCCAAACAAAAGAGCGAGGTGTAACCTCTACACAATACACGGGACGAGACCCGTAATAAAAAGAGCACAATACACAGCACTCACGAGACCAACGGACATGGGACAATAATCGACAAGGACAATGGGGAACAGAGGGCACATATATACACATACTAATCAGGGGGAATGGTAATGAACCAGGTCAATGACGCCTAGAAGGCCAGTGACGTAGACCTCCGGAGCTGGTGAACTGAATGAGCAGCAGTACCGGTGGGGATCCATGACAGTAACCCCCCCCCCCCCCCCCCCCCGACGACACTGGCCTCGGGGACGACCACAGCAACGTGGTGCGGGTCGGTCAAGGCACCGACAGTGAAAATCCCTGGTCAGCGACGTCCAGGATGTCCACCGCAGGAACCCAGCACCGCTCCTCTGGGCCGTACCCCTCCCAGTCGATGAGGTACAGGAGACACCCCACCCGACGCCTCGAATCCAGGACTTCACGGACCGAGTATGCTGGACATCCCTCGATGTCCAGAGGAGGAGGCAGGGCATCACTGGATCCAGCCTCAGCGAGGGGACCAGGCACCACTGGCCTGAGTAGAGACCCACTCCCCCGGCCGGTCCTGACAGTAACACCTCAAGAATCTGCCCACTTCCTGATTGACCCTCTAAACCTGCCCATTAGCTTGAGGACAGTACCCGGAGGTGAGACTGACCGTGACCCCCAGGTGTTCCATGAATGCTTTCCATTCGCGTGAGGTGAACTGAGGACCACGGTCTGACTCAATGTCCTCCGGGATCCCGTAGTGCCAGAAGAGGTGTGTTAAAAGAGCCTCCGCTATTTGCATGGCCGACGAGAGCCCAGGCAGCTTTCCATAAGGGAGGTGTCTGGGTTTCTTAGACTGGGCACAGATGGAGCAGGAAGAGATGTAAACCCGGATGTCCCTAGCCAAGGTGGGCCAGCAGTACTTCTCAGTCAGGCAGGCGATGGTATGGCCTATCCCAGGATGACCCGACACAGGCGGCGTGTGCACCCAGGAAAGGAGGCGGTTCCGCAAACCAGTGGGCACATAGGCGCTGGACTGCTTTCAAGGAGTTGCTCCTCCTTCTCCACGAGATACTCGTAATGCCCCGTGGTGAAAATCCCTGGTCAGCGACGTCCAGGATGTCCACCGCAAGAACCCAGCACCGCTCCTCTGGGCCGTACCCCTCCCAGTCGATGAGGTACTGGAGACACCCCACCCGACGCCTCGAATCCAGGACTTCACGGACCGAGTACGCCGGACATCCATCGATGTCCAGAGGAGGAGGCAGGGCATCACTGGATCCAGCCTCAGCGAGGGGACCAGGCACCACTGGCCTGAGTAGAGACCCACTCCCCCGGCCGGTCCTGACAGTAACACCTCAAGAACCTGCCCACTTCCTGATTGACCCTCTAAACCTGCCCATTAGCTTGAGGACAGTACCCGGAGGTGAGACTGACCGTGACCCCCAGGTGTTCCATGAATGCTTTCCATTCGCGTGAGGTGAACTGAGGACCACGGTCTGACTCAATGTCCTCCGGGATCCCGTAGTGCCAGAAGAGGTGTGTTAAAAGAGCCTCCGCTATTTGCATGGCCGACGAGAGCCCAGGCAGCTTTCCATAAGGGAGGTGTCTGGGTTTCTTAGACTGGGCACAGATGGATCAGGAAGAGATGTAAACCCGGATGTCCCTAGCCAAGGTGGGCGAGCAGTACTTCTCAGTCAGGCAGGCAATGGTATGGCCTATCCCTCTTTGTTAAGTGTTGCAGTTATTTCAGTTGCTGTAGTAGCTGACATGTATGGTGTTGAGTCATCCGCATACATACACACACTGGTTTTACTCAAAGCCAGTGGCATGTTGTTAGTAAAGATGGAAAAAAGCAAGGGGCCTAGACAGCTGCCCTGGGGAATTCCTGATTCTACCTGGATTATGTTTGAGAGGCTTCCATTAAAGAACATCCTCTGTGTTCTGTTAGACAAGTAACTCTTTATCCACATTATAGCAGGGTGTGTAAAGCAATAACACATACGTTTTTCCAGCAGCAGACTATGATCGATAATGTCAAAAGCAACACTGAAGTCTAACAAAACAGCCCCCACAATCTTTTTATCATCAATTTCTCTCAGCCAATCATCAGTCATTTGTGTAAGTGCTGTGCTTGTTGAATGTCCTTCTCTATAAGCATGCTGAAAGTTTGTTGTCAATTTGTTTACAGTACAATAGTATTGTATCTGGTCAAACACAATTTTTTCCAATAGTTTACTAAGGTTTGGTAACAGGCTAATTGGTTGGTTAATTGAGCCAGTAAAGGGGGCTTTACTATTCTTAAGTAGCGGAATGACTTTTGCTTCCCTCCAAGCCTGGAGGCAAACACATTCTAGTAGGCTTAAATTGAAAATATGGCAAATAGGAGTGGCAATATCGTCTGCTATTATCCTCAGCAATTTTCCATCCAAGTTGTCAGACCCCGGTGGCTTGTCATTGTTAATAGACAACAATAATATGTTCACCTCTTCCACACTCACTTTACGGAATTCAAAATTACAATGCTTGTCTTTCATAATTTGGTCAGATATACTTGGATGTGTAGTGTCAGCAATTGTTGCTGGCATGTCATGCCTAAGTTTGCTAATCTTGCCAATGAAAAAAATATTAAAGTTGTTGGCAATATCAGTTGGTTTTGTGATGAATGAGCCATCTGATTCAATGAATGATGGAGCTGAATTTGCCTTTTTCCCCAAAATTTCATTTAAGGTGCTCCAAAGCTTTTTACTATGTCTATGATTCTTGTTTCATAGTGTTGTTTCTTCCTCTTTTTATTCAGTTTAGTCACATGATTTCTCAATTTGCAATACATTTGCCAATCGGTTGTGCAGCCAGACTTATTTGCCGTTCCTTTTGCCTCATCCCTCTCAACCATACCATTTTTCAATTCCTCATCAATCCTCGGGGATTTAACAGTTTTCATTTTCTTAATGGGTGCATGCTTATTAGTAACTGGAATAAGCAATTTCATAAATGTGTCAAGTGCAGTGTCTGTTTGCTCATTACACACTACGGACCAACTGTCACGGTTTCGGCCGAGGCTGCTCCTCCTCCTTGTTCGGGCAGGCTTCGGCGGTCGTCGTCCCCGGAGTACTAGCTACCACCGTTCGATGTTTCATGTTTGTTTGGTTTTGTCTGTTTGTACACCTGTCCCTTGTTAGTGTTTGATTTTGTTTCCTATTTAGTTATCGTGTGTTGGGTCAGGTGTTATGTGTGATTGTTATGTCAGCTGTTAGCTGTTGGTGGGTTTTCCTCTCAAGTTGTTTGTTTTTTGAGAGTCCGCACTGCGTGCGCGTTTCTACTATTTTACGCACTGTTGTGTGTGTCCTTAATTGTTCATGCCTCCCGGTTGGGTTGGCCAGTTACCTGTTTGGAGTTATATTTTGGATCACTAAAGTCTGTTGACGAACGCCCTTGTTCCTGCGCTTGATTTCTCGCACCACATCCACACTCAGCATTCTTGACACCAACATATATTCTTTACATCAACTACATAGGAATAACTACAAAACTTATTGTATGACCTCTTATACACAATATTAGGCCCAGCCTTTGGAACTTTGGTTTTCCTAGATATGGCTAATATATTGTGATCAATACATGTTGATGATTTAATTCCTGTACTGTTTGTAACCACCCTGGTAGGTTGACTGATAACCTGAACCAGGTTGCAGGCACTGATTACAGTTTGAAGCTTTCTCTTGAGTGGGCAGCCTGATGAAAGCCAGTCAATATTTAAATCACCCAGAAAGTATACCTCTCTATTGATATCACATAAATTATCAAGCATTTCACACGTTATCCAGACACTGACTGTTAGCACTTGGTGGTCTATAGCAGCTTCCCACCAGAATTGGCTTTAGGTGAGGCAGATGAACCTGTAGCCATATTACTTCAACAGTATTTAACATGAGATCCTCTCTAATCTTTACAGGAATGTGGTTCTGAATATAAACAGCAACACCTCCACCATTGGCATTTCTATCTTTTCTGTAAATGTTATAACCTTGTATTGCTAGCACTGTATCATCAATGGTGTTATCTAAGTGAGTTTCAGAGATAGTCAGAATATGAATGCAAATTATGGATTTCATGAACCTTGTTTCTTAAGCTACATATGTTAACGTGGGCTATTTTGAGCACTTTTCTTCTGGGATGCTTACTTGTTTTTATTGCTTTACTGGGAAACTTAGCAGCAGTAGATGTACTCATGTTCTTTGTTAGTGCAGGGTGAGCTGCACACAGTGGACTGCCTCCTCGGGCACACCGGCTCAGTGCTAACAGTATAAATCTGGTTCTTAGGCACATGATTACTGCACACAATAGCTGTAGGATCAGCAGTGACATTCAGGGCAGTTAGAGGGACATAAATTAGGTTACTTATATCGTGACTACCGACGCCCCTGATGTAATGTACATTTGCTGAAGCATTTTGACAACTCTGCGTCACAATGATAGGGATTAGCTGAGCTATGCTTGGGTCATTGCGAGGTCATTGTCTCAACGCAGCCTTATAATGCTGTGAAAGGATCCAGGAACCCAAATGATTTGGGTGGATCCCATCCTCCTTATAAAACGTGTTTTGTTTCCAAAAGGTATCGAAATTGTCAACAAAAGTTACACCCATTGAGCTGCAATAATCACGTAGCCAGTTGTGAAGAGCAAGAATCCTGCTAATGCGTTCAATGCCACGATTCAGAGAGGGCACAGGGCCAGATATGATGGTTTTTTTGTTAGTGTCTAGCAGAGAGTCAATCAGCTCTTTAAAATCCAGTTTCAACTGTTCAGAGCTGCCCTTCATAATGTCATTAAAACCCACATGGACTACAATAGAATCGATTTCCATGTCCTGATGGAGTACATTCGGGAGCAGCTTAGTAATGTAATTTACTTGAGCTCTGGTATAGGACATTGTTTTTGCACCAGGAATGGTCACATTTCTTACCATGGAGCTGACCATCATCACGGCTGGGAGAAGGACGAGGAAATTTGCCCACTCCCACGCTTCACAGGATGCAGGCATCCGACAGATGGAGAAGCCCCGCTCGATCCAGAGCAGGGATGGAAGGTTGCCGACGTCGACTTCGAAATCGTAGTAGACGCTCACCCTCCTCTCTGCCCTCCACAGGATGATCAAACACCGAGCGGAAGAGGAGGGTGAAGCGCTCGTAGGACTCGATCTCGGGTCCGCCCGTTTCCCAGACCGCGGCACCCCAGTCCAGGGCCTTACCGGTCAGTGCCAAGATTACTGTGGCAACCCTGTCTCTCCCGGAGACAGCTTAGGCAAAGTGAGCGAGGTACAGGTCGCATTGCAGAAGGAATTCCTTACATCTCGCTGGCGCACCGTCAAAGTGCTCCGGGAGGGACAGGGGTATTCCACGGACCAGCTCAGATGGGACGTAGGCAGATAGTGGTCGTGTTGGGGCTGGGATCCGGAACCGGTACTGGAGACTGGAGGGACTGCACTTTCCCCTCCAACCGCAGGATGGTTGCCAGCATGCTGTCCATGGCTCTGCCGAGTCTGGAGAGACAGTCTTCGTGATGCTGGACTGTCTCGCCAATGGTCATCAGCTCAGCCTTTCCCGCTGTCTCCATTTTTATGGGTTGATTATTTTGTCACGTTGTTTATTGATTTGAAGACAGGAGCAGGAATACGTATTTGGGTTTTTATTTACTCCACCCAACACAAGGTACGTAATGGAAAACTACGGGACGAAGCCCAAAACAAACACGTATATATATATAACAAAGGGATGTAACCCAAACAAAAGAGTGAGGTGTAACCTCTACACAATGCATGGGACGAGACCCGTAATAACAAGAGCACAATACACGGTACTCACGAGACCAACGGACATGGGTCAATAATCGACAAGGACAATGGGGAACAGGGGGCACATATAAACACATACTATTCAGGGGGAATGGGAACCAGGTGTGCGTAATGAGACAAGACAGTCCGGTGTTGGTGGTAATGAACCACATCAGTGATGCCTAGAAGGCGGGTGACGTAGGCCTCCGGAGCTGGTGAACGGAATGAGCAGCAGTACCAGGGGGATCTGTGATACCATTGCAGTGTGTAATGCAGCATAGTTTTATTTACAACATCCCTGTAGCTATCTAGAAATATAACCTTCTCTGTGCTATTCCGAGAATCTATTTCGTAGCCTATAGCCTATAGCCTGTGGATCATTTGATTGAGACCACACTAAATAGCCTATAGGCACACTTGATATTGAGCGCCCAGTGGAGAATCAGAAATGATGGGCGGCATTGGGCACACAGATATATATCCTAATAAGCAACTCATTCTAAAACACTGAGGAATATTGACATTTCATCAATTACAAATTACATGACCCTCCCCTGGACTAGATTTAAAAAATACTAAACCCTCCCCTTGACTGAAATTGAAAAAGCATGACCCACTCCCATTTTCCTCCAGATATCCATTCTGTAAATGTAGATCCATCCCTTAACAGAAGTCCCATGCAGCCTTGTTTACAAGTTCGAACACTGATGTAATCTACACCTCGATTAGGATGATAGAAATCCTCATTTAGTTGAATGATTTTTCTATTTGAGCATCATTATTTCTATATAGCCTACACTTTCTCGTTTCGAACTTCTAAGGTATAGATTGAACATTTTCTAGGGGGGGAGTGATCCATAATAGGGGAGCGTTGTCAAACTTTATTTTTGCTTTGGGGAGGGTTGTGTGGTTTTTTATTGGGCACATGGGATGGTAGTGCGTTTTTTCCCACATTTACATTTACATTTGGTTAAGGTTAGGAGTTAGGTTAAAGGGTTACAGTTAGGGTTAGGGTTAGGGGAAGGGCTAGCTAAAAGGTTTAAGGTTAGGGTTAGGGTTAACTAACATGCTAAGTAGTTGCAAAGTTGCTAAAAAGTAGCAAGTAGTTGAAAAGTTGCTAATGCTAAAGTTGTCCGTGATGAGATTGAAACTCGCAACCTTTGGGTTGCTAGACGTTCGCGTTAAACGCACACCCATCCACCCCGACCAACTACCCTACTTTCGTTTTTGCCTTAAGTAACCATCTGTCTTATGTAACCATACCAAACTTAACATACCACATTAATTTAGGTGTCCCGGATTTAGGTTTACTATGTTATGTCTAGTCTATGAGACCAGGCTGAGCACTTGCCCCCAAAAAGTGCACAATTTGTGTTAACTTAGTTGAGTTTACAATAACAGATAAGATGTAGGTCAACCTCACTGACTGGGGTCTACCATACGAGTGTCATCCTAAAGTGTGTGTCATCCTCAAGTGGGAGGATAAACACACAAGTACAAACAGAGTAGATGTAAAATCTACTAGGTGTTACACGGGATTTAGCTATTTAAAATGAAGTGTATCTTGAGGGTTACTTACTTGTTATTAATGTGTACTTATATAGTACATTATCCATCCTAATAACCTGGCCCTAATTTTAAAGCTTATGGTTGCACCATCCAAATGAAAAAATAAACACACTAGTACACCACAGAGTACATGTAATATCTGCACACATACATTGTAATTACTAGGTATTACACGGGATTTAGCTATTTAAAATAAAGTGTATCTTGAGGGGTACTTACTTGTACTTATTGTGTACCTACAAAGTATGTTACCCATCCTGACAATCTAATCATCAGCTTCTGTAAGCGTCATCCAAGTGAGAAAATAAACACAATAATACACCACAGACTACATATCTGTAATATCTGCATAAGTACAAGGCCGTCGCTAGTTGTAACACAGGACTTAGTTATTTACGAGCAATTTCTATAGAATTACTTACCAAGTGAAAATACCTACAAGCACAAGATGAGCTTCTCCTTTAGTCAACTTTATTGCAACATGTAAAAAGACCTTACATTTCTTACAATAGTTGTTATTGTTAGATTAGTAATTGGGATTAAATAGATTAAACAAAGATATAGGCCTACTCAATAACATAAAAATAACCATTCTAGTCGTGGTAAGCAGTAGTCTATATAGCTCATTTAGAAAAATGGGATTGTCTTTTTCTTCCTTTTTTAACATTACAAATAACAATGGAAATAGATAACTCTGTCTCTGTCTTCATCTGTTTTTTTGTTGTAAGCATTTTCCCATCCTGGAGTGAGGCTAGTTAGCTAGCTAACGTGCTAGTTAGCTAGCTAACGTTAAGTGGCTAGTTAGCTAGCTAATTAGCTAGCGAGTAGCAACCATAGCATAGGTATTTGCCAGCTTTAGCTAGCTAGCTAGTAAAGGTTAGAAAACTAGCTAGCTAATCCCCCCCAAAAATCAACAAATTGCATGGAAAGTGTATTCTGTAAATGGTAACTAGATAGCTAGCTAATTAGTTGGTAGGCCTAACAATAACGCCAGAGAAGCTAATGTTAGCTAGCTAAAGTTATGTAGCTGGCTAATTACCTATGCTAAATCACGTATACAAAAAAGCTAAACAAACTGCATGGAAAACGTACTTTCTATCTCTTGTCTACAACACTTTGTTTCTTTCGCGGCAATCTCTCATGTCTGGACTTTGCACACTGACCTTCTTCTTGACCTGTTCTTTGCACACTGTCACATGACGTCAATGTCAACAAATTTGGGCCCATTCAAGGTCATCTTTATTTCGAGCATGTTGTGCAGATGGGTAGATGTTGACATGATCCCAAAATTACACCAATGCATCCCATCCAAAAGTGAGAATGTTTCTCAACAGTGAACCCCTTGCAGGTTTGTATGATGGAATAACAGTTTGTCTTATGAACATTTTCAGTGCATTTATAAAACATTATTCAACCAAGCTTATAGGCTTACAGTTTGTCAAGCACGAATGACTATCTCACCATTTGAGCAATAACTGTTTATTAACGTGTCTAAAATTGTTTAATTGATTGATAAAGTAGTTAAACCTTTGTCAAATGCACTATTAATTGATTTAACAATTACAATTATTTTTTGATGTGAACCGTTTGTGAACTCGTTTTTTTCATTGGCCTGGGCATCAGACTCCAGAGCCCTTTATTGTGGAATTGTGTCAATGAGATGGTCTGTTTCAAATTGGCTAACACTTATCACATGATTTGTGCAGGCTGAAATGTGGAGGCTGAAATCTGTAGGCTGAAATATGGTGCTTTGGGATATATGTTTGGGGTGCTATTGTAAACTTTAACATTTGAAACAAGCATGGTAACAAGCATTCGTTGTTACACCTCTGTAATTACAGACTGCAATTACCACCAGTTAGTTACATGTTGCTGTTACAGTATAACTATGTATTACAATTAATTACAATATTTGTTACAGTCTAATTACATAAGTACCCCTTAAAATGAAGTGTTACCAAAATGTAATTTGAGTAACGGCACAAAATTGTGATTTGGATCAGTTGTGGGTCCACACTCAACAGTTTATAAGGTCTAGAAAGGCACAGTAGCAGGCCAGTCTTGCTGTATTTTTATTTCTGATACTGAATGTGCTGTCTGTTTCAGATCATCATTCTCCCAAGTCGTCCTGTAATAAGGTGGCCACATATGCTCACGGCAGGCCCAGTTATTCAGGACACATGCTTAACACATGCTCTGCCTCCTCTCCAATCCGAGCAGCTATTCCTCACACACCTAGAAACTAACGCTTCAATATAGCCTATTATCATTTAACTTTTAAAATGTATGACCTTTTATATATAGCAGAAACACAACCAGTCACAATGTTTTAAATCTATTAGGCTACTTCAAAAGTCCCCTATAGGCATGCGCACGTTCGTCCAAAGCATAATTCCAGCATCCTCAAAATGGCTTGACAATAACCAGGTTTCCAGCAAACCTTTTTATGCGAGTAAAGTACATGTTGGATAAAAAATCTTACGACATCATGGGAAAGCATGCAGTTTATTAGGCTACAGATTAAATCCATCAGTAGGCCTAGAGTTGACATGATGGTGACATGATGATCGATGATTGGCTGCCATTTAACAAATAAAAAATGCCACTTTGACAATGCCTGCACATATTGTTCACCAGTAGCCCAAATCATCTAGCGATTAGATTATGCCTAGTCCAGAACTAAAAAGCATTCTCAATGAAGATTCGTACTCTCCCCTCATACTCATCTGCAGGTTGAGTATTGTTTAGTCTGTTTCTCTGTAATGTGTCTGTATCTACTGCATGTAATTGTATATGTATTTATGTTTAAAAAAATAGGGACCACAATGGAAATAAGTCCCTGACTTTATTTTGCTGCCCTGGTCAATTTCTTTCTCCTATTTTTTAAAATATTTTTTCAAATGTTTTTCTACCCCTTTTTCATGATATCCAATTGGTAGTTACAGTCTTGTCCCATCGCTGCAACTCCCGTACGGACCCGGGAAAGGCGACGGTCGAGAGCCATGCATCCTCCGAAACACGACCCTACCAAGCTGTACTGCTTCTTGACAGAGTGCTCGCTTAACCCGGAAGCCACCCACACCAATGTGTCGGAGGAAACGCCATACAACTGGTGACCGAAGTCAGTGTGCATGCGCCCGGCCCGCCACAAGGAGTCGCTAGAGCGCGATGGGACAAGGACATCCCGGCCAGCCAAACCCTCCCCTAACCCGGATGACGCTGGGCCAATTGTACACCGCCTCATGGGTCTCCCGGTGGCACCCGGCTGCGACACAGTCCTGGTCACTTTTAAAAATCGTTGTACTGTGTATACAGTACCAGTCAAAAGTTTGGACACACCTACATATTCAAGGGTTTTTCTTTATTTTTTTTAACAGTTTTTTACATTGTAAAATAATAGTGAAGACATCAAACTATGAAAAACACATATAGAATCATGTAGTAACCAAAAAAGTGTTAAAAAAATCAAAATATATTTGAGATTTGAGATTCTTCAAATAGCCACGCTTTGCCTTGATGACAGCTTTGCACACTCTTGGCATTCTCTCAACCAGCTTCACCTGGAATGCTTTTCCAACAGTCTTGAAGGAGTTCCCACATATGCTTAGCACTTGTTGGCTGCTTTTCCTTCACTCTGCCATCTGACTCATCCCAAACCATCTCAATTGGGTTGAGGTCGGGGGATTGTGGAGGCCAGGTCATCTCTTAGAAATTTTTGCAAATTTATAAAAAACAAAAACAAAAAAATGGATTTACAAAAGTATTCAGACCTTTGCTGTGAGCCTCGACATTTTGCTCAGGTGCATCCTGTTTCCATTGATCATCCTTGAGATGTTTCTACAACTTGATTGGAGTCCACCTGTGGTAAATGTAATTGATTGGACATGATTTGGAAAGGCACACACATGTCTATATAAGGTCCCACAGTTGACAGTGCATGTCAGAGCAAAAACCAAGCCATGAGGTCGAAGGAATTGTCCGTAGAGCGCTGAGACAGGATTGTGTCAAGGCACAGATCTGGGGAAGTGTACAAAAAAATGTCTGCAGTATTGAAGGTCCCCAAGAACACAGTGGCCTACATCATCCTTAAATGGAAGAAGTTTGGAATCACCAAGACTCATCCTAGAGCAATCATGGGAGAAGGGCCTTGGTCAGGGAGGTGACCAAGAACCCGATGGTCACTCTGACAGAGCTCCAGAGTTCCTCTGTGGAGATGGGAGAACCTTCCAGAAGGACTACCATCTCTGCAGCACTCCACCAATCAGGCCTTTATGGTAGAGTGGCCGGACGGAAGCCACTCCTCAGTAAAAAGCACATGACAGCCCACTTCGAGTTTGCCAAAATGCACCTAAAGACTCTCAGACCATTAGAAATAAGATTCTCTGGTCTGATGAAACCAAGATTGAACTCTTTGGCCTGAATGCCAAGCGTCACGTCTGGAGGAAACCTGGCGCAATCCCTACGGTGAAGCATGGTGGTGGCAGCATCATGCTGTGGGGATGTATTTCAGCGGCAGGGACTGGGAGACTTGTCAGGATCAAGGGAAAGATGAACGGAGTAAAGTACAGAGAGATCATTGATGAAAACCTGCTCCAGAGCACTCAGGACCTCAGATTAGAGCGAAGGACAACTATCAGAAAGTCCTTGAGTGGCCCAGACAGAGCCCGGACTTGAACCCGATCGAACATCTCTGGAGAGACCTGAAAATAGCTGTGCAGCGACGCTCCCATTCCAACCTGACAGAGCTTGAGAGGATCTGCAGAGAAGAATTGGAGAAACTCCCCAAATACAGGTGTTCCAAACTTGTAGCGTCATACCCAAGAAGACTCAAGGCTGTAATCTCTGCTAAAAGTGCTTCAACAAAGTACTGAGTAAGGGGTCTGAATACTTATGTAAATGTGATATTTCAATTTTTTGCTTTGTCATTATTGGGTATTGTGTGTAGATTGAATTTAATCAATTTTAGAATAAGGCTGTAACATAACAAAATGTGGAAAAATTCAAGGGGTCTGAATATTTTCCAAATGCACTGTTTGTACGTTTAAAACACTGTATGTTAAAAGCACTGTGTGTGTGAGTGTGCCTAACCTTGCCAACAGACAAAGAGCTATGAAAGGATCAGTGGTTCACCAATCAGGGCCTTGATTGGCTCGGTAACAAGACGTGATGTGTAATGAAACCTTTTTGCGACACATAAATGTTCTTACAACAATTTCAGTCTTCTGTGATGTATATATAGTGTAATATTGGGACACAAACTCAAAATGGAGTACATTTCAACTCTATATCTGACATAGTACAGGTGTCTTCTTTTTTTAAGACCATAACCATGTGTGTGTGGTATATACTTTTGTTTCAAAGTAGATTTGTTTAAGACTACCAAGAAACACTCTGTGTAACCCTGATTTAGCCCACTGCAGTAAATGTTTAAGGGAACGTTCTCTAAAGTTGTGGGAATGTTTGTTGTCAGCTGGGGTGCACCTCTACAGCTCCACCTCATCTGTCTTGAGAGAAGAAGAATAACAGAATTCCAGCCACTCCGCCTGCCCTTTTCTCCTTCTCCTAATCTACTGCATGCTCATCACACACAGATATGTGGCCTCCGATGACTTCATCCATCTGCTCAGTCTGACAGAGGTGACCTATCCATCAGCTGCAGACTATACATTCGTCCCAAATGGCACCATATTCCCTTTATAGTGCACTAGTCAAAAGTAGTGCACTGTATAGGGAATAGGGTGCCATTTGGAATGCACACTTACGAGAGATGACCTATCCATCAGCTGAAGACTATGACAGACAGATGATCTGATATAGCCTCCCCCACCTTCACCACCATGACAGCATCTGTCTCTCATACAGAGATGAGTTATAGAGAGACTGAGAAAAAGGATTCCAGAGTCTAATGAACTCATGTATCAGAGAGCAATGAGAGAGCTATCAGACTTTGTTATAGAGTGAAATCGACACACCCAAGGTTTTCCTGACAATTAATAGGATATAAGATGTTTTAGATTATAATTTTGTTTGTGATATCTGACTGTTTGTGATATCTGCCTGCTGGTGAGAATGTTTCACTTATTTTGTCCTGCCATGAAAGAAAATTGCGAACAAGAACAATTTTGCATTAATAGAATGTACTGTATGGGGTTTGGGCATGTGCCCATATTTTGAATAGGGTTTCAAGAAAAGTAATGAAAAAGAGTGAAGAGAAATACCATCTCATCATAAATGAAGATAGCTGCATGCCTCATATGGAAATTGCTCAGTACTCTTTCCAAGAGATGTAATTTGAAAATGTTATCGCTCCCATGATGACCCAGAGGAAATTGTAGGCCAAGCATATCTGTACACCATGATGGAATGAGGCAAAACATATTCCCTATAGAGTCTGTCTTAAAGATAGATATTGCTCATAATATATTTTCAGAATTGCATTCAACAACACCCCTGTTGACACGATTATGCTCCAATAAGCATTTTTTCACACGTTTGTTTTCACACTCACTTTTTGACTTTGAGACTCAGTCTAGGAGAATGAACATCGTATAATTGCACATTACTGTACTGTGCCGTTGTCTCTTTACTGACAACAAGCATCACACCCTCCCTCAATTTCCTGCCATAGTTGTAAGTGACCTTCACGAGTCACATATGTAAAATGATTACTCAACTTATGCACAGACACCTCCAGAATTATTGTCACCCTTGAAAAAGACTGTATACAAGAAATAATACAAATACTGAGCTATATTGTATGCTCAAAATTAGTTGAAAAATACATTATTTGATAATAATACAATTGCTCAGAGAAAAATATTTAGTTTAAGAATTAATTGTAAAAAATATTTAAAAGATAAGTGTCAAAAATTATTGGCACCCCTAAAGATTCTTATAAATAAAATCAAACAAAATAAAATCTGCATTAACATTCTACTTTTTTAAGTTAATCTCAGTTTAAGGAACTGTATTGTGGCCTTCCATGGCTTCCTGTTTCACTAGGGTATAAAAATGAGGTAACACACTGAGGTAACTGTAAAATCCATTTGTCATCCATCACCATAGGGAAAGGCAAAGAACTCACAAATGAAAAGAGACAAATGGTTGTTGACCTTCATAAATCAGGCAATGGGTACAGAAAAATAGCACACAAAAAAATAGATACACCACTTAACACTATTAGGGCAATAATTTAGTTTAAAACCAATGGAACAGTAGTAAACTTGCTGGTAAAGGACACAAGTGTATCTTGTTCCCAGGCACAGTGAGGATGATTGTTCGGGAGGCAAAGAAAAATCCAGGGGTCACAGCTGGAGAATTACAGAACTTGGTTGCATGTTGGTGTCACCAAGTCTCCAAATCTACATTTAGAGCCACCTCCATGCCAATAGCCTCTATGAAAGAGTTGCCAGAATATAGCCTTTATTGAGCGCAACCAACAAATGTAAACACCTGGAGTTTGCTAAACAGCATTGGCACTTTGGAACCTGGTGCTATAGTTAGATGAGACGAAAATGTGGTCTTTGGTAGTGCAAACTAGCGGTGGGTTTTGCTTTGAAAGAAGGATGCATATGCAGAAAAGAACCTCAAACTTACTCTAAGATATGATGGTGGATCTTTGATGTTATGGGGTTGTTTTGCTTCCACTGGTCCTGGGGCCTTTGTTAAGGTTAACAGCATCATGAACTCTACCAAGTATCTGGATCTTGGCCGCAAGTGGATCTTCCAGCAAGACACTGACCACAAGCACACATCAAAATCCACAAAGAAATTGATAATTGACCACAAAATCAACAATTTGTAATGGCCATCTCAGTCTCCAGACTTGAACCCCATTGGAAACCTGTGGTTTGAATTAAAGAGGGCAGTCCATAAGCGCAGATCAAAGGATATCAAGGATCTGGAAATATTCTGTATGGAGGAATGGTCTAAGATCCATCCCAATGTGTTCTCCAATCTCATAACATATTATTTAAAAAAAGGTTCAGTGTTGTTATCCTCGCAAGGGGGGGAGGGGGGGGTTGCACAAAGTATTGAAAACAGGGGTGCCAATATTTTTTACACCTATCTTTTTGAGAAAAAAAATTATCACTTGTTAAACAAAATCTCTTTCTCTGAGCAAATGTATTACAGTAAAATAATATAATTTTCCACATTTTTGCACATCTTTATCAAGGGTGCCAATAATTTAAGGTGACTTTATCCTACTGTAAGCTATATGCTATTATAATTGTTCACATTGTTATAGCAAAAGCAAGAAACATAATAACCAAGTGTGTAACACACCAGCTTGATTTGATTGATCAGACCTTTTGCCTCTCCTGCCTCTCCAAGACTCAAATGAGAACTGAAATGTGCCCTTGCATAGGTCATCTGCTCCTTCCAGTACAAGGAAATCAAGTAGGATCAGCAACATATAGCGGAATAGAAAGGGATGGAGTAAAACACTGTGGGATTGGTATATGGGATTAAGTGGGAGAGGTTTCTGTTCCCAATGCATTTCAACTTCACTCTTTCTCTTCTCCAAACCCGGCTTCGTTCTCATCATTGACTTTCCGGTAGAGTCATGCCTTTATCTCAAGGCATTTGTGAAAGAACATTGAATTTAATTATTAAAAAATGAGGGAGAGATTGCAGAGCAAGTCAAAACTTAGCTGAGGAGAGGTGAAGCGCTGTCATGTGTGGATTAATCAAGCTTTGAAGACTCAGCAGAATCTTGCGGAGGAGGGCAATGAGATGGAAACCCAATAGAGAAAGAAAGTGTTGACATTTGCTCTCTATTACACTTTAATGTTTTTCGCTCTTTTTGCTTTGATGTGAGGGGCCACCTCTGTCTGATTGGGAGATTCTTCAGATATGCTGGAAAAGCAGTAAAGTTGAGCTACAGCTTTACTTTGGTTTATCTTCAGTGTTCAGAGAGTGGGTTCCAGATTGCCTTGTATGAAGAAAAGCATGTGTCTGAAAATCTCCATCTGGTGTAACATATTGCATTACTACTAAACATATATAAATCAAATACGTCAGAGAGGAAGTGAAGATCATGGACATCAATTTAAGTATTTTGAGGAGAGACATTTCTATAAAAAAAATTGTCACTATTCAAAAGAAAAGCATGTGTCTATAAATCTCCATTAGATTAAACTGATCACATAAATATTACAAAATTAATAACTTAGAGTGCTAAATGGAGTCGTCTACTTCAGTTTATAAAACTGGTTATTTGGATCATGGATGCGGAGTGGTTGATATGCGGGAGTTGTGGGACAAATGTTGATAGAGCTGCTAAGTAAGCAAAAAGGAAATAAATTGTAAGCATTAGATAATACATATCACGAAAACAGCTGAATGTTGTCAAGCTTTACCTTTTCAGAATTTGATTCCTTTGACGGGGGCGTTTTACACAATCTGCCAACATTTATTTTGAACTTTTAACCATTAACCTTTTGACACCTATCACTGTTGGCTATGTTTCATCTTACAACATCTACATATAGGCAGTATTTAGTCAAATGTTACAATGTATGCATCAATATTAAACTAATTGGGACACTAATTTTCATTACAGATAACATCAAACAAAAAACGTGGGTACACTTTCAGTTATTGTGAAAACTTTCATCATCACCTTTCAATGCCTTAGCTTTGAAATGTACATGTTTATACATATTCAGATTGAGTTATCTTTCTAAAATGTGTATAGTATGCCAAGTTATTTAGCTATATGTATTTACCACCACAGCATGGATAAAGTCAAGAGGAAGCAGTGGAGTGAGGTGGACATGTTCCATGCCATGGAGGACTGCGGGGCAGGGATGGCTATCCGCCAAGCTGCCAAGGTTAGGCATCTTTTGTTTTTAGGAGATTACCACGTGAATGTGAATTTTATCTGCTAGTAACAGTTTTTTATTTTCTTATCTACCAAGGTGCATGGTGTACGGCCGGGTGACCCATGGTTGTCGCAGTGGACCACCCACATTTCTTGAAAATTATCTGGTGCAGTACTGCATCTACTGTTCCAGCCATGGGTTCCCCTTCACCAGACAGAGGCTGATGAAATACTTCGACAAAATAAGCAGGTATTTGGTGTTCTATGTGTTAATGTATGTAGATTGCTGGACTGACTGTTCTCAATGTGTGTGATGTAAATGTGTATGTGTATGGTGATGCCAAAACAAACATTTTCATCCTGGATGGACAATTATATATTCTATTCTACTGTAGGTTTCAGCACCCTGGGGAAACAATCCCACCACTGGGGAAGAGGTGGTGGGAAATGTTCAGGAAGAGGCACAAGAAACTGAGCATGAGGAGGCCGGATACCCTGGACAGGGGGAGAGCTGAGTGTGCCACATGTTTGACGATGGACACCTTCTTCACTTCTTATGAGAAGCACTTGGAGGAGAGTGGGTTGAGGGAGAAACACAGACAAATCTATAACTGCGATGAGTCTGGGGACCAAGGAGCACATCACAGTGCTGGCCTGCTTCAACGCAGCTGGGGAGGACGTGCCCCATTTAAAGCCATGTATGGACGGTCAACAGTGGCTACATTGATGGGGACCTGTTCAGGAAGTGGTTTCAGCACTTCATTAAGCATGCAGTGAAGGAGCGCCCTCTCCTTCTCCTCTTCGATGGGCACAAGAGCCACATGGACCCGAAGGTGCTCGTGGCGGCACTAAGGGAAGGGGTTATACTTATTTGTCTTCCACCACACTGCACCCATGTCCTGCAACCGCTGGACGTGGCATACTTTGGCCCTTTAAAGGCTGAGTTCTCCAAGGTAGCTGGAGACCTTAACCATTTTGACCACTCCTACGTGGTAAACTTGTTCTCTCCTCTCCGCACAGGCTATACAAACGCCTCACACCGCGTGGCTGCTGCCACTCTAACCTGGTAGTCCCTGCACGCACGACCCACGTGGAGTTCCAGTTCTCCGGCAGCCTCTGGAACTGCCGTTCTGCGGCCAATGAGGCAGAGTTCATCTCAGCCTATGCTACCCTCCAGTCCCTCGACTTCTTGGCGCTGACGGAAACATGGATTACCACTGAAAACACTGCTACTCCTACTGCTCTCTCCTCGTCTGACCATGTGTTCTCGCATACACCGAGAGCATCTGGTCAGCGGGGTGGTGGCACAGGAATCCTCATCTCTCCCAAGTGGACATTCTCTCTTTCTCCCCTGACCCATCTGTCTATCTCCTCATTTGAATTCCATGCTGTCACAGTCACTAGCCCATTCAAGCTTAACATCCTTATCATTTATCGCCCTCCAGGTTCCCTTGGAGAGTTCATCAATGAGCTTGACGCCTTGATAAGTTCCTTTCCTGAGGATGGCTCACCCCTCACAGTTCTGGGTGACTTTCACCTCCCTACGTCTACCTTTGACTCATTTCTCTCTGCCTCCTTCTTTCCACTCCTCTCCTCTTTTGACCTCACCCTCTCACCATCCCCCACTACTCACAAGGCAGGCAATACGCTTGACCTCATCTTTACTAGATGATGTTCTTCTACTAATCTCACTGCAACTCCCCTCCAAGTCTCCGACCACTGCTTTGTATCCTTTTCTCTCTTGCTCTCCTCTAACACTACTCACTCTGCCCCTACTCAGATGGTAATGCACCGTAGCAACCTTCGCTCTCTCTCTCCCGCTACTCTCTCCTCTTCCATCCTATCATCTCTTCCCTCTGCTCAATCCTTCTCCCTCCAATCTCCTGATTATGCCTCCTCAACCCTCCTCTCCTCCCTTTCTGCATCCTTTGACTCTCTATGTCCCCTATCCTCCCGGCCGGCTCGGTCCTCCCCTCCTGCTCCGTGTCTTGACGACTCATTGCGAGCTCACAGAACAGGGCTCCAGGCAGCCGAGTGGAAATGGAGGAATACTAGACACCCTGCGGACCTGGCATCTTTTCACTCCCTCCTCTCTACATTTTCTTCCTCTGTTTCTGCTGCTAAAGCCACTTTCTACCACTCTAAATTCCAAGCATCTGCCTCTAACCCTAGGAAGCTCTTTGCCACCTTCCCCTCCCTGCTGAATCCCCCCCCCCTCCTCCCTTTCTGTGGGTGACTTCGTCAACCATTTTGAAAAGAAGGTTGACGACATCCGATCCTCGTTTAAGTCAAATGACACCACTGGTCCTGCTCACACTGCCCTACCCTATGCTTTGACTTCTTTCTCCCCTCTCTCTCCAGATGAAATCTTGCGACTTGTGACGGCCGGCCGCCCAACAACCTGCCCGCTTGACCCTATCCCCTCCTCTCTTCTCCAGACCATTTCCGGAGACCTTCTCCCTTACCTCACCTCGCTCATCAACTTATCCTTGACCGCTGGCTATGTCCTTTCCGTCTTCAAGAGAGCGAGAGTTGCACCCCTTCTCAAAAAACCTACACTCGATCCCTCCGATGTCAACAACTACAGACCAGTATCCCGTCTTTCTTTTCTCTCCAAAACTCTTGAGCGTGCCGTCTTTAGCCAACTCTCTTGCTATCTCTCTCAGAATGACCTTCTTGATCCAAACCAGTCAGGTTTCTAGACTGGTCATTCAACTGAGACTGCTCTTCTCTGTGTCACGGAGGCTCTCCGCACTGCTAAAGCTAACTCTCTCTCCTCTGCTCTCGTCCTTCTAGACCTATCTGCTGCCTTTGATACGGTGAACCATCAGATCCTCCTCTCCACCCTCTCCGAGTTGGGCATCTCCGGCGCGGTCACTCTTGGATTGCGTCCTACCTGACAGGTCGCTCCTACCAGGTGGCGTGGCGAGAATCTGTCTCCACACCACGTGCTCTCACCACTGGTGTCCCCCAGGGCTCAGTTCTAGTCCCTCTCCTATTCTCACTATACACCAAGTCACTTGGCTCTGTCATATCCTCACATGGCCTCTCCTATCATTGCTACGCAGATGACACACAACTAATCTTCTCCTTTCCCCCTTCTGATAACCAGGTGGCGAATCGCATCTCTGCATGTCTGGCAGACATAGCAGTGTGGATGATGGAGCACCACCTCAAGCTGAACCTCGGCAAGACGGAGCTGCTCTTCCTCCGGGGGAAGGACTGCCCATTCCATGATCTCGCCATCACGGTTGACAACTCCATTGTGTCCTCCTCCCAGAGTGCAAAAAGCCTGGGTGTGACCCTGGACAACACCCTGTCGTTCTCCGCTAACATCAAGGCGGTGACCCGATCCTGTAGGTTCATGCTCTACAACATTCGGAGAGTACGACCCTGCCTTACACGGGAAGCGGCACAGGTCCTAATCCAGGCACTTGTCATCTCCCGTCTGGATTACTGCAACTCGCTGTTGGCTGGGCTCCCTGCCTGTGCCATTAAACCCCTACAACTCATCCAGAATGCCGCAGCCCGTCTGGTGTTCAACCTTCCCAAGTTCTCTCACGTCACCCTGCTCCTCCGCACACTCCACTGGCTTCCAGTTGAAGCTCGCATCTGCTACAAGACCATGGTGCTTGCCTACGGAGCAGTGAGGGGAACGGCACCTCTGTACCTTCAGGCTCTGATCAGTCCCTACACCCAAACGAGGGCATTGTGTTCATCCACCTCTGGCCTGCTGGCCCCCCTACCTCTGCGGAAGCATAGTTCCCGCTCAGCCCAGTCAAAACTGTTCGCTGCTCTGGCACCCCAATGGTGGAACATGCTCCCTCACGACGCCAGGACAGCAGAGTCAATCACCACCTTCCGGAGACACTTGTAACCCCACCTCTTTAAGGAATACCTGGGATAGGATAAAGTAATCCTCCCCCCCCGAAAAAAAATTGTGTAAAGTGGTTATCCCACTGCCTATAAGGTGAATGCACCAATTTGTAAGTCGCTCTGGATAAGAGCGTCTGCTAAATGACGTAAATGTAAATGTAAACAAATCAGAATTTGCCAGAGTATTCCGCTACCCGTACCAGCGCTGCAAGGACATGTGCTATGTGGTGGAAGGGTTTAAGAAGTGTGGCCTCTTCCCTTTTAATGGGACACGTTTAATGCCGTCTCGGTCCCTACCGGGTCCCACCACCGCCTCTCCTGGAACCAGCAGCACTCTGCCATCCATCAGCACCTCCTCCCCAGTATCCACAGGAGGACCCTCAGCCCCTACTCCAGTCCCAGTCCCAGCCTCTGCTCCAGTCCCAGTCCTAGCTCTAGAAGAGCACCCCCTAATAGAGGGGGGGCTGATAGCGAAGGACCTGGTGCACATCCTTACTGTCCTGAAGTATCGGCTAGACCGATAGAGAAGACTCCCTGTGGTCGCCACATGCCTCACCAGGGAGGAATACACGCGCCAGTGGCAGGAGAGGGGTGAGAATGAGAGGGGTGAGGCAGAGGAGAAAGAGCGTTGGGCAGAACACAGAGGGCACAGGAGAGGGCTGCCATGGATGAGACCATTGACGCCATCGCCTCTGCTGGACCCCCTGCTGGAACCACTCCTGACAGCTGCATCACCACTGCCAGTGCTTCCCAGTGTGCAACACCTGTAGGAGCCGCCGGAGTCCCCAGCTGCAAAAGAAGGCCACGTGTCTACTCTCCCGGCCACACCATCGTTGGCCCCTCAACCCCACCATTACAAACACCAGCTCCTCCAAGCCATCGTCTGCGGTTTTGTCCACCACCACCATGATGCACACCACCCCCCCTGTCTGTCACCACAAACACGGCCTCCTCTGGCCAACTGCCTCCTCCGTCTCCCCTGGTCACACCACCATAGCAGCCTCATCTGGTGTCCCTGCCCCCTGCAATTTCAATACAGCCACCTCCACAGGTAAACACATGTTAAATTACGAAAAAATACTGTTATCTGTTTTATAAAACAGCAATGTAAAAAAAAAAGTCTCTCTTTACATATCTACAGTCCATAGTTCCACCTCCTTCAAAACTTCTGCAGCTTCCTCCAGAGGTATTGATGTAAAAAAGTTGAAAAGGGTTTTCATGAAACATGCACTAACTAACAATACTTTTAATTGTTTTTTAATTTTAATTTAATTTTATTTTTGGGGGGTAGATCAGCTTAATATTGCAGATAGATTGTAACTTCCATCAATGTAATTGTCTGCATCATTTCCAATCCCCCATGTTTTTTATATATATACTCCCCTTTATTACTTTTCAACCCAGCCATCCTTTCCCTACTTGGGGTAAATTAGTGAACAACAATGCTTAGGCCTCTACTTCCAGCTTATACTTACTATCTACATTTTATGGACACAGTCAATTTTACAATAATTATATTTTGTTTGTTTTTGCTCCTGAACTTCTTCTACTCTCAACCTCTCCTATCATTTTCATAATGTCCATCCGGTTTGCTTCTATATGCCATATCTTTCTAACTGTGCTCTTTCCCAAAAGCTCCCAACATAAACTATATACTTATTATGGACACAGTATGCTTACATTATTAGTTATCTTGTTATTATTTGTTGTTATTTGTTATTAGTCCCTCCCATCTATCTCTTAACACCATCCATATAGGATTTCTATTTGCCATATATATTTCAACTGTACTGTGATGTTTTACAAAAGTTCTAAACCTTTCTATTCTCATTGCTTCTACAGATTGTGAATTAAAAATAAACATTTTTGCTAAAAGTATTATTATATTATTGATCGATTGACTATGACTTTTCAGATCACCCAGTAACGCTATCTGCAAGGTTAGCTCCAAATAAATATTGCAATCCTTTAGCCATTCCTGGACCTGTGTCCAAAAACAAGCTACAAATGGACAGAACCAAAACAAATGATCTAATGATTCTGTCTCTTCACAGCAAAATCTGCAGAGCTGGGAAGATTGTATCCCCCATATAAATAACATTCTATTGGTAGCAAGAATTTTATATAATAATTTAAATTGAAAGATTCTAATTTTTGAATCCGGTGTCATTTTACGTGTCAGTTCATAAACACTATGCCATGGGATCGGTACGTCAAAAATCTCTTCCCAACTATTTTGCAATCTATATGGGACGGCTGTCAATCCTTTGGTCCTTAAATGAAACTGATATACTTTTTTATTTATCACAGTTTTCCTTAACCAATTATGTACTTTCATGGAAGTCCGACAGACAAGTTCCTTACTTTCTCCCCCTTCCACTTTCCTCTTCCATTTTTGCGGTAAGGCTGCAATTATTTGGTTGTAATTTTGGGTAGAGCAGATGTTTTTGTTAGCTGCATGTGCGACATAACTCCACCAGTCCTACCGATGATAACATTTACGAAGATTATACCTTTTTTTTTTTTTTTTTTGTCAAAAAAATAAAGTTTTTTTGTCAATTAGTATATTTGAATTTAACCACAATATTTGTTGCATTATTTGTTCTGTCGTTTCTGGAGGATTAAATTGAAATTGCAACCAACTTTCTATGGCTTCTTTTAGAAATAGTGATATTTGGGAGATGATTTCCTTTTCAAATAACTGAAAATGAGTGGTTGTAATCTGAATAAAGGGAAAAAGGCCATTCTTGAACATTGGGTGAGACAATCTTACTAATTTGCTTGAGAACAAGTTCGGATTTAAGTATAACTTTTGTATGACTGAAGCTTTTAGTGCTTTAATATTTAATCATTTCTGTCATCCAAATTCATATTCATTATATAAATAGGCCCTTTTAATTTTGTCTGGCTTGCCGTTCCAAATAAAATTGAATATTCTTTTCTCATATAATTTTAAAAAACTGTTCGCTAGGCATAGGCAAGACCATAAGCAAATAGGTAAACTGGGATAATACTAAAGAGTTAATCAGGGTGATTTTTCCACAAATTGACAGGTATTTACCTTTCCATGGTAGCAAGATCTTATCTATTTTTGCTAAATTTCTATTCAAATTTATTGAAGTGAGATCATTTATTTCCTTTGGGATATGTATTCTGAGTATATCCACATCACCATCAGACCATTTTATTGGTAAACTACATGGTAATGTAAACATTTTATTTTTTAGTGATCCAATATCACAACTACTCATACAAGGGTTGTTCTTTATTTTGTAGATAGTAGTGAAGACATCAAAACTATGAAATAACACACATGGAATCATGTAGTAACCAAAAAAGTGTTAAACAAATCAAAATATATTTTATATTTGAGATTCTTCAAATAGCCACCCCTTGCCTTGATGACAGCTTTGAACACTCTTGGCATTCTCTCAACCAGCTTCATGAGGTAGTCACCTGGAATGCATTTCAATGAACAGGTGTGCCTTCTTAAAAGTTAATTTGTAGAATTTATTTCCTTCTTAATGCGTTTGAGCCAATCAGTTGTGTTGTGACAAGGTAGGGGTGTATACAGAAGATAGCCCTATTTGGCAAAAGACCAAGTCCATATTATGGCAAGAACAGCTCAAATAATCAAAGAGAAACGACAGTCCATCATTATTTTAAGACATGAAGGTCAGTCAACACGGAACATTTCAAGAACTTTGAAAGTTTCTTCAAGAGCAGTCGCAAAAACCATCAAGAGCTATGATGAAACTGGCTCTCATGAGGACCAACACAGGAATGGAAGACCCAGAGTTACCTTTGCTGCAGAGGATAAGTTCATTAGAGTTACCAGCCTTAGAAATTGCAGCTCAAATAAATGTCACAGACACATCTCATCATCAACTGTTCAGAGGGGACCGTGTGAAGCAGGCCTTCATGGTCGAATTGCTGCAAAGAAACCACTACTACAGGACACCAATAATAAGAAGAGACCTGCTTGGGCCAAGAAACACGAGCAATGGACATTAGACAGGTGGAAATCTGTCCTTTGGTCTGGAGTCCAAATTTGAGATTTTTGGTTCCAACCTCCGTGTCTTTGTGAGACGCAGTGTGGGTGAACGGATGATCTCTGCATGTGTACTTCCCACCTTTAAGCATGGAAGAGGAGGTGTTATGGTGTGGGGGTGCTTTGCTGGTGACACTGTCTGTGATTTGTTTAGAATTCAAGGCACACTTAACCAGCATGGCTACCACAGCATTCTGCAGCGATACGCCATCCCATCTGGTTAGGGCTTTTTGTTTTTTCAAATCAAACAGAAAACGACTGAAATGTCACATTTACATAAATATTCAAACCCTTTACTTAAGTCTTCTTGGGTATGACGCTACAAGCTTGGCACACCTGTATTTTGGGTGTTTCTCCCATTATTCTCAGCAGATCCTTTCAAGCTCTGTCAGGTTGGATGGGGAGCGTCGCTGCACAGCTACAGTGGGGAAAAAAGTATTTAGTCAGCCACGATTGTGCAAGTTCTCCCACTTAAAAAGATGAGAGAGGCCTGTAATTTTCATCATAGGTACACGTCAACTATGACAGACAAATTGAGGAAAAAAAATCCAGAAAATCACATTGTAGGATTTTTTATGAATTTATTTGCAAATTATGGTGGAAAATAAGCATTTGGTCACCTACAAACAAGCAAGATTTATGGCTCTCACAGACCTGTAACTTCTTCTTTAAGAGGCTCCTCTGTCCTCCACTCGTTACCTGTATTAATGACACCTGTTTGAACTTGTTATCAGTATAAAAGACACCTGTCCACAACCTCAAACAGTCACACTCCAAACTCCACTATGGCCAAGACCAAAGAGCTGTCAAAGGACACCAGAAACAAAATTGTAGACCTGCACCAGGCTGGGAAGACTGAATCTGCAATAGGTAAGCAGCTTGGTTTGAAGAAATCAACTGTGGGAGCAATTATTAGGAAATGGAAGACATACAAGACCACTGATAATCTCCCTCGATCTGGGGCTCCACGCAAGATCTCACCCCGTGGGGTCAAAATGATCACAAAAATCCCAGAACCACACGGGGGGACCTAGTGAATGACCTGCAGAGAGCTGGAACCAAAGTAACAAAGCCTACCATCAGTAACACACTACGCCGCCAGGGACTCAAATCCTGCAGTGCCAGACGTGTCCCCCTGCTTAAGCCAGTACATGTCCAGGCCCGTCTGAAGTTTGCTAGAGTGCATTTGGATGATCCAGAAGAGGATTGGGAGAATGTCATATGGTCAGATGAAACCAAAATATAACTTTTTGGTAAAAACTCAACTCGTCGTGTTTGGAGGACAAAGAATGCTGAGTTGCATCCAAAGAACACCATACCTACTGTGAAGAATGGGGGTGGAAACATCATGCTTTGGGGCTGTTTTTCTGCAAAGGGACCAGGATGACTGATCCATGTAAAGGAAAGAATGAATGGGGCCATGTATCGTGAGATTTTGAGTGAAAACCTCCTTCCATCAGCAAGGGCATTGAAGATGAAACGTGGCTGGGTCTTTCAGCATGACAATGATCCCAAACACACCGCCCGGGCAACGAAGGAGTGGCTTCGTAAGAAGCATTTCAAGGTCCTGGAGTGGCCTAGCCAGTCTCCAGATCTCAACCCCATAGAAAATCTTTGGAGGGAGTTGAAAGTCCGTGTTGCCCAGCGACAGCCCCAACACATCACTGCTCTAGAGGAGATCTGCATGGAGGAATGGGCCAAAATACCAGCAATAGTGTGTGAAAACCTTGTGAAGACTTACAGAAAAAGTTTGACCTGTGTCATTGCCAACAAAGGGTATATAACAAAGTATTGAGAAACTTATGTTATTGACCAAATACTTATTTTCCACCATAATTTGCAAATAAATTCATTAAAAATCCTACAATGTTATTTTCTGGATTTTTTTTTCTCATTTTGTCTGTGATGAAAATTACAGGCCTCTCTCATCTTTTTAAGTGGGAGAACTTGCACAATTGGTGGCTGACTAAATACTTTTTTTCCCCACTGTATTTTCAGGTCTCTCCAGAGATGTTAGATCGAGTTCAAGTCCGGGCTCTGGCTGGGCCACTCAAGGACATTCAGAGACTTGTCTCAAAGCCACTCTTGCGTTGTCTTGGCTGTGTGCTTAGGATCGTTGTCCTGTTGAAAGGTAAACCTTCGCCCCCAGTCTGAGATCCTGAGCGCTCTGGAGCAGGTTTTCATCAAGGATCTCTCTGTACTATGCTCCGTTCATCTTTCCCTCGATCCTGCCACCACAATGCTTCATCGTAGGGATGGTGCCAGGTTTCCTCCAGACGTGACGCTTGTCATTCAGGCCAAAGAGTTCAATCTTGGTTTCATCAGACCAGAGAATATTTTTTTCTCATGGTCTGAGAGTCCTTTTGGTGCCTTTTGGCAAACTCCAAGCGGTCTGTCATGTGCCTTTTACTGAGGAGTGGCTTCCGTCTGGCCACTCTAACATAAAGGCCTGATTGGTGGAGTGCTGCAGAAATGGTTGTCCTTCTGGAAGGTTCTCCCATCTCCACAGAGGAACTCTGGAGCTCTGTCAAAGTGATATTTGGGTTCTTGGTCACCTCCCTGACCAACACCCTTCTCACCCTATTGCTCAGTTTGGCCAACTCTAGGAAGAGTCTTGGTGGTTCCAAACTTCTTCCATTTAAGAATGATGAAGGCTGCTGTGTTCTTGGGGACCTTCAATGCTGTTTTGGTACCCTTCCCCAGATCTTTGCCTCGACACAATCCTGTCTCGGAGCTCTATGGACAATTCCTTCAACCTCATGGCTTGGTTTTTGCTCTGACATGCACTGTCAACTGTGGGACCTTATATAGACAGGTGTTACAAATCATGTCCAATCAATTGGTGGACTCCAATCCAGTTGTAGAAACATTTCAAGGATGATAAATGGAAACAGGATGCACCTGAGCTCAATTTCGAGTCTAGTTTCGAGTCTCATACCTATGTAAATAAGGAAGTTCTGTTTTGTATTTTTAATACATTTAAAACATTTTATGAAAACCTGTTTTTGCTTTGTCATTATGGGATATTGTGTGTAGATTGATCGTTATTTATATTTTTTAAATCCATTTTAGAATAAGGCTGTAACGTAACAAAATGTGGAAAAAGGGAAGGGGTCTGAATACTTTCGAATGCACTGTATAAATAGCATGTACAATGTATATGTAATATGTCAAATGTACTGTATGTAACAAAAAAGCTGTAAAAATTAAAAATAACTAGGGGTGGGGTGGTGGATGGGTTAATATATATATATATATATATATATATATATATATATATATACATATATATTATTTTATAAATACAACAATTACTCGTTAAAATAATGTTTTTAATGAAGAAATGTGATAACTCCCTCCTAAGGGCTATTAGACGATAATCCCCTGGTTCTGATGCCTTATAGCTTAACAAACAACAAACAACTAACATATGACAGTGGGTGTACCTCGGGGCTATATCAATGTCGGATTTGAGGTCATTGTAACATCATAATTACCACATAAGACACCTTACACATACGGTATATAGCATACTGATTATTAGTATAGGCTCTCTCTCCCTCTCAAGCCCTCTCACACACTGAAGTAATGATTTGTGGCTTCTCTAAAAAGCAATTGTACACGAGAGGGTTCCGTAGATCAGCACAGCTGTGCTAAAAAAGTTGTTTTGCACATCCTCGAGTGTACAGTTGCTTTTCTACAACTGGTCACCAATTAAATACAAAACTTTACGTTGATAAATGTATTCATAGGTTACTATTTCATCCATCAATTAAAATATAGGCCTAGTCCTAACACATCTATGGTTGCTAGCCAAGCCGGCTGGCCATTTGTTCTATCGGTTAGGTTGCCAGTGACGCGACCCAGTCTTGAACTCTTTTTGTTCTATATCTATGGAAGCAACCCCAGTAGTTTGTTCTAAATGCTCCATTGCCATGCTGGCTGGGAACGCTCTTATCCCTTGCTTGCTAGCTAGCCATCTACGGCTAACACAGTCAGATCAAACAGTGCAGCTAGAATAACATCAAAGTAGCTGCATTTGTGTTTGTTTAAGCTGTTTTGGATTCATCCATAACAATGAGCTAATGATGCACGATTTCGCCTGGCATCGAAAATGTGCTCTCGTCAGGACACTGTTCAGAGGAGCAAGCCAACTACACAGAAAACGCAATCACCTCAAACGGAAGCTGATAAGACAGCAAACTAGCTGCATTTCATGTTGTTTGACCTGTTTCTCTATTAGCATTTCTTTCTATATATCCATAAAAATGATGCTGATTCATGATTTTGACTGGCTGAGAAAAGATGTCAGTCTCATCCTGACACGTTCATTCTCATTAGGACAGTGGAGATTGAATTTCAATATTAAAATATTCAATATACTGTATGTTGCAAAAGGTCGAGAGACAGACAGAAACAATTTGTACAAATCCCCGTTGTTGCAAACTAAATGTTAGGCAAGAAGCAAGGGGAAATAATGTCTAGATGTTTTTTACAGTGGAGATCAAGTTAATTAATTGGCTGGCTGGGCTGATGGGACAATGGATGCTCAGGAATTTTTCATTTGGAACAGATAACAAGATGCCCATTTTTGGTTCAAAGGCTTGCTAAACAAGTTTTTTAGTATGGCTTAGAACGCGTTTCAACCAATCACAGTGCTTGTTTTGGCCAACCCGTTGTAGAAATTTGAATAATGAATGGAACGGACACTCAATAGTGTGAGGCTTTCCATGTTTATTTAAGTGTTGGAGTGAAACGTGTTGCTAGTGGACAGATTCCTCCTAGAGGAATCCAATGAACAGGGTGTTAGACATTTTAGGCATCCCAAATGGCACCTGATGCCCTAAATAGTGCACTACTTTTGACCAGAACCTTGGAACACAGCCAGTGACTCCTAAAGCATAAACTCAGAGAGAGAGTGTAATGGGGATTGGTACACTTCATCTTTCAGATTGATGTGGGTGAACTTCCCCTTAAAAGCACCCGGATTTATAGACTCCTCTGGTGGTAGATCATGCCATATTAGCATGAATATTCTCCTCTCACCACAACTGACTGCTTGGCATGATTTGGTTTGTGGAGGGCTCCCAATGCTCTGAATGAGATTTGTATTCTCACCTCTGTTTGTTAGGAGTTATGTTGAAGTTTTTACCAGACCGATATAGTTCTAACGGAGAGCTAGACACAGTGCCAGGACTGGAATTCACTCATCACTGAAACTTGGTTAAAGGTGTAGTAGCTCTATAGTAAAGGCTGCTATGGAGGAAGACAAGGGGCATTACAGAGGAAAGCTCATTCTCATAATGTACACTTTGAGGTTTCATCTGTTTGCATGGTAAGCTATTCAATTTCACTGTACCAGTATACAGTACATATAGTCAGTGGGCCGTATTTTACCAATACTTCACTGAAAACATCCTGGATTAAGTTTAAATTCCCAGTGAACCAACAGGGCAAAACACTGAATGTCACCCAGAGATAAAACGTATTGTGTTGCTAAATCTGATTGACATTGTGAAACACTATCTCGCCCATCGCAACCAGATCCCAGAGAAATGGCAATGTTCAATTAATTTCCTATGTGGTGCAGGACACTTGAGAGCACAGGAACATGGCTTTTGTTTTGCTAGACGTCTACAGAGCCTGTATATGAGCTAAGAGCTAATTGATGAGAGCCTGTCACCAAGTTTAATATCTCTGCTGTAAAGCATCTTTGTTTCCATAACCCCCTGACAGTTAATACTGCACGGGGGATATTCAAGGCACACACACACGTGCCAGGGGATACCTGTTGAATATTTGAAGCCTTTTTTTGCAGGCATCCTGTGGACTGAGATATATAAATAATTGTAGCCCACTTGCTCTCAATTTACAAAGATGGCAACAAATGATAAAGCCATTAGAACATTTGTGACTAGAAGCCTATGTGTTATGTGTGTATGCAGAGTTTTGAAGATGAGCTGGAAATAATCAGACTTATCATATTGTACTGTATGTACACCTTTAGAAAGGATCCCCTGTAAACAAAAATTAGTTGTTAGGACATCCATGGAACATCACAAAATGGTCGCCTAAAGTCGTCAGGACGTTACGTCACGGTCCTGTCGACGTTTTGTTGAGTTCTCGGTTTATTCCCGGAACATCCCCAAGGACCATTTTAGGATGTTCTCGGGACATTGTGTCATGGTCCTATGGAGGTTTTGTCTAAAAACCTGGTTTGTTCCATGATGCATTCTTGACTAGGCTACTAGCTACTAACATTAAACAACATTCACATACAGTGGGGAAAAAAAGTATTTAGTCAGCCACCAATTGTGCAAGTTCTCCCACTTAAAAAGATGAGAGAGGCCTGTAATTTTCATCATAGGTACACGTCAACTATGACAGACAAAATGAGGAAAAAAAATCCAGAAAATCACATTGTAGGACCTTTTATGAATGTATTTGCAAATTATGGTGGAAAATAAGTATTTGGTCAATAACAAAAGTTTCTCAATACTTTGTTATATACCCTTTGTTGGCAATGACACAGGTCAAACGTTTTCTGTAAGTCTTCACAAGGTTTTCACACACTGTTGCTGGTATTTTGGCCCATTCCTCCATGCAGATCTCCTCTAGAGCAGTGATGTTTTGGGTCTGTCGCTGGGCAACACGGACTTTCAACTCCCTCCAAAGATTTTCTATGGGGTTGAGATCTGGAGACTGGCTAGGCCACTCCAGGACCTTGAAATGCTTCTTACGAAGCCACTCCTTCGTTGCCCGGGCGGTGTGTTTGGGATCATTGTCATGCTGAAAGACCCAGCCACGTTTCATCTTCAATGCCCTTGCTGATGGAAGGAGGTTTTCACTCAAAATCTCACGATACATGGCCCCATTCATTCTTTCCTTTACACGGATCAGTCGTCCTGGTCCCTTTGCAGAAAAACAGCCCCAAAGCATGATGTTTCCACCCCCATGCTACACAGTAGGTATGGTGTTCTTTGGATGCAACTCAGCATTCTTTGTCCTCCAAACACGACAAGTTGGGTTTTTACCAAAAAGTTATATTTTGGTTTCATCTGACCATATGACATTCTCCCAATCCTCTTCTGGATCATCCAAATGCACTCTAGCAAACTTCAGACGGGCCTGGACATGTACTGGCTTAAGCACGGGGACACGTCTGCACTGCAGGATTTGAGTCCCTGGCGGCGTAGTGTGTTACTGATGGTAGGCTTTGTTACTTTGGTCCCAGCTCTCTGCAGGTCATTCACTAGGTCCCCCCGTGTGGTTCTGGGATTTTTGTGATCATTTTGACCCCACGGGGTGAGATCTTGCGTGGAGCCCCAGATCGAGGGAGATTATCAGTGGTCTTGTATGTCTTCCATTTCCTAATAATTGCTCCCAAAGTTGATTTCTTCAAACCAAGCTGCTTACCTATTGCAGATTCAGTCTTCCCAGCCTGGTGCAGGTCTACAATTTTGTTTTTGGTGTCCTTTGACAGCTCTTTGGTCTTGGCCATAGTGGAGTTTGGAGTGTGACTGTTTGAGGTTGTGGACAGGTGTCTTTTATACTGATAACAAGTTCAAACAGGTGCCATTAATACATGTAACGAGTGGAGGACAGAGGAGCCTCTTAAAGAAGAAGTTACAGGTCTGTAAGAGCCAGAAATCTTGCTTGTTTGTAGGTGACCAAATACTTATTTTCCACCATAATTTGCAAATAAATTCATAAAAAATCCTACAATGTGATTTTCTGGAATCTTTTTCTCAATTTGTCTGTCATAGTTGACGTGTACCTATGATGAAAATTACAGGCCTCTCTCATCTTTTTAAGTGGGAGAACTTGCACAATTGGTGGCTGACTAAATACTTTTTTCCCCCACTGTATATTACAAAATCCAAAGTTTTTGCTCATCCGTTTCACACGCATCCATGTGCTTTTACAGAAAAAATAGATAAGGAGGTCTATACAACATTTAAAAGTCAAAGAGCCTTATGGTCTTGTCAAATAGCTGTCATGTACCGTCATCATCATTGCTTCCTGGTTGCACACACCACTAAAGGGTTGACTCTAAAATGAGAGTGCACATTAACGGTGGGTTCTTTCAGAAACTGTCAGATACAGCAAATGTCAAAGTTTAAAACATTCTGACAACGCCTCCAGAGACATTTGATCAAGTTCACCATTGCTGTTTCCTTTAGAAAAGGCCTTGGTCTAATTCCAATACTTACAAAGTATACAGCAAATAAGGGCGTTATTGTCACCATAAAAGGTAAATGATGGGCGTTTTTCAGGCAGCGTTTTAATGCTTGTTCACGCACGCACAGTTTCAGGACGGGTCTGATTTATAACGGGAAACATGCGTATGTATGGCGTGAACCAAGTTCATAAATCTCAATATTTTTGTACGTGAGCAGTCTTTTCAGAAATGGCCCACACATACGTTTAGTGTGAAATGTATGCAAAGGTTATAAATGAGGTTCCTGGGATTTTAACTCACAACCTCTTGGTTCACGGCATTCTGATCTTCCTGCTATGACACCATGTCTGTGTCAATGACTAATTTTACCTGTATTCCTACAATTTGCACCTCAAAGTAAATCTCAGCTCTATTAAAAATACACTCAAGAAAAACTATTATATTTAGGGACAGATCACAATTTACTGGGGGGAAGGGTGGTCCGAAATAGGGGTGGGTTGTGTGGTCTTTTATTGGCCACAGGGGAGGGTATTGCGTTTTTTTTAAAATGTTTAACATTCGCTCTTTTGCAGGTTTTACAATATAATTTCTTCCATCCTAGCCAAATGTCCTCATCTGCTTGCATGTGCCTGCCCTACATCAAGGTGTTTTGGTACTTCTCTTATGCGCTACGCTTTTCCGTATGCTAACTATTACTATACCACAGGTCAGTATAGTCTACCAGTCTAACAATCTATCCTGCCCTCTATCCACCATTCATAGTGACAATAGTGGCAGGTGGATCATTTGTCCAGATCTGCGATGATGTCCTGGTAACTTACAGGGAACTACACAAAGGTGCACCAGAGAACGTTCCCTTGACGTCCTACCATGCAAACCAAAATGAGTCGTTAGGACGTCCCCGGAACATCACGAAATGGTCGCCTAAAGTGACCAGGAGTCAGGTCGTTGTGTCATTGTCCTCTGGTATTTTGTCTAGTTCCCGGTTTGTTCCGGGAACATCCCCAAGGACGTTTTTAGGACTAGACAAAAACCTCAACTAGACAAAAACCTCCAGGGGACGATGACACATCTTAAAAACGTCCTAAAATCTTCCTTGGGGACGTCTCTGGAACAAAATGAGAACTAGACAAAAACCTCCAGGGGACCATGACACAACATCCCAAGAACGTCCTAAAAACGTTCTCGGACGTCCCCAGAACAAACCAGGAACTAGACAAAACCTCCACATTGTGACAAAGCTCTTTAAAAAAAAGGTGAAAAACAAACGAGAATGGAATGGACTGTACCTACAGGTGTATTTATCCTACAGTTTTTACCAAACAAATGTCAATTATTTGTCAGCACCACTTGCGTCATGACTCCAACATTGAAGGACCGGAGAAGTTCATGTTCATCCCATCACTCACCATGTTAGGTCATCAGATGTCTCTGCAAAAACAAATGAATGCTAGCTAGGAAAAGACACTGCATTCACACGGATTTGCACGAAGTGGGCAGTATGGATTTGTCACTTCAAGCCAAAATATATCATACTTTGACTAAAACAATGACTTATTGACTTACATCGTTGTGCAACATCATGTGTAAGCTCTGGCCATTGTCTTTCAGCTCAAAAAAGTGAATTTCTGGGCATTTAAAGGGACCTAATGTTGCCTAATGAGGACGTCCCCTGTTTGCTGGGGATCAACAACTCAGTCTACAGCAGAAAAATCTCATATAAAACATTATTTTCTGTCCTTATCCATGCCCAATGTCATAAAGTTTTAGAGATTAACTGTTTTGTCTCTCATTTCCATATTGTGGCAAAGAACAACTAACTACACCATGTAACATGTGATGCAGACTTTTATTTGCAGGAAATTGTCCTGCTTAGCTTCTGTTCTTCTCCTGTGAATGTCGAATTAGAGAATGAGTGATGACAGATTGAAAAACATTGAGAGCCCTGAAGGTGGAAGTCCCTCACTAAATGACAATGTCAGTGTACGAGATCAGGCTGATAATACAGACACCTGTCAAGTGAATGATTCTCTCAGCTGCTGAGGAATGTCAATGTCACTGTCACTGGCCTCATTGATGCCTGTGTTTCTTATCATGCAGCTAGATCACCTGCTTAAAGATGTTCAATCTCTTCAGCTATTTGTAGTACATTTATTCCATCATGTTGTTAATAGGGTAATGTATACCTAGTGGAATATGACAAGAAGTAGCCTAAACTTGTATTGACTTTCTTTCAAATCACTATTGTGTCCCCTCCTGGCTCTGCGCTTAAATCTCTGATGGATTTATTTTTAGCATTTTGAGGTGCTGGAGATTATCAGTGGCAGATCAGTGATGACTATTGCAGAGGCGCAACTCCAACATTCCCTTATCGCCATTCTGCAGGGGGCATATAGTAATTGTGACGGTGCTAAGCAGATCTAACCAGGATTACTCAGACTCAGAGACTGTCCCAAATGGCACCCTATTCCTTATATAATGTACTACTTTTGACCAGAGCCCTATGGGTCCTGGTCAAAAGTAGTGCTCTATATAGACAATGGGTGCCATTTGGGACGCACTTTCAGACTCAGAGCTATACAGTCTTAACTGGCGGCCATCTCTTTATTTGTATTAACTGGCGGCTCTGTCTAACCCGTGCTTACAATTTTATCAAAATGTTTTTCAGACATCCATATGATCTTATCTCCCCCTGTTATGCCTGAAACAGAATTCACTTACCTTTATAATTAATCAGCGGGGGACTTAATTGTAATCTTCAGCAAAAAGTCACATACAATTTGAAGCAAGCCTTCCACTGGGGTCTGTGTAGCTTTATTGTGGCATCACTCTTGAGAGTCTCAGTGAAGGTAAACACATGAATGTTTTAAAGAAACATTTCATGTGACATATCTTTTTCCCTTTCATTAAGTTACTTTTAGTGCCAAGATCCAGGGCTGTCAAATAAAGCGTAGAGTTATTAAATTACACTAAGTATGCTTCCCACTGAGTTTTTAATCATAAAAGTGTTTATCGGATTACAACAGCAGCTATATTTTTACAGGGGGGAAATGAAAATATGATTCAGTCCGAGAGTAGCGAAAATATATTAGATTCAGATAACCAATCAGAACGCTGTGTGTGTATTAAGATGAATAGCACAATGCCCACCAAAAAAATAAAATAAAAAAATATATATAAAAAAAATAAAAATAAAAAGGTTAAAAATATAAATGAAAAATATAATAAAAGCAAAAAACAAAAACAAAAACAAACAAAAAAAATGGTAAAGTGGTTATCCCACTGGCTATAGGGTGAATGCACCAATTTGTAAGTCGCTCTGGATAAGAGCGTCTGCTAAATGACGTAAATGTAAATGTAAAATGACTCTCTGTAGATGTTTCTCTTAAAATGAAGGGTGACTTGCTTAAAGTGTACATGTATGTAGACCATGTGGGTCCAATCTTTAACAATACAGTAACAGATGGTCCAGCTGTGACCATTGTTGTTCTATGCTTATATAATTATGCATCTAACCCACTGGGCATACACTGGTTGAATCAACGTGGGTTCTACGCCATTTCAATGAAATTACGTTGAACCAACGTGGAATAGATGTTGAATTGACATCTGTGCCCAGTGGGAATTTAGCTCACATTTGTCCCTTTGCTCAATCAAGCACACACAGTACCATACGGTACCACCTGTTATATTAATACTGCACCAGTCACTTTGGTCAACCCTGAACATCCCAAACAACAGACGACAACGAGGCATGACAGTATGTTTTGCTCTGTTAATTTTCCACAGACAGTATCAGGGATGTGACGTTCTCCATCTTCTCCCACTGCCTAATTGAGTCCCACACCCCCTCCATGCGTGTTCTCCTTGTAAAGCAGGTCATTAGAGATGCATGAGATTTATCTGCCGCTGGTGTGCCAAACTTGGTTGCATGTGGTCTCTCTCCATCTTTCTTTCTCTTCGTGTTTCTTTCGCTCTTTCTCTATCTCAACTTTCTTTCTCTATCCACATCTCTCTCTCTCTTTCTCTCTGCCCCCTGGATGTTGTCATTCTATGGGCACAGGAGAATTAACCATGCCTGGTGCTGCTCTGCACTCCTCTATTCTCCCCCGAGTTCTCCCTCACTCAAGCCAATCAAAGGTTTGAGCGACAACAATGTGAAACAGGCCCCAGGCATCCACCACACTGGGGAATTTCAACACCCTTTATGGTCCCTACTCTCCACTCTCTCTCTCTCTTTTCACATATAGTGCTGCTATGCATTGATGGCCTTGTAAGAGTGATAATTGGAGTTGATGATCGTTGATTAGTAATGCCTGGCCTGGGTCTTATAAATTCCTGTCATCACGTGAAATGATTCAGAATAAAGACACGTTTTGTAGAGCTCCTGTATGCTGCCTCTGTCTGGTCTTAACTTTATTTTCATGAGTTCTTCTTCTCACCATCTGACGAACATGTCAGAAGGGGTAGTGGTTGATGGAGTTTGGTAGGAGGGTTTTGACGTAGATGGTGGTTGTGCTGACCCTGCAGGCAAGGTCAACTCCCGGGCCATATGCCGAGGTTGTGCTGCCCCTCCTGCAGGCGGGGATCAGGGTTGGGCTGGACCGCCATTGTGTAGGAAGCCTGAAGGGTGACTCAATGGGGAGGAGGGGTAGTGGGTCAAAGGATCAGCACAACCTGCAGTACGACTGTTTGTTAGGCAGAAGTACAAAGGAGTGAAGATGGATGCTGTTTATTAAATACTATGAGGGTGGTTGATTAGGAAAGGGGATTCAGGTGAGTGGGGCGGATTTTGCCTCTAAAAACGACATGGGGACGTTTCTGAGTAACACATCCCACTAAGCACACCATTTGGGTAGTATTTGATTGAGACATTGATCAATGAGATTAACCTTTATTCACACACTCAGAAAGACAGCCAGAAGTTTGTTGAATTCCCTATTTGTTATCACTATGTTTTCAACCTTCTAAAAGCACAACCAAATTCCAATGGAAAAACAATGTCAGAATTTTGGTTTAGTAAATGTGTTATCACTGTGCTTCATCTAATAACACAACCAAATGACCTGGATGGCAGTTAAGATTACATAAAAAATACATAGTGCAAGTGATCAATGCACAGATTATTACAGCAATTGTGAAGATCTCCACAGACCTGTGACTTTTGCATGCTATCTTGAACATGCACGGTTTCTATGATTACATAAGCAGACATTTAAAGTTCTGGTAACCTCAGAATGTGGCCATGGATGTGTTACTCATTTTAAGGTTGAATAAATACTTTTACATTAGTTTGTAAGATAGCCTGAACTTTAGGCTATTTACTGTATTACAAAAGTCATATTGAATTGTGTTTTGTTGACAACACAACCAAATAAAAAAACATTTAAATAAGATATCTAATGCTTGGATAGTTTAATCTGAGCCACTGGCTTAATCCTATTCTTTCACTTTTATTTTTGGTTTAGTTGGGGAAGATTTCAACATATCGTTTGTTAAACGATTTTCCTGTGTTTTCTATACACTTTATTAGGTACACACAGTTTATTAGATACACCCATCTAGTAGCGGGTCGGAGACCCCTTTGCCTCCAGCACAGCCTGAATTCTTCGAGGGTAATGGTGTTCAATCGTTTCGCAATTGGTATCAATGGACATAACGTGTGCCAGGAAAGCATTCCCCGCACCAGAACACCACTGCCACTATAGACAGTGAGTCACGTGGCCGTGGCTTGCTATATAAAGCAGACAGACAGGCATTGAGGCATTCAGTTACTGTTCAATTAAATCTCTGATGGATTTGAACATTGGCCCGACGATCATATCACACTCAAAGTCGCTTAGGTCACTCGTTTTGCCAGTTCCAACGTTCAATTGAACAGTAACTGAATGCCTCAATGCCTGTCTACCTGCTTTATATAGCAAGCCACGGCCACGTGACTCACTGTCTATAGGAGTGTTCAATTTTCGTGAACGGGGTGGTGTACCTAATAAACTGACTATATATTTCCACACTATGAGGTTGGAATAATACTGTGAAATTGTGAAAATGATGATAATGCTTTTTTATTGTAAAAGCTGTTTGAAAAGACAGTCTGAAATTTCTGCCTGTTTTGGTGGGGTGGAGTTTTGACCTGCCTGGTGACATCACTAGGTGGTAAAGTAGACCAATAAGAAAGAGAGCTCCAAACCTCTCTGCCAACAACAGCTAGTTTTAAGTTTTCCTCTCCCCACTCAGACTGCTAGCATCAACATTGAGTGGACATTTTTAAGAGTGCACATTCACAGGTAGGTAATTAGAACCTATTGAGCCTCCAACCTTTCTAATATTAGACACCCAGATTATCTGTCCACGAGAGATTACAACCTTGTGACAGTTGTTACTGAATCGGATACAGCTGAGAAGAAACAAAACACTAAATTGGTGATTTTAGTGGAAACTTGCCCATTTGTAACAAGCATGGTAACAAGCATTTGTTGTTACAGTGTAACTATAAGTTATTACAATTAACTACAATACCTGTTACAGTGTAATTCCACATGTAATTACACTGTGACAAGGACCCCTTAAAATGAAGTGTTGCCGAGATCTCTCAATAATCATTCTCACGATAGCACATTGGTAGTAGTCAGTGACAAATTAAGCATGGCTGGGCTTGGATAAAACCCTGGATGGCAGACCAAATGGATAGCTGTAGATAGATCAACTCTCCAGTAGGAGGTGCTGCCCTCCCTGCCTACAGTTTCTTTTCTGATAGTGGATATAACGTTGAAGATCTGACATTGTTTCAAAGGTACAAATTCAACATATTTTGTACAAGGTTTGTCTATGTTGAAAATTGGTTACCATGATAACATAATCCTGTGGTTTCCAAATCGATTCCACATCACAATAAATTGACAGATTACGTTGAAAAGACATTGATTCAACCAGTTTGTGCCCAGTGGGATGTGAGAGTGAGAATTGGAGTTCATGATCATTGATTAGTAATGCCTGGCCTATCAATTCCTGTCTGTCACGTGAAATGATTGAGATGATGGTTGCTTTTTAGAGAATAAAGACAACACTCTAAACAGTGCGTTACAGCCTTTTATATGAGGAGAAATATGTCTGTAATGTTAAAAACATGTATGATAGCAATCTGAACCCACTGGGCACAGACATCTAGTTTTGATTTACATTTTGTTGAGTTGTCAACTAATGTGAATTCAATGTGAAATCAACCAAAAATGTCACCCTGTCATTGGATTTAGGTTAAAAGTTCGGTGAAAAAGACTAAATTCCCTTACAAATACAATCAGTTTTCCACGTTGAAACAATGTTGATTCAACCAGTTTTTGCCCAGTGGGGATGCACACGTGTGTTAATGTCGAGTAGCAGGGTGTAAACTTCTGATGTGCATGCAGCAGTCTGCTCATGGCCTCTATATGGCATTTGTACATGTCACTGGGGGCAATATGACCGGGGCTTTAGACATATTTTATCTGGATAGTTGCATACAGTACGCATTCCATGACGATACTGTCGGCTCGGCTGAGTGGGTGTGTGTTGTTGTTTTTTCCCATTGCATGTGTTAGTGAAGCTAAAAGCCTGGTGTGATTGAGGGTAGTAGCATGAGAACAAGCATAAGGGGTTGAGTGCATAGTGCCCTTGCAGGATGACCTGAGCCTGCAGGCGTTTGTGAGTTTCTACTTCCTGTGGCTGAGGGCTACATGAGCGGCTCAGCATAATAGACTTAGACAGAAGCACTGCAGGGGGAGGGCATGCAGGCAATCTTTTCTGAGTCAAATGTGAACTGAGGTCAAACTAGAGGACAAATTTGAGATTTTTTTTAATGTTACTGAGATACTGGGTGGATGTCTTGACTTATCATCTTGACTTGAAATTATCATCCCTCACTGCATGACATCTAAACTAACCGTATTTCTACTACTGAGAAAGAATCATTAATGTGTTAATACCCCATCACCTGTTAGTTCAGATTCAAAGGTGTTGCTTGGATATACTGTATTCTCTTTGATTGGGTAGTTTATTCAGTACAAACACAGTCGTTGTTTTACAGAAGGGCAACATTCATGACACTATCTCTGCCACTTTTCCCAGCATGCTGTTTGAGTGTAAACTTTAGTCATTTTCATACAAGTTATATTCTCATTAAGTTAGAACAATGTGTAGTGTCACGCGACAATATTACAAAAATGGTCAATACATATTACAGATTTAAACACATTGTGGACCACTCAGAGAGTTTAAGGCACTTTAATCCTGTCCCTACCTCCACAGAGAAGACAAAGATAATCAAGATGTCTCTTAAAATAGGTGTTTTTCATGACAGCCATTGTTTCAGCTGAGCACTCACTCACGCAGAGGAAAACACTTTTCACCCCCCTTAACAATTCCCCTGAATCTTAAAAATGTGGATCAAGCCTCCACTATACAGACAGCATAATTATAGCAATTTCCTGTGAGTGAATATTTGTGTTCACATCTGAGATCTGACAGTCATGCCTCATCTCCATACAGATGGCTTTGCTGGAGACTGCTGGAGACACAGGCCGCGTCGCAAATGGCACCCTACTCCCTATATAGTGCACTAGTTTTGACCAGGTAGTGCATTATGTAGAGAACAGGGTGCCATTTGGGACGCATCCACAAGCTCAGCTCTCCCACAGTGATTGGTCTCCACCACTAGGCACGCACAGCCTCTGGCAGCAAAACAGCAATTAAGGGAAAATAGCCATGTCAAATTCAATGACTATATTTCTGGTCGTCTTGATAATAATTTCATGTCTTGGAAAACCCCACAATCCCGCCTGCTCAGCAAAGCAGCACTGTTGTTTCAGAGAGAGAAGTACTCGGAGAGGACAACAGGGAGATAAAGAGAGATAAAGAAGAGACCAAAGACTGTCATTGAATTACCAACAATAAATAAGACTTCAATATCTGTCCTCTATAGCATTACTATAGCTAGCCTCAGGCAGTGGGCCAACACTTTAAAACCACCGGTGAACATTGTCTTCGTCCGAAATGGTATCCTATTCCCTAATATAGTGCACTACTTTCGACCAGAGCGACACCCTCCCTAGGCCCTCTGTTGCTCAGCTCTTCTATAAAGGTACCTTCCCTTTTTAAAGAGGGCACTTCCCCACAGTTGTGTATGTTCAGTAATCATTGTGAACAGCTGGCCTTTAGCTGGGGCCTTGAATACACCGTGCCCTAGGGTACAGGCAGCAGTACAATGACCTAATCATTCTCCCAGCTCCAGTCCAAGGCTTAGCGCCATAGCAGCATCATATATGGTGAAAGTGTGTGTGCATGTGTGACAGTGTGTGTGTAGGTGTGTGTGGCATCAGCATGTGTGAGTGCATGTGTGCGTTATGTGTGTGATATTGTAAGTGTTTGTGTGTGAGTGTGTGGATAGAGACCTGAGATTGTGTATAGAGTCCGTGCAGATAGACAATGGATGTGGGGAGAGCAGCCATTGGTTTGCTATTCAACAGTCTGCTTGGAGATAGAAGCTGTCTCTGAGCCTGTTGGTCCGAGACCTGATGCTCCGGTACCCTTTCTCTCTGTCTACTCTGTGACCTTTCACTATTTCATGTGTCTATTTTTTCCAAATGTCAACATATTGTCAATGTCTATTAAGCCAGTTGTGCTAAACATGATTTGAAGTTCAAGTCACCTCTTGGGATCAAATAATGGATTTAATGGACAATACATGTACAATTAGTAATTGTGACTTTTTTCCCCTTTTGATAGATTGACGAAAACATAGAAGAAAGCATGGTTGTTCCTATATCCTCTCCTGTGTATTGAAAGAGTGAGTCACACATGTTGATGTTTTCATGCTCTTTCTTGGATACCTTGCTTCCATATGCTTGGTATGTCATTGTCAAGTTCTAACCACAATGACCTTATAACAATGACCATTGAAAACAGCACAACAACATCTTGACTTAAGTGGTAAAGAATGTGCAGCGTGTCAGAAACAGACAGTCAGAAAACAGAGATCTGTACATCACAATAGAGGAAATGCCATTCCCATTGCCAGCTCTTCTGGGAACTTTGTTTATTGTCTTGCCCAAAGCCTGAAGTATGTGCTCAGAACAAGTGATAGGATATTATTTTCTGGCTGCAGGCTTTTGTGTTGTTATTCAATGTTAAAGCTTCCATTCTTATCTCATAATAATATATGATCAAATGATGTTAATATGTATGCTACTGCTGTACTTCACATGCCTGCTGTTCCAAGTCCTGTACATTGCAACTAAAGATGCAGTGTGCAGTTTGACCACAAGATGGAGGAAGGGTCCAAAGAAAAATAAGTTGCAACTGGAGAAAACAGTATGTGTGAGGGAAACAGCTTGTACCCCCAAGCCATAAGACCCCTGAACATCTAAACAAATGGCTACCCAGACTTTTATAAATGCTCTGTAGATGAGTGATGCTTGACCTTTAGCACTGCAGCAATTACACAAAAACACCAATGTTGTTTCCCAAATGGCACTTTATTCCTACTTATTTTGACTAGAGTAGTGTGCTATATAGGGAATAGGGTGCCAGTTGGGACGCAGTACCTGGTCTTTTCTGGGGAAATTATGAAGATAAGGACTGCATGGTGAAGAATGTGGACATTGTTATCATCCGGAGCTGCTGTCTTGCACTGGCAGATGGGACATATGAACTAATCAGGAACATATGGCAAAAACCTGCATGAATGAAAAGAACAGACTCAGAGGTATATGAAGATGTAGTATATAGCCTATACGTAGGAGGAAATTAGAGAAACAAGGTAGAGAAGATAGGTAGAGGTACAGTAGAATGGTGGTAGAGGATACAGATGTCATACAGGACACACAAACACTGGGAGGGAAGGAGTGCCTGGGGTTCAGAGTTCATTGTAGCGTGTCCAGGTGACCTGAACCGGCAGGAGCACAATCTGTTCCGGGCCGAGTGGACTCATTAAATCGAGCAAAATACTAGTTTGTTTACTTGTTTGTTTACTTGTTTGTTTATTTCAACTACAGAAGCATACAAAGGGTTTGTTTGTCCCCTAGTCTAGCAAAGCAGGATACCCTAATACACAGATAGTGCTACATTCTCTAAAAGTGCACAGACAGCATGAATTAGCACACTCATATTAGAGTATAGATGGCATGAGCTGGAGTTGTGTGTGTGTGTGTGTTCTATATTGCTCTACAGTGTAGGGCAGGTAGCCTAGCAGTTAAGAGCGTTGGCCCAGTAACCAAAAGGTTGTTGGCTCGAGTCCCCGAGCCGACTGGGTGAAAAATCTGTCAATGTACCCTTGAGCAAGGCACTAACCCTGGATAAGAGTGTCTGCTAAATGACTAAAATGTAAACAAAAAAATAAAAATATATATTGTGTAGGGGAAATGCATCATTCGGTCAGTAGATGGCGATCTTGACATTGAAAGCTTGTTGGGTTTTCCCAGTTCAGTGCACTGCTATAAACAACCTGAACACACACAATCAGGTGAAGTGAGTAAACACACACTCAGCAGAGCACAAGCAGTCTGCTCTGTCCCACAGGGCCCTATATAGTGCACTACTTTTGAGCAAAGCCCTATGGGCCCTGGTCAAAAGTAGTGCACTACATAGGGTGCCATTTGGGATGCAAAAACTGTGACCGATGTTATCAAAGAGTCAATAGACATTTCTTTGTTTTCCAGTCCATTTTCCAGCCCATGTTAGATAGTGTGGCAGGCTCTAGGTACTGTAAGAGACGTTGGTGGAATGTGTGTGCATGGAACAAAGCTGTGGTGCGTCAACAACAAGACAAAGCAGCTGTCACAAATACACTGCAGACTGCAGCACCACACTGCCTTAGGCCTGGTACTCTCTCTCTCTCTCTCTCTCTCTCTTTCTCTCTCTCTCTCTCTCTCTATCTCTCTCTCTGTGTGTGTGTGTGTGTGTGTGTTTCACTCTCTTTCTCTTTCTCTCTGTCAGTCTCTTTCTTCAGCCATCTTTTTATCTCCTGCAAACACACACACACACACACACAAATACACACAAATGCACACAAACAAATGCAGACAATTAGACTCTGTAATCAAATGACACTGGTTGTGGGGTTGTGAGCAGCCGGTGGGGGGGGGGAGAGATGCTGCTATTTGGCAACACCATGCCCCTGTCTGGTGAGAGAGCTTGACTTTGACAAATAAAACAAGATAAGCCGTGAAAAGAGGTCTGATTTAGTCTGCTGGAGGGTTCTGGGTCATTCCGCTACTTGACAACAACCTCTGTGTGTTTGCACAACAACAATACATGTAATACACAGCAGCTCGATCTGTGTTGCTTTCTACCCAGACTGCTCTTCCATAGTGTGTGTATGCAGAGAGGTCTTTGGACTGCTCACTCCCTCGACTGATTGGCAATAAGTGGTGAAGTTTACACCCAGCCAGACCAGCGTTGTGACATAACCCCCTGCCAGCCTGACTCAGGAAACCTCACTGTGAGCAATAAACAGCTTAGCGCTTCCATCCATGCTCCTGCCACCTATTATAGTTTGTGTTGTTCTTTTTGTTTGTCCCATTTAAGAGTCAGCATTAAGTTTCTTGATCCACAGACGCCTGTATCCATTTGATCCTTGGTATTGGAAGAAAAAGCTGACAGGAATTTGGGAGGTTGAGACTGACTCAGTCACAAGGTGCTTTAGGCATTATAACCAGAGACACTGAATTGGATCTGCTCACCAGAGTGTGACAGAACAGCCTCCCTAAGCACATGTAGGACTAAAATACGATGAGATATGGCTCTATATAGAAAACGGGCCAGAGCTTGAAATGAAATACGGGGTAACGCTTTTCTTAATGCATTATGATGTCTTTCTAATATTCAAATGTTATTAAATGTGGTCCTCTGTAGCTCAATTGGTAGAGCAAGGCGCTTGTAACGCCAGGGTAGTGGTTTCGATCCCCGGGACCACCCATATGTAAAAATGTATGCACACATGACTGTAAGTCGCTTTGGATAAAAGCGTCTGCTAAATGGCATATTATTATTATTAAATGTAAATGTTATATTAAAATGGCATATACACTGAGTATACCAAACATTAGGAACACCTTCCTAATATTGAGTTGCACCCCCCCCTTTTGACCTCAGAACAGTCTCAATTCATTGGAGCATGGACTCTACAAGGTGTTGAAAGCGTTCCACAGGGATACTGGCCCATGTTGACTCCAATGCTTCCCACAGTTGTGTCAAATGGGCTGGATGTCAATTGGGTGGTGGCCCATTCTTGATACACACGGGAAACTGTTGAGTGTGAAAAACCCAGCAGCTTTGCAGTTCTTGACTCAAACCGGTGCGCCTGGCACCTACTACTATACCACGTTCAAAGCCACTTAAATATTTTGTCTTGCCCATTCACCCTCTGAATGGCCCACATACACAATCCATGTCTCAAGGCTTAAAAATCCTCCTTTAACCTGTCTCCTCCCCTTCATCTACACTGACTGAAGTGGATTTAACAAGGGACATCAGTAAGGGATCATAGCTTTCACCTGGATTCACCTGGTCATTGAAAGAGCAGGTGTCCTTAATGTTTTGTACACTCAGTGTATAATGCATTGTAAGACCTCCTAAGCATGTATAACCCACTTATAATATATTATAATCATCTCATAATGATCCTGATGAAATACTTTCCATTTTAAGTCAGTTGACATTTTGGAGGTGCTTAGCTAGATGGTAATTTTGTCACTGTACCACGATTTCACCTGCTGCAGTGAGTCATCTGTGTTTTGGTCAGGCATGGGTAAGGCTTGGTCAGCCATCCTGGCAGGGTGACAGCTGAGCTGCTTATGGGCTTTAAGTGCCAAGCTGCCGCCCGTGATAAGGTGGCCAGCCTAGCTGGCGTACTCTCTGACGCCTTACCCTCTCCAAGTCACTCTGATTGGACTTGCTGTGTTAATCTGAACAGGTTTCAAACCGGTTCTTTGGCTGCGGTGCCCGAGCTCAAGTAGCTCTGGCTCGGGTTTACCAACTGCTGCTACTACTAGGGCCAGATACAGTGTGATACTGTTCTCTCTCTCTCTCTCTCTCTCTCTCTCTCTCTCTCTCTCTCTCTCTCTCTCTCTCTCTCTCTCTCTCTCTCTCTCTCTCTCTCTCTCTCTCTCTCTCTCTCTCTCTCTCTCTCTCTCCTCTCTCTCTCTCTCTCTGCACAGCCAGATGTGTAGTTACTGTCTACTCAGCTCTGGGTGTCTGTGTCTTAGACATCTGCGAGTCCTTTTCCCAGAAGCTCTCTGTTGTTATTGTCTGTCAAACCCAGAGGTTATTTATTTTAGCCATCCTCTCGAAAGTTTACCTGAACATCATCATTTCCAATGTTTGAGTTATTTTGAACTTGTTCAAATAACTCTTTCAAAACTTTGGGAGTTTTTTTACTTGTTACACAACCAATGTTGATGTGATGATGAACTCTACTCTAGTATTGACAGTGTGTCGTTGGGAGAAAAGTACTGAGATGGATCGATTGTTTCTTCAATAAATGTGCAGAAACCAATATGTACTTTTTCATCGCAACACAGCAGGAGCCGCTGAAACAGTATAGGAGTGGTAAAACAAAGAGCAGTGAGACAGAATAAATCAAATCTCCAATTACATCTTTATTCTCTCATTTATGGATTTAAAGTTGCCCTGGTTTGCACACAGTATGTAGACATATTGAGCTTTTACACTGATTCTACCCTTGTGTCCCCCTTGGCTGGAGTTCAGGTGTTAGTTTAGTGTTAGTGTTATATTGAACGGGGGGGGGGTGCTGCATTGAGTTGAATTGCATTGACTCAGCATACTGAGCACTGACCCCTTCCCTCACAGTACTGTACATTACCCCATGGGTGTGCCCCAAACGGCACCCTTGGCTCTGATCAAAAGTAGTGCACTATGGGAAAAGGAATGAGATGGAAAGAGAGAGACTGTTTCTTCTGCTGTTTCCTGCATTACTGGATCACTTTATCGAGACTGAGGATATAGACAGAATATAAAGATCCTATAGTACATAGAGTTCTGTACATACTTGAGTTGTTTATTGTTCAGTCAAAGAGACTTCATCGGATGATCAATATGGAGGCCCAGATAGTGTAGCCTGGATGAGTGGCTGCATTATAGAATGCAATCAATCCTATAGACACAAGGAACTGTGTTTTCCACTAAAATACCTTTGCATGTATGTAATGAATAGTAAATGCACAAACGAATGACCCTCCATGACTGCACAACACATTAGGAAGAAGTCATTTACAGGCCTTAAAGATCTGACGATATGAGAGAGAGAGGCTGACGTTAGCCAGGCTTGATATGGATCAAGCCGCAAAGCAATAGAGGCTTATCAGTTTCCCTTTCCGTTATCAAGTTCCTGTCTGAACTGATGGATGTGGGGTGAGTCTGCACAGGGAAAGAGCCATTGGGCTATATTCTATCAGATCCATACCAGCCGACACCCGCATAGCGGTTGTTTTGATAATGTCGGAGGTGGAACTGCGTTAGAGCTGTCCAATCCACAAGCGGCTCCCGGCATTATACCTAAAGCGGACATTGCCATTGGCTGTATGGAGTCACATTAAGAGAAATCCCATTCAGCCTTGTTTACAAGTGTGAACACTGGAATGTGAGATGTTATCTACACCTCGATCAGGCTGATAGAAATCCTCATTATTTTGTTTAATGATTTTCAAATTGAGCGTCATTATTTCTATATAGCCTACACTTTCTCGTTCCGAACTTCTAATGCGAGTGGGATGGGTGTGGCTTCGTGACAATGATCACAAGAGCATCTAATCACTGATTTGACAGCGCAGCTACACCTCCGACACTTCCAAATCATCAGCTCTGCGGGTGTCGGCTATCACCGGTAAACGCTTTATCTGATTGAATCTAGGCCAGGGATGGGCAACTGTCCCCCAGTTCCCCCTTCTGTAGGCCCGCAATCAATATTTTTTGGTGGAACTCAGTCAGGGTCTCAACTTACTGTTGAGAGTTATAATAATAGAATACACAAGGTCAGGGGCGTCATGCACCCAAAAATCTGAGGGGGGCACAAAGTACATGTTGTTGTAGGGAGGTGGTCTGAGACTTTTGCCATAATCATTATACCTAATTGTATGCCATAAATGTATATTTTCCTGCATATGTTATCTAAACTTTACCTGTTCGATAGTCATTTTAATTAATGATCCACATAGATTTTTTAAGAATGTTATGCTTTAGGAGTTTAGTACAACTGCCACACTGGTATATAGTATTATAACCCAAGAATTAAAGCAATTTTAGTCAGTGTACATAGCCGCGGGAAGTAGGGGTGCTGAGGGTGCTGCAGAACCCCTTGAAAAATCAGAATTAAAAAATCAGAATTAAAAAATCTCACTAAATTAGTGCACTGGGCCTTTACTAGTTCTCTATTAGCGGACTGATATACCCGTATGTAGCGCAGGCAACGACTCAGGCTGTTTACCATTGAAGTTCCGGTCTACTTAAGGGGGGTGCTCTCCCATAGACACTAATGCGATAGCAGCTGAGTCTGGTCAGAGAGGAAGAGGCAAAGCGAGAGGGATAACTGGGCCCAAAATCTTCTCTTTCACTCACCAAGCAATTTGTTTTATGGAGGTCACTAACCACGTTTCAATCCATAGTTTTTATGTGAGTAAAGACATGCTGTATAAAAAAAAAATCACGACAGCTGTGATGGAAACAGGTAGTTTCGGTACAATTTTATAAATGCCGACAGATAATTTGTTCGTTCGACATGGTGGGATCTTTTTGTGTCTGTAAATTTAATTATATGAGAAATAGTGGTGGAAACGCCTTTATGCCCAAATATTGATATAATAACCATCATATCGAAGTAAACTTGGAGTCATGCGATGATATGGCGTGTGGTCCTCCCTGTGATGAGGGGGTGTTGAAGGAGTCAGGCGCAGGAGGGTAAATCACAGAATAACAGGCTTTAATCCGCAAAATACAGGTTTACGCAGAAATGCGTCAAACACACTCCAGGGCACAAAACAGGCACACTGGAAAATACAAGGCACAAGGGAAATACTCCCATCGATACAAAATACGTGAGCTCCACCGAGCTTCACTAACCTCCACAATAAACAATCACCCACACAGACAAGGAAGCAGAGGAAATACTTACACAATGACTAATGAGGGATAAGGACCAGGTGTGTGTGATTGAAGACAAGACAAATGGAGTGATGATAAATGGATCAGCAGTAGCTAGTAAGCCGGTGACGGCGAACGCTGAAACCTGCCCGAACAAGGAGGGGAGGCAGCCTCGGCGGAAGTCGTGACAGTACCCCCCTCCTTGATGCGCGGCTCCAGCAGCGCGCCGACCCCGGCCTCTGGGACGGCCAGGAGGATGCGGAGCAGGGCGAGCCGGATTGTGACGGTGGAAATCCCGTAACATGGAGGGATCGAGGATATCCCTCACCGGGACCCAGCACCGTTCCTCCGGACCGTACCCCTCCCACTCCACAAGGTACTGAAGGCCCCCCACCCGACGCCTCAAATCCAGGATGGAACGGACATAGTACCCCTCGATGTCCAGAGGAGGTGGAGGGACCTCCCGCACCTCAGACTCCTGGAGCGGACCAGCTACCACCGGCCTGAGGAGAGACACATGAAACGAGGGGTAAATACGGTAATCAGGGGGAAGTCATAACCTATGTGACCTTGTTGACTCTCCTCAGGACTTTGAACGGCCCCACAAACCGCGGGCTCAGCTTCCGGCAGGGCAGACGGAGGGGCAGATTCCGGGTCGAGAGCCAGACCCGATCCCCCGGTACAAAGACGGGAGCCTCACTGCGGTGGCGGTCAGCGTTGGCCTTCTGACGACGCACAGCAGGAGCCTCGGTCTGGCTCTGGTGCCACGGTGCCAGAACCGGTTGGTAACCTAGAACACACTTTAAAGGCGTTAGGTTAGTGGAGGAGTGGTGGAGAGAGTTCTGGGCATATTCTGCCCATGGCAAGAACACCGACCGCTCCCCCGGCTGGTCCTGGCAGTAGGACCGCAGGAACCTACCCACGTCCTGATTTACCCGTTCCACCTGCCCATCATGACCGAGACCCCTAGACATCCATGTACGCCTTCCAGACCTTGGACGTGAACTGGAGACCTCGGTCAGACACTATATCCTCTGGTACCCCGTAGTGCCGGAAGACGTGTGTAAACAGGGCCTCCGCATTTGCAGAGCCGTTGGGAGACCGGGCAGAGGAAGGAGGCGGCAGGCTTTTGAAAAGCGGTCCACAACGACCAGGATGGTGGTGCTACCTTGGGAGAGGGGAAGATCAGTTAGAAAATCAACACTTAGGTGAGACCATGGTCGTTGTGGAACTGGTAAAGGTTGTAACTTACCAGCTGGGAGGTGCCTAGGTGCCTTACTCTGGGTGCACACTGAGCAGGAGGAGACATACACCCTCACGTCCTTAGCCAAGGTAGGCCACCAGTATTGTCCGGTCAGGCAGCGCACTGTACGGCCGATACCTGGGTGACCAGAAGAGGGTGACATGTGTGCCCAGTAGATCAGACGATCACGGATAAGAACAGGCACGTACTGTAGCCCATCTGGACACTGAGGTGGAGAGGGATCCGTGCGTAATGCCTGCTCTATATCCGCATCCATCGCCCATACTACCGGCGCCACAATGCAAGAGGCCGGCAGTATGGGGGTGTTGTTGCTGGGCCTCTCCTCTGTGTCATACAGCCGGGACAGTGCGTCTGCCTTCACGTTCCTCGTACCCGGGATGTATGATAGAGCGAAATCAAACCGGGTGAAGAAGAGGGCCCACCTGGCTTGGCGAGGATTCAGCCCCCTTGCTTCCCGGATGTACTCCAGGTTACGGTGGTCCGTCCTGACGAGTAAAGGGTGTTTCGCCCCCTCGAGCCAATGCCTCCACATGGTCAAGGCTTGGATAACAGCCAACAGCTCCCGATCACCAACACCGTAGTTCTGCTCCGCCGGGCTGAGCTTCTTCGAGAAGAATGCACAGGGGCGGAGCTTGGGTGGGGTACCCGAGCGTTGAGACAGGACAGCTCCTATCCCAACCTCGGAAGCATCCACCTCCACTACGAACGGTAGTGATGAATCGGGGTGGGCCAGTACTGGGGCTGAGGTGAACAGACCCCGCAGTTTGCTGAAGGCCAGGTCAGCCTCAGCAGACCAGCGGAGCCGGGACGGCCCACCCTTCAACAGGGAGGTAATGGGAGCTGCGACCTTGCCAAAGCCCCGGATAAACCTCCGATAGTAGTTGGCAAAGCCAAGGATGCGCTGTACCTCCTTAACCGTGGTTGGAGTCGGCCAATTACGCACGGCTGAAATGCGATCTCCCTCCATCTCCACACCTGAGGTGGAAATGCGGTATCCAAGGAAGGAGACAGACTGCTGGAAAAACATACACTTCTCTGCCTTAGCATAAAGGTCATTTTCCAACAGTCGGGCCAGCACCTTGCGAACCAGGGACACATGCTCGGCGCACATAGCGGAATACACCAGGATGTCATCGATGTAGACCACTACACCGCGACCAAGCATGTCCTGAAACAGCTCATTCACAAAGGACTGGAAAACTGAGGGAGCATTCATCAGACAATAGGGCATCACCAGGTATTCATAATGCCCCGTGGTTGTGCTGAATGCTGTCTTCCACCCATCTCCTTCTCGGATACGTACCAGGTTTTACGCACTCCTGAGATCTAATTTGGTGAAGAAGCGCGCCCCATGCATTGATTCAATCACTGAGGGGTAGAGGATAACTAAATCTTATCGTTTCCCTGTTCAGTGGTCGATAATCAACGCACGGGCGCAGACCTCCGTCCTTCTTCTTCACAAAGAAGAAACTCGAGGAGGCGGGTGAAGTGGAGGGACGTATATACACCTGGCGCAGGGACTCGGTGACATATGTCTCCATAGCCACCGTTTCAGCCTGTGACAGGGGGTATGTATGACTCCTGGGAGGTACAGCATCTACCCAGAGGTTTATCGCGCAATCCCCCGCCCGATGAGGTGGTAACTTAGTCGCCTGCATTTGGAGAACGCTTGCGCCAGATCGAGTTATTCAGGGAGAATGTGCACGGTAGAGGTACTGTCTGGACTTTCCACCGTGGTTGCACCAATGGAAACACCTAGACACCTACCCTGACACTCTCGCGACCACCCCGTGAGAACCCTCTGCGGCCATGAGAAGCTGGGGTTGTGGAGTGCTAGCCAAGGGATACCTAATACCACAGGGAAAGCAGGAGACTCAATAATGGAAAAAGTAACCTGCTCATAATGAGTCTCCTGGGTAATCATGGTGACTGGTGCAGTAACTTCTTAACCAACCCGGACCCTAATGGTCGACTATCAAGTGCTCTGATGGGGCGTGGAATGGATAGGGGAATCAATGGAATGCCTATACGGTGTGCGAATGCCCTGTCCAAAAAGTTCCCAGCTGCGCCTGAATCAACTAGCGCCTTACACTGGGGAACTACCATGTGCTCAGGAAAGGAGATGTGTATTTTATAGTGCACAGCAGAGGGCTCTGAACGAGTGTGGGTGTTCGATACCTGGGGTGATGCGAGAGTGCCCTGCCTGCCACCTCCAAACCCAGAAGAGCGTTGATGAAAATGTGTGGTGAAATGTCCCTTCGCGCCACCAGTGTGGCACTGGCGCTGTCGTGTTCCGCTCTCTCGGCTAGCGGTTCCACCCATCTCCATCGGTTCTGGATCCGAGTCGGCCGGGATGGAAACGGGCAGACCTCCTCCAGGACGTCCTCTGGTTGCCAGCAGGTTGTCCAAACGAATGGCCATGTCCACCAGTTGCGAGAAGGACAACATGGTGTCCCGGCAGGCTAGCTCCCGTCGGACGTCCTCTTGCAGATGGCACCAGAAATGGTCGATCAGGGCCCGCTCTTTCCACCCGGACCCAGCTGCCAGAGTTCGAAACTCCAATGCGAAGTCCTGCGCAGTCTTCGTCCACTGCCTCAGGTGGACCAGCCGCTCGCCCGCCTCTCAACCCTCGTGCGGGTGATCGAAGACCGCCCGGAAGAGGCGCGCGAACTCCCCGTAGTTCTCCAATGCGGCTCCTCTTTCGTTCCACACCGCGTTGGCCCACTCCAGGGCTTTCCCCGAGAGGCAGGAGACGAGGGCGGACACCCTCTCCTGCTCCGATGGGACCGGCCGAATGCTGGAGAAGTAGAGCTCCAGTTGGAGAAGGAATCCTTGGCACAGCGCCACTGTCCCGTCAAACTCCCGTGGTCGGGATATCTGGATCCCTCCGGGTGCTGGGGTGTAGGTGGCGGGATCCGGTTGGTCAGCTGGTCTCGACGGATCGGGCTCTCTCCTCTCCAGGTGTTGGACGACCTGAAGAACCCGACCCATTGCTTCACCCAAGCTGGCTAGCATAGTTGAATGCTCCTAGACCCGTTCCACGACTCCAGGCATGTGCGTCTCTCCCGCTGACTCCATGTCTGGGTGGGTGATTCTGTGATGAGGTGGTGTTGAAGGAGTCAGGCGCAGGAGGGTAAATCACAGAATAACAGGCTTTAACCCGCAAAATACAGGTTTATGCAGAAATGTGTCAAACACACTCCAGGGCACAAAACAGGCGCACTGGAAAATACAAGGCACACGGGAAATACTCCCGTCAATACAAAATACACGAGCTCCACCGAGCATCACTAACCTCCACAATAAACAATCACCCACACAGACAAGGAAGCAGAGGGAACACTTATACAATGACTAATGAGGGATAAGGACCAGGTGTGTGTGATTGAAGACAAGACAAATGGAGTGATGATAAATGGATCGGCAGTAGCTATTAAGCCGGTGACGGCGAACGCCGAAACCTGCCCGAACAAGGAGGGGAGGCAGCCTCGGCGGAAGTCGTGACACTCCCACTAGGACTTGGGAAACCATGTAGTTTATTAGGCTACAGATTAAATAATCATTGCCTGGTCAAGTCAGTGTGCCCCCTCCGCAAAATACTGCTGACAAATGTGGGCTTAAATATAACTGTCACGGTTTACTAAGCCAGAACCCAGAAGCAGACCAGGACAAGGTGAGTTGAAACGAAGGTGAGTATTTATTTAACAGATTCAAAAAACGATGTAGAATAATCCAGGGGACAGAGCGGGCGGCGGAGATGAGTTGGTGGAGGTGCAGTGGCAGATCCAAGAATGGCTCGGCAGCCGCCGACAACCAGGCAGGGGTTGGGTGAAGGTTCCGGGAGATTGACTGCAGATAGAAACAAAACGGAGGTAAGTACACGGCAAGCCAACAAGGTGCAAAACAACAAAACTAACGCTAGAAACTCCAAGGCTGATACACTGACAAACATACTGTTCATGGCTAACGATCCGGCAGGAAATGGATGTCAGGTCAGGGCTTAAGAAGGGTGATGATCAGGACCAGGTGTGCAGACCGCTGATGAGATGCAGGTGCGGTTAATCGGGAGATCTCCCGCCTAGCAACGTCGCCCGGCAACCAGGCCGGGAGCGTTCACGAACCCTCAGGAAACTGGAGATTCCGAGCAGAAAAATGGCAACACAGGCAGGAACCGACTCAGGATGCAGGGTTCATGACAGTACCCCCCCTCCGACGAACGCCACCGGGCGGACTACCCGGAGCGCCAGGATGGAGGCGGTAGAAGTCAAGAAGGAGATCAGCATCAAGAATCTGGCACCGAGGAATCCAACTCCTCTCTTCAGGACCATACCCCTCCCAGTCCACGAGATACTGGAAACCCCGGCCCCGCCGTCTGGAATCCATAATGCGGCGCACCGTGTAGGCAGGACCACCTCCGATCATCCGAGGGGGAGGAGGAGGAGGCGGAGGGGGTAACAGAGGACTGAGGAGAACAGGCTTGAGGCAGGAGACATGAAAGGTGGGATGGACTCTGAGCGTTCTAGGTAACTTGAGTCGAACCGCAACAGGATTGATCACCTTCTCCACCACAAACGGACCAATGAACTTCGGTGACAGTTTCTTAGACTCAGTCCGCAGAGGAAGATCCCGTGTGGCCAACCAGACCCTATCTCCGATGGTATAGGTGGGGGCGGGAATCCGGCGATGATTCGCCTGGAGCTGATACCGGTCAGAAACTCTAAGGAGGGCCTTTCTGGCCCGATGCCAGGTCCGGTAGCAACGAAGAATGTGGGCCTGAACAGAGGGCACTGAGAGATCCTTCTCCTGAGAAGGAAACAAGGGAGGTTGGTAGCCATACAGGCACTGGAAGGGAGACATCCCAGTGGCAGATGTAGGGAGAGTATTGTGGGCATACTCAACCCAAGGCAACTGAGAGACCCAGGAGGTGGGGTTGGAGGAGACAAGGCAGCGTAGCGTGGATTCCATCTTCTGGTTGGCTCTCTCCGCCTGACCATTAGATTGGGGGTGAAAACCAGATGTGAGACTGACTGTAGCTCCAATGGCCAAACAGAAAGACTTCCAGACAGCAGAGGTAACCTGAGGGCCACGGTCGGAAACTATGTCACTGGGCAATCCGTGGACCCTGAAAACCTCCCTAACCAGGATCTCGGACGTCTCAGAGGCCGAGGGAAGCTTGGAAATGGGCACAAAGTGGGCGAACTTGCTGAATCTGTCCACGATAGTCAGAATGACCGTGTTCCCCTCAGAAGAGGGAAACCCAGTGACAAAGTCCAGGGCCAGATGCGACCATGGTCGCCGGGGAATAGGGAGGGGGTGAAGTAGTCCAGAGCTGGGCCGATTGGCACTCTTATTCTGCGCACACACTGGACAGGCAGCAACAAACCTCCGAGTATCTTCTCCCATGGCAGGCCACCAAAATCGTCTGCGAAGTAACGCCATCGTCCGAGCCACGCCAGGGTGACAAGCCATCTTGCTGGCGTGGGACCTTTGGAGGACAGCAGAACGAACCGACTCAGGCACAAACAAACGACCGGGTGGACCGTTACCGGGACCGGGCTGCGTCCGAATGGCCGCCATAACCTCCTCCTCAATCCTCCACATAACTGCTCCCACGACACAGTTCCGGGGAAGAATCGTCTCGGTCTTGGCCCCACTCTCCTCCGTCTTGGAGAACATCCGGGACAAGGCGTCCGCCTTGCCGTTCTTAGACCCAGGTCGGAACGTCAGGGAAAAATTTAAGCGTCCGAAAAACAAAGCCCACCTGGCCTGACGGGAGTTGAGACGTCTAGCCGATTGCACGTAAGCAAGATTCTTGTGATCGGTCCAGACAATAAACGGTTGCTCCGCCCCCTCCAACCAGTGGCGCCACTCCTCCAAGGCAAGCTTCACCACGAGAAGCTCCCGGTTACCCACATCGTAGTTCCTCTCCGCAGACGAAAGACGACGAGAGTAGTAGGCGCAGGGATGGAGTTTCCCGTCAGTGGAGCATCGCTGGGACAGGATGGCGCCAACCCCCACATCAGACGCATCCACTTCCACGACGAAATGACGGGCCGTGTCAGGTTGAGAGAGAAATGGTGCGTTGGTGAATCGCCTCTTCAAATCCAGGAACGCTCGGTCCGCCTCAGGATTCCAACGGAAGGTCCTGGTACTGGAAGTCAGGGCAGTTAAAGGAGCGGCCACACGGCTGTAATCCCGGATGAATCTGCAATAGAAATTCGCAAACCCCAGAAACCTCTGGAGCTGCAATCTCGTACCGGGCTGGGCCCATTCCAGAACCGCCCTAACCTTCTCCTGGTCCATCCTAATCTCTCCCCTGGAGATGATGTACCCGAGGAAGGATGTAGTGTGGGCGTGAAATTCGCACTTCTCGGCCTTCACGAACAGGTGATTCAATCGCTGCCGAACCTGCCTGACATGCTGGACGTGGCTGGAAGGTTCCTTCGAGAAGATAAGAATGTCATCCAGGTAAACAAACACAAAGAGACCGATCATATCTCTCAGGACATCATTCACCATACTCTGGAACACTGCTGGAGCATTGGTCAGTCCAAACGGCATCACCTGATACTCGAAGTGACGCATCGGTGTATTGAAACCCGTCAACCACTCGTCCCCCTCTCTGATCCGGACCAGGTGATACGCATTGCGTAGGTCTAGCTTGGTGAACACAGTAGCACCCTGTAAGGAGTCGAAGGCAGAGCTCATCAAGGGCAGGGGATACTTGTTCTTGACCGTGATATCATTCAACCCCCGATAATCAATACACGGTCGAAGAGAGCCATCCTTCTTACCCACAAAGAAGAATCCTGCCCCCAGAGTTGATGACGAGGGACGAATGAGACCAGCAGCTAGGGACTCCTTGATGTAGGTCTCCAAAGCCTCACGTTCAGGTCGGGAGATGCTGTATAACCGTCCCTTGGGATAGACAGCTCCAGGGAACAGGTTTATGGCACAATCATATGGTCGGTGGGGAGGGAGTGACAGAGCCTTCTGCTTACTGAACACTTCCCCCAAATCGTGATATGTCTCGGGAACCAGGGACACATCTGGGGGTTTAGCCTCAATCACCTGACTGGGAACAGAATGAGAACAGGCAGTCTTGAGGCAGTTAGCATGACAATCAAGGCTCCAACTAGTTACCTTGCCAGTCACCCAATCGAACGTGGGATTGTGTTCTTTCAGCCAGGGGTATCCAAGGACCAGAGGAACATGGGAAGAAGGCAGAATGAAGAATGAGATCACCTCAGAATGATTCCCTGACAACAGCATCTTAACCGGTTCAGTCCTCATCGTGATACGTGCCAGACTACTGCCGTTCAGAGTGGTAGCTTCAATGGCTTCCGGTAATCGCTCCTTGGAAAGCCCCAGCTGTTCCACCACTTCGGCATCAATAAAGCTTCCATCGGCACCTGAATCGACGAAAGCGTTAATCGCTAAACTCTGATTCCTGTTCATGAGGGTAGCCGGGAAACGGGGTCTGACAGAGGTATTGAGAGGTTGAAACTGGCTCGCTAAAAGTCCTCCCAACTTTAGCGAGCCGAGCAGTTTGACGACCGCCGGGAACAAGTGGAGATGTAATGTCCCGAACTACCACAGTAAAGGCAGCAGTTGGTCTTACGTCTATGTTGGCGCTCCTCCTTGGTTAACCCGTGCCGCCCCACTTGCATGGGTTCAGAATCTGGAGGCAGGACCTCTCCACTAATCCTGTGTGGTGGACAATGATCGACGTATTCTGGTCCACCCCCTGACCCGACTGGGAACTGAGAAGCTGATTGATTGGACGGGCCCCATTGCTTCTCCCTCCTTCTCTCTCGAACTCTGTTATCCACCCGAATAGACAAGGCTACCAAGCTGTCCAGGTCACTAGGCTCCGGATAGGAGATCAACTCATCCTTGAGCTGCTCCGACAGCCCCTGGTAAAAGGCCGCTTGCAGAGACTCCTCATTCCACCCACTCTCCACAGCCAAAGTCCTGAACTCGATCACGAAGTCGGCAACGCTGTGAGTTCCTTGGCGAAGCGAAAACAGGCGCCTAGCTGCGTCCATACCTCGGACGGGATGGTCAAATAGCTTCCTCATCTCGGCCGTGAACTCCTGGTATGAAGCCATGCAGGTGTCCTGTCGTTCCCAAACGGCTGAAGCCCACTCCAGAGCTCGACCACGCAGCAACTCAATGACAAAGGCTATCCTAGCCTTGTCTGTGGCATAAGAGTGGGGCTGTAAATCGAACACTAATCCACACTGCATGAGGAAAGAACGGCATCTTCCCAACTCCCCCTCATATTTATCAGGCGTCGGAACCTTGGGCTCACGGAAGGGCACAGCTCCAGAAGCGGCAGGCGAGATGGGTGAAACCGGTCGTGGATTCTCCACCGGCAAACTGAGCTGAGCCTGGATCTTCGTCAGACTGGTAGAAAAGTTCCGAACGGACAATGCTATCTCCTGTAGTGCCGTGCTATGTTGTCCCAACATCTTCACCTGATGGGTAATGGCATGGCGAACAGAGTCCAGGTCCGCTGGGTTCATTTCTGGCCGGATCGTTCTGTCACGGTTTACTAAGCCAGAACCCAGAAGCAGACCAGGACAAGGTGAGTTGAAACGAAGGTGAGTATTTATTTAACAGATTCAAAAAACGATGTAGAATAATCCAGGGGACAGAGCGGGCGGCGGAGATGAGTTGGTGGAGGTGCAGTGGCAGATCCAAGAATAGCTCGGCAGCCGTCGACAACCAGGCAGGGGTTGGGTGAAGGTTCCGGGAGATTGACTGCAGATAGAAACAAAACGGAGGTAAGTACACGGCAAGCCAACAACGTGCAAAACAACAAAACTAACGCTAGAAACTCCAAGGCTGATACACTGACAAACATACTGTTCATGGCTAACGATCCGGCAGGGAATGGATGTCAGGTCAGGGCTTAAGAAGGGTGATGATCAGGACCAGGTGTGCAGACCGCTGATGAGATGCAGGTGCGGTTAATCGGGAGATCTCCCGCCTAGCAACGTCGCCCGGCAACCAGGCCGGGAGCGTTCACGAACCCTCAGGAAACTGGAGATTCCGAGCAGAAAAATGGCAACACAGGCAGGAACCGACTCAGGATGCAGGGTTCATGACAATACCGTTTAGTAATTAATTGAACATCTGAAAAATCTAATAAAAACAGGACAAATCTGATGGCGCACGTGCCCCTGTGCCCCCTATGGGCATGACGCTTCTGCAATTTCTAAATTTGGTTGTGCTTCAGCAGTTTTACTCTTGTTATGTCAGTCACTGACAATCACTCAATTAGCACGTCAGCTAAAAATTTTTTGATTGGTAAGTTAGTCTAGCCATGTATCTAAACTTCTAGTAATCATGGTCGAATTACCAACCGGGGGGCCCCCATTGATTTTGTTAGTCACTCTCACTCAGATTTCATACTCAAAACATTTCTCTCCGCCCTATGACAAAATGTGTAGAATTGCAGAAAACGTGTTTTAAAACCCCACAACGCCTGGGTCAAGCACCCATTGGCCTATAACTCTATCAGTCTCTGTGTAGGTATTACCAGCTAAGCACTTTCACCTGCATTATACGAGGTGTCAATGATGTGATCTGTCTGCCAATGTACTCCCCGTACTCTCATAGCATGGATGTTATGTGTTATCTGTGGTCAAGATTGCACCTGACCAGCACTGATAACAGTTGACCCTTGGAATGGCACCTATACTCAGCCAAATGACATCAAAGCTACTGTACCTTATGTTCACTTTCCAGAGAGAATGTTACAACATGTCAGTCATGGTGGTTTTTGCCCTTTTCAAGTTCAAAGACTCTGTATCAAAGATCAAAGACAATCGAAAGACAGAAGTATCACAGTGTACCATATACAGTGTGTATGCCACAACCTAATAAACATGACATTGGGAAATTCCATGACACTGTTGGCCTGTTTCATCCACAGTGCAGTGGGGCAAAAATACTTATCTTTCACCTCTGAACCTTTTCAAAACCCATCATTACAAAATCTTCATCAGTGAGGACCTAAAAGTGATATATAAATAGGAGCTGGTGTCGGCCATTGTGCTGTGTCTTGGCTTGGCTTCCTCCTCAGGCCTATAGTCTAGCTGCACCTGCAGGTCCAGGAGCAGGGCAGGGTGGGGAGGGGGCGCTGGGGGGTTGGCGTGAGGGGCGGAGGGGACAGGACGAGGGAGTGAAGGGGAGAACAATGGCAAGGCCGCATGGTGGAACTGGAGCGAGACAGCCAGTCTGCTTGGCCTGCCGGCCAACCCAGCCCCAAGAGGAACCTCAGCGCCACACAGGAAAAGGCTTCTCTGGAGCGCCCCCACACACACACATAGAGACAGACAGACAGACAGACAGACAGACAGACAGACAGACAGACAGACAGACAGACAGACAGACAGACAGACAGACAGACAGACAGACAGACAGACAGACAGACAGACAGACAGACAGACAGACAGACAGACAGACAGACAGACAGACAGACAGACAGACAGACAGACAGACAGACAGACAGACAGACAGACAGACAGACAGACAGACACAGCCATCCTGGGCCTACAAGCCCGGTACTGAACATGAGTCCAGCTCCAGGGACTTAACACACACAACCGAAAGAACAGGCAGTCCTGTCAGAGAGGGAGGGGAGGGAGGGGAGGGAAGGAGGAGAGACAGGGTTACAAAAGGTTAGAAGAACTGCTCTGCAAGGAGAGATCCACCACTAACCCCTTTTCGACCTTGATGTAGTGCTGAGGTGTACAAGATTACTGCTCACATCAGCACCCAATATCTTTGGGTTGAGAAAATAGTTATTCAACCATTGTGTTAGGTTTAAGGCCTAACACAATGGGACCTGAATGGGACTAGCTCAGTGCTTGATTTGGGCAGGAGCTTACCGTAGCTGTGTACCAGCACCTAAAATTTCTACTGCTTGAGCTCCTGTTTCTCTTATAGAATATTAGCTCAAATGTATTGTGGAGTACTTGCACCTAAATATAAACAGTACCGGTACCCAAAGGGAGTACCGGCACCTATTATAGTCCAAGTCAAGCACTTGACAAGCTGACCTGAATGGGACAACCTGGTTATGAAAATAAAGGTCAAATAAATAAAATACATACAATTTATCACAGGACAATATTTACTTTTTGTCTTCTCATCAGGAGTCGGAAAAGGAATTGAAACATGTGTCTGCATACAACTGCAGTTTTTGACCTCTTGGGTATCTTGTGGGCACAATCCAATTGCTTTGTCCTCTGTCTAAGAACTATGTGTCCCCACTGATGGATAATGGACTTGTCAAATCAACACCCATAATAAATCCACGGCAACAGGAAGAGACAGTAGAGCGATGCATAGCTGAAACGGACCAAATGTTTTGCTTGGCAAGTGAAAGAAGTGTCAGTGTGTCTCCATGGTTCCCCTCTGGGCTCATGACGGGCCAGCAAAGGTCAGCTCAAACACAATTGACTGACGCAACACACACCCACCCACACACACACACACACACACACATACATACACACACACACACACACACACACACACACACACACACACACACACTGGCCTCAATCTACGGCCCTGCAGTGTCAATCCTACACAAATTGCGCCAAACACACACAATACACTGATTCATCCAAAAACAACAGAGGCCCTCAGATTACAGTCAGTTGTGTGTCGCTGTCTACGACATAATGCCAGTGATTAACAACCACAAGAATGTGCCAAATGCTAGGAATCCCCTCTCATAGATTCTAGAACTGGAACCGGGTCATTTCTGCGTGATTCTATTGTGTTCCCTTTATGAGGTCGTCAGTACTGCTGATGCGATTGGCTGGCTGGCCCCCTTTGAGAAAAAGGAATGAGTCAGACTGTAAGACACGCAAAGGAAAAGTCTTGGTCACTGTCCGTTCATCTCCATCTTTCCCTTTAGCACATTCCCGTCTTTCCTGTATGGAACCCACTTTTTCATCCCCTTTGACCTTTGGGAGGTCACTCTCTCTCTCTCTCTCTCTCTCTCTCTCTCTCTCTCTCTCTCTCTCTCTCTCTCTCTCTCTCTCTCTCTCTCTCTCTCTCTCTCTCTCTCTCTCTCTCTCTCTCTCTCTCTCTCTCTCTCTCTCTCTCTCTCTCTCTCTCTCTCTCTCTCTCTCTCTCTCTCTATCTGCCAGCTGCTTTTGACACACGAGATTGACTGAGAAAGAAGAAAGGTTGCCCATAGCAACTGAGTGCTTAGGTCAGAACCATCAAACGCAAGACGTGTGAGACTAAGAATTGAGAAGTATGAGAGAGTGAGTCAGCATGTAGGCTATTGAGAAAAAGGAGTGATTGAGTTTTAGAGCCGAGTGTGACACGCTAAGTAGTCATTCACAGTCTGTTTTCAATTGTGTTTTATAACCCTCCTTTACAGAAGATGCCAGTAAAGATGTAATTGCTTTGTTGTGGGGAACACTTAAAACCAAAGGAGTTTTTCAGTAGATGGGATGCATGGTTCACAGAGTTACCAGAACAAATACCAGAACAAACCGGCTTTTTCCCTCCTTTATCAAGAGAGAAATTATGAGTCATGAGGGTAACTTGCGGTTGTTATAGACAGGATCTTCCCAGCTAATGCTAACTAATACTAACAGCCAGCTCACTCTTAGTTCCTCTTCTAAAGAGCATGATTAAAACCGGTCTACACTGGAATCCTTCTGATCAGAAAATCCTGCCTCTACCTCCCTCTCACTCTCTCACTTCCTGTCACCATGGCAATGGCCCCAACACAGAGGCTAGAAGGTCTGTTGACATCAAAGCGTTGCAGCACTGAGCTGTATGAAAGGGAGGAAGAGAGTGGGAGAGGACAGCCCTGTCACCAAGACAGCCAAGATACGTAGCTTTCTTTTTCTAAACAATTGGATAGCCTTAAAAGGAATAGAGGGAAATAAATAATGTCCTCTACAAGATGATACACAGAGCAACCGAACCGGAGCAACTGTTTTGTAAAAAACCCAAAAATGTTAACGTAGATCTCTAGCGATACTTCGCCGATATGGATTGAATCCAGACGCTAGTGTAGTGAGAGAGTAAAAGTGTGTGCATTAGCGTGCGTGTGAGTGAGAAAAGAGAGAGAGAGAGACAGAAAGAGAGAGAGAGTGTGTGTGGTGTGTTTTACGACGACCTAGCGTCAGCGTGCCTGTAGGGTCTGGCACAGGTGGATATTCACCTGAGAAATCCCCACCCTTAGGCTAGAGGCAGGGTTTCCTGTGTCTGTGGAAAGCGGTGGCACATGCCGAGGCCAGGTACAGTCAGATGTCAGATGAATCATCCCTCACCTCAGAACTGGTTTGAACCAGCAGAGAGACTACCAAAGCAATGAGATTAGCAGACACTCACTGATCCCCATGACGCCAGCTAATCCAACCCATAGCAAAACCATGATAAAAATTACAGAACCGATGAAGACCCCAAAAGTGTGTGAAAATATGTAAACTGTTATTAGACATTTTAATAGGTGGTATTGTCACTATACTGTCTGATGAAAGACAGGTAAAGGCAGTGTATTGTAGAACCTCTAACGCAGTAGGCGTAAACCCTGTAATACTACTCAAACAAGCTCTTATCTGCAGAGCGGGAATGATGAGATACACCCTAGACAAACACTGCTGTGTACAGCAGCAAACCTCCCCAGCAGAACTGGTTTGCACCGGTCTGGAGTAAGCCACATGAGGGGGAAACCCGATGAAGGTTAACCCCCCCCCCCCAAATGCCCTTATTTCAACAGAAAGACAGTGAAATAATCCACTCCATGAAATGTGTACCATGTGGACATTTCTGAGAAATTACCTATAGGTCCTAGAATACATAACTAGACATTTATTCATTGTCATCTGCTACATTTGTATCTAACACATCCACAGAACGATCAATGTGCAGTCCTGCCATCAGGTAATATACAGTACTGCCATCAGGTAAAATAAAGTCCTGCCATCAGGTAATATACAGTACTGCCATCAGGGCGCATACTTGGGTCTTATATATATATATATATATATATATATATATATATATATACGCATTTTTATCTGTCCTGTGTGAATGTTGCTGTTTATATGTTTACTATATATTTTATCTTATCTTATTTTATCGAACTTGCTACTAATTATATTATATAAGGGTGTAACTTAATGGAATTATTAAAGGATGAACCCCATTTTAGACTACATATAGCCGCCTGAAATAATTTACATTTACATTTTAGTCATTTAGCAGACGCTCTTATCCAGAGCAACTTACAGTTAGTGAGTGCATACATTTTTCAAACTATATAATGACAGTGTATTTACAAACTAAAGTGAAAGCAGGCCTATCAGAGATGATTCAAACAAAGTAATGTGATGTTGGAGTCATTTGAAATGAAAGCAAAGAGAATGGACATTATATTTCAATAATAATTTATTAAAGAAATTGCAAAAGGACATTTCATAAATGCATGTCATCATGGTGCTGTAACATTTTTGTTACAAATAAATTAGTGGCCACTAATAAACAGTGTTTATAGCAGGTATCACAAAGTTAAAAGATAAAGAGACAAGGCATATTTTTGCACCGGAACAGGCATTTTCAGGCAGTTTCTTCGGCACAGTCTCTTCTTATTATTACTATGTACCAACAAATAGGCACCTATAAGGTACACATTGAGAGTGAAGCATTCGATAGAATGCATAGTCAGTCAGGGAGAGCATCGTGTCTCCCTGTTTCTTTGTTCTGGACAACAGCCCTCTGTATTCCATTCACCTCCTTCTTTCTCCACCCAGCACGTCGTATCCAAACTAACCCGTGCATGCTACCATTACGCATGGAGTGCATCTTAATGGAATAGTCACACTTGGTTGCTTTCGAAGCAAGTGGCTTGAATTTAGGCTAAGTCCATTCGAGGAGGCTCTTTCTCGGTGACAGGTCGGCATTACATGACCAACCGCCACAGCGATATTGTTGTCCTTTTCAATTCAACTCGTTCTGCAGAGTCGAGAGAGAATGTTCAACGCAGTTTCAGCATGTGGCGAACCATGCCCACGATCTGGAAGAACTTGTCCTTCTTTCGCTGCTTGAGCGCCATCAGAGCTTTGGCCGTCTCCGCTGGGTCCTGCGTGAAGGAGAAGATGCTCCTCACCCTCTCCTCCGCTTTCTTGTCCCCCGTTTTCTCGAACAGCCTCATCACCGCGTCCTGGTTGACGTTCTCGAATATGTTGGGCACGGCCTTCTTGCGGTAGGCAGTGTCGAATTTGTTCCCGTGGACCGATGGACTGACACGGTGAGAGTCGGAGGATACAATGTAGCTAGTCATCTTGATGACTCTCTCTTGTAACGGCTGCGGTACAGTCTCCGAAACTGGTCCAGCAACTCCTTTGACTGGGGTTGTAGGAGGGAGAGAGAGCACTACTCGCCTGAGAGGGATTGGAGTGAGTGAGCGCTGTGAGCGCAGCCTGCGCTATTTAAAGGGATTATAGGGAAGCTCATGTAGTCAAGCCCCATTTACAGAAGTGACATCACTGGTTTCAGGGAACGACTGACTCTCTACGGTTGCTGTGCGCACAGCTAACCGACTGCAACAATAAACTACTTACAGTGCCTTCAGAAAGTATTCACACCCCTTGACTTTTTCCACATTTTGTTCTGTTACAGCCTACATTTTAAATGGATTCAATTGTGATTTTGTGTCACTGGCCTACACACAATACCCAATAATGTTAAAGTGGAATTATGTTTTTAGAAAGTTTTACAAATTAATACAAAATGAAAAGCTGAAATGTCTTGAGTCAATAAGTTTTCAACCCCTTTGTTATGGCAAACCTAAATAAGTTCAGGAGTAAAAATCTGTTTAACCAGTCACATAATAAGTTGATAAGTCAATAAGTTTTCAACCCCTTTGTTATGGCAAACCTAAATAAGTTCAGGAGTAAAAATCTGTTTAACCAGTCACATAATAAGTTGATATGGACTGACTTTGTGTGCAGCAATAGTGTTTAACATGACTTTTTTTTTTTAAGACTCGATGACTTGATGACAGCTTTGCACACTCTTGGCATGCTCTCAACCAGCTTCCTGAGGTAGTCACCTGGAATGCATTTCAATTAACAGGTGTGCATTGTTAAAAGTTAATTTGTGGAATTTCTTTCCTTCGTAATGCATTTGAGCCAATCAGTTGTGTTGTGACAAGGTAGGTGTGGTATACAGAAGATAGCCCTATTTGGTAAAAGACCAAGTCCATATTATGGCAAGAACAGCTCAAACAAGCAAAGAGAAACGACAGTCCATCATTACTTTAAGACACAAAGGTCAGTCAATGCGGAACATTTCAAGAACTTTGAAAGTTTCTTCAAGTGCAGTCACAAAAACCATCAAGCGCTATGATGAAACTGGCTATCATGAGGACCGCCACAGGAAAGGACGAATGCAGCCCAAATAAATGCTTCACAGTTCAAGTAACAGACACATCTCAACATCAACTGTTCAGAGGAGACTGCATGAATCAGGCCTTCATGGTTGAATTGCTGCAAAGAAACCACTACTAAAGGACACCAATAAGAAGAAGAAACTTGCTTGGGCCAAGAAACACGAGCAATGGACATTAGACCGGTGGAAATCTGTCCTTTGGTTTGATGAGTCCAAATTTGAGATTTTTGGTTCCAACCGCCGTGTCTTGGTGAACAGATGATCTCCGCATGTGTGGTTCCCACCATGAACAATGGAGGAGGAGGTGTGATGGTGTGGGTGTGCTTTGGAGTCTGTTTGATTGAGTGTGTGGACAGGTGTCTTTTATACAGGTAACGAGTTCAAACAGGTGCAGTTAATACAGGTAATGAGTGGAGAACAGGAGGGCTTCTTAAAGAAAAACTAACAGGTCTGTGAGAGCCGGAATTCTTACTGGTTGGTAGGTGATCAAATACTTATGTCATGCAATAAAATGCAAATTAATTACTTAAAAATCATACAATGTGATTTTCTGGATTTTTGTTTTAGATTCCGTCTCTCACAGTTGAAGTGTACCTATGATAAAAATTACAGACCTCTACATGCTTTGTAAGTAGGAAAACCTGCAAAATCGGCAGTGTATCAAATACTTGTTCTCCCCACTGTACATAGCACTACATTTACATTACAATTTAGCCATTCAGCAGACGCGCCCTTCCAGAGCGACCCACAGCTAGTGAATCCATCTTAACATAGCCAGGCGAGACAACCACACATCACAGTCGTATCCCAACCATGTATCACATACATAATACAATGCAAAATACAAAATGTATGTTGGTCTCTTCACAGTCGCCGTTGTGCTGTAAGGTGTTATTTTATCAGTTTTTTTATTATATGGTTTTATTGCTAGCTTGAGTTACCTGGGGTGGCAGAGAGTTCCATTTAGTAATGGCTCTATTTAATACTGTGTGTTTCCCAGCCTCTGTTCTGGACTTGGGGACTGTGAAGAGACCACTGGTTGTATGTCTTGTGTGATTACGATGAGTGTCCGAACTGTGTGCTAACTGCTTGAATAGACAGTTCGGTACCTTCAATACATCACCACCTTGCACAAAGACCAATAGTGATGCAGTCAATCTCTCCTCAACTTTGAGCCAGGAGAGATTGACATGCATGTCATTGACATTCACCTTCCATGTACATCTACGTGCAATGTGTGCTGCTCTGTTTTGGACCAACTACAATTTGCCTTTGTCCTTCTTTGCTGCACCTGACCAAACAACTGGACAGTAGTCCAGGAGTGACAAAACTAGGGCCTGTAGGACTTTTCTGATTGACTGAGATATTAAGAAAGCAGAGCAACGCCTTATCATGGACCTCTTCCCATTTTAGTAACCATTGAGTCTATATGTTTTGACCATGATAGCTTGCTATCTAGGGTGACACCCAGCAGTTTATTCTCTTCAACCTATTAGTGTTACTGTCAGTATTATTACTGCCTTTACTTTCTGAAAGATGAAAATAGGTTACATTTAAAAATTCCAGTTAGTAGCACTATAAATACCCTTCGTTACGTTTTCCAAACCAGGGGGAAGGTTTTTTTACTGGCAGGTCTAACTGGGAGGAATGGGAGCGACCTGAGACCCAGCTCCATACTGATGGCTGTTGATAACATAGTTTGCATCCCAAATGGAACCCTATTTCCAATTGGCCCTGGTCAAAAGTTTTGTAGTATTTAGGTAATAGGGTGGCATTTGGGACAGAGCCAAAGAAAGGCATTCCTCTTAGAAACATTGGAAAATATAAACTCCACATAATACACAAACCTCTAGGGCATATATCTTGTAAATACTCACTGTGAATGTTCATTGAGCTTGAACCCTCAAGCTGCACCCATTCCTTAGCATGTATGCCCTGACTGAGGGAAAGTTCCCACTGCCAATGTTATGTAGTTCACTCCCCTCGTTTGATGTATACACTCCCTTATATGGAAACAAAGGTTAGCGACTGTTACCTCTCTCAGCAATTGTTCTGGTATGTGTCTCTAGAGAAGTTGTTTAGAGAGTTGTGCCAAGGTATGGAATGCTGGTTATTTTGTCATTGTCTGTCTGTGCTGAGTGAAACAATGTACAATACACAACCCCTCACTTACATTCTGTTTCTGTACTGAGGCCCGAGGACTGTCTGTAGATTGTCTCGCCACAGGATACTTGCCTGTCTCGAGCTGGCATGGCAGTTATGACTGAGGACACAGAATATTAGCCAGGTTCCCGGAAAGGTTGAGTCAGCAAAATGACATATTTATGACCCAAAAGTACTTCAGAGCAGAGTACAGTGAAATGCCTTTCTTGCAAGCTCTAAACCCAACAATGCAGTAATCAATATGAATGTAGTACTAAAAATAACATAAGGTAGAACAAAATAGATAGAGGTAGATATGTATAGGGGTAAGGTGACTAGGCATCGGGGAATATGATAAACAGAGTAGCAGCAGTGTATATGATGATTGTGTGTGAGTGTGTGTGCATATGTGTAGAATTAGTATAAATGTGTGTGCATGTTATGTGTGTGTGAGCAAATGAAGTGAGTATGTGTGTGTGTGTGTGTGTGTGTGTGTTGGATTGTCAGTGTGCGTGAGTGTGTAGAGTCCTGTGAGTGTGCATAGAGACAGTGCAAAAATAGGGTCAACTCTGAAAGTCTGTGTAGCCATTTTGTTAGCTATTTAGCAGTCTTATGGCTTGGGGATAGAAGTTGTTCAGGAGTTGTTGGTGTCAGACTTGATGCACCGGTACCGCTTGCCATACGGAAGCAGAGAGAAGAGTATATGGCTTGGGCGGCTGGAGTCTTTAACGATTTTCCAGGCCTTCCTTTCACACCGCCTGATATAGAGGTCATGGATGGCAGGGAGCTTGTCCGCACCACCCTTTGTAGCGCCATGAAATCGAGGGCAGTGCTGTTGTCATAGTATTTGAGGGCCCATGCCATTTTAAGTCCTTAGTGATTTGGACACGAAGGAACTTGAAGAGCTTGTGAGACACAGTCAGAGACAGCCAGCGCTGCACAATGAGATCTCTTGGTGCAGTCAGCGGGGAAACGGAAGTAGGGGGGTTCGGGCCATTTCCCCCGTTCTCCCATGCACACAAGTGTCCCCGTATTAATCATAACAAAAGGGCGCTAAATTTAGCGAGGGTCAAAGGTCTTGTCATCATTCTTCCCCTTGGGGTCAACTCTGTGGAGACACTGTGGAGTCTCCTTTTCCAGACATAAGCTGTCTCCGCTTGCTTGGCAGAACAGTTTGTTATAGTTAGCCATATCTTAACGTCTGAATCATAAATGTGTCCTAGACCAACAGAGTCAATGTCCTTCTGTAGCTACCTCTATCCCCTATCCCCATGTCTTGGTATTGTCTGCATCTTGTTTTATGATGGTATGTAAGGTGCATTATATGACAGCATATGCTGCCACTGATAACCACAATCTCCTCTGTCACTAATATCAGTCAAATGTAATATTATTGGCATTGTGGCCGGTGTTATGAGCTGGCATTCTAGTGGTTAAATGAGGTAAACTGATGTTCTTTTACTTCTTCTCCATCATGTCTGTGTGTGCATGGCTTACCTAACTCTGTCAGAGCTGGAGTTCCAGTTGTACCATTGTCAGATATTCTTGCAACTCTGTCAACAGTGGATGATTTCATGCATTGTAGTTTGGGATATGATGTCAACCTGCCAGCTAACGTGGCCATGTCCTATATTAATTAATAATGTAGGCTGTGGATGTTGAATTTTTTTCCCAGTATTATCTTAGTGATGCTTTATGACAGACTGAGCAGTCTAGGACACTTCTGCGTCCCAAATGGCACCCCATTATCTATTTAGTGCACTACTTTTGACAAGGGCCCATAGGGATCTGGTTAAAAGTATTGCTCCAGCTTGCAGGGAATAGGGTGCCATTTGTGACGGAACTGAACTGTTACATAACATGTCTGCATGTTTACAGCCTAGGTTGTTTGATAGGGAGGAAAGCATTGATCAAAAAACCAATACTCAGTATTAGCCTTCTAATGGGAAGCCGGTCGAATCATATAGAGAAAACAGGAAAGGGCAAGGTTATTGGGTGTCACTCTGCAGATAACTTTGTCAAATAACTGTCAAATAAGTACGTCAAGCTGTGTGTTGTTTACTCGGCTACTGTCATTCAGAAGGGCACAGTTATGAGATACTGCATTGACATTTCATTCTCTTTGTTTTGCTGCTATAGTTCTGCCCTCCTGTAGAACCTTGTCTCAGAGCATTTTACATTATTCTGTACGTAAATCCGAGACACTCCATTTAGTATGATAGGTTAAAAAGCTAAAAAGTAGTAAGTAGTTGAAAAGTTGCTAATTAGCTAAAATGATGAAGTTGCCCGTGATGAGATTCAAACTCGCAACCTTATGGTTGCAAGACATTTGTGTTATACGCCGACCTATCCACCCCAACAATACCCTACTTTCGTTTTTGCCTTAAGTAACCGTCTGTCTTATGTAACCATACGAAACATAACATATCACACTAAATAGGGTGGAACAGATTTACGTACAGAATAATACGAAATGTTCTGAGACCAGGTTGTTCTGTACTATTTTCTAATTCTCTCAATGTACTTATATAAAACAGCATGACAAAAGATGGAGACAATTGTGCTGATCGACACAGTTCTCTTATCATATAGGGTGGGACGATTGCACTTCTGCTGTATTCACTTCTGTTATTTAAGGTGCTCTGTGCTTGTCTGACATGATATCTGACCTATCAATGACTGATTAATAAGATAAGGGAACACTACTTTATCATCAAATGCATTAGGAGTTTGACCTGCTGCTGGACATTAATACAATTAATATGTAACTCTATTGATAAACCACAATCAAAAATTAATATAAATCCACCGATTCCTATAAGAACCAATCAAAGTACCAAAGAACAATTATTATGTGGTACAAAAATGTATTATGCCAAAAATTCCCAATGAAAGCTGTTGACAACCAAATGAAATGTCCTGGGGCACAATACCAGTGACCAGTAAATACTGACTCATGGCATGTCAACCATGCTCAACAGGAAATAGAGCACAGCAGATCCAGCAACCAACCATGAGGGCCATAGTCTATGTGTACACATGGACTTCATAACACCCTTGTTTGGAAGTCTGCTTCCCTTACGGCAGGGTTCCCCAATTGGCAGCCCGCGGGGGCAGGTTTATTTGGCCCCCCAAGTTTTCTTTGAATTTGGGAAATCTGTTCCCAAGTATCTCCACTCATAATAGAGAGATACTTAATCGTATACAAATGTGAGTAAGGTTTGAAATTATTATGTTTTAGTCAAATATTATATCTGTTTGGGCTTCTTGCAGTCAATTTGCAGTCTACAAATTATTTGTAATTATGTTCCGGCCCCCTGTCCATCCGCTCAAGAAAAAATCGGCCACCGCCTGAATCTAGTTGATGATCCTGCCTTTCAGGAATCTGTGGTGCTGCCAGCAATCATCCCATAACTATGACCCAATGCCACCTTATTATGCAATTCTGAGAAGGGCATTTGGGAGAGTGAGTCTTACCCATGGCACCTCTCCAATGGCAATGGCCAGCCAGCTTCTCATAGTATGAAACAGGCCAGCATACCAGCCACATTCCTGCTTCTGACTGGCAGTCTGGCAGGGGCTCAGAGGGAAGGAACACGGAACAGGGCACTGGAACACGGAAGCACTGCACTACAGAGGGATATAAAACTGGTAAACATTATCAGAGTTTAACCAACATTACTGGTGTGTGTGTGTGTGTGTGTGCGTGTGCGTGTATGTGTGTGTGAGTGTGTCAGTGGAGGCTCGCAGGAGGAGGAAGGTGAGGACCATCCTCCTCAGTAAATTTCATTTTTTTTTTAATAGTGAAACATTAAAAAAGTTATCATTTTTAGATAAAACTATACTAAATATATTTACGTCACCATATAATTGATTAAAACACACTGTTTTGTAATGAAGGTCTACAGTAGCCTCAACAGCACTCTGTAGCGAAGCACCATGGTGTAGCCAGAGGACAGCTAGTTTCCGTCCTCCTCTGGGTACAATGACTTCAATACAAAACCTAGGAGGCTCATGGTTCTTACCCCCTTCCATAGACTTACACAGTAATTATGACAACTTCCGGAGGACGTCCTCCAACCTATCAGAGCTCTTGCGGCATGAGCTGACATGTTGTCGACCCAATCAAAGGAACAGAGAATGAATCTAGTACTGAATGCATAAGCTACAGTTAGCTAGCACTGCAGTGCATAACATGTGGTGAGTTGTTGACTCAAAGAGAGAGAAAGACAATAGTTGAACAGTTTTGAACAAATGTATTTCTTCAAAAATGAAGGAGAAGCAAAAGAGAGAGAGAGAGAGAGAGCTAGTTATATATTTTTTCACTTTCACTTACTTAGCAAGCGAATGCAGCTTGTTAGTTTAGCCTACTCAAACACCCGGCTCAAACAGAGAGGGATGCCATGTTAGCTAGCTGTCTATGGCTATCCAACACTGGAGCTTTTCCAAGTCAAGATGTAGGCTGTGTGTAGCGGTTATGATGGTTTGGCTTGGAAAGGTTTTTTCGCCTGGTCACAGACCGCTGATGTGTTGTGCACTGAAGTCCACAAGCGAAGGGAAAAGGTGAGAGGAGAGCGCGTAGATGCGAGAAGGAACCCCTAGCGTCAATATCCGTGGCCCCACGGAAAGCAATTGCCATAATTTCAAAAATCCCCTTAAAAACGTGTCAGTTTAAGAGATATCTGTTTTTTGCATTGGATGTGTCTCAATCCACCGCATCCGCCGATGTTGCACTTCGGAATCTGCGGTGAAAGGTGACAGAGCTAGAGCGGTGTTTGTCAGACCATGAGACATCCCGAAAACCGGTCTTCACACAAAATCATATGTAGCGCCGCAACGGTTTGGCCTAGAACTATTATGACCCCTCTATGGAAAGACGAGACTCTCACAAACACGATGGTGTTCTCCATTCTCCACAAATCTGCCAACGTCTGTCTGTAGCGTCCAAACAGTTTGGGCTACAAACTAATATGATCCCTCTGTGGAAAGGTGAGAGTCTCACAAATATGTATATGTTGTAATAAGTACATGTTTTGCTATAGGGCACCCACAGGCCTCACAAGACTCGTCTGAAGGTCTCCCGGTACCAGTTGAAAACATTTATGGAAGTATAAAGGTAGACTATTTAGTGCCAAAAATAAGGGGTTAAATACATGTAAAAAAAATAAAATAAAATAATCTTATATATTCTTTCTTATATATTTTCAGATATAGGACAGACACTTCCAAACAAACTTCCTTTCAATTTATTTGGGGGATTTTCTGTTGTTCCATGCGTTTTTATGGACTAATAGCAGCAAGGCAAAATAAAAATTTTCATCCCAACACTACACTTTAAGGGGTTTTAAAATTCTAAATCAAATAGCTAAATGATCCTTGGTATGACCTTCTTAAAACAATTCCATATAGCTTAGTAGAACCCCCCTCCCTCAGCTTAGACAGGGCTTAGACTGTAGAGGGATTTATTAACGAGCAAAGTGATCATGCTGTTTGTATGTGGCTGCTATGAAAGTGAACTGTGTTTGCGTGTGATCAGTGGTACATTCATTCCGCCGATTCTGTTGAAAAACATTTCTTAAACGGAAGCAAACGGAACGAAACGGGGATAAACATACTTGAATTTGTCCATTAGAAACTCTCATTTACAACTGTTGGACTAATGATTACACCCTAGATCAGCTAGATGCAGGCAAGAGTGTGCAGGGCGGTATTGAATATGTCACTGTCTGTCACCATGATTGCTCAAAATTTTGACAGTCATCCAATATGCTAGAATAGAACTAAGGCAATGCTAAAAAACAACAACATTGTCCTCCCTCATCTTAAACGGCACTGACCGCCACTGGTGTGTGTGTGTGTATTCATCAGTTCACTCACAGCAACGCTTGATTGACTTTTAAAGCCTATTATAGAGAGGAGCTCTTCAGGCGGGGTCCAATCCAGTTTTAGTGTCAATAAAAGTCTAATACCTACAGTTATGGTAAATAGGCTTAATAAATCATCCAGCGGAGTAGGGTTTACCAGAAAAGGTTTTGTGTTTTCGATGACAAATAGGGAAAAACATAAACAAATAAGCTTTTTCCGTTTTTCTGGGATGAGTTACATAAGCCTCTGGGAGCCTGGCGCAGAAGGCAGACAAGAGAGATCGGTCAACTATAGACCAGAGATTCTGGAGGCAGCACTGGCACGCACAGAGCAGGCAGAGCTATAGAGCTTGTGTTCCCTCTTTCTCCTTCTCTCCCCCAGGGACAGGCCTGAACATGCAGATTAAATGACTGTGCATCGCTCCCACACACACAGCCTGGGCACTCATGCAGGCAGCATTACACAGAACCGGCTCAAACCGGCCACCGCCGGCTCGTCTCTACCTCTGATCACGGCTGGTCACACTAAGATGGCCACGAGGGCTATGGCGCATCTGTCTTCACATCACTCTCCAATCAGAATCTGAACGCCACAGACACATCAAGGCAACACATGACCAGGTGCCTCATTAGGGTCACAATAGCAGCAGCATCAACTGCTTCCTAAATGGCACCCTATTCCCTATATAGTGCACTACTTTGGACCAGAGCACCTGGACCAAAGTAGTGCACTATGTAGGGAATAAGGTGCCATTTAGGAAGCACCCTAGATGCTGCTGCTACTGGCTACTGTAGTGTACTGTACTCTGTACCCTCCTTACTCAACCTCAACACTCTGTTGAGTGCTCCAACTTATTTTTACCTCGAATTTGTCCTTTTGGAAGTTTTTCTTGGTAAGCCATGATTTTTTTTGAAGAGCGAAGGCCCACCTGAACTCTGCTAGGCATGTTCTACTTCTCCTTTGGGTCACCTTTCACCTCAATTCTCTTTATCAATCCCTCTTTCAATTGTTTGGGGGAAAAGGGGAGAATTTATATGAATTATACAGATCAGGAACATAAGTCTGTAATCCGGTGAGGAGGCTGAAAATACATGTGCCGGTTCCTTTGTCTTACACAGAGGACTAAACATAAACATGACCCTTGACTTTGTACAGTTGCCACCAGAGGAGGCTGGTGGGAGGAGCTATAGGAGGACGGGCTCATTGTAATGGCTGGAATGGAATAAATGGAACGATATCAAACATATGGAAACCACGTTTGACTCCGTTCCATTTATACATTTCCAGTCATTACAATGACCTCTCTAGAGGAGGCTCCTCCCACCAGACTCCTCTGGTTGCCACATAACCACTCAACCACTCCAAATTATAGGCTACAGATCATAAATAGCGTAGGACTGTACCAAATTGTGTCAGAAGTTTAATGAAAGCTGGTTTGTATTGCATAGAACACACAAGAACATAAACAGGTATCAGTCAAACTAAATGTCTCTTGATATCGTACTCTTTCAGTTTCAACATAATAACCACTAAAACCAGAACAAAAACCGACACGTTGTTGCTGTCTCTGTGTATCATTACAGATGTTCCACTTTTCAGGGGAAATTGAAAGAGTGCCTGTGACGCGACCTCCGCTTATGAACGATAACAAGGCGACACTCCATCTTAACTCCTCCTCCACATTTACTGGATTGGTTGAACAGTGCAGAAGAGAACCTCCCCCAACATTTTTTTTTTCTCGCATCGAAACCAGTATGTAGGGGATCTAGTTTCAGGCTTTTCTTTTACACCTGCTAAGTTAGGTTAGGTTACCTGTGACAACACTGTTGTGTCTTTGAGATCACCTGTGGGTCATGTGCCTTACTTACCATCACCATGGCAATGCAGGGACAGAAGCAGGAAAGGGGAGAGGAGAAGGGATTTCCAACACTACCCCACGCATAGGTGACAAGAAGATCAGGTGAATGGGGGAGAGGTGAGAGTGGAAGGGGGGAGGGGAGGGGTGAGTGACGTCAGCACGTTCGACTGTGACACCAATCACCATAGTAATGCAATCCCACTCACAAACTTAGTCAGAAGGGTTAGTACACCTGAATGTGGCTTCCTGTCACAATGGCAAATGGTTTTCCATGGCGCTTGGGTGTGAGATTGGGTTGGCCGACCACGTCAGAGGCATATGGCGTCACTTTATACACACTTATTGTGTAAGTGGTTTTGGATAAGATGTTGTCAAGTGGGCTGTCACGTGTGTTTGAGAGGCAGAGGATCCGAGATTGAGTACTAATAAGGACTTGTGAGGAAGGAAGCTATATTGTTAAGCAAGCACAGTGATGCCAGTTTCAACAGCAATGGGCACATTTACTTGAATAACAATCAAACTGACAGCATAGGTCCTGCCAAGAACAATTTTATCTTGGATCTGTCCTATTGGCCCTGCCGACCTAACATTGAGCCTACAGTCCCGTGGGGAGTAATTTGGACTGGCACCAGGTGAAGGAAAGGAAAGTGCCAGAGGAGATTGGGAGAGGCTCTGGGAGGGACAGGCCCATTGTTCATCCTGGCTGGAGGACAAGGTCAGAGCAGGCAGACTTGAGGCTGGAGCTCCCTCCCCAGGGCTCAGTCTTGCCGACTCCCCTCTCTCCACTCCCCATGGCTGGGGCCTCCCCACTCTCGGCTCCTGGAGCTCCCTCCCCCTCTCCTCACGACTAGAGCCTCCCAACTCCCTATACTCTCCATTCCTCTCTCCCCACGGCTGGGGCCTGTGACTAGCTCCCTCCTCACTCAGTACTGTAAAGTACTTAAGTAAAAATACGTTAAAGTACTACTTATAGTTTTGGGGGGTATCTGTACTTTACTTTACTGTTTATATTTTGGACAACTTTTACTTTTACTTCACTACATTCCTAAAGAAAATAATGTACTTTTTACTCCATACATTTTCCCTTGACACCCAAAAGTACTCATTGCATTTTGAATGCTTAGCAGGACAGGAAAAGTGTCCAAATTCACACACTTATCAAGAGAACATCCCTGGTCATCACTGCTTTGTTTGTAAATGATGTCTGAGTGTTGGAGAGTGCCCCTGGCTACCGTAACTTAAAAAAGAAAGACCATTGTGCCATCTGGTTTGCTTAATATAAGGATTTTGAAATGATTTATACTTTTACTTTTACTTTTGATACTTAAGAATATTTTAGCAATTATATTTAGTTTTGATACTTAAGTATATTTAAAACCAAATACTTTTAGACTTTTACTCAAATATTATTTTACTGGGTGATTTTCACTTTTACGTGTGTAATTTTCTATTAAGGCATCTTCACTTTTACTCAAGTATGACAATTGGGTACCTTTTCCACCATTGGTCATAATATATGCGCAAACTCTACCGAACTGTTTCAGTTGGGAAGCATGCGGACATCTTTAATTATCTGCTAGTGTCTGTGGCAGATAATCCCTGTGGCTCACGCCATCCCTTAGTTACTGAGAGCAGCAGAGTAGGCTGTGGGCCAGAGGACACATTTAGACTGGGAGCACTGGATCAAGGACCCTAGAAACAACATATTGGACCACAGTGGCTAAGGGAAAACACTACTTATACACAGGAAAACACCACTTATTTACAGTAACTAACTGCAGACTTCGATGGATTGGAAACCCTGGCTAAAGCTTGGGATATCCACATCAGCACCTTCAATGGAAAAGCTAGTTCTACTGAACTCTAAATAGTAGGGTTGCCCTGAACTACAAAACAATAACAAAGCAAAACCAATGTGTGGCTTTCATTGGTGTAATGGGAAATGATTTGCTTAATTATTTTCCTGTATTTGATTTACTGTTGATGTGTATTGATATGTAATAAACATGATCGTATGTGCGGGAAGACGCAGACAGATACATTCCCCTTGGGAGAAGGGAAACAGGAGTTAACCATGTTTAAGTACCATATTTAATGAAGTAGTTTTCACTTGTTAGTCTACAATTATCTGTTGTAACTAAGTACTGATGTTCCTACCTTTGACCTGTTTAACTGCCGGTATCAAATGTCTGCCAGTGTTGAATGTTATGGTTAAAGTTTGACGCCAGACTGGATTCAAGGACACACTGATAATGTATCTGTGACACTGTGATTCTGTAGCAGCTGATGTTGTGACTTCCTACAAGCCTCTCGGGCTGGTGTTTACAGAACATTTGGTGCTGTGTGTTTAACATATAAGGGTCTTCTCAGAGAAGGCTCGTTAGACATTTTCTCTGCTTCTGTTCTGGAGGTGTCTCCCTGTTGCAACTTGTAATAAACCAGATAGATGTTTTATTGATATTATCAACGACTGCTCTCCTTGTCCACCTGCAAATCCCCTTTACAATCGGGCAATGATCAAAGTGGAGCAAAGCTAGTGTAGTGGAGGTCAAGTTATGTCAGACATTCTACAGCTGTTCTACAGCATAATGGAAAGTGTGACAAATGTTAGCGTCTGTATTGTTTCTATAAAGAATGAATGAATATGACCCACATTTATTACCATTCTCCACACTAAAATGTAATAATAATAATAAAAAAAGTTTAATAGGTCATCCAACCAGACAGTACCTCATATTATACAACCTGCAGTGGGGTGTATTTATTAAAATGCATATCCTACAAACACCAATGTGATTTACACATAGTAACACTAACTCTAATAATAAAAACTGAAGGATTGACCACAACAAAGCTGTCTCGAGCCTGGCCCCACAGGAAACAGTGTGTGCTCAGAGAGGTTTTATTGTGCTTAGCGTGGCTGCTTGGATGAGGAACTGAGAGTCGACGGCCCGGCCAGGGACTAACCAGGGCCTAGTGCAGTCGGTTCTATGCTGGTTCAAACCGGTCAGCTGGGGGAAAAAATCTATTTTGCAGATTACTTAACTCACTACAAGGCAGGGCCTTGGATATCCATCAGCACAGCATCAGCTCTAGGGCCAGACAATGGAGAAAGCAGGTCAGAGAGGTAATATCAGTATCAGCAGCTCACCATACAGAGAGAGACAGGCAGGAAATAACATTCAACCATACCAATAATGATTCTCCCTGCATCTCAAGGATCATTAGAAGGTACACAACCACACCTGAATTTGTATCACAGAATGACAGATAGGGAGGAAAGAGAAGAAAATAATTAGGTCAAACAGACATGACTCTCCAACGCCACAATGAGACAAATTCTATAAAACCATTCGCGTGTGTTTAACAGTTTCTAAATTTAGCCGAGAAGACAAGAGGCTTATTGTAAGAGATAGTGTTTTGGAGCAGAATAGACCATGTGTTGTAGTAGGTAACATTATCCCTGCTCTATTTTCAAGTCCCACACGTGCAGTCGGCTACTCCAGCCCAGTGGATCCTTCCAGTCTAGCACAATCTCTCAGCTGACTCCTGTTGTGTCGTTGTTCTGGAGTTCCTCCTTTTCAGTGGTCTTGGTCAAGGGTGCATTTTCTAATCTGGTGACATTAGCAAGATCCCACAGTAACCCCATCTGCAGATCAGTACCACAGACAGACACTAGCTGTGTTTGATAACATCCATTGTAGAACTGATGTATCTATAAATCACATTAGATTAAATAACATCTACAAAACATCACCTTGTCACCTAAATAACTCAATCACATTTTGACAAAAGTCACGCTATCTGACGTAAGACAAAGCATTTTGTACTGCTCAGCCCACAGCCTCGTGTATTCTTGTTATACAATAAGAAATAGACAGTGAATACAAATTAAGTCTCTACTGAGCTTCAGTCATATCATTAATAATCATGCAAATTCTATAGGCTATTTTATAAATCCCGCAATTTCATAGATTTAAAAGGATGCTTAACCTAAGTTATTTATATTGAAGCTGTATTCTATTAAGAATTCAACCTGGACTACACATGCAAATGTTTTCTGCAGCGGCAGTTCCTCATTTGTATGGTTCCTCATAGTGATTTTCAGCCCCACAGTCTGCACCAACACTGGCTGTCTGCAAGTAGCAATAAAACACTTGCATAGACAGCTCTCATTTGTCATGATAGCAATAACATAACATGGTAATCAGTTTTACAGGACAGGCTACAGCTTCAAGAGGCAGATTAACCTCCTTCTGCAGAGCCAGGGAATCATGAATCATGCAAAATGGTGCATATTAGAGAAAGTGTTCCGCATAAAAAGATCCAATCCCAAATTCTACCCTAATCTCCCCCGTCTCCCAAAATTGTCACGCTGTCATTTTTCTTACTCTCTGAAATGTGTCTGATTTGTCTTTCTTTATTGGTGACATGCATTGTAAATGGTGCATACAAATCCAATTATATAAAACAGTGGTGCACCATCCTGCCACACGCTTTCCCTCTGTCATCAAGGACAAAAAAACAAAGAACAGATTGCCATGTCCCTGGCAAGGCTCCAACCTAAAGCATCAAATGTTTGATGCTGCTAGGTTGGACTGTGTCTGTGTGCAATCAATAAAGTCACATTGTCCCACAGAGAGATGAGCACACAACCCCAGCCAGCTGTCCTCTTTTTTCCCTGTGCTCATATCTGCCCCGGGCAGGCTGGCAGAGCAGAGAGACAGGCAGAGAGGCAGGGAAGAAGTTAGACAGGCAGAACAGAGGCAGGCAGAGTAGAGCAGAGAAGGCATGCAGAGGCAGGCAGAGAGGCAGGCAGAGCTGCAAACTCTCACAGTCTCACGTCAGAATTAGACGTTCATCCATGTTTTTCAAACGTCAAATTTCAGTGTTTAAGGTTAAGTTGAGGCATTATCTCCTAATTTTTAAGGTTAGGAATTAACTCTGAATGGTTATGGTAAGGGTTAAGGTTTGGGATAGGCTTAAAGCAAAAATATCAAAACAACTTTCTATCAATAGATTTGAACTGACTTGTATCACAGGTGACCTGCCTGGGCAGAGAGGCAGGCAGGGAGGCAGAGCAGGAAGAAAGGCAGACAGAGCAGGCAGGCAGCTGAGCTGAGCTCCACTGTGGACTGCAGAGATTCACTTGGCATGAGAGCCTGAGGTATTATGAGGAGAGATTGCCCTCTTGTGGTGGTATATTTTATCACAATGGTTTATTTATTTTACTCTCAATGGTTAGTTTCTCCTGACAAAAACAGCTCCACTGAGGCCAGTGCTCACATGAGTTAAATAATATAATAACATCTCATGCTTTTGTTCTGAAAGGAAGATGACTCAGTGATTGGTCAGTGTGGTAAGTGGTGAATATTGCTTACCGGTATATAGAATTTTCTGTTGTGTACGATGTTTTGAAAAACATATTTTATTTGTCACATGCTTCCGAATACAACGGGTGTAGACTTTATCGTGAAGTGCTTGCTTACAAGCCCTTCCCAACGATGCACAGTAAAAAAAAATAGTAACACAAGGAATAAAATACACAATAATGAAGCTGTATACAGGGAGTACCAGTACCAGATCAATGTGCAAAGGTACAAGCTATTGAGGTAGATATGTACACAAAGACAGGGTAAAGCTGGAGACTCTTATCTCCCTCACTAACTTTAAGCATCAGTTGTCAGAGCACCTTACCGATCACTGCACCTGTACACGGCCCATCTGAAATTAGCCCACCCAACTACCTCATCCCCATATTGTTATTTATTTTGCTCATTTGCACCCCAGTATCTCTATTTGCACATCATCTCTTGCACATCTATCATTCCAGTGTTAATACTAATTGTAATTATTTTGCACTATAGCCTATTTATTGCCTTACCTCCATAACTTGCTACATTTGCACACACTGTATATATATTTTCTGTTGTATTTTCGACTTTATGTAACTCTGTGTTGTTGTTTTTATCGCACTGCTTTGCTTTATCTTGGCCAGGACGCAGTTGTAAATGAGAACTTGTTCTCAACTGGCTTACCTGGTTAAATAAAGGTTAAATAAAAATTAATAAAAAATAAAGTGACTAGGCATCAGGATAGATAATAATAAGAGTAAGAATAAAAAATGCATGTGTGTGTGTTATGTGTGTGGGTTTTGTGTGAGTGTCAGTGTAGTGTGTCTGAGTGAGTGTGTATGTAGTGTGTATATACACTGAGTATACAAAACATTATGGCTATTTAACAGTCTTATGGCTTGGGGGAGAAGCTGTCTCGGAGCCTGTTGGTCTGAGAGCAGATGCTCCGGTACTGTTTCCTGGACAGTAGCACTGTGAACAGGCTATGGCTTGGGTGGCTGAAATCTTTGTCAATTTTTTGGGCCTTCCTCTGACACCGCTTGATATAGAGGTAATGGATGGCAGGGAGCTCGGCCCCAGTCATCCACGATCTGCTCCTTGGTCTTACTGACATTAAGGGAGATGTTGTTGACCTGGCACCACACTGCCAAGTCTCTGACCTCCTCCCTGTAGGCTATATCATCGCCATCGGTGATCAGGCCTACCATCGTCGTGTCGTTGATGATTGTGTTGGAGTCGTGCTTTTCCAGGTGAGAGAGGGCAGTGTGAAGTGCAATTGAGATTGCGTACTCTGTGGATCTGTTGGGGCGGTATGCAAATTGGAGTGGGTCCAGGGTGTCTGGGATGATGTTGTTAATGTGTGTCATGACCAGCCTTTCAAAGCATTAAATAAATACAGATGTGAGTGCTACAGGGCGATAGTCATGTAGTTACCTTGGAGTTCTTGGGAACAGGGTTAATGGTGGGCAGCTTGAAACATGTTGGATTTACCGACTGGGACAAGGAGAGATTAAAATGTCTGTGAACACACTTGCCAGCTGCTCTGCGCATGCTCTGAGAACACACACTGGTATTCCATCTGGTATTTTTTATTCTAATTAAAGCGATCAAAGCTCATTCAAGTTGCCTCTTCATTCATTATTCTGCCCCCTAAAAAAACATAATGTGAAAACGTATATTTTCAGCCCGTGTCTGATATTCGAACTAAGAATTGATTTGGGTTGGGCCGGCCTGGGCATTGTAGCCTCCCACTGGGTACAGACGTCAGTTCAACGTCTAGTTATGATTTGGTTGGGCCGGCCTGGGCATTGTAGCCTCCCACTGGGTACAGACGTCGGTTCAACGTCTAGTTATGATTTGATTGGGCCGGCCTGGGCAATGTAGCCTCCCAGTGAGTACAGACGTCAGTTCAACGTCTAGTTATGATTTGGTTGGGCCGGCCTGGGCTTTGTAGCCTCCCACTGGGTACAGACGTCAGTTCAACGTCTAGTTATGATTTGGGTTGGGCCGGCCTGGGCTTTGTAGCCTCCCACTGGGTACAGACGTCAGTTCAACGTCTAGTTATGATTTGGGTTGGGCCGGCCTGGGCTTTGTAGCCTCCCACTGGGTACAGACGTCAGTTCAACGTCTAGTTATGATTTGGTTGGGCCGGCCTGGGCAATGTAGCCTCCCAGTGAGTACAGACGTCAGTTCAACGTCTAGTTATGATTTGGGTTGGGCCGGCCTGGGCTTTGTAGCCTCCCACTGGGTACAGACGTCAGTTCAACGTCTAGTTATGATTTGCATTTGGTTGAGTTGTCAACTATTGTGAATTCAATGTGAAATCAACTAAACATTTCACCATGTCATTGAATTTAGGTTAAAAGTTAGGTGAAAAAAGGAGGAAATGCCATTACGTTGATGACTTTTTGCAAATCCAAAGAGTTTTCCACATTGATTCAACGTCATCAAATAGATTTTTGGGGGTTGAAATGAAGTGGAAACAACATTTCTTTACCCAGTGGGTTATATTTGAGACCAACGCGTGGCCGTTGCTGTGTGAGAAGCGGACATGTATCTCTCACAGAACTACAATGAGAATTATGGGGCGGTTAAGAATGCTGTGCCAGTAACTGAAAGGTCGCTGCTTCGAATTCCCGAGCCGACTAGCCATAATTTCTCCTGTAAGTCACTCTGGATAAGAGTGTCTGCTAATTGTCAAAATGTAAATGTAGTGGCTGATGAGCACCGAGACATTTTGTCTCTACATTTCCTTCATTACGCTGTTTGAAAATGATTTGCTAGGAGATAGTCAACATGATGACTTTATTTGACCTTGAGCCTTCTTGTACAGGCACTGCCAATGTAACTCTCTGGCAGCACCCAAAGGGGCAAAGCTGCCTGGCCCTCAGTGGGCTCTCCCAGTAGGTGCTGCGGTGTTGTGAGTGACATCACCCTGAGCCAATCACGCGCAACCAAAGAAGATCAACGACGCCTACGCTCTGTGATTTCTGTGGCTGCCCCTCCACCAGAGAAGGCAATAAGCGAGGCTGAAACAGCTGCATTCTGGAGCTGCCTTACTCAAAAAAATTTTACTAAAACAATAATACGACAGGGAGGAGTCGAGTATGCTTGTCACGCCCTGGCTCTGGGGACTTTTATATGTTGAGCCAGGGTGTTAGTTTCTATGTGTTAGTTTCTGGGTGTTAGGTTCTATGTTTCGTTTTCTATGTTCTTGTTCTAGTTTATGTGTTTCTATGTTGGCAGGGGTGGTTCCCAATTAGAGACAGCTGTGGCTCGTTGTCTCTGATTGGGAACCATACTTAGGCAGCCTGTTGTGCACTTGTCTTTTGTGGGATCTTGTTCCGTGTAGGTTTGTGTTTATGACCGAGGACTTCACGTTTCGTTTTGTTGTTTTGTTATTGTTAATAGTACTCAATAAAAGATGTACGCATTTCACGCTGCGCCTTGGTCCACTCATTACGACGATCGTGACAGAAGATCCCACCAAAACAGGAGCAAACGCCGGAGGTAACGTTGGTTAGGCGAGAGGCAACCCCAATAATTTTTTGGGGTGGGGCACACGGCATGGACGACGGGGCTGCTGGAGGCAGCTACAGGGCGAGATTGTGGACTAGGAGAGAAGGCCACCAGGTTACGGGGGCCATTGGTCATTAGAGGGAAGGAGAGTGTAGAGGCACGGCGAGAGGTACTGGGGTGTGTTACCAGTCCGTTCCGGCCCGTTCCTGATCCCCGCACAAGGCCAGTGGTGTGTGTTCCCAGTACAGTCCGGCCTGTTCCTGTCCCTCGCACCAAGCCTGTGATGCGCGTCGCCAGCCCGGCCCGGCCTGTTCCTGCCCCTCGCACCAAGCCTGTGGTGCGCGTCGCCAGCCCGGCCCGGCCTGTTCCTGCCCCTCGCACCAAGCCAGTGGTGTGTGTTCCCAGTACAGTCCGGCCTGTTCCTGCTCCCCGCACCAAGCCAGTGGTGCGCGTCGTCAGCCCGGTCCGGCCCGTTCCTGCTCCCCGCACCAAGCCAGTGGTGCGCGTCGTCAGCCTGGTCCGTCCGGCCCATTCCTGCTCCCCGCACCAAGCCTGTGGTGCGCGTCGTCAGTCCGGCACAGCCCGTGCCTGGTTCACCGGTGCCTGGTCAGGTACCGGTCAGCTGCTCCACACCGGAGCCTAAGCAATCCGCTCCACCGATGTCCAGTCCAGCTCCAGCCAGCGGGACCAGACCAGGGGCGCTACGGGGGGTTAGTTAGAGGGTGGTGGTCACGCCCGGAGCCGGATCCGCCTCCGAGGCGGAATGCCCACCCGGCCCCTCCCCTGTTGGGTTTAGTTGGCGCGGTCGCAGTCCGCGCCTTTGGGGGGGGGGGGGGGTACTGTCACGCCCTGGCTCTGGGGACTTTTATATGTTGAGCCAGGGTGTTAGTTTCTATGTGTTAGTTTCTGGGTGTTAGGTTCTATGTTTCGTTTTCTATGTTCTTGTTCTAGTTTATGTGTTTCTATGTTGGCCGGGGTGGTTCCCAATTAGAGACAGCTGTGGCTCGTTGTCTCTGATTGGGAACCATACTTAGGCAGCCTGTTGTGCACTTGTCTTTTGTGGGATCTTGTTCCGTGTAGGTTTGTGTTTATGACCGAGGACTTCACGTTTCGTTTTGTTGTTGTTAATAGTACTCAATAAAAGATGTACGCATTTCACGCTGCGCCTTGGTCCACTCATTACAACGATCGTGACAATGCTGCTTTATTAACTAATGCAATTCATTTGTTCACATTGTTTGCTAACTGGTATGATATGGCATTGTGACACAAATGAATGCCAGAATTACATGCAAACCAGTGCCATCGGCTGGACAGTTGTGGGGCTGTGCCCCACTTGCCCTAATGATGCCTGACAGACATGAGTTTCAAGTTTCTAATGTCACGTGCACAAGTACAGTGAAATGACTTTCTTGCAAGCTCCAAACCCAGCAAAGCAGTAATCAACATCAATGTAGCACAATAAATACCATAAGGTTGAACAAAAACACATGAGAAATGAAAATAAGAAATAAGAAGAACACGAGAAAGTACAGTGGGGGAAAAAAGTATTTAGCCAGCCACCAATTGTGCAAGTTCTCCCACTTAAAAAGATGAGAGAGGCCTGTAATTTTCATCATAGGTACATGTCAACTATGACAGAAAGAAAGGAGAAAAAAAAATCCAGAAGATCACATTGTAGGATTTTTTATGAATTTATTTGCAAATTATGGTGGAAAATAAGTATTTGGTCAATAACAAAAGTTTCTCAACCCTTTGTTGGCAATGACACAGGTCAAACATTTTCTGTAAGTCTTCACAAGGTTTTCACACACTGTTGCTGGTATTTTGGCCCATTCCTCCATGCAGATCTCCTCTAGAGCAGTGATGTTTTGGGGCTGTCGCTGGGCAACACGGACTTTCAACTCCCTCCAAAGATGTTCTATGGGGTTGAGATCTGGAGACTGGCTAGGCCACTCCAGGACCTTGAAATGCTTCTTACGAAGCCACTCCTTCGTTGCCCGGGCGGTGTGTTTGGGATCATTGTCATATTGAAAGACCCAGCCACGTTTCATCTTCAATGCCCTTGCTGATGGAAGGAGGTTTTCACTCAAAATCTCATGATACATGGCCCCATTCATTCTTTCCTTTACACGGATCAGTCGTCCTGGTCCCTTTGCAGAAAAACAGCCCCAAAGCATGATGTTTCCACCCCCATGCTTCACAGTAGGTATGGTGTTCTTTGGATGCAACTCAGCATTCTTTGTCCTCCAAACACGACGAGTTGAGTTTTTACCAAAAAGTTATATTTTGGTTTCATCTGACCATATGACATTCTCCCAATCCTCTTCTGGATCATCCAAATGCACTCTAGCAAACTTCAGACGGGCCTGGACATGTACTGGCTTAAGCAGGGGGACACGTCTGGCACTGCAGGATTTGAGTCCCTGGCGGCGTAGTGTGTTACTGATGGTAGGCTTTGTTACTTTGGTCCCAGCTCTCTGCAGGTCATTCACTAGGTCCCCCCGTGTGGTTCTGGGATTTTTGCTCACCGTTCTTGTGATCATTTTGACCCCACGGGGTGAGATCTTGCGTGGAGCCCCAGATCGAGGGAGATTATCAGTGGTCTTGTATGTCTTCCATTTCCTAATAATTGCTCCCACAGTTGATTTCTTCAAACCAAGCTGCTTACCTATTGCAGATTCAGTCTTCCCAGTCTGGTGCAGGTCTACAATTTTGTTTCTGGTGTCCTTTGACAGCTCTTTGGTCTTGGCCATAGTGGAGTTTGGAGTGTGACTGTTTGAGGTTGTGGACAGTTGTCTTTTATACTGATAACAAGTTCAAACAGGTGCCATTAATACAGGTAACGAGTGGAGGACAGAGGAGCCTCTTAAAGAAGAAGTTACAGGTCTGTGAGAGCCAGAAATCTTGCTTGTTTGTAGGTGGCCAAATACTTATTTTCCACCATAATTTGCTAATAAATTCATTAAAAATCCTACAATGTGATTTTCTGGATTTTTTTTCTCAATTTGTCTGTCATAGTTGATGTGTACCTATGATGAAAATTACAGGCCTCTCTCATCTTTTTAAGTGGGAGAACTTGCACAATTGGTGGCTGACTAAATACTTTTTTCCCCCACTGTAAGTAAGCTATATACAGTGTCAGTTCCAATACCATGTGTACAATGTGCAGGGACACTGGAGTGATAAAAGGTAGATATGTATAAGGGTAAGGTGACTAAGCATCAGGATATATGATAAACAGAGTAGCAGCAGCGTAAATGATGATTGTATGTGAGTGTGTGTGTGTAGTGGTCCTCTGTAGCTCAGCTGGTAGAGCACGGCGCTTGTAACGCCAAGGTAGTGGGTTCGATCCCCGGGACCACCCATACACAAAAATGTATGCATGCATGACTGTAAGTCGCTTTGGATAAAAGCGTCTGCTAAATGGCATATTATATTATTATAGAGTCAGTATAAATGTGTGTGTGTATTGGAGTGTCAGTGTGTGTGAGTGTGTAGAGTCCTGTGAGTGTGCAGAGACAGTGCAAAAATAAAAATTAAATACAAGGGTCAGCTCCAATAGTCTATGTAGCCGTTCTGTTAGCTACAGTGGGGAGAACAAGTATTTGATACACTGCAGGTTTTCCTACTTACAAAGCATGTAGAGGTCTGTAATTTTTATCATAGGTACACTTCAACTGTGAGAGACGGAATCTAAAACAAAAATCCAGAAAATCACATTGTATGATTTTTAAGAAATTAATTTGCATTTTATTGCATGACATAAGTATTTGATACATCAGAAAAGCAGAACTTAATATTTGGTACAGAAACCTTTGTTTGCAATTACAGAGATCATACATTTCCTGTAGGTCTTGACCAGGTTTGCACACACTGCAGCAGGGATTTTGGCCCACTCCTCCATACAGACCTTCTCCAGATCCTTCAGGTTTCGGGGCTGTCGCTGGGCAATACGGACTTTCAGCTCCCTCCAAAGATTTTCTATTGGGTTCAGGTCTGGAGACTGGCTAGGCCACTCCAGGACATTGAGATGCTTCTTACGGAGCCACTCCTTAGTTGCCCTGGCTGTGTGTTTCGGGTCGTTGTCATGCTGGAAGACCCAGCCACGACCCATCTTCAATGCTCTTACTGAGGCAAGGAGGTTGTTGGCCAAGATCTCGCGATACATGGCCCCATCCATCCTCCCCTCAAAACGGTGCAGTCGTCCTGTCCCCTTTGCAGAAAAGCATCCCCAAAGAATTATGTTTCTACCTCCATTCTTCACGGTTGGGATGGTGTTCTTGGGGTTGTACTCATCCTTCTTCTTCCTCCAAACACAGCGAGTGGAGTTTAGACCAAAAAGCTCTATTTTTGTCTCATCAAACCACATGACCTTCTCCCATTCCTCCTCTGGATCATCCAGATGGTCATTGGCAAACTTCAGACGGGCCTGGACATGCGCTGGCTTGAGCAGGGGGACCTTGCGTGCGCTGCAGGATTTTAATCCATGACGGCGTAGTGTGTTACTAATGGTTTTCTTTGAGACTGTGGTCCCAGCTCTCTTCAGGTCATTGACCAGGTCCTGCCGTGTAGTTCTGGGCTGATCCCTCACCTTCCTCATGATCATTGATGCCCCACGAGGTGAGATCTTGCATGGAGCCCAAGACCGTGGGTGATTGACCGTCATCTTGAACTTCTTCCATTTTCTAATAATTGCGCCAACAGTTGTTGCCTTCTCACCAAGCTGCTTGCCTATTGTCCTGTAGCCCATCCCAGCCTTGTGCAGGTCTACAATTTTATCCCTGATGTCCTTACACAGCTCTCTGGTCTTGGCCATTGTGGAGAGGTTGGAGTCTGTTTGATTGAGTGTGTGGACAGGTGTCTTTTATACAGGTAACAAGTTCAAACAGGTGCAGTTAATACAGGTAATGAACAGCATGCAGACGAAACAGGTCTTTTGCAATATTTCAAATACAATCGCTGGAAAACACAGGTTGGAAAGCAAATGACTCCTTCTGAAACAAAATACTCTAATCTATCTGTTGTAGGCTACAAAAATCGGCCGTCGTCGGCAAGTGAGCTGCGCATCATTGTGTGAGTCAGTTAAATTGGAAAGCATTTTTAGGAGTATCATTTCCTCCTCATATTGTACAATATGTGCGTCTCCACACACTGAGGCCTAAGCTATTGATGTATTCACAACCTGGTCTCAGAGCATTTCGTATTATTCTGTATGCGAATCCGAGACACTCCATTTAGTATGATATGTTACGAATTACAATTCGCATGATATTACCTGACCAGGTTATGAGATCTGGTAAAACTCCAGGCTCCAGAAAAGACGCGTACACATTTTGCCACACCACTTTTGAACCTGTGGTGCCACCTCTGTATCACAGTAGCACCAGATCATTGAAAAACAACACCCTATAAAACAGAGTGGGCCTACAGTAAACCTACCCAAGGGATAGTTACCATTAACGTTAAAGGAGGGATATGGTCTCATCTGAGAAGAAAGTATGACTTGTGTTTGCTATTATTAGATCCCAAGAAGGGTCAAGGAGGGACACAGCATACATTTCTCCTTCTCTAGTGTGAGAGACACATTGCCCTTAAAATCTTCTCAGACTGTGTTTTGGGCATGTTTCAAGCACACGTGTAGTGGGTGAGATAGAGAAGGAGAACACCCGCCGCCGGATATCAATACTGCTAGTGATAGGGTTTGAGTCTTTATTTGGCATGGATGATGAATTGTCTTGACTATATTTGAACAGTAAATCATAATACAGCGTGACAACGGAAGTGATTTGCTTTATGAATTCCGGCATGGGCATCACAAGTTGAATTAAGATGACTCATGGGTTTCAGGCAAGCGGAAGAAGAACAAAGTATTTGAAAGGGATTAGGGTGCCATTTGGGACGCACACAGTGACGTGTAGGAACACAGTCCAGGTAATTGAAAGAATGCAGGGTAAAATACCATGCACCAATGGGGTTGAAGATGTTTACACAACATTCCTTTTGCATAACTTGTGTATTTTTCCTGGTACCTCCGGTCCCACCAACACACACACACACACACACACCATGTTTCCTTTAGTGGTGCAATGGTAACAGCAAGAAAATAAAAATGTGTCAGTTCACTTTTAGAAATAAGTATATCAATTTGTTCAAACAAGTTTCAGGAGATGCTATGTTCTCATTGTTCCCTTAGTCACAACAATACAGAGATTAGTTAAATAAATACATTTTTTGTTCATACATGACCTTTTACCTTTATAGTGCACTACTGGTCAAAAGTAGTGCACTTTATAGGGAATAGGGTGCCATTTGGGAGACACACTGTAGCACATTGTGTGTACACTAGCTATGACTATCAGGAAGTGGCTGTGACAATGGTAAAGTTAGTTTTGCATGGCCCGGTGCCCCGGGTGAGTGGAGATAGATTTCACTTAAGGACCAATGGAATGGTCTAAAATGAGCAAACTCCGCCCACCCGGGGTTATGGGCCATGCGAAACGAACTCCGCCACTGACAGGCTGGGGCCGCCCAATAAGGTGTGGCCTGTGAATGGTAACACATGAGCATGCAACCAGGTAACCCATAAAGCCCCTCAGACCATCACTTGTGTTTCAGTAGCTGTCTGCACGTCAACAATGACACATAAACTTCTATTGTGGATCTTTACCCTAACTGCCTCCCTCAATCTCTCAGGTAAGTCATTGGATACACCCGTCTCCTCACAGCACAATGACACAGGTTAACTAAGCCCCAGTCAGCCATGTTCTCAGGGCACTTTATTCAGACTAGCTGCACTTACAGTACAGTGAGTTTATATATATTTCTCAAAGGAGAAAGTAAATGTTCTGTTTGAGGGAATTACAAGTATGATTAAAAGGATTTCTACAGTGGGGAATAAATATAATGTGAGTTCCCACTGGGCACACACTGATTGAATCAACGTTGTTTCCACATCGTTTCAATGAAATTACATTGAACCAACGTGGAATAGATGGTGAATTGACTTTTGTGCCCAGTGGGTTGTTTTTAATACTGAAGCAAAGACATTTAGAAGAAAAGAGGCAAAGAATCTCTTCTGTTCATGTTTTTCTGAAGGAGCGTGAAAATGGATTAAATTGGAAGTCTGTGAACGTTCAGATCTCTCCATGGCTTTGTTTAGTAAAACGTCTGAAAAAGTATAGCAGCCAGTATATTTAATTCAAAACTACAATACTTTTCATCCATTTGATTCTAACATGGCTTCCTGTGGCACTGACAGAGCACCAGACAGGGCGATCATGCTATCAGTTCTACATGGTTTAATAATTACAGTAGTCATTAGTCAATCATCTCTAGACTAGGCATGTCTAAATAAATATGCACAGACATACGAAGAGTGCTTTTTGTGAAATTGTGTGGCTGAAACTGGACTTTGTACCACAACAATGCCACACCCTTCTCAACACTCTATTCCACTCTTTCTCCTGACCTGATAAGGTGGAAATGAGTCAGACAGGTACTGCCTGTAACCCTCTGGAAACCCCTCTATAGCAGTGGTTCTCAACTGGTTTTGCCTCAGAACCCAAATTGAACATGGTTGCCTGTCGAGACCCAATATTCGCAGGGGAGTAGGGTGATAAATCGCTAAAATGCAATCTGGAAAACTATTTTTACTGCTATATTGATATTAAATGTAGCAATTGTATAATGTGGGAACAACATTCCCACCTTTTCATTGTCAATAATTCAATTTTGCCCATATTCTTGATGTTAATAAGCTCACTGGTTAGAGACCACAAATCAACCAAATCTGCTAAACAGCACTGCTAATAGCTCTATATTCAAAATACTGACTGAAGAAGAATTGTTCAGAGATTAAATTATTGAATCACTTTCTACTGGGTTTTTGTGGTTTAAGTTATTTATTTTTTACTCAGACCCCCTCAACCCATTCAAAACCTCCCAATCCACCAGTTGCGAATCGTTGATCTATAGTGATAAAACCTTAACTAAGTCTCCTTCTCACAACGACTATTGGGAAACATCAATTTAGTATTGTTAGTAAGTGTTGACACACCAGGTATGGATGGAATGAGAACACAGAGATTATTGCATTATCTGGTAAACCCAAACTGATTGTGGGGGGCATCGCCCATATGTCAAAATCTTAGCTGTGGAAGTGTCTGGGAACGAGACAACCAATTTAATGACATAATTCCCAATGTTCCTCTATGGCCCAATCACGAAGAGGCTGATATGAACTTCAATGGGCCAAGCTCAAGTACAAATCAATCAGGCCTGACAGAGAACAAGAAAGGGTAACAAAGATAACAAAAACATCTATATCCATCTGTCAGCCCTTGACATACACTCTCTAACGAAACAGCACCTAGAACAGCACCTAGAAACAGCACCTAGTCCTCTGTAGCTCAGCTGGTAGAGCATGGCGCTTGTAACGCCAGGGTAGTGGGGTCGATCCCCGGGACCACCCATACGTAAAAAATGTATGCGCACATGACTGTAAGTCGCTTTGGATAAAAGCGTCTGCTAAATGGCATATTATAATTATCATATGCAAGGGTCAAACAGCCTGTGTTCATGTATCTGAGGTATTCATACTGTCGTTTGACGAGACAATGTGTAAACATTAATGAAATGCATTGAATATAAGGAAAGCCAGGGTTATACTGCTGCAGATCAAGGGCAAAACACTGCCATCTGACTGTTCCTTACCAATGGACCAGTCAATGCCTGGAAACAAGGTTAACCTCTTAAGGATCAGAATATTCTTTTCAATTTTCGCCTTAAAAGACATACCCAAATCTAACTGCCTTTAGCTCAGGACCTGAAGCAAGGATATGCATATTCTTGATACCATTTGAAAGGAAACACTTGAAGTTTGTGGAAATGTGAAATTAATGTAGGAGAATATAACACATTAGATCTGGTAAAAGATAATACAAACAAAAAAACATTATATTTTTTGTTGTTGTTCCATCATCTTTGAAATGCAAGAGAAAGGCTGCAATATAATACTGCAGTTTAGGCGCAATTTAGATTTTGGACACAAATGGCAGCAGTGTGTGTGAAAAGTTTCAGATTGATCCAGTGAAGCATTGCAATACTGGACTATTTTGTATTAAGTCTGCCCAAATGTGCCGATTTTGGTCAGTTTATACATTTTCAAGTGCATAACTATAGGGAACATACAAAAATTATGTGGTAATACAAACTCCCAGGAATGTCATACATGATGGATCATTAGCTTGTACATTAATTTTCACACATCTAGATGCCCGGACGGGGTGGGTGTGGAGCCAGAGACAGCAGGGGTTCAAACTGTAGAACCCAGTTCCTACATTTTGAATATAAAAATTGATTTTATCAAACAAAACTATGCTACATTTTATCTCTGGGACCCTTAGGATGACAAATCAGAGCAAGATTACTGAATGTAAGTACATTATTTACCTTCAGAGGTGAATGTATCAAACCAGTTGCCGTGATACGTTTTTTGTTGTTGTGCACTCTCCTCAAACAATAGCATGGTATTTTTTCACTGTAATAGCTACTGTAAATCGGACAGAGCAGTTAGATTAACAATAATTTAAGCTTTCTGCCCATATAAGAGATGTCAATGTCCTGGAAAGTTTGCTGTTACTTACAACAGTCATGCTAATCACATTAGCACACGTTAGCTTAACCATCCCGTATACGGGACACCGATCCCGTAGAGGTTAACATCATCCTCTTCAGGTTATGATACGTTTAGAATAGAATGGCTCAGAATGGAAACAGACGAAGATGGTCCATTCTTGAATTCTCTCTATCCCTCATCGTTCACTCTCCCTCTCTCCCCACAGTGAGTCATGGTCCTCTTGAAGGGGTGAGGGACTATGAGGTAGTCCGACCCATCAGACTTCATGCTCTGCAGAAAAGAGAAACCGAGGTAAGTTCTTCTCCTGTTCTTCCTCCCTGCACAGGAGCTGTTTTGCTGTGAAATACTCTGTAGACATAAATGCCAAACTATTCTTTATTAACAATTGTGTTTACTGCTTGTAACAAAGTGGTATAAGAGACCATGTTAATGTACTGAGGAGAGATTATATCTATGGTATCAACTAATCCTAATCCTCTCCCTCAGTCATCCAGGCCAGAAACTATTAAGTATGCAATGAGAGTGGGTGGGAAAGACATTGAGATGCACCTGGAGAAGAATAGGTACATACTCTGGCAAAAGCCATCTCTTTCTACAAAATGTTAACTTCTCACACAATATAAATAAGCTTATCACATGCTTCCTCTTTCCCCTAAATAAGGATGTGCACTATGTGGAGAACTGTCTTACCACAGTCTAGTGTTCAGTTCCCATTTGTAGCCATACACTGCATCCTCAAATATCATTCAAGAAATATATTAATTTTGTTATCACCGCATTAATTCCTTTGAACATGTAGGTCAGTCTGAGGAAATATGTAATGAATAACTTTTTTTTTAAATATCCCCTCAGGGAATTACTCACAAAAGACTATAGTGAGACTTACTACACTGAGGATGGCACACCAGTCACCTCTACGCCTCAGGATATGGTAAGTGATTAGAACATACCCTTGATAGGTAGCCATAGGCTGTTTCTAAGTGCCTTGATTAAGGCCCTTTAACCTTCATTCTCTTCTCCAGGATCACTGCTACTATCACGGCAGTATTGTGGATGACAGTGAATCTACGGTCAGCATGAGCACCTGCAATGGACTCAGGCAGGCAGCCCTACATTTCTATTAGTCCACAGTGAAACACTATTTCATACCCAAAATCGATTGTATAATGTCTATTATGTCTTTTTTATTTTAGTGGATATTTCAGAACGGCCACCCAAAGGTACCTGATTGAGCCCCTGTCAGGGGGGGATGATGGTGATCATGCAGTGCTGAAATACGAGGACCAGAACTCCAAGCCTATGCTGTGTGGAGTCACTAATACTACCTGGAACGTTGACTACCCTTCCACTGCTAGCAGGAGCCGCTCTCGAGCCTCAGTAAGACATCCAATCCATTAATATACCTAAAATGTCTGTAGTTAAATATAGTCTGATATTCCCTAACAGGAAATGATGTGTTCTGATGAAGGCCATTGATGGACGAAACGTCACCTTTTTGTCTTTGCTTGAATAAAACATTGAGTTTTTAATGGTGAGCGAGCGTTGCGCCTTTTCCTTTTCAATGATGATCAATTTTTAGGGGTTGCACCTCAACTCACATTGGTTGAGCACCCTTCATTTCTAACCACGTTTTCCTGTTTATTAGGGTCCATCTATACTTCAACAGCAAAAATATGTTGAGCTTATCCTTGTTGCAGACAACCGTGAGGTAAGAACTGACAATACACCAGAAACACAAGTACCTCACCTCTACCAGAATCAACACAATACACTTGAACATTTCATTCTCATCATTTCTTTGGCCATTATTTTGACCAAATAATATTTAGGAAACCAACCTATACAGTGCCTTTGGAAAGTATTCAGACCCCTTGACTTTTTCCACATTTTGTTAGGTAATAGCCTTATTCTAAAATTGATTACATTGTTTTTTTCCTAATCAATCTACACACAATACCCCATAATGACAAAGCAAAAACAGTTTTATACATTTTTGCTAATAAAAAAAACAACGAAAAAACGGATAAACATTTACATAAGTATTCAGACCCTTTACTCAGTACTTTGTTGAAGCACCTTTGGCAGCGATTACAGCCTCGATCAAGTCTTCTTGGGTATGATGCTACAAGCGTGGCACACCTGTATTTGGGGAGTTTCTCCCATTTATCCCAGGTTGGATGGGGAGCGTTGCTGCACAGCTAATTTTAGGTCTTTCCAGAGATGTTCGATCAGGTTCAAGTCCGGGTTCTGGCTGGGGCACTCAAGGACATTCAGAGACATTCCTTCGCCCCAGTCTGAGGTCCTGAGCGCTGGATCTCTCTGTACTTTGCTCCGTTCATCTTTGCCTCGATCCTGACTAGTCTCCCAGTCCCTGCCGCTGAAAAACATCCCCACAGCATGATGCTGCCACCACCATACTTCACCGTAGGGATGGTGCCAGGTTTCCTAAAGACGTGACGCTTGGCATTCAGGCCAATGAGTTCAATCTTGGTTTCATCAGACCAGAGAATCTTGTTTCTCACGGCCTGAGAGTCTTTAGGTGCCTTTTGGCAAACTCCAAGTGGGCTGTCATGTGCCTTTTACTGAGGTGTGGCTCCCGTCTGGCCACTCTACCATAAAGGCCTGATTGGTGGAGTGCTGCAGAGATGGCTGTCCTTTTGTAATGTTCTCCCATCTCCAGGAACTCTAGAGCTCTGTCAGTGACCATCAAGTTCTTGGTCACCTCCCTGACCAAGGCCCTTCTCCCCCGATTGCTCAGTTTGGCCAGGCGGCCAGCTCTAGGAAGAGTCTTGGTGGTTCCAAACTTCTCCCATTTAAGAATGATGGAGGCCACTTTGTCCTTGGGGACCTTCAATGCTGCAGACATTTTTTGGTACCCTTCCCCAGATCTGTGCCTTGACACAATCCTGTCTCAGAGCTCTACGGACAATTCCTTCGACCTCATGGCTTTGTTTTTGTTCTGACATGCATCGTCAACTGTGGAACCTTTATATATTGTAGACAGGTGTGTGCCTTTCCAAATCGTGTCCAATCAATTGAATTTACCACAGGTGGACTCCAATCAAGTTGTAGAAATATCTCAAGGATGATCAATGGAACAGGATGCACCTGAGCTCAATTTTGAGTCTCATAGCAAAGGGTCTGAATACTTATGTAAATAAGGTATTTCAGTTTTTTTTTATTTTGAATACATTTGCTAAGAAATCGAAAAACCTGTTTTTGCTTTGTCATTATGGGGTATTGTGTGTAGATTGCTGAGGATTATTATTTTTTTAAATCCATTTTAGAATAAGGCTGTAACGTAACAAAATATGGAAAAAGTCAAGGGGTCTGAATACGTTCCGAAGGCACTGTATCTATCAAATATTCTTAATAATCTTATCTAATTAGAGAGTAATGCATTGTGACAGGATGTCCGTTGTTCTCTTGTGAGCACACTAAAACATATTGCATCCATACCGTTTCAGTACAAGAAGATGGAGAGTAATCTCGGAAAGCTGCGTAAGAGGATATTTGAAGTGGTCAACTTCGTCAACATGGTGAGTCAGTCACATGGTGACGCCAGCATTAGCAAACTGCAGTACATCCCTATAAGACCCCCTTACAGCACGATGTCCCTGCTGGCCTGGTAACCTAATATCAAACACCTCCATGTTTACTTAGATTCTCACCACAGCTTTTTTGTCTTCTGGCTCTGCTTGTACAGTACTTGTTTGTTTCTCTGCCTTATGAAGGTCATCCAATTGAAACCACAGTATGTTTTAATTGTTATCCAATGAACTGTAACGGTTTCCAGGACACCGATTAAGCCTAGTTCTGGACTATGCTTTTTCTCTGTCAGGGTAAACCACACCTAATTGTTTTAATGGGGAGAGTCTTACCTGACCATGAAATAAATCTGCCTGCAGGTATATAAGCCCCTCAACACCTTTATTGCCCTGGTTGGTCTGGAGGTATGGTCAGACAGCGATAAGATATCAGTGACCGCCCCTGCTGGTGCCACCCTGGATGCCTTTACCACGTGGAGGAACAGCGACCTGGCCAAGACCAAGCCCCACGACAACGCACACCTCATCAGGTAGGCCATGACGTACACACCTCATCAGGTAGGCCACAACGCACACCTAATCAGGTACTATTGGACTCAGCCAAAGAAATTTGGGGACACTCTTTTTACACCACTTCGATACAGCTACGACCGGAAGTGATTTTCGTAGCAGGTTAGGTGATAATGTTTTGCTTTTCCTAACCGTAACCTAATTCTCCTAACCTGCTACAAAAAAGGTAACTTCTCGTCGTAGAGGTATCAAAGTGGCATGAAAATAGTGTTTCTCGTTTGGTGTGTGCTTGTCAGGCGTCTTTATAGGGTCAGCTGATGGTCACCTGATGGGTCACCTGATTAGGCCATCTTGGTTTGGAACGTTGTCATTCTTGATAGACCCACATTGAAGAATTTATAACATGGGTATTTAACATCAGAATCAGAATCTCCTTTATTCGCCAAGTACATTTACACCTACCCAGTCCACCCAGACAACATACAGATACAATATCAATATTTCGGTGCCTGAGGACAAAACTTCAGAACACAAAACAGCTGGCAATGTGTCCCTAATATTCAGTAGCTCATCCTGAGTAATAGTAATCCGCATTTTGTTGCAAATCCACGATTAAACAGACAAAAACAATGAATACATGGGCAATGCAAAAACACTGTGGCTGACATGTATACGTATGTGGGGTTGATATGTTTCTTGTTCCCTGTGTTTCAGTGGCATTGACTTTGAGGGCTCGACGGTGGGTCTGGCCTTCATCGGGACTTTATGTTCAGGTCATTCAGTTGGGGTGGTGCAGGTAAAGTACATTTCATTAGGTCTACATTTGCCAACACAATAAGCTGCCATTATTTGTGTTAGTAGGCTTGATTTTGCATGAGGAATTGAACAAGTAAAATGGGACAATGGAGAGGTTCTACCAAGTTTCCAAACTGTGAAGTTTACAAAGCAGAAAAAGTGAAGGTTGAATTGGAAGATTAACTTTTTAGAAATAGTTGTGAAAAAAACGGCATGGGAATGAAATGTACTTTACGGTCCAGTGTGGCTCAGTTGGAAGAGCATGGTGATTGGGTTCAATTCCCACAGGGGGACCAGTACAAAAAAGTTTTAAAAAAGTATACACTTACTACATTAAGTCGCTCTGGATAAGAGCATCTGCTAAATTACTAAAATTAAAAAATATATTAATGAAGGATTTCACACAGTTAAATGGGGGCTGTTAAAGACTTCTCTGGGGCTAGTTAGGGACCATCAATAAATTATACAATGTAAATGGGACAATATTTTCATGTTGCACACCTTTTGGTTGTCTCATTAAACGCTTTCAATATTTGTATATGAATTTCTACAACTTATAATTGGTTTGAGATTTTTAAGTCATTGAAATTCGGAGCTATTGACATAATTTTTTAGTCCCATGTACATTGTGTAATTTACTGATGGTCCCTAACTAGCCCCATAGGGATATCGAATGTCAAACCAAATTGCATGGGCATTACGATCGGGTCGCATGCAGCTGCTCTCTGAATTGATGATTACTTGGGTGCTGCCAGCTGTGGGCATTTGGGCAGGATTTAAATAAACCCAACCCAAGGAAAAATGTTAGCGTACCCTTCATTCCGTGAAATACCTTCTTTTTTTTAATCACACAAATCTTTGTTTTGGACAAGACTGACTTTATGAACCAAAATATCCTATTTACACTTCTTAGTACATTTTGACACTAGAATAACTGTTTCTTCCTCATATCGATGCCACGTAGGCATTTTCAAAAGGAGAAGTTGCTTTTTGCTCTTTAACTATCTAATCAACCAACATGCAGAACAAGATGTCTATAATCAGAAAAAGGGAGCTCGATTAGATTTTAGCGCATTTTGATAGAATGAGACAGTCACACACATTCTATATCAATTTAATCTCTAACCTATTTATCAAGGTTAGTTTCACAGATTATAAGATATGGTCAAACACATTCAATTCCATTTAATGTTAACTATTTACTACCTTACAGGATCACAACGCCAGGGCCATAGCTGTGGGGGCCACATTGGCCCATGAGATGGGCCACAACCTGGGCATGAACCACGATGACTCCAGTGCCTGTACTTGTTCTGGGAATAGCTGTGTAATGGCTGGTGCCCTCAGGTAAGGACCGTTATTATGAGAAGTTTCGAAATATATAATGTTGTGACTAGAATGGAATGCTGTCAATGATAAACCATCTGATTGTGGTTTACAAGCAAGAGGGAATATGTATTAAAGAATACTTACAGGCATTGTTTTCTCTGCTCATAACACACAGAGCAGCTATACAGTTCTACCCACTTGGACAGCACAGTGTTTTGTGCTACAGTGGTTATATTGAAAGTCAGTATATGACCTTATGGGTAACTTAAGTGTTTTTTCTTTCAGCTGGGATATCCCTAAGTCATTCAGTAGCTGCAGTAGTGTGAACTATGACCAGTTCCTGAATAATCGTAACCCTGAGTGCCTACTGAACAAGCCAGACTACCGAAATGTGGTATCAACCCCAGTGTGTGGGAATGGCTTTCTGGAGAAAGGAGAGGCGTGTGATTGTGGCTCCCTGGAGGTGAATTAACCTTCTCATTCTATTCCTTCTACCACCATTTAGATCAACAATGTGCCATTCAAATCAGACAAAAGTTGGTTCTCGTGGAGTTAATACAAGTATGTCAAGTGATTACATTGCATTTCTGGGAATAACATTTCAGATTTATGTGCGTGGTCTTTGCCTGGTCATGCCTGTTTTCCTTAGCTAGGGGCAAAATAGAGAATGCAATAGAGAATGCCTTTGACAAGCACAGGCCTATCCTGATATACATATATCCACCACCACCCACCTTAGAAAAACCTAAATGTTTGGGAATTTCTCTTCGAATGAGTGTACTGACATGGCAGTAATGCAATGATAAGATTCACTAGATGATTCACATTTCCAGACATTGTAGACTATACATTTTCACGCATTGTATGATAGTCATGGCTATATGGTGATCTGGTAGAAGAAACGTTGAAAGTAATAATCCATGAACATCAGTTTACATTCCAGTCAGAGGCAGTTAGGTGTGCAGGACAGTTTAGTCAAGTCAGTCTGTCCAGACCTGTTAGTCGGTCTGATAAGATACCATCTTATTGTGTCCCTGTCTTGCTGAACTACACCTCTCCTGCCAAGTCTTGTTTGCATCAGCCTGCAATTCCTATTTATAGCCTACTACAGTACAATGTTTGTTTTACTTAGTTAGCGTGTCTTACTGTGGTATAAAACTTTAGGGGGTAAACATGGATCAGGGAAACCCTTTGGCATCTAGTTAAAGCCTACACATACATAGAGGCTTGACTTTGAGATATTTACATACTGGATGGATGTACATTATGTTCTCATTCCTTGATAACTTGCTGATCACCTCATAGCATTCTCATAATGACATGTAGGGTTTTGATGTTATAGGAGTGTACAAACCCTTGCTGTAATGCCACCAGCTGCACACTGACCAAGGGCTCAGAGTGTGCTGCAGGAGAGTGCTGTGAAGACTGTAAGGTGAGACCAGACCACAGTTCAACAGTTTTAGACGTCCTTCTGTGTTCCTCTGATACCACAGCCCTCTTGTGGACATGCAGCAGACACGTATAACTATGTCAAAGGGTTTTATGACTTAAAATGTATGTGCATTGAAGACATTTCACTTTCATTCCTTCATTTTATATAACTTTAAAAGGAAAGGAAATAGTGAAAGCAGAATATTTTCCATATTATCACTTAATAACACATCATCTTGAATACGTATTGTTTAGAACTAGTCTGGCAAAAGCAACTCGTTGTGTACACGTGGATCTGCGAGTCAGCCAGGCTAGTTTAATCTTATATTTCGACAGTCAGAGTGGATTCAGAGTACAGATGCAGCGTGACACCTCTTTCACCAAGCTAAAAGACTATCTTTCCATACTCATGACTGTCGGATGTGGGAAGACTAACAAGCTAGTGATACTGAACATAGCAACAACCACTCTCTCCACAGATCATGGCCTCGTCCACAGAGTGCAGAAGTAAGCATGATGACTGTGACCTGGCAGAGTACTGCACAGGGAAATCAGCCGACTGTCCTGAGGACGTCTTCTCTGTCAATGGGATCTCCTGTGATAGAGGGAGGGGCTACTGCCTCAACGGCCAGTGTCCACAGCATCACGGCCAGTGTATGAAAATGTATGGACCATGTAAGTGTGAAAGCATTTCCCTCTGTATCGTCATCACAGAGTCACCTCTCATCAGATCAGGTGATGTAGGTAGCTCTTCTGGTTCATATTCTCATACTGCAACCTTGCTGTTGCATGTCTTTTTTTAGATCAATTTCCTGTCATGAAATGGTCAAGTCAGGAGGTGTATTGTAATGCATATTTAAAGTGTGGACACAATGGTGACTTTTGTTGTTTCAGCCTTTTTGAGAGATGCCATCACCCTCTCTTTTTTGACACATGGTGATTCACTAATAAACCAGAGCCAGTTCAGAAGGGAAACCCGGGTGTGGTCCCATCAGCAGATATTGCACCAATTTGCTTCACACTCTACCTACATTCTATTTAAATTTGACCAGTTCTACAAATGCTTCCTCAATGCCGGATGTCATGCGCAACCATGCGCTGGTGTCTCTTGCTACCGTTGCTGCTGTAACTAGCTGTTACTTGCTATGCTTGCTGTTTCTGACATAGTCTAGGCGTTAGGGCTCTGCTCCTTCAGGGTAGCGTCAGGCTAACTGCCAGAGCGAGGCGTCATATGAAGATGATAATATAACTACAGGCAGTGAGCAAGATATGCTATATCAAATCCCCCGAAGGAAGAAACAGAACCAGGTGATGGCATCTCTCAAAAAGGCTGAAACAACAAAAGTCACCATTGTGTCCACACTTTAAATATGCATTACAATACACCTGACATCCCACCACCACCCCAGCCTCCACCTGGTTCTGTTTCTTCCTTCGGGGGATTTGATATAGCATATCTTGCTCGCTGCCTGTAGTTATATTATCATCTTCATATGTGTCAGTGTAGCTGTAGGTGGGTGTGGTGGTGGAATCAGGCGCAGGACGCACAAAGTAAGTCCAAAAGACTTTAGTAGTTTGCAGCAAACACAGCACGAAAACAAATGCCCTGAGGCAAGAAACTCCGCACGCAGGCGAAATAAAGCGGGCGCACAAAACACGTGCGACAAAATACTCCAAACACAGAATGGAGAGCAGCTCAACCGAGCAAACTGTAAATACATAAGCTAAACGCACGACAGTGAAAACAATCACACACAACACTAGACAAACACAACGAGAACTATATAGGACACTAATTACACTAAACGATAACAGGTGTAACAACAATCAGACAAAAGCAAACGAACATAGAAACATGCAACGGTGGCAGCTAGTATTCCGGAGACGACGAACGCCGAAGCCTGCCCGAGCAAGGAAGAGAGGCAGCCTCGGCCGAAACCGTGACAGTATCCCCCCCTTGACGCGCGGCTCCAGACGTGCGCCGACTCCGGCCTCGGGGACGACCAGGAGGACGCGGAGCAGGGTGCGTCGGGTGCCCACGATGGAATTCCGTCAGGAGAGACGGGTCCAAAATGTCTCTCCTCGGCACCCAGCACCGTTCCTCCGGGCCGTACCCCTCCCACTCCACTAGATATTGGAGACCCCCCATCCGACGTCTCGAATCCAAGATGGACCGCACGGAGTACGCCGGTGCCCCCTCGATGTCCAATGGGGGCGGAGGAGTCTCCCTGATCTCACTTTCTTGGAGTGGGCCAGCTACCACCGGCCTGAGAAGAGACACATGGAACGAGGGGTTAATACTTTTATACTCAACAGGTAGTTGTAATTTGTAACACACCTCGTTCAACCTTCTCAGGACTTTAAATGGCCCTACAAACCGCCGACCCAGTTTCCGACAGGGCAGGCGGAGGGGCAGGTTTCTGGTAGAGAGACAGACTCGATCACCAGGTGCGTACACCGGTCCCTCACTGCGGTGGAGATCGGCGCTCGCCTTATGACGACGGAGGGCCCGCTGCAGGTGGACGTGTGCAGCGTTCCATGTCTCCTCCGAGCGCCGCGCCCACTCATCCACCGCAGGAGCCTCGATCTGGCTCTGCTGCCAAGGTGCCAGAACCGGCTGGTAACCCAACACACATTGGAAAGGGGTTAGGTTAGTGGAGGAATGGCGTAGGGAATTCTGGGCCATTTCGGCCCAGGGAACGTACCTTGCCCACTCCTCCGGCCGGTCCTGGCAGTATGTTCTAAGAAACCTACCCACATCCTGGTTCACGCGTTCCACCTGCCCATTACTCTCCGGGTGGTAACCCGAGGTGAGGCTCACCGAGACCCCCAACCGCTCCATAAAAGCTCTCCAGACTCTGGAGGTAAATTGGGGACCTCGATCAGACACAATATCCTCGGGTACCCCGTAGTGCCGGAACACATGGGTGAATAGTGCTTCGGCGGTTTGCAGGGCAGTAGGAAGACCCGGCATAGGGAGCAAACGACAGGCCTTAGAAAACCGGTCCACAACAACCAGTATAGTGGTATTTCCCTGTGACGGAGGAAGGTCAGTGAGGAAATCCACCGAGAGGTGAGACCATGGTCGTTGTGGAACGGGCAGGGGTAGTAACTTACCCCTAGGCAGATGTCTAGGCGCCTTACACTGGGCGCACACCGAGCAGGAGGAAACATAAACCCTCACATCCCTCGCCAACGTGGGCCACCAGTACTTGGCACTAAGACAGTGCACTGTCCGGCCGATACCAGGGTGTCCAGAGGAGGGTGACGTGTGAGCCCAATAGATCAATCGATCCCGAACCTCGAGCGGAACGTACTTCCGACCCTCCGGGCATTGAGGTGGACTAGGGTCGGTGCGTAACGCCCGCTCGAGTTCAGCATCGACCTCCCACACTACCGGTGCCACCAGACAAGACTCCGGCAGTATGGGAGTGGGCTCCACGGACCTCTCCTCCGTGTCATACCGCCGAGACAGTGCGTCTGCCTTACCGTTCTGTGACCCAGGGATGTACGTGATCTTAAATGTGAACCGGGTCAAAAACATATTCCACCTCGCCTGGCGAGGGTTCAGCCTCCTCGCTGCCCGGATGTACTCCAGGTTACGGTGGTCCGTCAAAATGAGGAAAGGGTGTTGAGCCCCCTCAAGCCAGTGCCTCCACACCTTTAGGGCCTGTACCACGGCTAACAGCTCCCTGTCCCCTACGTCATAGTTTCGCTCCGCCGGACTGAGCTTCTTGGAATAAAAAGCACAGGGGCGGAGTTTAGGTGGCGCGCCGGACCGTTGCGACAGCACGGCTCCTATACCGGCCTCTGACGCGTCCACCTCTACCTGAAATGGCAAAGAGGGATCCGGATGCGCCAGCAACGGAGCCGAGGTAAACAGGTCCTTCAGCCTCCCAAACGCCCTGTCCGCCTCGGCTGACCACTGCAGAAGCACCGGACCCCCCTTCAAAAGAGACGTTATGGGAGCTGCCACCTGTCCAAAACCCCGGATAAACCTCCGGTAATCATTTGCAAACCCCAAAAACTGCTGCACCTCCTTCACAGTGGTTGGCGTTTGCCAATTACGCACGGCTGACACCCGGTCTACCTCCATCTTCACCCCTGACGCAGACAACTGATAACCCAAAAAGGAGACCGACTCCTGGAAGAACAGACACTTCTCTGCCTTGACATACAGGTCGTGCTCCAACAGCCTCCGCAACACTCGGCGCACCAGGGCCACATGCTCGACTCGGGTAGGCGAGTACACGAGAATGTCATCGATGTACACGACCACCCCCTGCCCCTGCATGTCCCTGAAGATCTCATCCACGAATGATTGGAAAACTGAAGGAGCGTTCATCAACCCGTATGGCATGACAAGATACTCGTAATGGCCCGAGGTGGTACTAAAGGCTGTCTTCCATTCATCGCCCCCCCTAATGCGCACCAAGTTGTACGCGCTCCTGAGATCTAATTTAGTGAAGAAACGCGCCCCGTGCAATGACTCCGTCATGGTCGCAATCAGCGGGAGTGGATAACTGTACTTCACCGTGATCTGATTGAGACCACGGTAATCAATGCACGGGCGTAATCCTCCATCCTTTTTCTTCACAAAAAAGAAACTCGAGGACGCAGGGGAAGTGGAGGGCCGTATGTATCCTTGTCTCAGAGATTTGTCTATGTACGTCTCCATAGCTCTCTTCTCCTCCTGAGACAGAGGATACACATGGCTCCGTGGGAGCGCAGCTCCTGCCTGGAGGTCTATCGCACAATCTCCCTGCCTATGGGGAGGCAACTGCGTCGCCCTCGACTTACTGAACACAATAGCCAAATCCCCATACTCAGGGGGAACGTGCAATGCGGGCACCTGGTTTGGACTCTCCACCGAGGTAGCCCCTATGGAAACGCCTAAACATCGACCCACACACTGGGCAGACCACTCCATCAGAGCCCTCTCCTGCCACGAAATAGATGGGTTATGGGTACTCAACCAGGGCATGCCCAGCACCACCGGATACGCAGGCGAGTCGATCAGAAATAGCTGGATCATCTCCTGATGACCCCCCTGCGCACACATCCTAAGTGGCGCAGTGACCTCCCTGATCAAGCCCGCACCCAACGGACGGCTATCTAGGGCATGAACGGGGAAGGGGACGTCAACAGGGAGAAGGGGAATCCCTAAGGCTAAACAAAACTTCTTATCAACAAAATTCCCAGCCGCGCCTGAATCTACCAGCGCCTTATGCTGGGAATGGGGTGCTACCTGTGGAAAACGCACAGGTATACAGAAATGTGCAACAGAGAGCTCTGGGTGAGTGGGGCGCCTACTCACCTGGAAGGACTCCCCAGTGCGGGACCTGTCGTCCTCTCCCCTAGGAGGCCATCCCCAGCACCTAGCCGCGGTGTGTCCTCCCGACCACAGTTGGTGCAGGAGATGGACCCCCTCGTAAGCCGACCCCTCCTCTCTCTAGCGCCAGCGCCCCCGAGCTCCATGGGGCACGGCTCAGAGGCGCTGGAGGGTGAAATGGACGGACCCCCCTCGGGACGTCCGCGGGTAGCTAGCAGGTTATCCAGCCTGATGGACATGTCGACCAACTGGTCGAACGAGAGGCTGGTGTCCCTACAGGCCAGCTCCCTACGGACGTCCTCGCGTAGACTACATCGGTAGTGATCGATGAGAGCCCGCTCATTCCACCCTGCATCCGCCGCTAGAGTATGGAATTCCAAGGCGAACTCCTGGGCACTCCTCTTCCCCTGCCGGAGGCAGACCAGACGCTCCCCCGCCGCTTTCCCCTCCGGGGGATGGTCAAACACCGCCCTGAAGCGGCGGGAGAACTCGTCGTAGGTGATGGTGTTAGCGTCGATTCTCCTCCACTCTGCGTTGGCCCACTCCAACGCCTTACCGGAAAGGCAGGAGATCAGGGCGGACACGCTCTCGTGTCCCGAGGGCGCCGGGTGCACGGTGGCCAGGTAAAGCTCCACCTGGAGAAGGAATCCCTGACACCCGGCCGCGGTCCCATCGTAGGCCCTCGGGAGCGAGAGTCGCACTCCTCTGGGTTCCAGAGCGGGAATGGGCTGACTTGCCGATGGTGCGGGCAGGGAGGATGGCGGTGGAGGTGTCCCTCGGGTCTCCCAGCCTCGGATGGTGGTGATCACCTCCTGCAGTGCGGACCCCATCCGCAGGATCTGGTCATTCTGTTCGCGGACCCTGTCCTCCAACGTCGCCTGTGCTGCTGCGGCTCCTGCTGATTCCATCGAGTATGGTGTGTGATTCTGTCAGTGTAGCTGTAGGTGGGTGTGGTGGTGGAATCAGGCGCAGGACGCACAAAGTAAGTCCAAAAGACTTTAGTAGTTTGCAGCAAACACAGCACGAAAACAAATGCCCTGAGGCAAGAAACTCTGCACGCAGGCGAAATAAAGCGGGCGCACAAAACACGTGCGACAAAATACTCCAAACACAGAATGGAGAGCAGCTCAACCGAGCAAACTGTAAATACATAAGCTAAACGCACGACAGTGAAAACAATCACACACAACACTAGACAAACACAACGAGAACTATATAGGACACTAATTACACTAAACGATAACAGGTGTAACAACAATCAGACAAAAGCAAACGAACATAGAAACATGCAACGGTGGCAGCTAGTATTCCGGAGACGACGAACGCCGAAGCCTGCCCGAGCAAGGAAGAGAGGCAGCCTCGGCCGAAACCGTGACAATATGACGCCTCGCTCTGGCAGTTAGCCTGACGCTACCCTGAAGGAGCAGAGCCCTAACGCCTAGACTATGCATTGTAATATTTTCTAATAAATGGTTTCCTTTCTGAACTACTCTAATGCATTTTGTAACATTGGGTGTTATCCCCTCCTCAGCTGCTGAAAAAGCCAGAACGTACTGCTATGACCAGAACACCAGAGGACTGTACTACGCCTATTGCAGACGGCCTTCACAGGACCAGTACATCCCTTGCCAGAGCCAGTGAGGCCTAACAAGCAATACCATGTTATTTCAATAGACTGCTTTTACTACTCAGATTATGGTGTTGCTTATTTAAGCGGCGTGTCACTGATATGACTCCCTCCTGTGGCTCTCCTTTGTAGAGATGTGCAGTGTGGGAAACTCTTCTGCAATAACGGTAATGACGATCCCAACTATGGTCGCATGGTGAAGTTCTCTGACTGCAAAGCCACATTCTACGGTGATCACAACAGTGACTTTGGACAGGTGGACACGGGGACCAAGTGTAATGATGGGAAGGTAAGATTACTTTTTGGCTGTTGCTACTGAGGCTACCTCTAGCTGTGTTTTTGGAAATTAAATTGAATGTGTACCGTGTTATTTTCTCTTTTATTCTTGTGCCCATTCCTCTGTCTTCTATTCTAAGGTGTGCAGCAAGAACGAGTGTGTGGATCTTGAGACAGCCTACGGACCCAAGGCCACCAACTGCTCAGCACAGTGCAAAGGACATGCTGTGAGTACAGCGTCCCCTGTCTCTGGTTTGGTATTGGTGAGCTCGGGATGAAACACTGCTATAAGGAGCGTAGGCCATTGACAAATGTCCTCCATCTCTTCATTCGGTTTGAGGCAAGATTTTCCAGGTCTCACCAGTTGAGGCTGCTTTCTGTCATCTCTGCTTGGAGGTCTCTCCTCCAAGTGTTTCTTGAATATGTCCTTATAACAGGCGTATGAAACAGTATGAAAATGTATGCACTAACTGTCAGTCGCTCTGGATAAGAGCGTCTGCTAAATGACTAAAATGTAAAAATGTATTCAGCCGGGGTCCATGGCCCCCTAGGGGTTCTCAGGGGGTCGGCAAAAAAAAAAAAAAAACTATTTTTGAATTACATACCTACTGTAGAAAAGAGGATAATATCTTCTTTCTAATGATAACTTTTTATTTCTCAACTCCAAATATTGAGCAAATTACACTCACTGGATTATCTGACATAGCCTATTCGGGGGTGCTTTTTCAAAGCCAACACATGGCTAACCTTTGTTTAACCAGCTAAACACCTGCTCTTAGCGAAATTGTGTTTGGAGTTACCTTTCGAGGTAATAGGCTATGTTAGAGTTTACATTTCCTCTTCTAATTTATAATGTGGGAAGGTCAAAAATAAGGAAAAACGATCTACCAAATCTATTCATTATAAAATGTTGATAATTCATTTGAATATGTTGATGGGGGTCCCTGGACAAGAAAAGGTTGAAGAGCCCTGCCTTATAATGATGTGTGTGTTTCTGTGTTGTGACACTGCAGGTGTGTAATCACAGAATGGAGTGCCAGTGTGAACCTGGATGGTCACTTCCAGGCTGTGATACAAAGGATGGAAGCTTCACAGGCCTCTCCAGAGGTAATCTTTGTTTAAAAAAAAATATTGTTTCAATCGATAAAAGGGATAAGACTTTATTTACATGTTACTAGAGTAATTACAGTGTTACTACAGGTATTTGAGCATCTTTATGTAAAGTTTTGCCAATCGGTTTGGTCTGTGTTTTCATTGTATTCAACTCTTGTATAGACCTTTCCTTAACCTTATCTGTGTGTGATTGTAGAAGGAGTGATTGGCATTGCAGTGACAGTCTCTCTGCTGCTCCTGGCTGCTATTGCTGGGGCATCGGCTGTGTTCCTAAAGAAGAGACGACAGTTCCCCACTCTGCCTAGGTGAGTACACTACGTGGGGTATATATTATTCTTTGATGAATTAAGATGTACTCAATTGTCAGGTCTCCCTTGTAAAATATGTATTCTGACATCAATGGGTGTTCCTTAAATAAAAAAATAATAAAAAAAAAAGGTTATATAAAATAAAATCACTGTCTGCTCATCCGCTAGCCACCATACCCAGAAGAAAATCCATGCAGTGGACAACCACATCCATAACAAACTGCCAATCCCCAGCCAAAACAACGCTATGCCACAGCAGGTAATACTAATGAAATACCTTTTGATTTATACAGTATCATCTCAATGTTGGCCTTGGTTAATAAGATTCTTGTTGCCTATTTATTCATCTTTTTACTATTTCCAGCCCAAGAGACCAAAAGTAGCTCCGCCCCCACCCCCTCCAGCTGCTAACCAATCACAAACCCCGGTCTGTGACTTCAGGGCTGCACGACAGGTAAGAAAGAGACTATTAGCATAATTCTTAATATCATAATGGCACATAAGTGAATTAATCCATTTAGATTTGAACAGGAATAACATTTACCATAAAGTACAGTGAGGGGAAAAAAGTATTTGATCCCCAGCTGATTTTGTACGTTTGCCCACTGACAAAGACATGATCAGTCTATAATTTTAATGGTAGGTTTATTTGAACAGTGGGAGACAGAATAACAACAACAAAATCCAGAAAAACGCATGTCAAAAATGTTATAAATTGATTTGCATTTTAATGAGGGAAATAAGTATTTAACCCCTCTGCAAAACATTACTTAGTACCTGGTGGCAAAACCCTTTTTGGCAATCAGAGGTCAGACGTTTCTTGTAGTTGGCCACCAGTTGCACACATCTCAGGAGGGATTTTGTCCCACTCATCTTTGCAGATCTTCTCCAAGTCATTAAGGTTTTGAGGCTGACGTTTGGCAACTCAAACCTTCAGCTCCCTCCACAGATTTTCTATGGGATTAAGGTCTGGAGACTGGCTAGGCCACTCCAGGACCTTAATGTGCTTCTTCTTGAGCCACTCCTTTGTTGCCTTGGCCGTGTGTTATGGGTCATTGTCATGCTGGAATACCCATCCACGACCCATTCAATGCCCTGGCTGAGGGAAGGAGGTTCTCACCCAAGATTTGACAGTACATGGCCCCGTCCATCGTCCCTTTGATGTGGTGAAGTTGTCCTGTCCCCTTAGCAGAAAAACACCCCCAAAGCATAATGTTTCCACCTTTGACGGTGGGGATGGTGTTCTTGGGGTCATAGGCAGCATTCCTCCTCCTCCAAATACGGCGAGTTGAGTTGATGCCAAAGAGCTCCGTTTTGGTCTCATCTGACCACAACACTTTCACCCAGTTCTCCTCTGAATCATTCAGATGTTCATTGGCAAACTTCAGACGGACCTGTATATGTGCTTTCTTGAGCAGGGGGACCTTGCGGTCGCTGCAGGATTTCAGTCCTTCACGGCGTAGTGTGTTACCAATTGTTTTCTTGGTGACTATGGTCCCAGCTGCCTTGAGATCATTGACAAGATCCTCCCGTGTAGTTCTGGGCTGATTCCTCACCGTTCTCATGATCATTGCAACTCCACGAGGTGAGATCTTGCATGGAGCCCCAGGCCGAGGGAGATTGACAGTTATTTTGTGTTTCTTCAATTTGCAAATAATGGCACCAACTGTTGTCACCTTCTCACCAAGCTGCTTGGCGATGGTCTTGTAGCCCATTCCAGCATTGTGTAGGTCTACAATCTTGTCCCTGACATCCTTGGAGAGCTCTTTGGTCTTGGCCATGGTGGAGAGTTTGGAATCTGATTGATTGATCGCTTCTGTGGACAGGTGTCTTTTTATACAGGTAACAAACTAAGATTAGGAGCACTCCCTTTAAGAGTGTGCTCCTAATCTCAGCTCGTTACCTGTATAAAATACACTCTTTCTGATTGAGAGGGGGTCAAATACTTATTTCACTCATTAAAATGCAAATCAATTTATAACATTTTTGACATGCGTTTGTCTGGATTTTTTTGTTGTTATTCTGTCTCTCACTGTTCAAATTAACCTACCATTAAAATTATAGACTGATAATTTCTTTGTCAGTGTGAAAATGTACAAAATCAGCAGGGGATCAAATACTTTTTTCCCTCACTGTAAATATTTATCTCTCTCAGGCTCTGAGACCACCACCACCACGAGTCTGATGTCACCATCTAAAGGAGAGGAGTGGAAACAGGAAGATCTCAAACCTTACCAAGACCTCAAATGCAGGGCCGCAACTGCCAGGCCAGCCAGAGCACAGTCAGTCCAGAGATCTCACTTCTTTGGGATCATTTTACAGAACCCTAGACTAGACAAGTTGGCTCTGCCACCACCTCTGAAGAAGCCTGTTCCCAGATCTCTTTGTGCTCTTGCCAACCCCATTGCTCATTGTCTGGCATGACAATGAGTGACAAGGAATTGGCATGATAGCACAAACATGCTGGCAGTCAGGCTACCTATGAAACCCCAGGAATGTGTTTGTGCCAATGATGTGCATGATCGGAACACTCAGTAGTCACATATGGCATGGACTGAGTAGTCCTCTTTACGAGGAACATCTTAAAAATTGAACTTTTTAGTATTCATTTTATACCTGTAATTTATTTATTTGTCACTGCCATGTGAGGGAGTGAGTGTTCAGTATGTGATATAATATGCAATTTATTTTGTACTACTACATTTGCCAATGGTGACTGTATATGCCTGACTTTTCTTGAGTACTGAGTCTACAGTAAACTTTTATTAATACAAAGTATTACAGAGGACAGCCATTGCTGTATAAAATTTCTCAATACTGATCAAGTTTTCCTTCATTTTAGATTGAGGAAGTCCAGTGAGCAAGCATTTATACTATGCATTTTTTCAGTGTAGAACATTCTGAAATGCTGTACAACTAACTGCAACTCTGCAGCCACAGTCGGACTGAGAATACAACTGCAAAAGTATTCAGACCCCTTGGATTTAATCACATTTTGGGACAAAGTAGGATTAAAATGTATGTCATTTTGTCAATCTACACAAAAGCCAACACATCAAACACTGTCAAAGTCAAGGAATATATATATATATATTTTTTTAAAGATGAATAAAAATTAAATAACTAAAATAGTCGTTGCATTAGTATTCAGCTCCCTGAGTCAATACACGGTAGAAACACCTTTGGCATAGATTACAGCTGTGAGTCTTCTTTGGTAAATCTAAGAGATTCACATACCTGGATTATGCAATATTTGCCCATTATTCTCTTAAATTCTTCAAGCTCTGTCAAGATGTTGGGGATCATGGTTAGACAGCATTTAAGTCTTGCCATAGATTTTCAAGCAGATTTAAGTCAACTGTAACTAGGCCACTCAGGAACATTCACTATCTTGGTAAGCAGCTCCTATAGATTTGGCCTTGTGTTGTAGGTTATTGTCCTGCTGAAAGGTGAATTAATCTCCCAGTCTCTGGTGTAAAACAGACTGAAGCAGGTTTTCCTCTAGGATTTTGCCTGTGCTTAGCTCCATCCCGTTTCTTTTTATCCTGAAAAACTCCCCAGTATTTGTCAAGCATACCCATAACATGATGCACCCACCACCATGCTTGAAAATGAGGCGGCAGTTAGTGATGCTGTTGGATTTACCCCAAACATAAGGCTTTGCATTTAGGCCAAAAAGTGTATTCCTTTGCAGTTTTATTTTTTTCTGTTTTACTTTAGCGCCTTGTTGCATACAAGATGCATGTTTTGGAATATTAATATTCTGTATATTTGTATTCTTTTTACTCTGTCATTATTGTTGAGTCACTACAATGTTTTCTCCCATCACAGCCATTGAACTCTGTAGCTGTTTTCAAAACATCCCTGAGCAGTTTCATTCCTGTCCTGCAGCTCAGTTCAGAAGGACGACTATGTATCTGGGTGATTTAACACATAATCCACAGCATAATTATAAACAACCATGCTATAAAGAGATATTCAATGTCTGATTTGTTAGTTACCCATCTACCAATCACTGCCCTTCTTTAAAGATTTCTAAAAGCTCCCTGGTCTTTGTAGTTGAATCTTAAGATGTATGTATGGGGGACTGAGGAAGGGTTAGTCATTCCAAAATCATGTTAACCCCTATTATTGTAACTTGTGATTTGCTAAGCCAAATTTGACCCCTGAACTAATTTAGGCTTGACTAAAGAAAGGGGCTGAAATGTTCCACTTTTACAGAGTATTTTATTGATTTTAAAAAATCAGAAATCCAAGGGGTCTGAATACTAAAATGTTTTATTTTTGACACTACTGTCCTGTTTATGTAGAATTATATTTATAAACAACTATTCAGGGTGCAACATTTAGACACTGAAGTCTCCCAGAGTACACAATGATTCATGCATCCACCCATTCAACCGGACGTGTAGAGAAAATATATTAGCAACATGTAGTATAATTCAGATCAAGAGAGGCTAGAATGTAGGCCTAACATGAGCAATTGAAGCGAGAAAGCATCTGGCACAATATCCTCAAATCTGCAGAGCTAAAAACCTCAGACAGCCACGACAGGGAGACCAAGAAATTCTTTGCATTTACATTTTATTTTTTAAGTGATACATCTACATAGATCAAGATTATGGCCTCGCATGACAAGCACTGTACTTGACAATGATTTCTCATCCTTTTTACAGCTATTAAGAGACTTTAATTACAAATATTTTTGTACATTCTTCGAGATATGTTTAGAAACTGACAAGAGGTGAGAAATACAGCCCTCCTACGGGGCCTGTACTTCCCCTAACTCCTAGCATCTCACACAACACCAACATTTAAATCAGTTGTGAATGTGAAAAAAAAAAGAACATCTATTTTCAAAGAGCATCTTTTGACAGTTTTCTGAACACAATACAGTAAAGAGAAACCAATCACATTTTTAAATACAAACAAAAGCATCTGGGCCGTGACAACTCAAATGAACCTGACCCATGTTGAGTTGAAACAGGCTCCAAGATCTCTCCATGACCACTGCTGAACACAAGAATGGGACATTCTGATGTCCCTTCTCCCCACCAGTCACACACAGGTGTTGGTGTATGTTTTGGTAGTGGCATGGCACATTGAATGCAACTCGTTTAAAAGCCTTACAATATATATTATAAAAGGGAAAATTCACATGAGAATAAAAATCTTAAAGCTTTTCTTGAATGATAAAACACAATAGAATAACTACATGTGGCGCGATGGCAGGAGTGTCAGAGAAGCAGTTCTAGCCCCCAAAAATCTAGGGCTAAAACTAAGCACCGGTTCATTGAGTCAAGTCCTAAAGAATCCAGTCAATTCTTAAAGGGTTGAGAGCGGGTGTTACAAAAGTAGTGTCAGTTCCTGCCATGGAGGAACAATTACTATGTACCAAAAGGTGTTAAGACCATATAATACTCACAATCAAATTAATTTAGAAGAAACAGACATTACTACATGATCAATGTAGAGACACTGTAGGCTCCCCAGCTTTGCTCTACCACAGATAGTGAAAACTGTGTCTAGGGAGAGATAATACTACAGGATGGTCAAAGAGCCGCTAAAGAGAATGGAAATTCCCATAACATCAATCTTCACAGCATCACACTGAATGACTCAATACACTACTCTTCAGGGTACTGCTTTCCTCAAACTGTGAGCAACTAAAACATTGAATTGGAGACCAGCTTTCCCTTACATTTACCACACTGTAGTCGTCGAACGCATCTGCATCAAATCAACAGTAGATGGAGACATCGACACAGCTTTTATCAAGAAACGCCCAAAATATTTCCTTTATGTAGAGTTGACAAGAAAGCAATATGAAATCAAACTAAGCGTCATTATTATTTATATTATCTAAAACATAACATAATGAACACGATGGAGCTTCAGCTCATTTTGGGACATAATATCCGCTGCGTTACCATTTGCTCCATGGGAAAGATTTATCCACCATCTTGTCACGGAGGGCATTGAGAAGAGGACACTACTGGTTGTTCTTCCCTTGTGTTTAGTATGTTTCTTCACCATGAACCATAATGACTTTCTTCATTCCACATCCAGCACATTACTCTCAAGAACAGTAGGCCGCTCTCCACTCAATGTCACAGAAAATCTAACCAAATGGGGGCACCACACACCCAAGGTACTGGTGGCTGTCTTCTTGGAGCTAAACCAATAAATACTGTCGGCCTATATCCCTTTTGAATCAGACTTTGGTTTTGCAGAATATGTACATTGAGTGTACAAAACATTAGGAACACCTGCTCTTTCCATGACAAACTGACCAGGTGAATCCAGGTAAAAGCTATTATCCCTTATTGAAGTCACTTGTAAATCCACTTCAAATCAGTGTAGATGAAGGGGAGGTGACAGGTTAAAGAAGGATTTTTAAACCTTGAGACAACAAAGACATGGATAGAACGCGGTATGGCAGTAGGTGCCAGGCGCACCGGTTTGAGTGTGTCAAGAACTGCAACACTGCTGGGTTTTTCACGCTCAACAGTTTCCCGTGTGTATCAACAATGGTCCACCACCCAAAGGACATCCAGCCAACTTGACAACTGTGGGAAGCATTGGAGTCAACATTGGCCTGCATCCCTGTGGAACGCTTTCAACTCCTTGTAGAGTCCATGCCCCGACGAATTGAGGCTGTTTTGAAGGCAAAAGGGAGTGCAACTCAATATTAGGAAGGTGTTCCTAACGTTATGTACACACAGTGTATATATTATCCCCCCCCCCCCCCCCCCCCCGACCTCAGTTAAACACACTGGTAGTAACTGTTGGTTGTTGACAGCCTGCAAACAACACCAACTATCAAAACACTATCCAAAACACATAAAACTACAAAAACAAATCACCATCCATTGATACATCACATCAATGATCGCAGCAAACTAGGATAAATTCATTTTTTTTTCTCCATTCTTTGACAAATCATTTGGAAATTCTAGGCAGTTTCTCAAGGATTGACTAAAGGTTGTCAAATGAAATCCTGTTTAACCTAACTTTAAAATATAGGAGCAACACGTTGACCCAAAGCAGCATAAATAGCATTCAGTGATTTCTAGGTTTTTACCAAAGAAATTGGACAAAAGAACAAAACTAAAAAACTGTTTTACTATAAACTAATCTTCTGCAATGGTGTCAAATCTTTCCCTTCATTACTTTCTCTCCATTTAATACACATCATAATATTCTTTAAATGGACAAACATGTATGTGAGCACACATACTGTAGATATCTGTAGATTCAGTCAACTTTCCTTTGCAAAACACATAAAAGAACAATAGAAAAACTTGAATTGACAAATTTTACTAGCTTCCTCGATCAACTCAAATTTACAAAATGGTCTTTATCTTTGACATTTACCATAGTTATATGCTTATTTGAACATCTTAGAAATGTATGCTTTCATTAAAATTGTAGCATTACATAATATATCTAATATAATTAATTTAATAAATAAAATAGGTTTTAGTTTTTTTCATGGTTGTGCTCGGTGGTGGCTGAAACCATTCTCCCAGTGCGGTGGTGTCTTTCCTACCTACATGTCCTGTGCTTGTCCAACTGTATAGGCCAGCAGGGTGCAGAGTCACAATAGGACAGAGAGGGAGATAGATAGATAAGATAGATAAGATAGATAAGATAGATAAGATAGAGATAGAGAGAGATAGATAGAGAGAGAGAGAGAGAAAGAAGATATAAAGATCGTTTTGGTGTATGAGACAGGGCCATGGCCTGGTGGGGGGTCAATCTCCAGGCCTAGCCTGTGCCGTTCTTGGGGGCGTTTGGGTTGACCGGCTGCTGGCCATCCTTGCGTGGGGGCATCCTCTCGTTGACTTTGTCCAGGCTCTGTGCCTCCGCAAAGTCCTTGATCTTCCTCGTGGGAGAGAAGCCTTGAATAGCTGGAAGGAAGAAAAGAGATGGACAATTAGAAATCAAAGGAAACAATGCTTTGAATGCTTCAACTTGAAATGTTTGGGAAAAACAGTTAGCCATCTCTTTTAAGGATCTGCAATAAGGATCTTCAGGTAAAAACTGCAAAATTAACCCATTTGTTTTGCCTTTATTGTGTCAAATTGTACACTACCTTTCGAAAGTTTGGGGTCACTTCGAAATGTCCTTGTTTTCGAAAGAAAAGCAATTTTTTTGTCCATTAAAATAACACCAAATTCATCAGAAATACAGTGTAGACATCGTTAATGTTGTAAATGGCTATTGTAGCTGGAAACGTCTGATTTTTAATGGAATATCTACATAGGCGTACAGAGGCCCATTATCAGCAACCATCAGTCCTGTGTTCCAATGGCACATTGTGTTTACTAATGCAAGTTTATCATTTTAAAAGGCTAATTGCTCATTAGAAAACCCTTTTGCAATTAACATCAACAGTGAAGAGGCGACTCCGGGATGCTGATCTTCTAGGCAGAGTTGCATAGAAAAAGCAATTTCTCAGACTGGCCAATAAAAATAAAAGATTAAGATGGGCAAAAGAACACAGACACCAGACTTTTTCCTTTGCAACTCTGCCTAGGTCAGCATCCCGGAGTCGCCTCTTCACTGTTGACGTCGAGACTGGTGTTTTGCGGGTACTATTTAATGAAGCTGCCAGTTGAGGACCTGTGAGGCGTCTGTTTCTCAAACTAGACACCAATTTATTTGTCCTCTTGCTCAGTTGTGCACCGGGACCTCCCACTCCTCTTTCTATTCTGGTTAGAGCCAGTTTGCATGGAATAGCTTTCATTTCTAAGAACAAGAATAGACTGACGAGTTTCAGAAGAAAGTTATTTGTTTCTGGCCATTTTGATCCTGTAATCAAACCCACATTTGCTGATGCTCCAGATACTCAACTAGTCTCAAGAAGGCCAGTTGTATTGCTTCTTTAATCAGCACAACAGTTTTCAGCTGTACTAACATAATTGCAAAAGGGTTTTCTAATGATCAATTAGCCTTTTAAAATGATAAACTTGGATTAGCAAACACAACGCGCCATTGGAACACAGGACTGATGGTTGCTGATAATGGGCCTCTGTACGCCTATGTAGATATCCCATTAAAAATCAGCAGTTTCCAGCTACAATAGCCATTTACAACATTAACAATGTCTACACTGTATTTCTGATCAATTTGATGTTATTTGAATGGACAAAAAACATGCTTTTCTTTCGAAAACAAGGACATTTCTAAGTGACCCCAAACTTTTGAACGGTAGTGTGTCTTTAGTAAACTCCAGGTTCTTATGCTTACAAATGCAGGTAATAGCTGACAGTCCTTAAACAAACAGTACAGTCATACAACAGATGTACGTACGGTGAATACACAGAAACACAGCAAGTCCTAGTACTGTTGGCAATACCACTGAACAAGCTACAGTACAACACCTCACAGTGAATATGGGACTTACTGTAAAATTCCAAGTGCCAAGTAAAAACCACAAAGAAAACATGGGCAAATGTGAGATATACTGTAAGTAACTATTCAACTAAAAAATCAATAACGCAAACATTTAGAATAAGAGCAAAATATGGACGTTTTACAGTTGATAATAGGATAATGTGATCAACGAAACTGCACTCATAGAAAACAGATCTGCAATTTTAAATAACATATAAAGTTAGTTGGTTTGTTAATGAGAAATGTATCATTGCAAAGCAAACATTAGGTGTACTTAAAGGTGCACTATGCAGAAATTTAAAATTGCAAAAATTCTAATAGTTGCCTAATTTCAGTTTGTGACAAAACAAGCAAGTATATTGTAGATAATCATTGTACCATCTAAACTGTTGTGCAATATCTCTTCCATAACCAAAAATATAGTATTTTCAGCTGATTTATAAAACCGAAAGTAAAACACGCAAAAAACTCATCTGGAAGCCTAGATATAGCGCACATAGAACAGATCTATCGCTTCTTAGACTTGCTTTCAATGAGAATGACAGATCCATAACTCTGATTTCTATGTGAATTTGGTCAGGTTGCCCAAAAAGTTACATATTGCAGCTTTAATAGGTGGCTATAAAACAGGGGTGTCTCCAATCCGGCCTGCAGGTGGTTTGAGTAAAAAATAACTAATCTAAACTGTGTAGAAATTATAATTGACCTACATTCATAAATTTTCTTGAACGTGTCCAGCTCGCTAATAATCACCTAAATGAAAGTCAGACAGTCAGGGAGCATCAGAAATTCTAAAATCCATGGCTAGATGACTATCTTTAGCAAATTTGGACAGCGAGGAAATAACACATTTTCAGTGTGGCCCCTCAGAACCTCGTTGAAGATCGAATACGGGCCCCGGGCCAAAATTAGTTTGACACCCCTGCTATAAAACATGCTCTGATATCAACAAAATATCATATTAGGACAGAAACCAAACTACCTATTACTACTCCAAATGTGCATGCGATCAAAGTGCTAAAACAGTAACATGCCAACAGAAGCAGACAGTGACAGAGTAGCAACAGCCAAGCAGCGTAACAGGATTAGACTCTGAAAATATCCCTGGATAGCCAGGAGGAGGAGGGAGGTCCTCCCTAGGCTAGCAGAGTCTTAGCTGGCTTTGCTCAGGGACGAGCTGCATGCAGCAGTGGCAATGAACCTAGCTATCTCGGCTCTCACCCATATGACCTCTGCCTATAGCTGTTTGTCAACAGTATCAGTATCTATATCTGTAGCCTATCTGTGAAGACTGTGATTAGGCTTTGCCCCTATGTTATCATGGTCAACATTGTGTAATTCCCCTAGGACCAAGGAATAATGTCACTATACGGTGCATGTTGAGGTTTAAGCTAAAGTCCTTCCTGCCAAATGGAGTGCCCACTGCTTGGGTATTTGAGTCCTATCATGTATGTACACTAGTAGCAGGCACTGGTAATGCAAGAGCAGCAATTTTGTGAAGTACACCAATCCATGACAAAATTCACAAATCAAACACACACAGTGAATGTACAACAACAATAACAAAAGGAACATTTAAAAAGAGACAACAGGAGTGCATAAAAAATGAAAGGAGGGGCCCTCCTTTCATTGGAATGGTTAAAAGTAACAACACACTGAGGGAGGGATCCGGGGACCGCTTGCGTACCTTTTGCCTCCGCTGCCTCAGCGGCGGCTATGTAAATGTGAGTAGTGGTGAGAAGGAGAAAAGCGAGTCATCAATGCAGAGAACCAGAGATCATCAATCACAGAACAGACAGTCCGAATCATCCAACCAACCAATCATAGATGAGATCCCCCATTGTCAGAGATCCCCCATTACCATCATCACAATCAGAGAAAACACAGGCAGGCAGGAGAAAAACAGCCCTGACAGACAGAGGACAGGAATAATTATAATGATAATAATATAGAATTAGGGGGTGCTTACAGTGCATTCGGAAAGTATTCAAACCCCTTGACTTTTTCCACATTATGTTACATTACAGCCTTATTATACAATAGATATGGATTAAATAGTTTCCCCCCCTCATCATCTACACATAATACCCCATAATGACAAAGCAAAAAGTGTTAATTTAATTTAATGAAATATCACATTTACATGAGTATTCAGACCCTTCACTCAGTACTTTATTGAAGCACCTTTGGAAGCGATTACAGCCTCGAGTCTTCTTGGGTATGACGCTACAAGCTTGGCACACCTGTATTTCGGGTGTTTCTCCCATTCTTCTCTGCAGATCCTCTCAAGCTCTGTCAGCTTGGATGGGGAGCGTTGCGGCACAGCTAATTTCAGGTCTCTACAGAGATGTTCGATCAGGTTCAAGTCCGGACTCTGGCTGGGCCACTCAAGGACATTCAGAGACATGTCCCAAAGTCACTACTGCATTGTCTTGGCTGTGTGCTTTGGGTCGTGGTCCTGTTGGTAGGTGAACCTTCGCCTGAGGTCCTGAGCGCTCTGGAGCAGGTTTTCATCAAAGATCTCTCTGTACTTTGCTCCGTTCATCTTTGCCTCGATCCTGACTAGTCTCTCAGTCCCTGCCGTTGAAACACATCCCCACAGCATGATGCTGCCACCACCATGCTTCACCGTAGGGATGGTGCCAGGTTTCCTAAAGATGTGATGCTTGGCATTCAGGCCAAATAGTTCAATCTTGGTTTCATCAGACCAGAGAATCTTGTTTCTCATGGTCTGAGAGTCTTTAGGTGCCTTTTGGCAAACTCCAAGCGGGCTGTCATGTGCCTTTTACTGAGGAGTAGCTTCCATCTGGCCACTCTACCATAAAGGCCTGATTGGTGGAGTGCTGGAGAGATGGTTGTCCTTCTGGAAGGTTCTCAATCTGTTTTCAGTGTGATAAAATCGTCTGCATCCCTAATGGCACTTTATTCCCTTAGGAATTCCCTAGGAATAGAGTATTATTTGGGACACAACCAGAGTGAGAGAGGCCTGCTGGAGACCTTAAGATGGTGCTTGCTGGTGTTAAAGGGTCATTAGGGCTTAGATGTGGACGGAGAGATGAGGGGGATTTTGCTGAGCAGTGAGCACACACACACATGCTTCTTATATAGGGTTATTCTGGATCTTGTTATGGGAACATAATCGAATGATGAAGTCTGCTGGGAGGAGAAGGGAACTGATTTCCTGTGAAGTCAATAAAGGCACCTCACTACGTCTCACAACATTGTCATAATGAAGTCTGCTTAGGCTCAGTTTTCAAAGGAACACACATGTGATGATGACAGCTTTAATCTTTCTATTCGACTTGTTCTTAATGAGGTGCTTTGTTACTGGTGTCACTCACAGAATAACTCTGGTGGTGAATCTAGCTATAAGACCATCTTTCATTTGTTATAGTCATACAGGCGGCAGGTAGCCTAGCGGTTAGAGTGTTGGGCCAGTAACCGAAAAGTCGCTGGTTCTAATACCCAAATACCTTGCTCAAGGGCACATCGACCGTTATATATATATATATTTTTTTATATTCACCATATAAAAATATATATATAACGGTCGATGTGCCCTTGAGCAAGGCATTTTTCTATGCACCTATCCGGTGTATGTGATAATAAAACATCTTAGAAGGAGTGGAATAGAAATAGCTAGGGTAAGGCATTTCCCTTCTTAGTTTGGCATGGCAGGTTTTTAAAGAGCACTGACACTGCAGTCAAAACTGGACAGCATCCCCCTAAATGTCACTAGAGCACTGTTAGGAAGCAGTGAAGAGAAACAACAAACAGGGGATGTAATGAACCAGAACACACATCTGACTTGAGGGGCTGACAGACACAGGGTGTGTCCCCTAAATGGCACCCTACTCTATATATAGTGCAATACTTCTGACCATTGCCTATAGGGCTCTGGTCAAATGTAGTGCACTCTATTGCGAATAGGATGCCATTTCGGACAGAAACCACATGACATGACCTTTACCAGAATGACTGTCTGTTTATTTTGGGACGCAGTAACAGACACTTGCCCTATAGGCAATGGTCAAAAGTATTGCACTATATATAGAGTAGGGTGACGTAGTTCCTCTATGCCAAAAGAGTCCATCTTTGAAACCAGTCTCTGTGTTGCCTCGGGTCGGGTTTTCGAGGCTACTGCCCAAAGGGGACGGCTGGCTTGACACAGAGCCCCAGACAGACAAAGGTTGCGTCCCATATGTAGGCTTCAGTGGCAGTGATAGTTTCCATCTCAACTGTATAATGGAAAACGGAAAGCAGAAGAGCAGGGTCTATGATGTTTTCTTGATAATGAAATGTAAAAACTGAAAAACATTTAGTGAAGCGTACATCCTTCAGTTTACCGTGTGGTTGGGGAAAGCCTGTGTTGTTAGTCCAGGGAGAACGGCAGTGTTAATGGCACCCCAGGGACCTCTGTGATGGTAGGGCATGGGGAATGGGTGGAGAGGGGGGCATCAAAGAGAGAGAGAAAGATGGAGACAGCAGGGTGAGGGAGGAGAGGGGAGTTTGAGGGGGTGAGGAGGGGGAGAGAGACACGTACCGGTATGCAAGGTCTCTTTGCCCCCTGACAACACTCCTAGAGGCAGCGACCCAGTGGGGGTCAGTCCTTTGAGTGTCAGCACACTCTCACTCTCCTCCCTGAAGAAAGAAAGAGAGAAGGTGAGAGAGACACAAACACCTTAGAGATCTAACAAAGCTTTCAGTAACTACATATGTTAAAACAGCTCCTGTAGCATCCCATGATATCTCTGTATATGGGCCACCGTGAAAAAGAGACTGCTCTATATAGAAATAGGCCTACATTGAGAACACACTTGAATTATAGGATCTCTGTGCTGAGCTACATCTCCCTTTCCCCATTGCATTTGTGTGGCAGGCTAATAACCACAGCATTAATCTGGAATCATGTCTAATGTCATTATGCAGCCTCACCGTGTGCTGCATCGTGACTCACGGTTGCCTGCTCATGAATCCTTATGGAAAAGCAGCACTGTGTTTTCAAAGACGACTTCACTGTGCACTTTCAAACTGACTTCACTCATTTCATAAACTAGACTCACTTTAGTGTCAATTAAAAATAGAGACTCTATTCCCATCCCCCTCTGCTCCATTCACTCCAAGTCTGACTTTCCCTTTTCAGTATGGTTTGGTCCAAAACGGCAACCTATTCCCTATAGTGACAACTTTTGACCAGAGCCATATGCCCCTCGGGAACCATTGGGCTCCCGAGTGGCGCAGTGGTCTAAGGCACTGCATCTCAGTGCTTGAGGCGTCACTACAGACCCCCTGGTTCGATTCCAGGCTGTATCACAACCGGCCACAACCGGCCATATGGAGTCCCATAGGGCGGCGCACAATTGGCCCAGTGTCTTCCGGGTTTGGCCAGTGTAGGCCGTCATTGTAAATAAGAATTTGTTCTTAACTGACTTGCCAAGTTAAATAAAGGTAAAATAAATAAATAAATAAATAAATATAAGGAATAGTGTGCCATTTGGGTCAGCCTTTATGCTGTCATGTGGGAGAGAGCGAAAGGCTTTTTCACCTGAGAACAGAGAAGACTCTGGCCATCTTCCCGATGGCTCGGATCTTGTTCCGGATCACCTCCTTGCGCACTGCTGGGATTCCACCGTCTTCTCATAAAATAAAACAATAAAATATTCTAAGCATTTGGTTGGGCATTATAATGCTTTCTACTGCTTGAAATAGTCCGAAAACATCATAGAGGAGAGGAAGGAGAAAAAATGAGATAAGGGAACAGAGGGAAGAAAGGAGAGTAAAGAGGAGAAAAGGAGGGAAGCAGAGGGGAGTAAAGGAGAGGAGCGGAGTAAAGGAGAGGAGCGGAGTAAAGGAGAGGAGCGGAGTAAAGGAGAGGAGCGGAGTAAAGGAGAGGAGCGGAGTAAAGGAGAGGAGCGTACAGTGGAATGTCGAGTTGAGCGCCGTCAGATCTCTAGGGAGTCCTGAGATCTTCTAGATCATGAGAGAGACTGTCTGTGTGTGTGTGTCTGACAGAGCTGTTATGTCATGCTGTGGATAAACCAGCTTTAATGAAAAATGAAGCTACCAGCTTTACCTTCTTAACACTAGTGATAATGTGGAGTGGGGGGGGGGGGGGGGGGGGCACGGGGGTGTTAATGTGCCTCATTCAATCCTGGCTGTTCGTCTTACCTTCACACAGGTCGTCTCCTTCTGACATGAGTTCATCATCCGAGCATATGTTCAGCACATTCACCAGCATCTCTGTCACTGTGGGGAGAAGAGAGGTACCACCACAACTCAGGTAGCACCACCACCATTTTTGGGTGCAGACTATTGTTTTTTTTGTGGTTGCATTTTTAACACCAAAACACACCCGTCTCTTGCTACAATGTTCCAATGCTCATTCCTGGCATTCTACTGGCACGTTCTTCACTCTGACATAACACTGATATGGACGGGGAGCACATACATACCTTTTTCTCCAACAAAGGGCAGAGACCAGGTGAAGACGTCCATGAAGTTGGGCAGCCAGTAGGGGTGGGGGGAGCAGTTAAACTGCCGAATGTTCATCACATTGTTTTCATACTTTAATACAGCAGCTGGAAGTTGGAGAACAAAAGAATGATCAAGTTAGTATCACTGGCAAAAATACTAGCCAATTGTTGTCATATTTTGGGGACAGCCCAAGTGGACCTGGAGGGGCAGAAAGGCCAGACACAGAAGGGACAGGAATGTCAATCACAGATTTCTGAAACCTGACCTGTGGGTGTATGCCAGCCAGCAGACAAAACAGCTTTAGACCCATTTCCCGGCCCCGTCATGAAAAGTTGCACGTGCATGTGCAAAGTTTGTTCACATGGAAGTGGATACGATCACATGCAACTTCAAATGCAGTTCATGCAAGTTAACAAACACGTAATCAGATGGTTATCATCTACAGTGAGGGAAAAAAGTATTTGATCCCCTGCTGATTTTGTATGTTTGCCCACTGACAAAGAAATTATCAATCTATATTTTTAATGGTATGTTTATTTGAACAGTGAGAGACAGAATAACAACAAAAAAATCCAGAAAAACACATGTCAAAAATGTTATAAATTGATTTGCATTTTAAATGAGGGAAATAAGTATTTCACCCCCTCTCAATCAGAAAGATTTCTGGCTCCCAGGTGTCTTTTACACAGGTAACGAGCTGAGATTAGGAGCACACTCTTAAAGGGAGTGCTCCTAATCTCAGCTTGTTACCTGTATAAAAGACACCTGTCCACAGAAGCAATCAATCAATCAGATTCCAAACTCTCCACCATGGCCAAGACCAAAGAGCTCTCCAAGGATCAGGGACAATATTGTAGCCCTACACAAGGCTGGAATGGGCTACAAGACCATCTCCAAGCAGCTTGGTGAGAAGGTGACAACAGTTGGTGCGATTATTTGCAAATGGAAGAAACACAAAAGAACTGTCAATCTCCCTCGGCCTGGGGCTCCATGCAAGATCTCACCTCGTGGAGTTGCAATGATCATGAGAACGGTGAGGAATCAGCCCAGAACTACACGGGAGGATCTTGTCAATGATCTCAAGGCAGCTGGGACCATAGTCACCAAGAAAACAATTGGTAACACACTACGCCGTGAAGGACAGAAATCCTGCAGAGCTCAAGAAAGCACATATACATGCCCGTCTGAAGTTTGCCAATGAACATCTGAATGATTCAGAGGAGAACTGGGTGAAAGTGTTGTGGTCAGATGAGACCAAAATGGAGCTCTTTGGCATCAACTCAACTCGCCATGTTTGGAGGAGGAGGAATGCTGCCTATGACCCCAAGAACACCATCCCCACTGTCAAACATGGAGGTGGAAACATTATGCTTTGGGGGTGTTTTTCTGCTAAGGGGACAGGACAACTTCACCGCATCAAAGGGACGATGGACGGGGCCATGTACTGTCAAATCTTGGGTGAGAACCTCCTTCCATCAGCCAGGGCATTGAAAATGGGTCGTGGATGGGTATTCCAGCATGACAATGACCCAAAACACACGGCCAAGGCAACAAAGGAGTGGCTCAAGAAGAAGCACATTAAGGTCATGGAGTGGCCTAGCCAGTCTCCAGACCTTAATCCCATAGAAAATCTGTGGAGGGAGCTGAAGGTTTGAGTTGCCAAACGTCAGCCTCGAAACCTTAATGACTTGGAGAAGATCTGCAAAGAGGAGTGGGACAAAATCCCTCCTGAGATGTGTGCAAACCTGGTGGCCAACTACAAGAAACATCTGACTTCTGTGATTGCCAAAAAGGGTTTTGCCACCAAGTACTAAGTCATGTTTTTGCAGAGGGGTCAAATACTTATTTCCCTCATTAAAATGCAAATCAATTAATAACATTTTTGACATGCGTTTCTCTGGATTTTTTTGTTGTTATTCTGTCTCTCACTGTTCAAATAAACCTACCATTAAAATTATAGACTGATCATTTCTTTGTCAGTGGGCAAAAGTACAAAATCAGCAGGGGATCAAATACTTTTTTCCCTCACTGTACAACATCGCAGATCTCTTCAAAAGGGTTAATTACCTAGCAAGCCAGCAACACAAGGTAAAATATCTCAAATAGAGATAGATAAAGCCAGAAGAAGAATATACTTGTTGAACATAGCTATAGCCACCAGTCTTGAGTGTTTTCATTGTCTTCACTCACTCACAAGAAGTTTGTCAGGGTCCCGACATCAGAGATTTTTGATGTAGGGATGCGCACATCACTCGAACGTGACGTTTGATGGTAAACAGAAATTGGCTCTATACAACAGCACAAAGGCACGTACTACACTATGGATAAAACACATCACGGTCATGATATAAAGAGTACACAAACCTTTGTTGTTGTATACATCTAGGTAATTTGGTGCTGAGAAGATTGTAATTAATGAAGGAAAGCCTGTAGTCTGGCTTTTTCTGTACATCCGGTACCTGGGACGAGACACAAAATTACTTTAGTTTGAGAAAAAAAAATTGTGAAGAGAGAGCAAAACAATTTTTTTTGTAAGGCCATACAAATGTAATGCACTGTACAACAGATTCCCCCGCTTCACATTTCTCAAAATAGTAAAAAAAGATATACAATAATTGAGCGATTCATTTAATTAATATGAATCGATTATTTTAAACAATCCTTTTTGAGAAATCGAATGATTCGCTTTGCCATTGTAGTAGTTAGGGTTCTGTTCAATCGCGGTGAATCGAATCATGGGAATCTAATAATAATTTGCGAATCGCAAACAGTGAAAGGAAAACATGTTAGCTGTAGCCTTATAGATTGTTGTCGCTGCAAAACTTATTTTGTAGAAACTTTAAATTGATTTGGACATGCAATGTATGGAACATTGCACCAACTAGAAGTCAGCCTGAGGTAAACACTTCTAAAGGTATGATACAGTATATATACGGCCCTATAAAATCTGCGATTTTGAAAAGCATGCCAAAAGAGTAGTTTCTAAAGGTTATCCTTAAAAAAACAATTAAATGTTGAATGCAAAGTAGGCCTACCTTACAGAATGATATCATTATGATTTGTATCAATCGGGTGCGAATTTGTTTAACAAACTCTGCCATCATGTTACAGAAACACAGCTAGCCTGAATTTCTGCTAATAGTAACACAATGGTCTCTTGCTAGGTGGCAGTTAAATTAAAGGGGTACTATAGAATAGGTACATTTCCTGAAGAAAATGAGTGTGCTTGCTTCAGCCATATTATTTGTATGGTAGTGGGAGATGTGTTAAATTTAGAATTCAAGCTAAATAGTTCAAGCAGAAACTGAAGCAGTTCAGTAAAGTATAGTAAGAATAGGTCTGATTACTTTAGTAGACTGCTATCATCAGCACATCAATTATTAAATATGGTAGATCTATGCATCTGTGACTAAAACTCAGCTGGGTTAGTGGATGTAGTGGGGTACCCTGACTGGGACTCAAACCCTTGTCCCTGTGACTGTCATTCCAAAACCATTATACTGTCATGATCCTCGCTATATGAGCAACGTTACAATTCCCACCAAGAGGCTTTACCCTCTGGCCTTTCACGCCAGCGACACGGTTTCGATTCCCTGCCCCGCCATTTGTTACATTTGTGCCAAAAGTGGGAAGGCGGCTGTGAGGGCATCGGAACGCATTGCCAGGATGTACTAGGGTGCTGAGTAGTCGAAGCGCGGGGACGTGCCTTCCCGTTCGGAAAAAGGGCAGTGTTGCTATATGAGCCACTTTACAATTCCTACCAAGTAGATTTACCCTATTGGTGCGATGTGTAGGGTGTTTGCCTTTCACGCCAGCAACCCCAGGTTCTATTTCCTGCCTCGCCGTTCACTACAATACCAAAATGCTAAAATCTCTTGATGAGGTCGCTAAGTGCATTACTAAGGTTGTTTAATATTATTACAAGGGGTACTTGCTCGCCTCACAAAAAAATAAAAAATAATCTGTTATACAGTTAATTAAATGTATATGGTAAATGACTCTGTAAACAGTGAAACTTACCCTGCATCCTGTGCTTCGTGTGCTCTTATTACCGACAACAAGTTATTATTGATCAAAAAGTCACATACTGCCGGGTAACTGCAAGGCAAGAGAGAGAGAAAAAAACAGCCTATTAGAACAGCCAGAGGAGTGAGGTTAAAGCTTGTAAAAAAAATCTCGACCTCAGAGTCAGTCTGGCAACCATGCAGTGTGAGATATGACGGAAATTCTTTGAGGAACAGCGTGTTGCCATCAGAAGCATTTTCTGGCTGTTCTTTACTTTTGGAAATACATTTTGAATCCCTGTCAGTCTCTTGCTCTCTGGCCTGGGAGGTAGGGAGGGTTTAATTGAACCACTGAGGCCAGAGCAGAACAATGCCAGGGAGGGCTGTGGTATTTATGGACTCTTATAGCTGCTCCAGAGGCAGCCAGGAGGCCAGTAGGCCATGGCCATAGCCACAGGAGAGCAGACTTGGTGTGAATCCCAAATGGCACCCTATTCCCTAAACAGTGCACTACCTTGACCAGAGCGCTATGGGCCACAGCCGAAGGTAGTGCACTATATAGGCAATTTGGTGCCATTTGGGAAGTAGCCCATCTATGTGGCTGCTGGCTGCCTGGCTTTTACTTGGGTCTCTACAATGACCCCGCCAGCCTACTCCACCTCTTCCCTCCTCTCATCAAAGACTGCTCGGGCAATTAGCGGGCCACCTGCATTTGGTTAGCGTGGCACAAACCCATGCCATCTGGAAAAGTCAACAGTGGAAAGAGATATACAGTGCATTCAGACCCCTTCACTTTTTCCACATTTTGTTACATTACAGTCTTATTCAGAAATGGATTAAATAAATAAAAAATCCTCATCAATCTACACACAATACCCCATAATGACAAAGCAAAAACAGGTTTTGAGATGATTTTTTTTTACATAAGTATTCAGACCCTTTCCTATGAGACTCGAAATTGAGCTCAGGTGCATCCTGTTTCCATTGATCATCCTTGAGATGTTTCTACAACTTGATTGGAGTCCACCTGTGGTAAATTCAATTGGTTGGACATGATTTGGAAAGGCACACACACCTGTCTATATAAGGTTTCACACTTGACAGTGCATGTCAAAGCAAAAACCAAGCCTTGAGGTCGAGGGAATTGTCTATAGAGCTCCGAGACAGGATTGTGTCGAGGCACAGATCTGGGGAATGGTACAAAAACATATCTGCAGCATTGAAGGTCCCCAAGAACACAGTGGCCTCTATCATTCTTTAATGGAAGAAGTTTGGAACCACCAAGACTCTTCCTAGAGCTGGCCACCTGGCGATACTGAGCGATCGGGGAGAAGGGCCAAAAGGCACCTAAAGGATCAAAAACAAGATTCTCTGGTCTGATGAAACCAAGATTGAACTCTTTAGCCTGAATGCCAAGAGTCACGTCTGGAGGAAACCAGGCACCGCTCATCACCTGGCAAATACCAACCCTACTTTGAAGCATGGTGGTGGTTGCATCATGCTGTGGGGATGTTTTACAGCGGCAGGGACTGGGAGACTAGTCAGGATGGAGGGAAAGATTAACAGAGCAAAGTACAGAGAGATCCTTGATGAAAACCTGCTCCAGAGCGCTCAGGACCTCAGACTGGGGCGAAGGTTCACCTTCCAACAGAACAACAACCCTAAGTACAGAGCCAAGACAACGCAGGAGTGGCTTCAGGACAAGTCTCAATGTCCTTGAGTGGCCCAGCCAGACCCCGGACTTGAACCCGACCGAACATCTCTGGAGAGACCTGAAAATAGCTGTGCAGCGACGCTCCCCATCCAACCTGACAGAGCTTGAGAGGATCTGCAGAGAAGAATGGGAAAAACTACCCAAATACAGGTTTGCCAAGCTTGTACATTTACATTTTAGTCATTTAGCAGACGCTCTTATCCAGAGCGACTTACAGTTAGTGAATGCATACATGTTTTATTTTTTTTATTTTTTTATACTGGCCCCCCGTGGTAAACGAACCCACATCCCTGCCGTCCAAACCCTCCCCATACCTTGGACGATGCTGGACCAATTGTGCGCCGCCCATGGGTCTCCCGGTCGCGGCCGGCTGCGACAGAGCCTGGACTCGAACCAGGATCTCTAGTGGCACAGCTAGCACTGCGATGCAGTGCCTTAGACCACTGCGCCACTAGCGTTATACCCAAGAAGACTCAAGGCTGTAATCGCTGCCAAAGGTGCTTCAACAAAGTACTGAGTAAAGGGTCTGAATACTTATGTAAATGTAATCAGTTTTTTATTTCTTATACATTAGCAAACATTTCTAAAAACCTGTTTTTGCTTTGTCATTATGGGGTATTGTGTGTAGATTTATGCGGAAAATGTTATTTTTTAAAATCAATTTTAGAGTAAGGCTGTAACGTAGCAAAATGTGGAAAAGGTCAAGGGGTCCGAATACTTTCCGAATGCACTGTAGGCTAGTACAGCTGGGGAGACAATGCACTGGCACTTTCTAGGGACAATCCCTTATAGTCCACTCCCAAACTGGACAGTGCAGGGGCCTATAGTGCAACACACTAAAACAAAGATCTATCCCTGGTGGGTCTCCAGTAGCTCTTCAAGTAGCAAACAGTATTATTTGACCTTATTGGCCAGTATTATTGGCCATATAACTACCTAAAACCTTGATATGGAGCAGGTAGCATACCTGAAAAAGTAGGAGCAGCCTCGCACAGAGTTGTGGTTGAAGTGTTCTGCTGTCTTCTCACTGCCGTAGTCCTCTCCTGGGTCAGCCCAGATCAGGTCACACATAGGGCCGAACGCTGGAGGCTCCTTAAACCTGTCTAACTGTGGAGCGCACAAACACACGCACAGCACCGTGAGCCACAGAAAGTTGATTGATCACAGATTTTAAAAAGATCTCCCAAATTCATCCAAATGTGGACTCCAAACACCACTTCCTAATCAGGTGCCAGGTGGACTTACTTTCCTAATGTCGTCTAGGCAGTTGATTTCTGGGGAGAGACCGCCGTGTACACACAGGAACTGTTGGTTGAGGAGAGCAGCGAGGGGCAGGCAGTCAAAGGCTTCCATGCAGGCATCATACACGCGCTCTGAGTACTTGATCTTACCTAAACATGGAAAACAAAAGATATGGTTCACTATTGCTTTCAGAGAGCATCTACTAGCGCTAGCTAAACACTTGATTAAATGAGGCAGTATCACATTAATTGTAACTAAGGTCAAGCTAAGCTTGGCTATATGCAAGGTTTTTTCTGCATAAGTGAAAGTTTAACAAATAAAAAATAAAAAATGAAATACAATTTCGGGATGGAAAAACACTTTCAGTGTAAACTTTAACAACTAAAACCATTTATGTAGAAAAAATAATGGACCTATATACACAGTGTATAAAACATTAGGAACACCATCCTAATATTAAGATGCACCCCCTTCTGCCCTATGAACAGCCTCAATTCGTCGAGCATGGACTCTACAAGGTGTCGAAAGTGTTCCACAGGGACTCCAATGCTTCCCCCAGTTGTGTCAAGTTGGCTGGATGTTCTTTGAGTGGTGGACCATTCTTTATTACACCCAGGAAACTGTTGAGCGTGAAAAACACAGCAGCGCTGCAGTTCTTGACACACTCAAACCGGTGCACCTGAATTCAGGAGTACTGATTTTGTTATGTTTAAGAATAGAATTGCAGAAAAAAATAGCTTTAAAACTGCACATTTTCTCTCAGCTCCATGGCAAAATGTGTAGAATTGCAGAAAGTTTGCTTTAAAAACACCAAAACTCTCTCCACCGCCAAGATGGGGGCCTCAAAAATTGGGGCCCATTGCCCCCGCCCACCAGCTAAGCCCATTTTTGATCCAGAAAAACCCTGCAAGCCAAAAGAACTGCTATGGAATCATCTCAATTAGCTACAGCCTGGGTTTTCAGAGGGTGTTGTTGTTTTGGTGTGGCCTTTAGTAGCAACAGCATGCCCATAGCGGCTCCCACATACAGTGGAGAAAAAAAGAAAATCCAGAAAATCACATTGTAGGATTTTTTATGAATTTATTTGCAAATTATGGTGGAAAATAAGTATTTGGTCAATAACAAAAGTTTCTCAATACTTTGTTATATACCCTTTGTTGGCAATGACACAGGTCAAACGTTTTCTGTAAGTCTTCACAAGGTTTTCACACACTGTTGCTGGTATTTTGGCCCATTCCTCCATGCAGATCTCCTCTAGAGCAGTGATGTTTTGGGGCTGTCGCTGGGCAACACGGACTTTCAACTCCCTCCAAAGATTTTCTATGGGGTTGAGATCTGGAGACTGGCTAGGCCACTCCAGGACCTTGAAATGCTTCTTACGAAGCCACTCCTTCGTTGCCCGTGCGGTGTGTTTGGGATCATTGTCATGCTGAAAGACCCAGCCACGTTTCATCTTCAATGCCCTTGCTGATGGAAGGAGGTTTTCACTCAAAATCTCACGATACATGGCCCCATTCATTCTTTCCTTTACACGGATCAGTCGTCCTGGTCCCTTTGCAGAAAAACAGCCCCAAAGCATGATGTTTCGACCCCCATGCTTCACAGTAGGTATGGTGTTCTTTGGATGCAACTCAGCATTCTTTGTCCTCCAAACACGACAAGTTGAGTTTTTACCAAAAAGTTATATTTTGGTTTCATCTGACCATATGACATTCTCCCAATCCTCTTCTGGATCATCCAAATGCACTCTAGCAAACTTCAGACGGGCCTGGACATGTACTGGCTTAAGCAGGGGGACACGTCTGGCACTGCAGGATTTGAGTCCCTGGCGGCGTAGTGTGTTACTGATGGTAGGCTTTGTTACTTTGGTCCCAGCTCTCTGCAGGTCATTCACTAGGTCCCCCCGTGTGGTTCTGGGATTTTTGCTTACCGTTCTTGTGATCATTTTGACCCCACGGGGTGAGATCTTGCGTGGAGCCCCAGATCGAGGGAGATTATCAGTGGTCTTGTATGTCTTCCATTTCCTAATAATTGCTCCCACAGTTGATTTCTTCAAACCAAGCTGCTTACCAGCCTGGTGCAGGTCTACAATTTTGTTTCTGGTGTCCTTTGACAGCTCTTTGGTCTTGGCCATAGTGGAGTTTGGAGTGTGACCGTTTGAGGTTGTGGACAGGTGTCTTTTATACTGATAACAAGTTCAAACAGGTGCCATTAATACAGGTAACGAGTGGAGGACAGAGGAGCCTCTTAACGAAGAAGTTACAGGTCTGTGAGAGCCAGAAATCTTGCTTGTTTGTAGGTGACCAAATACTTATTTTCCACCATAATTTGCAAATAAATTCATTAAAAATCCTACAATGTGATTTTCTGGATTTATTTTTCTCAATTTGTCTGTCATAGTTGACGTGTACCTATTATGAAAATTACAGGCCTCTCTCATCTTTTTAAGTGGGAGAACTTGCACAATTGGTGGCTGACTAAATACTTTTTTCCCCCACTGTATGTCATTTGGGCCTGGTAACCTATATATTTTCAACCAGTACCTCCGCGGTTACTAGCTACTCCGCAGCGGATGTTGTCCTCCTAGGTGATTGCTTAAGCTTCTTTACTTCAGGCCTAATAGACAACTTTCATCAGATTGAGTGTAACTTGTCTTTCACAACACTGACCAGATGAAAGCCCCACCCGTGATAAGTTCAGGCCCCAAAACCACAGTCTGTCTTGGAGCATGGATTGTCCGCACCATGTTTGAAACTTCAAAAGACAAGATAATCCATCCACCTGACAGGTGTGGCATATCAAGAAACGGATTAAACATGGACATTACACAGGTGCACCTTGTGCTGGGGACAATAAAAGGCCACTCTAAAATGTGCAGTTTTGACACACAACACAATGCCACAGATGCCTCAAGTTTTGAAGGAGCGTGCAATTGGCATGCTGACTGCAGGAATGTTCACCAGAGCTGTTGCCATGAGAATTGAATGTTCATTTATCTACCATAAGTCCCCTCCAATGTCGTTTTAGAGAATTTGGCAGTACGTCCAACTCGCCTCACAACCACAGACCACGTGTAACCACGCCAGCCAAGGACCTCCACATCTGGCTTCTTCACCTGTGGGATCGTCCGAGACCAGTCACCCGGACAGCTGATGAAACGGAGCTGTATTTCTGTCTGTAATAAAGCCCTTTTGTGGGGAAAAACATATTCTGATTGGCTGGGCCTGGCTCCCAAGTTGGTGGGTCTATGCCCTCCCATGCCCACCCATGGCTGCGCCCCTGCCCAGTCATGTGAAATCCATAGATTAGGGCCTAATTTACACTGCTCAAAAAAATAAAGGGAACACTTAAACAACACAATGTAACTCCTAGTCAATCACACTTCTGTGAAATCAAACTGTCCACTTAGGAAGCAACACTGATTGACAATAAATTGCACATGCTGTTGTGCAAATGGAATAGACAACAGGTGGAAATTATAGGCAATTAGCAAGACACCCCCAATAAAGGACTGGTTTTGCAGGTGGTGACCACAGACCACTTCTCAGTTCCTATGCTTCCTGGCTGATGTTTTGGTCACTTTTGAATGCTGGCGGTGCTTTCACTCTAGTGGTAGCATGAGACGGAGTCTACAACCCACACAAGTGGCTCAGGTAGTGCAGCTCATCCAGAATGGCACATCAATGCGAGCTGTGGCAAGAAGGTTTGCTGTGTCTGTCAGCGTAGTGTCCAGAGCATGAAGGCGCTACCAGGAGACAGGCCAGTACATCAGGAGACGTGGAGGAGGCCGTAGGAGGGCAACAACCCAGCAGCAGGACCGCTACCTCCGCCTTTGTGCAAGGAGGAGCAGGAGGAGCACTGCCAGAGCCCTGCAAAATGACCTCCAGCAGGACACAAATGTGCATGTGTCTTCTCAAACGGTCAGAAACAGACTCCATGAGGGTGGTATGAGGGCCCGACGTCCACAGGTGGGGGTTGTGCTTACAGCCCAACACCGTGCAGGACGTTTGGCATTTGCCAGAGAACACCAAGATTGGCAAATTCGCCACTGGCGCCCTGTGCTCTTCACAGATGAAAGCAGGTTCACACTGAGCACATGTGACAGACGTGACAGAGTCTGGAGACGCCGTGGAGAACGTTCTGCTGCCTGCAACATCCTCCAGCATGACCTGTTTGGCGGTGGGTCAGTCATGGTGTGGCGTGGCATTTCTTTGGGGGGCCGCACAGCCCTCCATGTGCTCGCCAGAGGTAGCCTGACTGCCATTAGGTACCGAGATGAGATCCTTAGACCCCTTGTGAGACCATATGCTGGTGCGGTTGGCCCTGGGTTCCTCCTAATGCAAGAAAATGCTAGACCTCATGTGGCTGGAGTGTGTCAGCAGTTCCTGCAAGAGGAAGGCATTGATGCTATGGACTGGCCCGCCTGTTCCCCAGACCTGAATCCAATTGAGCACATTTGGGACATCATGTCTCGCTCCATCCACCAACGCCACGTTGCACCACAGACTGTCCAGGAGTTGGCGGATGCTTTAGTCCAGGTCTGGGAGGAGATCCCTCAGGAGACCATCCGCCACCTCATCAGGAGCATGCCCAGGCGTTGTAGGGAGGTCATACAGGCACGTGGAGGCCACACACACTACTGAGCCTAATTTTGACTTGTTTTAAGGACATTACACCAAAGTTGGATCAGCCTGTAGTGTGGTTTTCCACTTTAATTTTGAGGGTGACTCCAAATCCAGACCTCCATGGGTTGATACATTTGATTTCCATTGATAATTTGTGTGATTTTGTGAAAGATTTCATTCATTCAGATCTAGGATGTGTTATTTTAGTGTTCCCGTTATTTTGAGCAGTGTATTTATTTCAATTGATTGATTTCCTTATATGAATTGTACCTCAGTAAAATCATTTATATTATATTTTTGTTCAGTATTGATGAGAGAAGGCTGGCCTAAGATAAACTGCTGAGCGCAGAATCACCCAGGCTGATTGAGTGAGCACAGCAAGAATACAAGACCATGGACAAAGAAAAAAAAGAGTGCTCGAAGGGATAAGAGAGCGTTTGTCCAGGAATTGGCCAGTGAGGCAGAACAAGCTGCAGCAAGAGGAGAATTAAACACTGTATGCAAGATCACAAGACAGCTCTCTGGCCAAGTTAGCAACCACACAATGCCAGTCAAAGACAAGGTAAAATGTTAACAACATAAGAGGAACAAACTGCAAGATGGGTCCAGCAGTTTGAAGAGGTCCTCAACTGGCCAAAGCCTAATGATCCAGCAGACCCACCACCCTCGGGTGAGATTGATGGTATTGACACTGGCCCACCAGTTGACGCAGAGGTCCAAGCAGCCATCAAGGCTATGAAGAGTGGCAAAGCACCAGGGATTGACTCTCAGCAGGCTGAGCTACTTAAAGCTGATGTCAACACAGCTACCAAGGTTCTGACTGATCTCTTTAGCAAGATCTGGGAGCACGATGTCATACCACAAGACTGGAGAAAAGGCCTTATCGTCAAACTGCCAAAGAAAGGAAACCTCAGCGAATGTGACAACTGGCGAGTTATAACACTCCTCTACACCCCCAGCAAAATCTTTTGCAGGATACTCCTCAAAAGGAGTGACACTGCAGTCGATAAACTCAGACAAGAACAAGCAGGATTTGCAAAGGAAGAGGATGCATCAACCAGATCTTTCCCTGCACAACATCATCGAGCACTGCCTCGAGTGGAATGCACCCCTCTACATCAACTTTATTAATTTCAAGAAGGCATTCGATAGTGTTCACCGTGAGAGCTTATGGAGGATCCTTGGAGCCTACGGAAAACCACCCAAGATTGTCAACCTCATTGGGAATTTCTATGAACACTTTGAATATAGCATCTTTCTTGATAGTTCCCTCACAGAGTAATTTCAAGATAAGTCTGGTGTATGACAAGGCTGCATCCTCTCTCCAGTTATTTTTCTTGTTACCATGGACTGTGTAATGCATCAAACAACATCTGACCATGCCCGAGGAATCCAGTGGACCCTCTTCTCCCATCAGAAGGACCTCAACTTTGCTGATGATCTGGTCTCTATATCATCCTCCAGGAGAAGTCAGACTCAGCATGTATGCTAAACAGACTGTTCTCCATATCAACATTCAGAAGACCCAAGCCATGTGCATTAATACACCACCAACACCTCCAATGACCATCGATGGAGAGGCACTTGAATATCTTGAGAACATCACCTACCTTGGAAGCCTAATCAGCAGCGACAATACTGCACATTTTAGAGTGGCCTTTTATTGTCCCCAGCACAAGGTGCACCTGTGTAATGATCATGCTGTTTAATCAGCTTCTTGATATGCCACACCTGTCAGGTGGATGGATTATCTTGGCAAAGGAGATATTCTCACTAACAGGGATGTAAACAGATTTGTGCACAACATTTGAGAGAAATAAGCCTTTTGTGCATATGGAAAATTTATTTTATTCAGCTCATGAAACATGGGACCAACACTTTCCATGTTGCATTTATATTTTAGTTCAGTATAAAATGCTTAGTGCTTAGTCCTTCAGAGCTCAAGGAAAGCAAGATAATCTGTGAGTCCCTGGGGTGAGGTAGGGAAGGGAGAGAGCACCGCACCACACTCCTTTTGGCCTTCAGGGTTTGAAATCAGTTAGTATGGAACTCATGCTTCCTGATTTGGTTAAAATGTTCAGAGGCCTTTCTAGCAACACATAAGTTAATTTATAAGTCTTGCAATAGCCTTACACAAACCCAAAGGCCGAAGAACCAACCAAAACAAAAACAGTCAAACAGCAAGCCTCTTTGAAATACTAGGGCTAGGCAATAGCCTAGCTAATTTAATCTACAGCTAAAGATGTGGCCGATCAAGTAAAAAACCCATTTATCTGCCCAAGGTGCATAAGGACCCAGAGCTAAACTGTTGTCAGTTACATGAACTCCTGGCTGCGTAAGAAGGAGAGATAATAAGGTCCTGACAGATGGGATGGACCAGGGTGGATCAGTGCTCAACGGTTAGGCTCAACGGTTAGGCTCAGTCTGCGTCCCAAACGGTACCCTATTCCCTTTATAGTGGCCTACTTTTGACCAGGACCCATAGGGCTCTGGTCAAAAGTAGTGCACTATGTAAGTAATAGGATGCCATTTAGGACACACCCTGTGTCTTAGACCTGTCGATTCTCAAAACGCCTGAGAAACATACAGGCACACACACTCTCTGGTGGTGTTCCGGGTCATCTTTTTCAGATTATCAGATCTCACAACACCTGGAGAAATGTTTTAGCGTCGCAGGAACCACATTAACATGACATAGAAATCTTAGAAGATGTGCAGGGTGACTGCTAAAAGACGACCTGGAACACCACCTAAATCTAAAGCAGGAGGGGAGCAGTCTATTTTTACACTTTGTTTACTTTCATCCTGAAGAAAAGAGCAACACTTATCAGTTGTGCCATCTGCTGCTTATGCTAATTGCCTCGGTCAGCCTAGCGCTTCTCAATTAGTTTAAATGCATGCTAATGCATGCATTCATTATAAACAAATTAGACTGAAGCATCTTTCTTTCCAATAGGTTCTTTCCATTCAAATGCTGTTTGGCAATGTTGCTGCTGTCTCTCCTGTCGTGCCAAAGTAAGGTTTGTTTCTTTGTCGATATTTGCATACTAATGCCTCACACCTGTGCTGCCACTTGAATGCACAGTGGTAAGTGTTCACACACACATACCCATACCCATGCACAAACACACACACCTCGTGGGTGTGTCAGCTCTCTTTAATTGTGTGTAACTGTCTGAATAACATCATCAGCATGGCTGGCTGCTCTCCATGCCTCAGCAGCTCATCGTCTATCTGCACCATGAAGAGGAGAGGTGGTCTCTATGCATGATGGATAAAGACATCTGAATGATGAGACGTTACTATTGGGAACCATGACTGACAGGCTTCCTGATCCTGATGTGTCACAGCAGAGGGAGGCTGTTCAATCAGGGAGAGACAGCCACCGGGCACAGGCAGGGAGGGGTCTGTCTGTCTGTCTCTTTGTGCCTGTGTGTGTGTGTGTGTGTGACTCCGTCTCTATCGGAGTGACTCCGTCTCTGTCTTGAGTGTCTGTTTATCTCTTGGTTTGTCTCTGTCTGTCACTGAACGGTTGCCAAGCTCATCAGCCACAAATACTACTGCTCTATAATAAGAGCATCAATAAGCCACAGAGCTAGGTGGAAGAATGTCCCCTTCAAGTATGTACTTTATGTCTGTTTGCAGAGTAGTGCCTGCTTCTCTAGGTTGCAGAGGGCTTTTGATTTCTAAGTAGTACCCTACGGTGTTGCATCACATTAGGCTTGCCCTCATTGGCGTGACATGCCATGCTGCAGGGACAGTATACTTACATTCCTGTTTGAAGGTGAAGTACTCTGTGAGGTGCCGGCACTCGTGGTTCCCTCGCAGGAGGAAGAGTGTGGTCGGGTGATTGATCTTGAGTGACCAGAGGTACAGCACACACTGTGAGAGGAGAGAGAGAGAGAGTGAGTGAGGGACACAGGGCAACCACGGCACGAAAGTCAAGCACACAACCCCAACATAGATCCTCAATGATCAACATTCATTATAAATCACAAATCTCTATAAAAAAATAAACGTTTACATTCTGTTGAGGCTGAGAAGGTCAAAAACCACTAAATGATAGAAGAACTACAGGACCAGGCCCCCCAAATTGTAAGGATGAGGAGAATTGTCAACTGCAACCGGTGGGTTAAAACAGTCCCAGCCAAAGGTTTGCCTACACCTCTTCAACCAACCAGATGGCCTGTGTACACTGCAAAAATAAAAACTATGAAACAGCGCATTAAAACTGGGGCCGTATGCACAATTGGTCGTAAGTGCTGAGAATAAAGACTTTACTCCTACTCTTATGGGTAAAAATAAAAATGAAACATTAAGCCTCTTTAGTCATAAGAGTCCCATCTAGGCAACAGATACTGTATTTAGGACACCTCATGAGCTGTCCTAACCAGTTAAGAGTTACTGTACCAGCCGGTGTCTTGATAATAGAAAAATGCAGCGAGTCAGTGGTTCTTGTGCCATATGCAATTGCTTTGGAGTTGTTAAAGGGCCAATTTAGCCATATATATCTCAATATCAAATCATTTCTGGGTAACAATTAAGTACCTTACTGTTATTTTTTTAAAATTAAAATGGTTAAAAGTAAATACAAATAGCTTCTTGGCAAAGAGCAATTTCTTAAGCAAAAATTTTGCTACACACGGGAAGAGGACTCCTACGGGTCTTGCGGGTCCTGCGGAATTCCGGCAGGAATGGGAGTGAAGTTCTAAAGTTAAGTTCAGGACAGGAGCAACAGTCCACAAGAACAGGCATTACAGGAATAGATCAACTGGGGGGCGATTGGGGGTTAATATAGTTTACTTAATACAAATCTATAAAATAATTAATGGTCATTTACCCCCTCCATTGGCTCACTCTCTCGCCGAGTCACTACTTTACCTCAGATGCACGCAGAGACGTACACAATTACACATGTCCATGAGTTCATTCAACTCTGGGTAAGTACAAGGGCGGTCAAAATGTGGTTATCAGTTGTGTACAGGCAACTGTCTCGGGAGCGCTGAGCAGCATCCAAACGGAGCAGTTGCTAGGCCACTCACACGCAGAGCGGCTGTATTGCATTAGTGGAAACCAAGACTTCTCAGGGCACATCTGCCAGTTCTGACTAGCAGAAGTTACTTTTCATAGCAGGTTAGAGGAATTAACGTGGCAGTTTGGGATAATTAGGTTAAGGTTAGGAAAAGGGTTAGCAAAAATGCTAAAATTGTCCCCGATGCGACTCGAACATATCTAGCTACAACCAAGCTGCACATATAAATTAGCACGGGACGAGTGACTTTTAAATCGGGATGGGACAGACAAGTACGGGAAAAAGTTCGATCAGACGGACAGGAATTAATTTTCACTCCTGTGTCAACCTCTGGGAGTTGTCTGAATGACTAGGACCTTTTCTGCACTGCTTTGTGGATACAGGCCCAGATCTCCTCTGAAAAGCAACAACAGACTAGTCATTCTCTCCCCATTTAGGGCTCTCAATGGGGGAGGATAAAAAAACACCAGATTCAATCTAAATTAATTTATCCTCAGACACTCTTTGATGCAGGACCCAAATAGAGTTCGGGCCGCATTTAATGTGTGATGACAATATGAAAAGCGGGCTGCATTTACAATCCAAATGAGATTGCTTCCCCTTCCACTTTCCAGCCTCAGACGACAGACAGACAAGGTAGCAGCACTCATTAGTCTCCACTTGGCTTGCCACTCTGTCTCCCTCTATCTCAGCCCCCTCACTTTTCCTCCTCTACTATAAAATACAGCCAGGCAGGAACACAACCAGAGCCCTACATTAAGTCCTGAGAACAGGATGCCAAGGTAACCAAGGCCAGCAGGTGTGCATTCAAATAACACACCAATAACAAACAAAAGAGGAGTGGGCATTGTGCTACCCATGAATCCTGAGTTCTAGGAAGGATGGGGTGTTTTGGAGCTGAGACGTGCAGGTAGGGACTTGGGACTGGTAACCTGAGCGCCAGTCTGTTTGTGCCATCATCATGCCAACTCCTTGTCATTCTTTGGCATGTGAAACATGGCTTAACAATGAGGGCAATGGAGTTGGCAAGAACACAAACCAATCTGGCAGCAGACTAGGGGACTGCTGACCATGGGGAGAGGTTCAGGCCAGGGAGGGAGCCAGGGTGAGGAGAGAGGCAGTTTAGAGTCAGTGAAAGGACCTCTAGTGTGAGTGAGGGGATTTGAGTGGAGTGCCTCTGGCTGAAGGGCGATTTAATGAGAAGACCCCCCCCCCCCCCCCAACCCCCCACCCCCAGACTGCCTGCTGGATTGTTGAGCCGAGTTGAGCGGGGGAGGCAGACAAAGGCAGCAGAACAGTTTGTTGTGTGTCAGACACAAGTGGCTGCTACCTCCCTCGCCTCAAAACACACACACACTTCACTTCAGCCCGAGACAGCCGTGTGCTGCCTGGGGGTGGCTGGAGGCTGGGAGGGGTCCATAGGTTAGAGCACTTTCCTGGATCAAAGAGGGAGAAAGGAGTGAGGAGGCAGAGAGGCAAAGAAGGGCCAACAGGAGAATAAAATGGATGGCTCACACTTGCTCAATTTAGACCAAGCAAATTGCTGGCCTGAAATGGTAATGCTACCTACCTTCTACGAAAGGATAAAGTCAATCTTTCCGTTACCAAGGTAACCACATTGAGATCCACTTTCCTTGTATAGACTATCCTCCTCTGTGTGCGATTCCAGAATGGCTCGGTGTTCATGGCCATAGGGAACTGGAACACAGGTTTCTGAGCCCAGTTCCACTAAATCTCAATCAATCTGGGTGTACAGTGGAGAGGAGAAGGAATTGCCTGGGGGATGTGGGGGTTAGGGTGCCTGGCTGCTTTAATCCAGAGCCCATTGGGAGGTTTACTAAGGTGGATGGAGATTCATTCAGTGGAGCAGATACAAGTACCTGCCAAAATAAAGAACATACCAACAAGTGCCTTAATAGGGCGTTGGGGCACCACAAGCCAGAACAGCTTTAATGCACCTTGGCATTGATTCTACAAGTGTCTTGAACTCTATGCGACACCATTCTTCCACAAGAAATTCCATCATTTGGTGTTTTGTTGATGGAAAACGCTGTCTCATGCGCCACTCCAGAATCTCCCATATGTGTTCAATTGGGTTGAGATCTGGTGACTGAGACAGTCATGGTATATGGTTTACATAGTTTTCACGCTCATCAAACCATTCAGTGACCATTCGTGCCCTGTGGATGGGGGCATTGTCATCCTATGGGGCATAGCCATGGTAGCCAAAATAATGGACTGCCCAGTATTTTTATATGACCCTAAGCATGATGGGATGTTAATTGCTTAAATTAACACAGGAACCACACCTGTATGGAAGCACCTGCTTTCAATATACTTTGTAACCTTAATTTACTAAAATGTCCATTATTTTGGCAGTTACCTGTAGATCTCACCATGTGTCTCCCTACGCAGCACATCAAAGAGAGCTGCTCTCTGCCAGTCCTTCTAGGAGGGCAAGGCACAGGCAGTACCCTCCTCCTTACCCCTAGACTAAGGCACAGTAGGTCATCGTACTAGCCTATATTTGATGTGTAACAGAGAGCACATGGAGTCATTTCATTCTTGTTAATTTAACCAGGATAGTCCACTAAGTAACACTTGCCACTGTTAGGGCCCTATAAAATCTGTGTTGCAGAGAACGTGGAGGGAATCACGGAATCCAGACATTAAAACTGAATTTTAACTAAATTATCATAAAACATGTACAAAATGCATCAGTGATTCGTATTTTACTTCACTTTCTGAAGAGGCAACGGCACAGGAATGCCCCAGTCTGTGTGTGCGTGTTTGTCTACCACTTTCTGTAGCCTATAGCGATAATACTAATGTAATGACAATCGTCTTTTGGTAGATGGAAAGGTTCCCAAAAAGCTTCTCAATTAAATTTTAACTACAAATTAACCTATGCCTACCTGGCAGAATGATATCATTATTTGCATCAATCCACTGGCCATTTGTTTTTCAAACTCTGCAATCGCGAGCGCTACAGAAACACTGCTAACCAAACAGTCTCTGGCTGGTGCTCAGTTGCATTAAAGGTTAACTACACCCAAAATTAAAAATGTCTTAGATTTTTCCCAGACCTCAAAAGTGGTCTCCTGATGTGGTTTAAGCATTGTTGTGGACATCCAATTGTGTTGTTTGTTTTTCTATTGAAGTGTGATTTTGAGAGTGAAAACCTGAAAATGTGGGAAAAAACAAAACGGAATCGTCAAAATATAATAGATTTTATAGGGCCTTACACAGTTTCCCTGGGAGTAAAGTGAAAATAAACACCTAACAATGCAGGCTTGACTACACGGTAAGCGTTTATAAAACTTTTTGGTGAGTGAAATTAGCCTTGATTTTTACAGGCACATCACTCCATTGAGCTTCCAGAGGAGTAATGGATGGACATTAGGCTACCTATTCCCTGTGAGTCCTGCCTGGTTATGAGGGGAAGAGAAGAGAACATTTCACCTAGAATAGTTGATCAATGGCCCAGGAGTCACCTGTCATTCCCTATGCTCTTTCACCGACACCTTTTCATCTGTGACATTTCACCTACCGCCTCCCATCAAAAGCCCCCCCAGAACCACAGACAAAGCTGGTTGATGCTTAGCCCAGTTAGCCGTCCAGGCCCTATGGCCGTTGACTCTTCTATTCAACCGCCTTATCCCTATGGCCCTTTTCGCTCTTCCATTCAACCCCCTTAGCCCTATAGCCCCATCAGCTCTTCCATTCAACACCCACAGGTCAAAACTCAGCCAGCCCAGTTCTGCACCCTGAGGACCAGTCAAGCTCTGCTGTAGTGTTGTCATGATAGCAGAATTTTTTCTTCGATACCAGGTTTAGTATCACGATACTCGATACCATTACGATACTTGACACCAAAACGGTACCACGGCAACAAACAAAAAACCTGGCTTATTAGCCAAAGTCACAGAATGGTGCTTGATCCAGACAGATCTTTTGAGTTCAATATCATTACATTTGAAATGTTTGATTTTTGAATGTATGCATTAATTAATCATACAATCAATATGACTGTTGTTTACCAATCTAACTACATAACGGTAATCATTTATTTGAATGGTAAATCTCTATTTAGGAACTGGGTAGATGTAGCCTAGCCTAGGCCTATTCACAATACAGGTGAATGCATATTCAATAGGAGTGTGTGCATGTATTGAGTTATTGAGCTCGTTTTGGCTGATTTCAATTTGGCTACAGATGAAAAAACAATCAGTTTCCTTTCCATTTGGGACTTATTTATTATACTGATCAACATTTGCATAGAAGAAGCAATCTCTTATTTTATAAAAGTGTGAGCTGTCTCTAAGCCCCATTATGTCATTCACACGCGGTCAGTTCAAGGCTTGACTGGTAGAGACGTGAGGCGGGGGAGACTAACTGAATGAATAAAGTTTTTGGTAACAATCAGCTTTAAAAATCAGCAATATTTTACGTTACTACAAGGTACTAGGGTAGTGAATTGATGTTAGCTTCAGCTGTATGCAAGAAAAGAAAGTTAGCCTACAAAGCTGGATGTTACCCGTATTGTCTTGCATTGTTAAGTGTTCTAGCCTGTAACGGATATGCTTTGTGAACAGTAATTCCGTTTTTGAAAAAATTACATGCAGTGTTGCATTATTCAAGTGTGTTAGCTTCTGAGCAGAAAAGAGGTGAATGTGAATCAGCCCAGACTCCCAGTGAGTGCAGTGGTTCATCAGGAGAGGCTAGAGCTAGTAATGAGTAAGAGCAGGAGGCACGGTGCGCTCGCTAGGGCTGAATATTTTCAAAATGTTCCATCCCGACAATAAATCACTTTGTGTCATTGAAAAGCATTATAAAGCATATAAATAAGCCTGTCTGGATTTGATTAGAGCTTTGATCGAAAATTCAAGTCTGATGCTACCTGAGCCTGATGAGCCCTACATTAAAGACATTTTATGAGCCCAACATTAAAAATACATTTAATGAGCCCAAGCCCAAAAAATCCCAAATGATTGTGCCGTTATCCAATACATATCTGATATAGGCTACTGCACATTACACACAACAGAAAAACATAACAGCCTTATAGATGTAGCTAGCTATATGCTCTCTTGGGTAAATTAATTAAACTAGCTCCAGTAGATTAATCTTTTTGAGCGAGAACAGTTTTTCTCTGTACTGTATTATACTGCATTATGCACATCGGACTGGAATTATGCACATCGTTCAAACCATGCTAAAGCAGGGAGAGAACATGGTATTCTGGTGCAGCACATGCGACCTACAAAGTTATAGGCGAGCTAATTTTATTGAATAGGGCTTATTTGTATAATTAGTAGGCTGACACCTTTCATAATATTTCCCCTAATGTTATTAGCCTAGTAGGCTCTTTCGCTCTCTATTGTTGCTTCATTCCTTCATCGCTTTCAACAGTTAAATGAAATAAGTTTTGTTGTCCTTATCTTCATCATTCTAATGACCATTGCATATTATAGGACTAGAATAAGATTCAGAAGGCTTTCACTTTTCTTCACGAAGATTGAATTGTTATGGGTCTGAATAAATAACTGCTATAGCATACCGCCATCGCGCGTCCGCTCATCTTTCAAACTACCCGTGATTTCTATTGACTGCTGTATTTAACATTCAGCAAACAAGAGCTTGCGTACCTCTTCGAGTCTATTGGTATAATAAAATAAAAAATGATGTCCAGCAAGGTATTCTAGTCTAGCTTTTCCTGCATGGGACTTCAAGAGCTAAGGAGAGTTTTTTAAGGAGAGAGGCCAGCGGAGCACATGTACGTTCGTATTGCGCAAGAGACAGAGGCTATAAGTTAGAAGCTTATTATGCACAACCAATATTTTCTATTTTTTATTTAACCAGGTAAGCCAGTTGAGAACAAGTTCTCATTTACAACTGCGACCTGGCCAAGATAAAGCAAAGCAGTGCGATAAAAAACAACACAGAGTTACATATGGGGTAAACAAAACATAAAGTCAAAAATACAACAGAAAATATATATACAGTGTGTGTAAATGTAGCAAGTTATGGAGGTAAGGCAATAAATAGGCCATAGTGCAAAATAATTACAATTTAGTATTAACACTGGAATGATAGATGTGCAATTAGCTAACTATAAGGCTAATACTGCATTTAATGTATTGCCTGGAAGAGGTAGGCTGGGACATCTATATATAGGGCTACACAGTATATCAACTAGAACAGGATTATCTATTTTGGATGCAATTTGAATGGAATTGATGAGAAAGACTGCTCGCACGTACACTGATTTAAAGCAACGATATTCGAGTGATAGGCCGTTTTAAAACTCTGCAGCTGCAATTTAATTTTTTTATCTTCACAATTAAAAAATAAGGTGGGCCCTGAAAGCCAGATGGAGATGGGTAAATTAGACGCGCATTCAGTCTTTATATTATAGACTATGCTGCAGCAAATGTAGGCCTACCTGTCACAAGAAAAAAAGTTACCATGCTGAGATGATCGATCTACATGCATTGAGAACTGCGTTCCAATCTGAGATGGGCTGTCTGTCCCCACCCTCAGTGTTGATGATTCATCATGCGGAGGTTGTAGAGAAGCCAGATTTAGCCATCGCATATAATTTAACAGTTCCATTTCACGCCATGCTATTCATATAAATAATATATTAAAATGTATCCGTTTCCTCGCAGTTATTTATCATCCCGGGAAAAGGGAGTGGTTTTGGGCGGTAAATCCCGGTAACCGGGTTCCCGCCATTCAACCCTAGCACTCGCACTATAATAAGGGGACATCGGCTGCACTGGTAGACAGACTTGATCCTCTCTCAAATCAGTAGATGACATGAGACATTTGATAGAAGTATCGAACATTTTTTAAAATCTAGTACCGAACCATTTTTCATGTTCTAGTATTGAAAAAGTAACGACGTTCCGGTATACAGTGCAACACTACTCTGCTGTGAGGTACCAAACCAAGGTTTCCACTCTGTCTGGTGCCAATCTAGGGGTCAAGTCTACCCAGTTTCTGCTCTTCTCATTAGTGGCTGTAAAATCCATTATTTAAATCCTCTATCTACGTAATAATGAAAATGCTTCAATCCACTTTACATGACAATGGCTCCTGGACTGAAATGTTAGTTTAACACTCATTTTAAACTAACAGAAATGCTAAATCATAGTTACCATGATGACCATTCAGAGAGCACTGGAAAGCAGCAGACAGAACCCCTTTTTTTTTTTTATCCAACAGCAGGCTCATTTTCTGGTTTTTTCTTCTATTTTCAGCAGACCCCCTTTCAGGAGGCCACAAAAGCCATATGGGAATAAAAAAAAATGGGTCTGATCTACATTAACCAAATCTGTCACGGCAAAACTTGTCAAATCTGCGCTCAATAGTACATTTGGGCTGTAAGAGGATGCATCCCAAATGGCACCCTATGCCCTACAGTGTTGGGATTTGTTTCATAAGAGTCATATATAACATATTCGTTTTTACTTTCAATCAAAGTAATGTGTTAAGTTACAAAATTACTTTCTGTGCAGAGTAACGCGTTATATTACTTATAGTAAAATATAATGGAATATGACAGACTAAAATAATATATTTTTCCCAAACAAAAGTTTGTCTTGCGAGTGCCAACTTGAGGAAAACATAGAGTCGCAGTTATTCTACAAAAAAAGTGATATTTTTAAAATAGAGCCCATCAGATCATTTTTTGTTGTTGTTTAGCAAATATAAGGCACTGGTGTGACTAACTTATTTTTTTTGCGGTGTCACGGTAACAGATGGGAGAAACTCCCCAAATACACGTGTGCCAAGCTTGTAGTGTCATCCCCAAGTAGACTTGAGGCTGTAATCGCTGCCAAAGGTATTTCAACAAAGTACTGAGTAAAGGGTCTGAATACTTATGTAAATGGAATATTTCAATTTTTTATTTGTAATACATTTGCAAACATTTCTAAAAACGTGTTTTTGCTTTGTCATTATGGGGTATTTTGTGTAGATTGATGAGGGGAAAAAACGACTTAATCCATTTTAGAATAAGGCTGTAACGTAACAAAATGTGGAAAAAGTCAAGGGGTCTGAATACTTTCCAAAGGCCATGTTGGGTGCCTTTGGCAGCGATTACAGCCGTTAGTCTTCTTGGGTATGATGCTACAAGCATGGCACACCTGTATTTGGGGAGTTTCTCACATTCTTCTCTGCAGATCCTCTCAAGCACTGTCAGGTTGGATGGGGAGCGTCGCTGCTATTTTCAGGTCTCTCCAGAGATGTTGGATTGTGTTCAAGTCCGGGCTCTGGCTGGGCCACTCAAGGACATTCAGAGACTTGTCCCGAAGCCACTCCTGCGTTGTCTTGGCTGTGTGCTTAGGGTCGTTGTCCTGTTGGAAGGTGAACCTTCGCCCCAGTCTGAGGTCCTGAACGCTACGGAGCAGGTTTTCATCAAGGATCTCTCTGTACTTTTCTCCATTCATTTTTCCCTCGATCCTGACTAGTCGCCCAGTCCTTGCCGCTGAAAAACATCCCCACAGCATGATGCTGCCACCACCATGCTTCACCTTAGGGATGGTGCCAGGTTTCCTCCAGACATGATACTTGGCATTCAGGCCAAAGAGTTCAATCTTGGTTTCATCAGACCAGAGAATCTTGTTTCTCATGGTCCGAGAGTCCTTTAGGTGCCTTTTGGCAAACTCCAAGCGGGCTGTCATGTGCCTTTTACTGAGGAGTGGCGTCCTTCTGGCCACGCTACTATAGAGGCCTGATTGGTGGAGTGCTGCAGAGATGGTTGTCCTTCTGGAAGGTTCTCCCATCTCCACAGAGGACCTCTGGAGCTCTGTCAGAGTGACCATCGGGTTCTTGGCCACCTCCCTGCCCAAGGCCCTTCTCCCCCGATTGATCAGTTTGGCCATGCGGCAAGCTCTAGGACTAGTCTTGGTGGTTCCAAACTTCTTCCATTTTTGAATGATGGAGGCCACTGTTTTCTTGGGGACCTTCAATGCTGCAGAAATATTTTGTTACCCTTCCCCAGATCTGTGCCTCGACACAATCCTGTCTCGGAGCCCTTTGGACAATTCCTTCGACCTCATGGCTTGGTTTTTGCTCTGACATGCACCGTCAACTGTGGAACCTTTATATAGACAGATGTGTGCCTTTCCAAATCATGTCCAATCAATTGAATTTACCACAGGTGGACTCCAATCAAGTTGTAGAAACATTTCAAGGATGATCAATGGAAACAGGATGAACCTGAGCTCAATTTCGAGTCTCATAGCAAAGGGTCTGAATACTTATGTCAAGAAGGTATTTCTGTTTTTAGTTTTATAAATGTGCAAAAATGTCTAAAAACCTGTTTTCGCTTTGTCATGAAGGGGTAATGTGTGTAGATCCATTTTAGAATAAGGCTGTAACGTCACAAAATGTGGAAAAAGTTAATGGGTCTGAATACTTTCCAAATGCACTGTAGGGCACTACTTTTGACCAGAGCCTAATGGGTCTGTAGTGCCATTTGGACCTATCAGCAGCAGGGCTGTTCCATAAAGTCTAAGAAGTTCTACAGCTCATCAGGGTCAAAACCCACCAGTTCCTTGCTAACTCTCTCTCACCACTGATGCACTAGATTCCAGACACACAGGCAGTCTTGCGGGTGGATAGTCTGTGTGTGTGTGTGTGTGTGTGTGTGTGTGTGTGTGTGTCACGGCATCGGAGGCCTGATTATACAAAGACAGATGGTTCAGTGAGAGGCTGGCATGCAGACAGCCAAGGGCCTCAGACTTAGCTAGCGTGAGACTCTGTTTTAATACGTGCACAGCCAGTCTCCATGCACACAAACACAGATACACAACAATTGAACCTTAGAAGCAAACACAAACAACTAGTCTACACCAGTGGTTCCCAAACTGTGGGGCTAGGAACTCAGTCCGGCTTTCAACTTACTCTTGAAAGTTGTAATAGCAAAATGCACAAGGTGCAATTTGAAATCAGGTACTGCATCATCAGTTTCTCTTGTCATGTCAGTCATTCCATACCTTAGAGAGCTATTTATAACTTGTCAGAAATGTCCAGATCAACTAGCCCAGTGGTTCCCAACCTTTTTTCCTTGGATCCCCCCCTACTTGTATCTAAGAAAAGCTAAGGCCCCTGAGATATCTTGGCCTGCTGTTGTTGTGGCTAGATTGGTAGACATAAGAATGTCTTGTTTTAAGTCATCACCGTCAATATATTGCACATAAACGATGAGCACGGATTCGTCTGACACTGTTGTTGTTTCATCCAACTGAATGGCAAAGGGAACATTCCTAAGCTTCTCGTGCAGCTGGTTTTGACAATCTCCAGCCATTTGATCAATTCTGTCTTTGACAGTGTTGTCAGAGAGTGGGACGGTTCGCACTTTATCCACCATCTGAGGGCCACAGTACCTCTCTACAATTTTTAGGCAGGCGGGTTTGATTAGCTGCTCTCCAATATTGTGTGGCTATTTAGCCTTTGCAATTAATAGCGAACACTCAAATGACGCCTCCGTGGCTCTGTGTAAATCACTGCCTGCTATTTCAAATGCTTTTCTGATGTCTGTGGATCTTTTTGATAGTGCCAACTGCTTCTTCCTCTCAAAACAATTCTGAACTTCACCAATAGTTTCCTGGTGTTTTGTTTCCTGGTGTCGTTGCATTTTGCTTGGCTTCATATTGTCATTAGCTAGCTTCTCGCCACAAATGACACATTCTGGCCGAGTCATGTCCTGTCCTTCAATAAAACCGAAGTTAAGATAACTCTTGAGATATAGCCTTACTTTCTTTTTTGATGATGAGTCATCAGCACTTTTACATTTCTTAGACATAATGTTTTATTCATAAAATAGTGATGCTCTGACTGCAGGAAAAACGAGCTGCTAGCTGAAAATGATTGAGCGCGGGTCATTGACGTGCACATTTTTTTCCGGGGAATTATCGCTTTTACGTTTCTCTGCCATTATTATAATAATTTTTTATATTGGCCTTAGCATTGCAAGCATATGATTTTTAATACCATTTTCAAATGTATTAATTTTACAATTTAATTATAGTGGAACATTTTATGCATGTTTGACCTCATAGCAAATGAGATCACACGCCCCCCCCCCCCCGGTGAACTCTGGCGACCCCCTATGGCGGGCGCGAACCCCAGGTTGGGAACCACTGAACTAGCCCATGTCAGCTAATGTTTTTTTAGCTAGGTTTTTTAGTTCATAGATAATGTAATGTCCGAGTCACTCAAATATCACATGATATTTAGCTACGCTAAAGATGGCGCCGACAGACATGGCAGCTCTGCCTCTAGCTCCTAAGCAACTTTGCAGTATTTTGTTTTTTTGTGTTATTACATACAGCCGGAAATAACTTTTGGATATCAGAGTGAAGGTAACTCACCAGCATTACGACCAGGAATACGACTTTCCCGAATTGGATCCTTTGTTCGTACCCCCCAGGGCAATTGAACTTATCCCAGAGGCTGCTCCAAGACGCAGCTGGCAGAGAAGAGGTATTCTGAGTGGACTTCTAGTCCGACTCAGGAGGCGTGCACAACATCCATCGCTTCCGGGTATATTACTCGCTAATGTTCAGTCTCTAGACAATAAAGTAGACGAGCTCAGGGCGAGGATCTCCTTCCAGAGAGACATCAGGGACTAACATACTCTGTTTCACGGAATCATGTCTCTCTCCGGATATACTGTCCCCATCAATACAGCCAGCTGGGTTCTCAGTACATCGCGCAGACAAGAATAAAGAACTCTCCGGGAAGAAGAAAGACGGTGGTGTTTATTTTATGATTAACTACTCATGGTGTGATTGTGATAACATACAGAAACTCAAGTTATTTTGTTCACCCGACCTAGAATACCTCACAATCAAATGCCGATCGTATTACCTCCCAAGAGAATTATCTTCGGTTATAGTCACAGTCGTGTATATTCCCCCTCAAGCCGATACCACAACGGTCCTCAAGAAACTACACTGGACTTTGAGAAAACTGGAAACCACATATCCTGAGGCCGCATTTATTGTAGCTGGGGATTTTAACAAAGCAAATTTGAGGAAAACGCTAACGAAGTTCTATCAACACATTGACTGTAGTACTCGCACTGGAAAAACGCTCGACCACTGCTACTCCCCCTTCCGGGATGCCTACAAGGCCCTCCCCTGCCCTCCCTTCGGCAAATCAGATCACAACTCCATTTTGCTCCTCCCTTCCTATAGGTAGAAACTCAAAACAGGAAGTACCCGTGCTAAGGGCTATTCAACACTGGTCTGACCAATCGGAATCCATGCTTCAAGATTGTTTTGATCACACGGACTGGGATATGTTCCAGGTAGCCTCTGAGAATAACATTGACGTATACACGGACACTGTGACTGAGTTCATCAGGAAGTGTATAGGGGATGTTGTTCCCACTGTGACTATTAAAACCTACTCATACCATAAACGGTGGATAAATGGGAGCATTCGCGCAAAACTGAAAGCCCGACCCACCGCATTTAACCATGGAAGGTGACTGGGAATATGGTTGAATACAAACAGTGTAGTTATTCCATCCGTAAGGCAATCAAACCGGCAAAATGTCAGTAGACACAAAGTGGAGTCGCAATTCAACGGCTCAGACAGGGTCTACAGACAATCACGGATTACAAAGGGAAAATCAGCCACGTCGATGACACCGCCGTCTTGCTCCCGGACAAGCTAAAACACCTTCTTTGCCCGCTTTGAGGATAACACAGTGCCACCGACGCGGCCCGCTCCCAAGGACTGTGGGCTCTTGTTCTCCGTGACCGACGTGATTTAGACATTTAAGCGTGTTAACCCTCGCAAGTCTGCCGGCCCAGACGGCCCGCGTCCTCAGAGCATGTGCAGACCAGCTGACCGGAGTGTTTATGGACATATTCAATCTCTCCCTATCAAAGTCTGCTTTCCTCACTTGCTTCAAGATGTCCACCATTGTTCCTGTACCCAGGAAAGCAAAGGTAACTGAACTAAATGACTATCGCCCCGTAGCACTCACTTCTGTCATCATTAAGTGCTTTGAGAGGCTAGTTAAGGATCATATGACCTCTACCTTACCTGACACCCTAGACTCACTTCAATTTGCATGCCGCCCCAATAGAGCCACGGCCTGTTCACCTAACTATCATCCAGAAGGCAAGGTCAGTACAGGTGCATCAAAGCTGGGACCGAGAGACTAAAAAACAGCTTCTATCTCAAGGCCATTAGACTGTTAAATAGCCATCACTAGCCGGCTACCACCCGGTTACTCAACCCTCCACCTTAGAGGCTGCTGCCCTATATACAGTGGGGAGAACAGGTATTTGATACACTGCCGATTTTGCAGGTTTTCCTACTTACAAAGCATGTAGAGGTCTGTAATTTTTATCATAGGTACACTTCAACTGTGAGAGACGGAAAATCCAGAAAATCACATTGTATGATTTTTAAGTAATTAATTTGCATTTTATTGCATGACATAAGTATTTGATACATCAGAAAAGCAGAACTTAATATTTGGTACAGAAACCTTTGTTTGCAATTACAGAGATCATACGTTTCCTGTAGGTCTTGACCAGGTTTGCACACACTGCTGCAGGGTTTTTGGCCCACTCCTCCATACAGACCTTCTCCAGATCCTTCAGGTTTCAGGGCTGTCGCTGGGCAATACGGACTTTCAGCTCCCTCCAAAGATTTTCTATTGGGTTCAGGTCTGGAGACTGGCTAGGCCACTCCAGGACCTTGAGATGCTTCTTACGGAGCCACTCCTTAGTTGCCCTGGCTCGTGTTTCGGGTCGTTGTCATGCTGGAAGACCCAGCCACGACCCCATCTTCAATGCTCTTACTGAGGGAAGGAGGTTGTTGGCCAAGATCTCGCGATACATGGCCCCATCCATCCTCCCCTCAATACGGTGCAGTCGTCCTGTCCCCTTTGCAGAAAAGCATCCCCAAAGAATGATGTTTCCACCTCCATGCTTCATGGTTGGGATGGTGTTCTTGGGGTTGTACTCATCCTTCTTCTTCCTCCAAACACGGCGAGTGGAGTTTAGACCAAAACACTCTATTTTTTTTTTGCAGGATTTTAAGCCATGACGGCGTAGTGTGTTACTAATGGTTTTCTTTGAGACTGTGGTCCCAGCTCTCTTCAGGTCATTGACCAGGTCCTGCCGTGTAGTTCTGGGCTGATCCCTCAACTTCCTCATGATCATTGATGCCCCACGAGGTGAGATCTTGCATGGAGCCCCAGACCGAGGGTGATTGACCGTCATCTTGAACTTCTTCCATTTTCTAATAATTGCGCCAACAGTTGTTGCCTTCTCACCAAGCTGCTTGCCTATTGTCCTGTAGCCCATCCCAGCCTTGTGCAGGTCTACAATTTTATCCCTGATGTCCTTACACAGCTCTCTGGTCTTGGCCATTGTGGAGAGGTTGGAGTCTGTTTGATTGAGTGTGTGGACAGGTGTCTTTTATACAGGTAACGAGTTCAAACAGGTGCAGTTAATACAGGTAATGAGTGGAGAACAGGAGGGCTTCTTAAAGAAAAACTAACAGGTCTGTGAGAGCCGGAATTCTTACTGGTTGGTAGGTGATCAAATACTTATGTCATGCAATAAAATGCAAATGAATTACTTAAAAATCATACAATGTGATTTTCTGGATTTTTGTTTTAGATTCCGTCTCTCACAGTTGAAGTGTACCTATGATAAAAATTACAGACCTCTACATGCTTTGTAAGTAGGAAAACCTGCAAAATCAGCAGTGTATCAAATACTTGTTCTCCCCACTGTACATAGACATGGAATCACTTGTTTCCTCCGACACATTGGAGCGACTGGCTTCCGGGTTAAGCGAGCAGTGTGTCAAGAAGCAGTGCGGCTTGGCAGGGTCGTGTTCGGAGGACGCATGGCTCTCGACCTTCGCCTCTCCCGAGTCTGTACGGGAGTTGCAGCGATGGGACAACACTGTAACTACCAATTGGATATCACGAAATTGGGGAGAAAAAAAGTCATGGAATCACTGGTCACTTTAATAATGTTTACATACTGCTTTACTCATTTCATATGTATATACTGTATCCTATTGTACTGTATTTTAGTCAATGCCACTCCGACATTGCTCGTTCTAATATTTATATATTTCTTAATTCTATTCTTTCACTTTTAGATGTGTGTATTGTTGTGAATTGTTAGATACTACTGCACTGTTGGAGCTAGGAACACAAATATTTCGCTACACCTGCAATAACATCTGCTAAATATGTGTATGTGACTAATATAATTTGATTTGAATACACAGCCATGGCAAAATGTATAGAATTGCAAGAAAATTAGCTTTAAAACTGCAACATTTCTCTGCACCCCATGACAAAATGTGTCAAATTTCAGGTAATAAGCTTTAAACCTGCAAAATTCTCTCCACCAACAAGAGGGGTATGAACAGTTTGTGTCATGAACAGTGCTTGTGCCCATAGAAATAGACGTGGCACCACCAGGGGGGGGGCGAGGGATGTTCCCAAATGCTGGAAGGGGGACCTGACTGAAAAAGCTTGAGAACCCCTGGTCTATACCATAGAAATATAATCTACAGTGCCTTCAGGAAGTATTCACACCCCTTGACTTTTTCCACATTTTGTTGTTACAGCCTTAATTTAAAATGGATCACTGGCCTACACACAATACCCCATAATGTCAAAGTGGAATTATGTTTTCACAAATTAATAAAGAATTCAAAGCTGAAATGTCTTGAGTCAACCCCTTTGTTATGGCAAGCCTAAATAAGTTAAGGAGTAAACATTTGCTTAACAATTCACATAAGTTACATGGACTATAAATTACATAATAAGTTACATAGTGTTAAAAATTATTTTGTCATGTTAAAACATCTCTGTACCCCACACATACAATTATCTGTAAGGTCCCTCAGCAGAGCAGGGAACCACAAAGACCAAGGAGGTTTTCCAATGCTTCGCAAAGAAGAGCACCGATTGGTAGATACGTAAAAAAAAAAAAAAAAGCAGACATTCGATATCCCTCTGAGCATGGTGAAGTTATTAACTACACTTTGGATGGTGTATCAATACACCCAGTCACTACAAAGATACTGGCATCCTTCCTAACAACATTGTAGATACTCCACAATACTAACCTAACTGACAGAGTGAAAATAAGGAAGCTTGTACAGAATAAAAAATATTCCAAAACATGCATCCTGTTTGCAATAAGGCACTAAAGTAAAACTGCAAAAAATGTGGCAAAGAAATTTACTTTATGTCCTGAACACAAAGTGTTATGTTTGGGGCAAATACAACACAACACTGAGTACCAATTTTCAAAATTTCAAGCATGGTAGTGGCTGCATCATGCTATGGGTGTGTTTGTCATCAGATTTTGATGATTAAAAAAATGGAATAGCGTTAAGCACATGCAAAATCCTAGAGGAAAACCTTGTTCAGTCTGCTTTCCAACAGACACAGGTAGGCAAATTCACCTTTCAGCAGGTCAACAACCTAAAATAAGGCCAAATATACACTGGAGATGCTTAGCAAGACAACATTGAATGTTCCTGACTTTAACATGTCTACCATTGTGTCGCTGAGTGGTCGTAATGCTGCTGCAAATGTACATTGTCCCAGGGGCATTGGCAGTCACAAAGTAAGTAACCAGCTCCCTTGAATGCCTCTGTCAATCCTACTGCTATTGTTGCACCTATGAACCTGAGTTATACTGTTAGCACTGAGGTGGTTTGCCCTAGTAGGCTGTCCACTGTGTGCAGCTCACCCTGCACTATCAGCTCAAACATAAATATCACTGTCATGTCTACCTCTGATAAGCCTCCCAGTAAAGCAATAAAAACCGTCAAGAATCCCAGAAACGTGCTAAAAATAGCCCACATTAACATTTGAAGCCTAAGAAACAAGGTTCATGAAATCGATACCTTGCTAGTAACAGATAACATTCATATACTGACTATCTCTGAAACTCACTTAGATAATACCTTTGACCATACAGTGGTAGCAACTCCACAGTATGAAAATGTATGCACTCACTAACTGTAAGTAGCTCTGGATAAGAGCGTCTGCTAAATGACTAAAATGTAAAATGTAAATGTAATAAATGGTTTCAACATCTTCAGAAGAGACATGAATGCCAATGGTGGAGGTGTTGCCGTTTATGTTCAGAATCATATTCCTGCAAAGCTTTGAGGGGATCTCATGTCAAATGCTGTTGAAGTGATATGGCTAAAGGTTCACCTGCCTCACCTAAAGCCCATTCTTGTGGGAAGCTGCTATAGACCACCAAGTGCTAACAGTCAGTATCTGGATGTTATGTGTGCAATGCTTGATAATGTATGTGATATCAAAAAGGTATATTCTCTGGGTGACCTAAATATTGACTGGCTTTCATCAAGCTGCCCACTCAAGAAAAAGCTTTAAACTGTAACCAATGCCTGCAACCTGGTTCAGGTTCAGTCAACCTACCAGGGTATTTACAAACAGCACAGGAATGAAATCATCCATATGTATTCATCACATCTTTACTAATGCTGCATAAATCTGCTCTAAAGCAGTATCTAAATCCATCAGATGTAGTGATCATAGTAACCATATCTAGGAAAACCCAAGTTACAAAGGCTGGGCCTAATATAGTGTATAAGAGGTCATACAAGAGGTTTCGCAGTGATTCCTATGTTGAAGATGTAAATAATATTTGCTGGTCTGTGGTGTGTAATGAGGAGCAACCAGACATTGCACTTGACACATTTGTGATCGACCGGCTCAAATAGGTCTTATGTAGCAATATTTGAAATTGTGTTTTCTACATTGGATAAAAGTAGACACTAAGGTACTAAATTGTATATCATACACTACAGTTGAGGAACAATGGGAAAGTAATTTTGCTTTGAAAGTTGATAAATGGCCTTTGAATCTTTTGGTACTACTACTGGAGAGCCCTTCTTTGGCTACACCCATTCAGCATTGTTCACACCCTCTTAATCTCACTTACAGTGAGGGAAAAAAGTATTTGATCCCCTGCTGATTTTGTACGTTTGCCCACTGACAAAGAAATTATCAGTCTATAATTTTAATGGTAGGTTTATTTGAACAGTGAGAGACAGAATAACAACAAAAAAATCCAGAAGAACGCATGTCAAAAATGTTATAAATTGATTTGCATTTTAATGAGGGAAATAAGTATTTCACTCTTAAAGGGAGTGCTCCTAATCTTAGCTTGTTACCTGTACTAAAAAGACACCTGTCCACAGAAGCAATCACTCAATCAGATTCCAAACTCTCCACCATGGCCAAGACCAAAGAGCTCTCCAAGGATGTCAGGGAAAAGATTGTAGACCTACACAAGGCTGGAATGGGCTACAAGACCATCGCCAAGCAGCTTGGTGAAAAGGTGACAACAGTTGATGCGATTATTCGCAAATGGAAGAAACACAAAATAACTGTCAATCTCCCTCGGCCTGGGGCTCCATGCAAGATCTCACCTCGTGGAGTTGCAATGATCATAAGAACGGTGAGGAATCAGCCCAGAACTACACGGGAGGATCTTGTCAATGATCTCAAGGCAGCTGGGACCATAGTCACCAAGAAAACAATTGGTAACACACTACGCCGTGAAGGACTGAAATCCTGCAGCGCCCGTAAGGTCCACCTGCTCAAGAAAGCACATATACAGGCCCGTCTGAAGCTTGCCAATGAACATCTGAATGATTCAGAGGAGAACTGGGTGAAAGTGTTGTGGTCAGATGAGACCAAAATCGAGCTCTTTGGCACCAACTCAACTCGCCGTGTTTGGAGGAGGAGGAATGCTGCCTATGACCCCAAGAACACCATCCCCACCGTCAAACATGGAGGTGGAAACATTATGCTTTGGGGGTGTTTTTCTGCTAAGGAGACAGGACAACTTCACCGCATCAAAGGGACGATGGACGGGGCCATGTACCGTCAAATCTTGGGTGAGAACCTCCTTCCCTCAGCCAGGGCATTGAAAATGGGTCGTGGATGGGTATTCCAGCATGACAATGACCCAAAACACACGGCCAAGGCAACAAAGGAGTGGCTCAAGAAGAAGCACATTAAGGTCCTGGAGTGGCCTAGCCAGTCTCCAGACCTTAATCCCATAGAAAATCTGTGGAGGGAGCTGAAGGTTCGAGTTGCCAAACGTCAGCCTCGAAACCTTAATGACTCGGAGAAGATCTGCAAAGAGGACTGGGACAAAATCCCTCCTGAGTTGTGTGCAAACCTGGTGGCCAACTACAAGAAACATCTGACCTCTGTGATTGCCAACAAGGGTTTTGCCACCAAGTACTAAGTCATGTTTTGCAGAGGGGTCAAATACTTATTTCCCTCATTAAAATGCAAATCAATTTATAACATTTTTGACATGCGTTTTTCTGGATTTTTTTGTTGTTATTCTGTCTCTCACTGTTCAAATAAACCTACCATTAAAATTATAGACTGATCATTTCTTTGTCAGTGGGCAAACGTTCAAAATCAGCAGGGGATCAAATACTTTTTTCCCCTCACTGTAGGTTGGAGTCATTAAAACTTGTTTTTCAACCACTCCACAAATGTTCTTGTTAACAAAATATAGTTTTGGCAAGTCGGTAAGGACATCTACTTTGTGCATGACACAAGTAATTTTTCCAACAATTGTTTACAGACAGATTATTTCACTTATAATTCACTGTATCACAATTCCAGTGGGTCAGAGGCTTACATACACTATGTTGACTGTGCCTTTAAACAGCTTGGAAATTTTCAGAAAATGATGTCATGGCTTTAGAAGCTTCTGATAGGCTAATTGACATCATTTGAGTCAATTGGAGGTGTACCTGTGGATGTATTTCAAGGCCTACCTTCAAACTCAGTGCCCCTTTGCTTGACATCATGGGAAAATCAAAAGAAATCAGCCAAGACCTCAGAAAATAAATTGTAGACCTCCACAAGTCTGGTTCATCCTTGGGAGCAATTTCCAAACGCCTGAAGGTACCACGTTCATCTGTACAAACAATAGTACGCAAGTATAAACACCATGGGACCACGCAGCCGTCATACCGCTCAGGAAGGAGACGCATTCTGTCTCCTAGAGATGAATGTACTTTGGTGCGAAAAGTGCAAATCAATCCCAGAACAACAGCAAAGGACCTTGTGAAGATGCTGGAGGAAACAGGTACAAAAGTATCTATAGCCACAGTAAAGAGTCCTATATCGACATAACCTGAAAGGCCGCTCAGCAAGGAAGAAGCCAATGCTCCAAAACCGCCATAAACAAGCCAGACTACGGTTTGCAACTGCACATGGGGACAAAGATCATACTTTTTGGAGCAAAAATAGAACTGTTTGGAAAAAGGGGGTGGCTTGCAAGCCGAAGAACACCATCCCAACCGTGAAGCACGGGGGTGGCAGCATCATGCTGTGGGGATGCTTTGCTGCAGGAGGGACTGGTGCACTTTACAAAATAGATGGCAAATTATGTGGATATATTGAAGCAACATCTCAAGACATCAGTCAGGAAGTTAAAGCTTGGTCGCAAATGGGTCTTCCAAATGAACAATGACCCCAAGCCTGCTTCCAAAGTTGTGGCAAAATGGCTTAAGGAAAACAAAGTCAAGGTGTTGGAGTGGCCATCACAAAGCCCTGACCTCAATCCTATAGAAAATGTGTGGGCAGAACTGAAAAAGCGTGTGCGAGCAAGGAGGCCTACAAACCTGACTCCGTTACACCAGCTCTGTCAGGAGGAATGGGCCAAAATTCACCCAACTTTTTGTGGGAAGCTTGTGGAAGGCTACCCGAAACGTTTTACCCAAGTTAAACAATTTTAAGGCAATGCTACCAAATACTAATTGAGTGTATGTAAACTTCTGACCCACTGGGAATGTGATGAAAGGAATAAAAGCTGAAATATATCACTACTATTATTCTGACATTTTACATTCTTAAAATAAAGTGGTGATCCTAACTGACCTAAGACAGGAAATGTTTACTAGGATTAAATGTCAGGAATTGTGAAAAACTGAGTTTAAATGTATTTGGCAAAAGTGTATGTAAACTTCCGATTTCAACTGTATATGGCAGACCAACCCAAACTCATCTCTCAGCCTGTCCAGCCCACTCATTATCTCAGCCAATCATGGCTAGCGGGAAGGTTGCTGTCTTTTTCTTTGGCTAAACCAACTAGGCTCGTAATTTAACAATTTTATTCATATTTTACAGATGGCATACAAGTCTGTTATTAAGGCACATGGAAGTTCACGTGTTCGAGAAGGCATTTCTGCCAAAAAACACATTTTGATAAAAAAATGAAAGTTTACGTTCAAATGGCTCTCCTGTGAAGCAGTGATCTGCGACATACGCCTAGTTTCCTGAAACGGGTCACATTTAGGAAATTGCTTATTCCAGTTACAAACAAGCATGCATCTATTAATAAAATGACTGTAAAAGCTGTTAAAACCCTGTCGATTGTTATGATTGAGAGGGATGAGGCAAAAGGAATGGCAAATAAGTCTGGTTGCACAGGCGATTCGCAAACGTACTGTAAATTGAGAAAGCATGTGACTAAACTGAACAAAAAAAGGATATAAGAATAATAATAAAAAGCTTTGGAGCACCTTAAATGAAATTTTGGGCAAAAAGGTGAACTAGGCTCCATCATTCACTGAATCAGATGGCTCATTCATCACAAAACCCACTGATAATGCCATAATTATTTTTTTCATTGGCAAGATTAGCAAATTTACGCATGACAAATTCTTAACCTACACATCCATGCATAACTGACCAAATTATGAAAGACAAGCATTGTAATTTTGAATTCCGTAGAGTGAGTGTGGAAGAGGTGAAAAAATGATTGTTGTCTATCAACAATGACAAGCCTCCTGGGTCTGACCACTTGGATGGAAAATTACAGAGGGTGATAGTCTTCAATCTAAGCCTACAGGAAAGTGTGTGCCCTCAGGCCTGGAGGGAAGCAAAAGTCATTCCGCTACCCAAGAATAGCAAAGCACCCTTTACTGGCTTAAACAGTCGACCAATCAGCCTGTTACCAACCCTTAGTAAACTTTTGGAAAACATTGTGTTTGACCAGATACAATGCTATTTCACAGTAAACAAATTAACAACAGATTTTTAGCACGCTTATAGGGAAAGGCATTCAACATGTATGGCACTTAGAGAAATGACTGATGATTGGCTGAGAGAAATGTATAATAAAAAGGTTGTGGGAGTTGTTTTATTAGACTTCAGTGCAGCTTTTGACATTGTCGATCATAATCTGCTGCTGGAACAACTTGTTATGGCTTTACATCCCCTCCTATATTGTGGATTGAGAGTTACCTGTCTAAACAGAACACAGAAGGTGTTCTTTAATGGAAGCCTCTACAACACAATCCAAGTAGAGTCAGGCATTCCCCAGGGCAGCTGTCTAGGCTGCTTACTTTTTTCAATTTTACTAATGACCTGCCACTGGCTCGGAGTAAAGCCCATGTATGCTGATAACTCCACACTATACATGTCAGCTGCCACAGCAAGTGAAATCACTGCAACACTTAAGAACGAGCTGCAGTCAGTTTCAGAATGGGTGGCAAGAATTTACTTTGTCCTAAAAATTTCACAAACTAAAAGTATTGTATTTGGGACAAATCATTCACTAAACCCTAAACTAAATATTTTTATGAATAATGTGGAAATGTAGCACATTGAGGAAAATAAACTGCTTGGAGTAACCCTGGATTGTAAACAGTCATGGTCAAAACATATTGATGCAACAGTAGCTAAGATGGGGAGAAGTATGTCCATAATAAAGCGCTCCTCTGCCTTTTAACAACGCTATCAACAAGGCAGGTCCTACAGGCCCTAGTTTTGTCGCATCTGGACTACTGTCCAGTCGTGTGGTCAGGTACCCCAAATAGGGACTTAAAATGTACACAGAGAGCTAATATTGATATTATTAATGTCAATAACTCCTGGCTCAAAGTAGAGGAGAGATTGACTTCATCACTACTGGTATTTGTGAGAAGTATTGACATGTTGAATGTACCGAGCTGTCTGTTTAAACTACTAGCACACAGCTCAGACACCCATGCATACCTCACATGACATACCACCAGAGGTTTCTTCACAGTCCCGAAGACCAGAACAGACTATGGGAGGCGCACAGTACTACATAGAGCCATGACTACATGGAACTCTATTCCACATCAAGTAATTCATGCAAGCAGTAAAATCTGTTTTTAAAAAAACAGATACAAATACACCTTATGGAACAGTGGGGACTGTGAAGAAACACACACACAGGCACACGCATACACAGACAATAACATACGCACTATACACACACGTACACATGGATTTTGTGTTGTAGATATGTGGTAGTAGAGTAGTGGCCTGAGGGCACACACTTAATGAGTTGTGAACTCTGTTGTGAAATGTAATGTTTTTTTAACTGTATATAACTGCCTTAATTTTGCTGGACCCCAGGAAGAGTAGCTGCTGCCTTGGCAGCAGCTAATGGGGATCCAAACTAAATGCAAATATTGTACAATCCAGGTGTGCAAAGCTCTTAGAGACTTACCCAGAAAGACTCACAGCTGTAATCGCTGCCAAAGGTGATTATAAGATGTATTGATTAATTCAGTGGGTTGAATACTTATCAATACTTTTTCTTCCAGTTTCAAATTAGAGTATTTTGTGTAAATCGTTGACAAAAAATGACAATTAAATCCATTTTAATCCCACTTTGTAACAGCAAAATGTCAATGGATGTGAATACTTTCTTAAGGCACTGTAGGCCATTTCTGTGGTCTACACACCCAGTTTACCCAAATAATCTAGCTAACTAAGTAGGGAACACTGACCCCAATTCACATGCTCCGTCTCGGGAAGAGGCACAAACGTATGACCATAAACCAAAATGGCAGCTATTATTAAGGTTTTGACTATGTGATGTAAGAATAGACTTAGCAAACTTGACCCTAAGCCACTTTCAGACATTACATCATTCCATGTGAGAGCACAGCAGAGCGGGTGTCCCTCACTGGGCTTGAGGTAAATACAGACAGACAGACAGACGACAGAGAGAGACAGAGACAGAGAGGGAGAGGTGTCTTAACTAAACACGGCACACCAGTCCAGCAAGGCCAGACACACATTACCATGTTATATAGCTACCTCTGCCGCTCTGCTCGCCTTCAAACGCAACACAGGGAATTTCCTACAGCAGCAGGATCTAAATAAGGCCAATCGCGTTCACCCTCTCATTTTGGGTGCTCTGGAATAGACTCACCAAGCAGTCGTTAACCCTGATCCTCCAACGATTCCCAAATGTGTATTCACTCCTCCCCCATCACCCCAATTCAGATTCTCCTTCTTCATTGGCGGACTCAAGGAGAGAGGGAATTGGGTCAGTAGGGTAGACTCACCTCAATACTGAAGTAGCCTCGGTCTACATAGTCTCCGAGGAACAGATAACGTGTGTTGCTGGGCGAGCCTCCCACTTCAAACAGCTTCATTAGGTCAAAGAACTGGCCATGGACATCTCCACACACTGAGGACAAACAAACAACACTGTTAGGGAAGGAAACAATAGGTTATTATCATCTAATACGAGAGACATGGTCTGACATGAAAATACTTTGATATGCACAAGAGTGAGAGTAATTTCAGAGAGTTACCTAATTCTGTCTATTAATGTACAGGGAAGAAATGTAGGCCTATACGCATGTGATTGAGGCTGATGGAAGTGAATCAGAATAACAAGCCTGTGTGTGAGCACTAGCAGGGTGCAGAAGAGATAGACTAAGCTGGACCAGGACAGTAAGGACAGCTGTGTGAAACTGGGAGTTCAGTTCAAAGGCATTTGATGACACCGATAACTCAGGCCAGTAAAATGGGTCCACACCAATATACCTTCTGTCAACAGACGCAGTGAACAGTGGTGTGGTACCATGGCATAGTGCCCAGGCATGTACTGTGTTCTCTGGCCATGGTTGGGCACTATTCCATGGCACTGTATGAATGTTTGTTTGCTGGGTGCCAGAGAAAGAGAGAGGTGCATGTACTATCCTCACTCACTCAGCATGTGTGTAGGCTAGAGGGAGCAGATCAGCTTGATGGAACCAGTCCGATCCCTGTGTTCTCACCATTCAATTTCACTTGATACGTGCAGTAAAACAATGGTGAATGGAGCGATCAGGCTGGTTCCACCAGCCTAGGAGAGTTTCAAGTTTTATGAGTGGTATGAACGGGATACAAATGGTATACACCGTCCAAGGAACTGCTTACTTGCAGGTTACTTCAACAATGAAACAACAATAAGAAATAAATAAAAGATTGTACAAACAAAGTAAAATCAGGGATGCAAACTGGTGAGGGCCCAAAAAGGTGACACTTGTTTTTGCATTGAAACATGCAAAAAAATCCCTGCTTGGGGGAAATGCAGGTTAACTAATTTAACAACAAATAATATCATCTACATGATCAGTCTCTGTGTGTAAAATAGAAAGTGGTTAATGTGAACCTAACTCCCCGCAAAAAAATGTAAAGAAAGCAATCCATTATTATTTGGTGCCTAGACTTTACTGCAAATGACACTCAAGTCCAGAGAAAAACCAGTACATTAATATTGCAGTTAGCCACGACAGCCTTTATAATAGAACGCTTGTGACCACACACACATCTAAATATTGCACTTGGGAAAAAAACATCTTCCAAGTAGAAATACAATGAAACAAACAGGCATTCTATTGTTGCTCTATTATAGCGGCCACTATAGTAGACATTAATCAAGTGCACAAGACTACATGGGTGCAAAAATAACGTTCACTTAGTAAAACATTTAATAATCCCCCCTCACTCACACACAAGTGTTACTGTCAAATTCAACACAACAAAATAAATATATTTGGGCTACATTGCACTACATTGTACACTTTCTGCCTGTGGACATCTGTTCTCCAATGTGCCAGCAGAGCATGATACCCTTTGTTGGCATACCTGATCTCTTTCAGGCAGAGAGTACACCTGGCATAACACTTTTTATCCACCGTATTGAAAAAGTGAGAAAGAAATTGTGTGGTCTTCCTTTCACCTCTGGCATCCAGCTTAAGCCAGCTCCAGCTACACCTGATCCCTGAAACCACTTGTTTAACAAGCAACGCCTCATTTTCACCTGATTCACTCATTCTAAAATTTAACCACATACTGTAGAGGGAAAACATTAGTTCACAGATAGTAGTTAGTTCGTTAGCTAGTTAACATTTCACACAGATTGCCAGGGTCCAGTAAGCAACTAACGCGTTATAACTTGAGGAACGGTAAGGAGTCGTATACCAGTTAATACTATAGTGAATTGGTTAGGTTACTAACGTTAGCTCATCTGATGTTGTAACGTTAGCTGTCTGACTATTAGCCAGCTAATTTTCACACCATAAACTCACTTATTTGATCAGTTAAGTTGGCTAATGTTGCTCAACATTTCTCTGGCTAGCTAACGGAGAATTTGATCCAGCTAGCAAGATACTTAACAATGCTAACAATACTTGTTCCACCACACTTTCTCCTTAAAAAAAAAAAAAATATATATATATATATATATTTCACCTTTATTTAACCAGGTAACCCAGTTGAGAACAAGTTCTCATTTACAACTGCGACCTGGCCAAGATAAAGCAAAGCAGTGCGATAAAAACAACAACACAAAGTTACATATGGGGTAAAACAAAACATAAAGTCAAAAATACAACAGAAAATAAATATCCAGTGTGTGCAAATGTAGCAAGTTATGGAGGTAAGGCAATAAATAGGCTATAGTGCAAAATAATTACAATTAGTATTAACATTGGAATGATAGATGTGCAAGAGATGATGTGCAAATAGAGATACTGGGGTGCAAATGAGCAAAATAAATAACAATATAGGGATGAGGTAGTTGGGTGGGCTAATTTCAGATGGGCTGTGTACAGGTGCAGTGATCGGTAAGGTGCTCTGACAACTGATGCTTAAAGTTAGTGAGGGAGATAAGAGTCTCCAGCTTCAGAGATTTTTGCAATTCGTTCCAGTCATTGGCAGCAGAGAACTGGAAGGAATGGCGGACAAAGGAGGTGTTGGCTTTGGGGATGACCAGTGAGATATACCTGCTGGAGCGCATACTACGGGTGGGTGTTGCTATGGTGACCAATGAGCTAAGATAAGGCAGGGATTTGCCTAGCAGTGATTTATAGATGGCCTGGAGCCAGTGGGTTTGGCGACGAATATGTAGTGAGGACCAGCCAACAAGAGCGTACAGGTCACAGTGGTGTGTAGTGTATGGGGCTTTGGAGACAAAACGGATGGCACTGTGACTGAGACTACATCCAATTTGCTGAGTAGAGTGTTGGAGGCTATTTTGTAAATGACATCGCCGAAGTCAAGGATCGGTAGGATAGTCAGTTTTACGAGGGCATGTTTGGCAGCATGAGTGAAGGAGGCTTTGTTGCGAAATAGGAAGCCAATTCTAGATTTAACTTTGGATTGGAGATTCTTAATTTGAGTCTGGAAGGAGAGTTTACAGTCTAACCAGACACCTAGGTATTTGTAGTTGTCCACATACTCTAGGTCAGACCCGTCGAGAGTATTGATTCTAGTCGGGGTGGGCGGGTGCCAGCAGCGTTCGATTGAAGAGCATGCATTTAGTTTTACTAGTGTTTAAGAGCAGTTGGAGGCTACGGAAGGAGTATTGTATGGCATTGAAGCTCGTTTGGAGGTTTGTTAACACAGTGTCCAGTGAAGGGCCAGATGTATGCAAAATGGTGTCGTCTGCGTAGAGGTGGATCTGAGAGTCACCAGCAGCAAGAGCGACATCATTGATATACACGGAGAAAAGAGTCGGCCCAATAATTGAACCCTGTGGCACCCCCATAGAGACTGCCATAGGTCCAGACAACAGGCCCTCCGATTTGACACATTGAACTCCTTCAACTCAAACTTTCCAAATGCCAGTTGTTTTTCGGTTACAGCTCAGGAAGTACGCTTCATCACCTTCCCACTCCAGTCTCCGTGGTCAGGCTTCTCACCTACCTCTTCGTTATCGTTCAGGAGACGCGCTGCTGTAACTGGCAAACTGCCTTTCCACTATCCGCTGTCTTTCTAGCGCGCGCTGATGCTGTAACTAGCAAGTTGGTTGTCTCTTCTCTCTTCAGTCGCGTGCTGCATTCTGTTGTTATGTGAACGATTGGCTGAGCCTTGGATGCAGCCAGTATTGCTCCAAACGCACATCACTCGTTCGCTTACAGCCAGGAGTGATCCAAAGCCCCCCCCGCCCAAACTTTTCTAATTGGATCTACACAAATCACTTAGGTCACCTATTTTGGATTGAAAATGGCGAATTTTGCTGAAAGGTGACTAGTTTTCATCCCTGGTAAATGGCTCAGTAGAATAGAATAAACATTTTAGCGTAAGTATAATACAGGAAGGCAAAATGTATAGTCCAATATTTACATGTCTTTTGGGAAAGGGGGAATTGGGGGCAAGTATTTACATTTTGCAGTATTTGTCTGGTAGCATGAATGAATAAGTGTGTGTGTGTGTGCGCGCTAAGGTGCGGAGAATCAGAGCAGGTGGTCAGTCCAGTTCAAGTGTTCAGCAGTCTGATGGCTTGTAGATCGAAACTGTCTCTGAGCATGTTGGTATCAGACCTCATGCTCCAATACCGTCTGCCCGACTAAGGGAGTGAACAGCTTGTGTGTGGGGTCCTTGATGCTGCAGGCCTTCCTCAGGCATTGCTTCGAGTAGATGTCCTGGATGGGTGGGAGCACGGTCCCAGTGATGTACTGGGCTGTCTTCACCACCTGCTGGGGGGCCTTGCGGTCGTGGATGGAGCAATTCCCGTACCAGGCCGTGATGCAACCAGTCAGGATGCTCTCAATGGTGCAGCGGTAGTATTTGGAGAGGACCCGGGGTGGCATGCCTAATTTCTTCAGCCGCCTTAGGAAGTAGAGACGCTGTTGCGCCCTCTTGACAAGAGTGGTGTTGTTGTTGGTCCATGACAAGTGCTCGGGTGATGTGGACGCCGAGGAACTTAAAACTGCTGACTCTCTCTACTGCAATCCCGTTGATGTGGATCGGGGCATGTTCCCTCCTCTGCTTCCTGAAGTCAACAATCAACTCCTTTGTTTTGCCGACATTGAGGGAGAGGTTGTTGTCCTGGCACCACAATGCCAGTTCACTTACCTCCTCCCTATAAGCCAACTCGTCATTGTTGGTTATCAGGCCTACAACCGTGGTGTCGTCAGCAAAATAACTATATTCAAATCCATATGACCTAGATGACATTTACATTTTTGTTATTCAAAAACTCTTATCCAGAGCAACTTACAGGAACAATTAAGGTTAAGTGCCTTGCTTAACGGCACTGACAGATTTCTCACCTAGTCGGCTCGGGGATTCGAACCAGTGACCTTTCAGTTACTGGCCAAACGCTCTTAACTGCTAGGCTACCTGCCTCCCCAAATGGCATGATGTATATGTGGCCTAAATCCATAAGACCTCAGTGTTAAAACTAACTTCCTAAAGGCGGATGTTGCTTTAGGCAAACTGCAAAGGTCAGGCTTCACAAGCTAAACACAACTAATGACGGGCTAAACGTGCCCATTTGCATTTGATCTCTTTGAAGTAGTTACTGGAGGCCAGGTGACTGACTGACAGCCTTAGGAGCAGCAGGTAAGTTCCTTCTCCTCAGGTAAAGGGAGGGCGTGTACACAACTGTGTTGTGGTATGCTGTGATGTGTACTCAACGCTATCCTCTTGTGTAAATCAGTGAAAGAAAGGGTTTCAAGTCACCAGCTGATCACATACAGTAACAACAAAAAAGGGGACCAAGTTCCTTCTTTCCAACCTAATGTGTGTTTGTGTATAGGCTATGTGTATATCGGAGGGGTTGGGTATAGCAGAAGGCACATTTCCATCTCAAATGGATTAATAAAGTACTATTCTTCTCTTACCTGTGATGGGTGCCTCTACCTCCAGCATACACTTCTCCTGTCTCAGTATGTTGGCTCCGTCGTTGATGATCCGGAGGGCCACCTCTTCCTCCAGCCGGCCCTCCTTCACTAGGTGCGTGCGGAGCGTCTCTGCGTTGGGCTTGCCATCCTCAAACAGCTCCTTCATAGACAGATGCTGCTGGGGAGGGTACGGCACGGCTGGACAGGGGAACAGAGGGGAAACAGATATTAAGGATATGTCCCAAAAAGGCATCCGTTTCCCTATTTAGTGCACTACTTTTGACCAGGGCTTTGGTCAAAAGTAGTGTACTACTGTACATAGGCTAGGGAATGCATTTGGGACGGAGCCTATTTGATACAGTGAGGGAAAAAAGTATTTGATCCCCTGCTGATTTTGTACGTTTGCCCACTGACAAATAAATGATCAGTCTATAATTTTAATGGTAGGTTTATTTGAACAGTGAGAGACAGAATAACAACAAAAAAATCCAGAAAAACACATGTCAAAAATGTTATAAATTGATTTGCATTTTTATGAGGGAAATAAGTATTTGACCCCCTCTCAATCAGAAAGATTTCTGGCTCCCAGGTGTCTTTTATACAGGTAACGAGCTGAGATTAGGAGCACACTCTTAAAGAGAGTGCTCCTAATCTCAGTTTGTTACCTGTATAAAAGACACCTGTCCACAGAAGCAATCAATCAATCAGATTCCAAACTCTCCACCATGGCCAAGACCAAAGAGCTCCCCAAGGATGTCAGGGACAAGATTGTAGACCTACACAAGGCTGGAATGGGCTACAAGACCATCGCCAAGCAGCTTGGTGAGAAGGTGACAACAGTTGGTTGAAGAAACACAAAATAACTGTCAATCTCCCTCGGCCTGGGGCTCCATGCAAGATCTCACCTCGTGGAGTTGCAATGATCATGAGAACGGTGAGGAATCAGCCCAGACCTACACGGGAGGATCTTGTCAATGATCTCAAGGCAGCTGGGACCATAGTCACCAAGAAAACAATTGGTAACACACTACGCCGTGAAGGACTGAAATCCTGCAGCACCCGCAAGGGCCCCCTGCTCAAGAAAGCACATATACAGGGCTGTGTGAAGTTTGCCAATGAACATCTGAATGATTCAGAGGAGAACTGGGTGAAAGTGTTGTGGTCAGATGAGAACAAAATCGAGCTCTTTGGCATCAACTCAACTCGCCGTGTTTGGAGGAGGAGAAATGCTGCCTATGACCCCAAGAACACCATCCCCACCGTCAAACATGGAGGTGGAAACATTATGCTTTGGGGGTGTTTTTCTGCTAAGGGGACAGGACAACTTCACCGCATCAAAGGGACGATGGACAGGGCCATGTACCGTCAAATCTTGGGTGAGAACCTCCTTCCCTCAGCCAGGGCATTGAAAATGGGTCGTGGATGGGTATTCCAGCATGACAATGACCCAAAACACATGGCCAAGGCAACAAAGGAGTGGCTCAAGAAGAAGCACATTAAGGTCCTGGAGTGACCTAGCCAGTCTCCAGATCTTAATCCCATAGAAAATCTGTGGAGGGAGCTGAAGGTTTGAGTTGCCAAACATCAGGCTCGAAACCTTAATGACTTGGAGAAGATGGGACAAAATCCCTCCTGAGATGTGTGCAAACCTGGTGGCCAACTACAAGAAACGGCTGACTTCTGTGATTGCCAACAAGGGTTTTGCCACCAAGTACTAAGTCATGTTTTGCAGAGGGGTCAAATACTTATTTCCGTCACTGTATAGGGAATAGGGTGCAACCTAGGTCCATTGTGTCCCACCCACAGAGACTGTTCTTGCATTTAACTTTAATACTGCCATGGAGTCAGTCAAAGTTCTGCAATCTACAATACATTATGTCTGACAGTGTATTACAGATTGCTCATTTATGCTGGCAAACCGCATACTATCTACATACGTTAACACAAATTAGCCTAGAGAGCCCACATCTTAGGCAATAAAACACAACAATAACAAGCCATACAGTAGTAATTTAAGACAGACTGATGGAAAATATTTCCCATCTGCATCCAGTGTCTGCCCAGCCATTAATAGATTCTAGGGCAGCAGGCAGCCGCATCCCGTGGTAGGCTAGTCAGTCAGTGTCAAATTGCACACCTGGCCGGGCGGTAATCTGTTCTACAGTCCCACAATCCTTTGCAGAGTGCAAAAGGTTGCTATAGCGTAAAACCCTTGATATTATTTTAGATACTAGACTCTCAGCTGTCAAAACAATCATAAGTAAAGAGATAAATGTCCATATTTTGTTTAAAAACTAGGGTAAATTGCAGTGATGAGGAAAACACTATACAGTTACATATCGCAACATTATTTTGGACGATATTATATCGATACTTTGACTATCGATTTGTAAAAAGGTAGCGTTAGCTAGCGCTAGTCGACTGTACCTGCGCCAAAACGCCGGTATTTTTCATCCTATAACTTGTTCTCTTTAAATAGTGAGCCAACATGTTTTCAGCACTTATTTCCATGACTGATCAAAACTCGTTTTAATTATGGCTCTCTTGTCAGCTGATATACACAGAGTATACAGAATATTAAGAACACCTGTTAGTTCCATGACAGACTGACCAGGTGAATCCAGGTCAAAGCTATGATCTCTTATTGATGTCACTTGTTAAATCCACATAAAATCAATGTTGATAAAGGGGAGGAGACAGGTTCAATAATTACTTTTAAGCTTCGAGACATTTGGAACATGGATTGTGTATGTGTGCCATTCAGAGGGTGAATGGGCAAGACAAAAGATTGAAGTGCCTTTGAACAGGGTATGGTAGTAGGTACCAGGCGCACCGGTTTGTGTCAAGAACTGCAACACTGCTGGGTTTTTCACGGTCAACAGTTTTCCATGTGTATCAAGAATGGTCCACCACCCAAAGGACATCCAGCCAACTTGACAACTGTGGGAAGCATTGGCGTCAACATGTGCCAGCATCCCTGTGGAACGCTTTTGACACCTTGTAGAGTCCATGCCCCGATGAATTGAGGCTATTCTGAGGGCAAAGTGGGGGTGCAACTCAGTATTAGGAAGGTGTTCCTAATGTTTGGTATACTAAATTTAGCAATATGTTTGGAACAATCGCAATACATATAGAATCGTGAGAATCACAATACATATTGTATCGCCACCTAAGTATCGTGATAATATCGTATCGTGAGGTCCCTGGCAATTCCCAGCCCTACTAAATTGCGTAGCAACGCTGGCAAGCAATTAGAAAAGATTACGACAATGATGCTGTTTTTAGGTGTAGACTATAAAGCCTAGGTATGGAACTTAAAGGTGGGTCGGCAGTTGGAAAACAGGAAGCAACCATCTCCATTCCTTAAACAAAAAAGCAATGTGTTCCACTGCAAATCCACAAAGATGTGACCAAAAGATAACAGCCCTTTTCATTTTAGAATTCTCAACAGCCAGCCACCCAGACAGACAAGGTAGTGATGAGGCATTTACCACATATTTGTGCCCAGGCTATTTTCAGTTTGGCAGGTAGATAGGGCCCAACATTCCCTCCATCCTGGTTGTTACATTAGTAGCAGGTCAATTGACCTCAAACCTTTCATAGAGCCACACAGTCAACTGTGGAACCTTATATAGACAGGTGTGTGCCTTTCCAAATCATGTCCAATCAATTGCATTTACCACAGGTGGACTCCAATCAAGTTGTAGAAACACCAAGGATGATCAATGGAAACAGGATGCACCTGAGCTCAATTTCAAGTCTCATAGCAACGGGTCTGAATACTTATGTAAAACTGTTTTCGCTTTGGCATTATGGGGTATTGTGTGTAGATTGATGAGGAAATTTTTTATTTAATCAATTTTAGAATAAGGCTGTAACATAACAAAATGTAGAAAAAGTAAAGGGGTCTGAATACTTCCGAATGCACTGCATGTTCAGCTCATAACGGTTTTCTTTGTCTTTCTGTTGTCTGGTGGTCAAACCAAGAGTGTTAAAACAGTCTTGAGTCCGGACAACCCCCTCTCTCTCTCCAGTTAATGCCACCTCTCCCAGCTCTTTCTGACACCTACCCATGAGTCCCCGCTCTTTCCATTTACTGTAACCAGTATCCTCACCCACTGAGCACCGACCGACACCGGATGTCCATGGACATTGAAAAGTAGTTGAAATCTGGTCAGTCCACCCTGGCATTGATTTTAAGGTCCACAGATGGACCGGACCAAATCTGAACATATCATAGTCGTATGTTTCCATAATACAGTACTCTACAGTGAGTAGAGAATAGTAGAATACAGTCCAATACAATAATACAGTACAATACAGTACAGTAAATTGTACTGTACAGTATATTGTATTGTACTCAACTACACTGAACTCTACCATACTCTGCTCTGGTGTGCTGTATTGTACTGAACTGTGCTCTGCTGTGCTGTCCAAACTTGTGAAACATGAGAATGACATTCATATCCATAATTATGCATTTCTGTGTAGTACAGATCAGGGACCCATAATGTAATTCCTTTACCGTAATTCCATTTCCGGGTGTAAATCCACTTCCCTTACTGTAGTTCAATAAACAAAATATATTTTTTCAAACTCAAGGTGCCATGTCATTGTTGACACCACATTCTTTCTGCACACATCTTTGAATCTTAATTCAGAGTTTATTTTGAAAACGTGGTTGCATTAAAACCTTTTTTATTATTATTTACCGTAATTCCGTTACCAAAGTTGGTATCTGGACAGTTCTTCCACTAAATACGTTTTAGAAATAATGTATGTGGAAATTGTTAAAAAGTAGTCCTTGTGCATAGTTAAACTTTGAAATCAATGGTTTCTGTCAGGCGCTAAAATAGAAATTGGTTATATTTTAGACGCTTGATGCCCTGCAAGTCCCGCCTCTCCCATCTACTCATTGGTTTTCAAGAGAATACTAACCCATGTGGGTGATGAAAGATGAACGAGAGAATAGAGAACACATGATTTTGTATGACTCAAAATGGGTCAAAATTCTACAAAGATCAAGTAAAAAATAGGACCTTATCCTTTTCAGGTAAAATAACAACCCAATGGTTATCTCCCAGGAAAATTAGCTAGCAACAGCAAGCTAGCTAAATGTCCATGAATGTTTGTGTGTTTCGACCTGTCCCCAAATTAATATAGTTGGTTCACAGTTGGTTTTGGTATTTTAACCTGCGTGCCATGAACGCGTCTGGAGGGGATAGACAAAATCAACACGCACGGAGCCGGTTTGGTCAAGGTGTTAGGATCACATAAGTAAAATCATTCCCAGTGCGGCCATGTGTGGGGTGTAGGGATGCAAATTTTTGTCAGTTTTGCTGCAGACTGCCTCCACATTTCTATGGTTGGATTTTGGCTACTTTGAAGCAAGGCAAGACATTTCCTCATTATTTGAAGTAAAGTAAAACGTTCAGGTTTCAAACAATTATACTACATCAAGCTCACATTGCAAAGTGGTGGGTGACGTGCTGATAGCCTGCCTACCATTGACTATAGCCTATGCACTCTAATGGCAAATGGGAGGCAAGCTTTAATTAATAAGAACAGTAGCTCTTTTTAATCGTGGCCATCAAAACAGTTTACCAGCGATTGCATTTAGAATTCTTATTTGTTTGCGCAATGACGGAGTATAAAAGCACATTTCACTCCTGTGCGCGTGTGATAAACAAGATATATAACAACTAACAAAAATACACGCACTAATTTAAGCATGACCGGTCAAATGTATTGTCAGCGTCAAAGCGTTTAACTGTTAACATCCCTAGTTGAGTGGGATCATGATCATCATGGTTCATGAACAACTGCCTGCTAAACTACACCCCTGATAATCTGTTGCCATTAGATCAATACCACGGTCCGGATTGTTACCTTAGGTGCATGAGAAGAGGGCACAGCCTGCGGTTAAAGTCTCCACATGGCTCAGGTTGTAGCACCGTACAGAACATCAATGGAGATTCGAGGCCACAGGCCGCTCATGAAAGCCACATAAACCAATGGCTGGAATATGAGTGAACTCTAATGAGCTTTTGTGTGGGTGTGTTAAATCAGTGTGGTGGCACCTGACTACCCAGAGGACCAGAGGCAGCCTGATGCATTAGGCTATAGCCTGACCTTACCTACTACTACCATCCATCACAGGTTTCCAGGAGGATGAGGCTGGTCTGGAGAGATGAGGGAGGAGGTTGACTTGTGCAATGTGTCAGCAGCAGAATCAATTGATAATATTATCTGTCGGAGAAACACAGTCTGACACACCGTTTGTCATGCTGAAACAAATAGCCACGCCTCTTTACTTTACTAGCATCTTTGACAGGTTTTGGAGCAACAAATCAGTCAAATGCAAGTCCATCCTATTCCCTACATAGTGCACTACTTTTGACCAGAGCCTTATGGATAGCCTACTATGAGTCCAGCAGCCTTGTTTTGGTGTGCAGCACAGGACAGGTAGGGTGCAGGCTGGCTGTCTGATGAGCTGGCTTGGAGAATGGGAGGGGGGATGTGTGGGTTACTGGCACGGACCCGGCCGGCCTGCAGTGGGATTTCTCCAGCAGCACACACAGTGAGCTCCAACTTGGTCACCCTATGATCAAGACAAGCTGTCATGCTCTGACAAGTGTTGTATAAATAAACAGTAAGCGTTCCTGGACCTACAAGGCAGGCAACGAAAGGAACTGTAAGCTGGCTACGAGCGTTAAGAGATTAGGCAAAGCCTCTATTAGCCGGGGATTCCAAGTTCAGAACCTGTTTATTTAGGAGCCTAGCTAGCTAGCCCCACTGGAGGCAAGATCCTGGCCCCAAGAATCCAAGAAAACATGGATGGATGGATAGTGACTCAGTGAGGGGCAAGGCAAGGCAGGCAGTAGCTCGCATGTGTCAAGGGCTAGGCCTATTGGCCAGTTATTGGGATCAACAACACCATCTCAGTGAAACTGACTGGAGCAAGAGGGCTGGATCACACGTCGCACAGATCAGTCATAGTATTCTAGGGTCACCTGCACATGATCCCAGTCTGCCGTGGTGGTGACTCAAATCCAATGCATTAGTAGTGTTGGAGACAAGATTCATACTGCTATTGGTCAGGTGAACCAAGAGTTTGGAAACAAAATGATAGGTTAGGATAGGCCTACACTGACTTTATATACACTACATGACCAAAAGTATGTGGACACCTGCTTGTCGAACATCTCATTCCAAAATCATGGGCATTAATATGGAGTTGGTCTACCCTTCGCTGCTATAACAGCCTCCACTCTTCAGGGAAGGCTTTCCACTAGATGTTGGAACATTGCTGCGGGGACCTGCTTCCATTCAGCCACAAGAGCATGAGTGAGGTCGGGCAATGATGTTGGGCGATTAGGCCTGGCTCGCAATCAGCGTTCCAATTCATCCCAAAGGTGTTCGATGGGGTTGAGGTCAGGGCTCTGTGCAGGCTAGTCAAGTTCTTCCACACCGATCTCAACAAACCATTTCTGTATGGACCTCGCTTTGTGCATGGGGGCATTGTCATTCTGAAACAGGAAAGGGCTTTCCCCAATCTGTTGTCACAAAGTTGGAAGCACTGAATTGTCTACAATGTTATTGTATGCTGTAGCGTTACTGGAACTAAGGGCCTAGCCCGAAACATGAAAAACAGCCCCAGACCACTATCCCTCCTCCACCAAACCCAGATTCATCCTTTGGATTGCCAGATGGTGAAGCGTGCTTCATCACTCCAGAGAACGTGTTTCCACTGCAGAGTCCAATTGCGATGAGCTTTACACCACTCCAGCCGACGCTTGGCATTGCGCATGGTGATCTTAGGCTTGTGTGTGGCTGCTCGGCCATGGAAACCCATTTCATGAAGCTCCCGACGAACAGTTATTGTGCTGACATTGCTTCCAGAGTCAGTTTGGAACTCGGTAGTGAGTGTTGCAACCGAGGACGCGCTGTGTGGCCTATGACAGTACCACATTGAAAGACACTGAGCTCTTCAGTAAGGCCATTCTACTGCCGGTGTTTGTCTATGGAGATTGCATGAATGTGTGCTCGATTTAATGCACCTGTCAGCAACAGGTGTGGCTGAAATAGCCGATTCTACTCATTTGAAGGGGTGTTCACATACTTTTGTCTATATAGTGTATGTCTTTCAGATTAGTTTACTAATTAGCATGGATGTTCAATGGCCTCTTCATGACAAATGAGACAAACGACTTAATGACAAACAAGACCTACATTTCACCCACATTGGCATGACAACAAACAGGACAAAGGGACAATAGTTATTCAATCTTTGTTTCAGATTTGGATCCTGCTGGTATAGAAATAGTCAATCTATTATTGTATCATCAAACACTCACAAAGGGGGACAATGGCACACTGAATGATTAGGCTACAGAATCAGGACAATATGGCTCAGGTAGCTGTGGGGGGAGTTGGACAGTGTGTTGTCCCTCCCATCCAAATTGCCCTAATCACTGAACACATTACTCAGCCAAATTAGATAATTACACAGAGTAGAGCTGGGTGATATGGACAAAAATCCATATTACGATAAATAGCCTGAATTGATGCGATAACGGATTTTATAGGGCCCTACATTATCCTTTAAATGACTACTAGTAGTTTGATGTTGTAGACATTGATTGTCCCATTAACAATAACCCATATTAGCATACTTATTTCATTTCAAACCTCACATTTCTCTAGTATAGGCTACGTATCGTAATAAATTATATCAGCAAAATGCCTGCGATAAGTGATCGGTGTCGATCATTTTTGGTTTATCGTCCCAGCTCTAACACAGAGTGGTGGTCATCTCTGCCACTGAGTCAGTGACATCACATGCTCGGTGCACTGCACAGGACCCAGCATACACTCTGGTTCAATTACCCATACCAATGACCAAATGACTGATATTTGAGGCTACCCCTAAACCACATAAATGAAGTGAAGCGCAAAATATCAACTCACCAATAAAGACAAAATTATTAATCTGGCATTTTCCATCTGGACTACAGCTGTGGTACAACTAGAGAAATTGTACAACAGATCCCATCTCTTTAATAATGTAGACTATCCACAAAGGAGAGGATTTCATTTATAAAACAGAAAGTGTCAGTGTGAGAAAAAATAAAGTGGATAGTACCACTATTGGAGGAGTAGCAGCATCATCCTACTCACTCAAGCCTCTCCTGAGCCTTGGTACAGTTAAAACTGCCATGTTGGGACCCCCAATGGTCCTGGCTGGATGTACGAACAAATCTCTTTCTCCCACTCTTCGTCCCTCCTTCACGCTTTCTCCCACAATCCCACACCCTGTGGCTAGACCATGTTGGGCACATTACTGGGGAGATTATTTCCGCAATTAACTCACTCTCTCCCTACTGGCATACATACGAAGTTTGATCCCCTGCCAGGGCATTCTCTTGCTCCTGGCCCTCTCACCCTGAATGGGTGGGTAGCGCTGGGCTGGCAGAGGGGGAGAGCTGGCTCGTGCTCGGCTGAAGAGACCGTTCAGGCCAGGCAGTGCTAACGAGGTCCTGCCTGCCCAGGGAGCCACAACAGCTGGGTTAAGAAATCCACCTTGCCAGCTTAATCACAGCAATAGCAAACCTCTCACGGCCCGCTCTCCCTCAGTGGCCCTTGTGTTGCACACTGCACACAGTCAATACATTTTTCATTATGAGATATCATAGGCTTATCTAGACCGCCCTACAGAACCTGCCTAATGATGATACCAAGTACCCTACATCACTTTCCATGACCATAGACTGAGTCGGTAGAACTCCTGTAAGAAGGTGCCAGTCAGCAACCACAAAGCTATGCCCTGGTGATTTAGAGCCAGGGGTCACAGGTGCCTCCTGATTCACCTCTGGTCATAGTAAAGCTTCATGGCAGGCCTGCTATAAACGCTGTCCTGAAAATATACTGCCCACTATCAATCCTTTCTGTGTATTTCGTCGTGCATGTTGACAGCTACATGTGGTGAGTGAGTTATACTAAATATATTAACAAATTATGTGTCCTTCTAGCTAAAATGGAACATTATGACAGAACTAGTAGGCTAGTTACTGCAGCCAAGTAGATACAGTTCTGGTTCGTTCAATATAACTAGTTAGTTCATGTAGTATGCTGTTCTTGCAGCTTCGTGTGGTGTAACTACAGTACCTAGCTTGTTACCTAGTTAATTAGCTAATATTTGGAATGTTAAAACAGAACGTTCAGTAATTTACATAGCTAGCTAACGGTACAGTAGTTAGCTACGTTTGCAAAGTCGACTCACCTTTTACTAGCCGCTCAGTTGTAGATTGTTTTTCTCCGGCGTTCTCCTTGTCTTTGTCTTTTCCAGACATGTTAGTTCCGTCTGGCCTCCACTCAGGACCAAGTTTGATGAGCTAGCTTTACTAGCTAGTTTGTAGCGCTAGCTGGTTACTCTGTCTTGAAGTTATGAGAGTTAATAGAGATTTGTTTTCTTTCCGAGAAGATTGATTTGATTAGGTTCGATTGCTAACAGCGTAAATCCGTGTCAAATGTCACTAATTGATATGGACCATAAAAAACGGAGAAAAAGTGGTGATTGTCCCGTGTAGTAAAAGTCTTGAATATTTAGTTAGTGGATAAAGTTAATGCGATTTTCGACTTTTTAAGAGTTACAGTTAGCTCGCAAACTAGCTGGGTATATCAGATTGACAAATCACTTGCAATCCATTTGAATGCTAACGTAAACGTTAGTCAGTAATCTCATTATCAAATTGCTTGGATTATTCATCCATAAAACCCATCGCTTTCAAACCAACGTTTCCTCGCGGTTATCGAGCCCAGTTCCAGGTGTAACTAGCGATTGTTCCCGTTCTGACCGTAACCCCACGGATTAAACTCTAATCTGACAGCGCACACAGACAGTCATCACTAGTCACTACAGCCACAAAGTCATAAACCCCGCCTATTTCTGCAATGTATATTCTTAAAATCTGATTTTAAACCTAACCTTAACCCTAACCATACTGCTAACCTTATGTTTAACCTTAAATGAAGACCAAAAAGCAACAAAATAATAATAATACATGTTTACGATTATAGGCAATTTCGACTTTGTGGCTGTGGTAACTAGTGACAACCCAGACAAGGATTTCCTACAATATGGCGGAGGCGGAACTGAATCCCTAACGAAATGACGTAGCTATAGTAACGTAATGCGTACACGACAAATCAAATCAAATTTTATTTGTCACATGCGCCGAATGCTTACTTACAAGCCCTTAACCAACAACGCAGGTTTAATAAAAATAAGAGTTAAGAAAATATTAACTAAATAAAAAGAGCAACAATAAAATAACAATAATGAGGCTATAGACAGGGTGTACCTGTCCCGAGTCAATGTGCTGGGGTACAGCTTAGTTGAGGTAATAGAGGTCATAGGTACTGTACCAGTCAAAAGTTTGGACACAACTACTCATTCAAGGATTTTTCTTTATTTTAACTATTTTCTACATTGTAGAATAATAGTGAAGACATCAAAACTATGACATAACACATATGGATTTTTCACCTTTATTTAACCAGGTAAACCAGTTGAGAACAAGTTCTCATTTACAACTGCGACCTGGCCAAGATAAAGCAAAGCAGTGCGATAAAAAACAACAACACAGAGTTACATACAAAACATAAACTCAAAAATACAACAGAAAATATATATACAGTGTATGCAAATGTAGCAAGTTATGGAGGTAAGGCAATAAATAGGCCATAGTGCAAAATAATTACAATTTAGTATTAACACTGAAATGATAGATGTGCAAGAGATGATGTGCAAATAGAGATACTGGGGTGCAAATGAGCAAAATAAATAACAATATGGGGATGAGGTAGTTGGGTGGGCTAATTTCAGATGGGCTGTGTACAGGTGCAGTGATCGGTAAGGTGCTCTGACAACTGATCCTTAAAGTTAGTGAGGGAGATGAGTCTCCAGCTTCAGAGATTTTTGCAGTTTGTTCCAGTCATTGGCAGCAGAGAACTGGAAGGAATGGCGGCCAAAGGAGGTGTTGGCTTTGGGGATGACCAGTGAGATATACCTGCTGGAGCACATACTACGGGTGGGTGTTGCTATGGTCACCAATGAGCTAAGATAAGGCAGGGATTTGCCTAGCAGTGATTTATAGATGACCTGGAGCCATTGGTTTTGGCGACGAATATGTAGTGAGGACCAGCCAACGAGAGCGTACAGGTCACAGTGGTGGGTAGTATATGGGGCTTTGGTGACAAAACGGATGGCACTGTGATAGACTACATCCAATTTGCTGAGTAGAGTGTTGGAGGCTATTTTGTAAATGACATCGCCAAAGTCAAGGATTGGTAAGATAGTCAGTTTAACCAGGGCATGTTTGGCAGCATGAGAGAAGGAGGCTTTGTTGCGAAATAGGAAGCCGATTCTAGATTTAACTTTGGATTGGAGATGCTTAATGTGAGTCTGGAAGGATAGTTTACAGTCTAACCAGACACCTAGGTATTTGTAGTTGTCCACATACTCTAGGTCAGACCTGCTGAGAGTAGTGATTCTAGTCGGGTGGGCGGGTGTCAGCAGCATTCGATTGAAGAGCATGCATTTAGTTTTATTAGTGTTTAAGAGCAGTTGGAGGCTACGGAAGGAGTATTGTATGGCATTGAAGCTCGTTTGGAGGTTTGTTAACACAGTGTCCAATGAAGGGCCAGATGTATACAAAATGGTGTCGTCTGCGTAGAGGTGGATCTGAGAGTCACCAGCAGCAAGAGCGACATCATTGATATACACAGAGAAAAGAGTCAGCCCGAGAATTGAACCCTGTGGCACCCCCATAGAGACTGACATAGGTCCAGACAACAGGCCTTCCGATTTGACACATTGAACTCTATCTGAGAAGTAGTTGGTGAACCAGGCGAGGCAGTCATTTGAGAAACCAAGGCTATTTAGTCTGCCAATAAGAATGCAGTGGTTGACAGAGTCGAAAGCCTTGGCCAGGTCGATGAAGACGGCTGCACAGTACTGTCTATTATCGATTGCGGTTATAATATCGTTTAGGACCTTGAGCATGGCTGAGGTGCACCCATGACCAGCTCGGAAACCGGATTGCATAGCGGAGAAGGTACGGTGGGATTCGAAATGGTCGGTGATCTGTTTGTTAACTTGGCTTTCAAAAACTTTCGAAAGGCAGGGCAGGATGGATATAGGTCTGTAACAGTTTGGATCTAGAGTGTCACCCCCTTTGAAGAGGGGGGATCTCTGGGGATCTCAGACATTACGAAAGAGAGGTTAAACAGGCTAGTAATAGGGGTTGAGACAATTTTGGCTGCTAATTTTAGAAAGAAAGGGTCCAGATTGTCTAGCCCAGATTATTTGTAGGGGTCCAGATTTTGCAGCTCTTTCAGAACATCAGCTGTCTGAATTTGGGTGAAGGAGAAGCGGGGGGGGGCATTGGTAAGTTGCAGCGGAGGGTGCAGAGCTGGTGGCCGGGGTAGTGGTAGCCTGGTGGAAAGCATGGCCAGCCGTAGCAAAATGCTTGTTGAAATTCTCGATTATTGTAGATTTATCGGTGGTGATAGTATTTCCTAGCCTCAGTGCAGTGGACAGCTCGGAGGAGGTGCTCTTATTCTCCATGGACTTTAGAGTGTCCCAAAACTATTTGGAGTTAGTGCTACAGGATGCACATTTCTGTTTGAAAAAGCTAGCCTTTGCTTTCCTAACTGCTTGTGTATATTGGTTCCTAACTTCCCTGAAAAGTTGCATATCACAGGGGCTATTCGATGCTAATGCAGTACGCCACAGGATGTTTTTGTGCTGGTAAAGGGCAGTCAAGTCTGAGGAGAACCAGGGGCTATATCTGTTCTTAGTTCTGAATTTTTTGAATGGGGCATGCTTATTTAAGATTGAGAGGAAAGCACTTTTAAAGAACAACCAGGCATCCTCTACTGACGGAATGAGATTGATATCCATCCAGTATACCTGGGCCAGGTCAATTAGGAAGGCCTGCTCGCTAAAGTGTTTTAGGAAGCATTTGACAGTGATGAGGGGTGGTCGTTTGACCGCGGACCCATTACGGACGCAGGCAATAAGGCAGTGATAGCTGAGATCCTGGTTGAAGACAGCGGAGGTGTATTTAGAGGGTAAGTTAGTCAGGATAATATCTATGAGGGTGCCCATGTTTACGGATTTAGGGTTGTACCTGGTAGGTTCCTTGATAATTTGTGTGAGATTGAGGGCATCTAGTTTGGATTGTAGGATGTTCGGGGTGTTAAGCATATCCCAGTTTAGGTCGCCAAGCAGTATGAACTCTGAGGATAGATGGGGGGCAATCAAATCACATATGGTGTCCAGGGCACAGCTGGGGGCTGAGGGGGGTCTGTAGCAAGCGGCAACAGTGAGAGACTTATTTCTGGAAAGGTGCATTTTTAGAAGTAGGAGCTCAAACTGTTTGGGCACAGACCTGGATAGTATGATAGAGCTCTGCAGGCTCTCTCTACAGTAGATTGCAACTCCACCCCCTTTGGCAGTTCTATCAAGATGGAAAATGTTGTAGTTGGGGATGGACATTTCTGAATTTTTGGTGGCCTTCCTAAGCCAGGATTCAGACACTGCTAGAACATTAGGGTTGGTGGAGTGTGCTAACGCAGTGAATAACTCAAACTTAGGAAGGAGGCTTCTGATGTTAACATGCAAAAAGCCAAGGCTTTTACGGTTACAGAAGTCAACAAATGATAGCGCCTGGGGAGTAGGAGTGATACTGGGGGCTGCAGGGCCTGGGTTAACCTCTTCATCACCAAAGGAACAGAGGAGGACTAGAATAAGGTTACGGCTAAAGGCTTTAAGAACTGGTCTTCTAGTGCGTTGGGTACAGATAATAAAAGGTGCAGATTTCCGGGCGTTGTAGAATAGATTCAGGGCATTATGTACAGACAAGGATATGGAAGGATATGAGTACAGTGGAGGTAAACCTAAGCATTGGGTAACAATGAAAGAGATAGCATCACTGGAGGCACTGATTGAGCCGGTCGCCGCGTGTATGGGGGGTGGAACAAAGGAGCTATTTGAGGCAGTTTGAGAGGGACTTGGGGCTCTACAGTGAAATTGTATAATAAGAACTAACTGGAACAGCAATAGGCAAGGCATATTGACATGGGAGAGAGGCATAAAGCAATCACAGGTGTTATTCGAGAGAGCTAAGACAACAACTGGTAATGGCGATGAAAGTTTGGGCTGAGGCTAAACAGATAAAACAGGACAGGGTACCGTGTAAAGGAACAGTCCAGCAGGCATCAGCTGTGCAGCTGAGTGATCATAAGGTGAGTCCGAGAGCAGTTCGAATTGGTGCTACAGCACAGGCGATCAGGAAGCACGGCTGTTGAATTGCGTGTCCTAGCGGGCAGGGGCTAGCAGATGGATCTTCGTGGTTGTCGCAACGGGAAGCCTGTTGAAACCACAGACGATTACGTCGGCAGACCAGTCGTGATGGATCAGCGGGGCTCCGTGTCAACACTAGGAGGTCCCGTCCGGTTGACAGAGAGGTAGATAGCCGGGAGATGGGCCTGACTCGAGGCTAGCTCAAGGCTGATTAGCCAACCACAACATCCATTCGGTTGCAGCTAGCTAGTTGCGATGATCCGGTGTTAAAGGTCCAGTGATTCAGTGATTCTGGCAGAAAATCTGATATGTTCTGGGTCGATAACGCGCTGTGCAGACTGGCCGATAATAGTCCAGGCTAGAGCTGGCTGGCAGTGCAGGACACGGACAATGGTGAAAAAACCCACTAACGGTGGCTAATAGCAAGTAGCTAGTTAGCTGGCTATTCCCGTCCGGTTGACAGAGAGGTAGATAGCCGGGATATGGGCCTGGCTCGAGGCTAGCTCAAGGCTAACTGGTGCTTGCTTCGGGGCAGTGGTGATTAGCCAACAGCAACATCCATTTGGTTGCGGCTAGCTGGTTGCGATCCGATGTTAAGGTCCAGTGATTCAGTTATTCCGGCAGAAAATCCGATGTTCTGGGTGAAAACCGCTAACGGTGGCTAATAGCAAGTAGCTAGTTAGCTGGCTAGCTTGTTTCAACTGGAGATTCTAGATAAAAGGTAAGTAAATAATAGAATCCTTTCCACATTGAGTGAGGCGGGTTGCAGGAAAGTATATTTAGTAGAAGGATGAAAAGTGTGATAGGGGAAAGACAAAAAATTTAAAAAACTGGCTATTTACACGGACACACAACAGAGTAAACGACCGCACTGCTACGCCATCTTGGAGCAGTGTAGTAACCAAAAAAGTGTTAAACAAATCAAAATATATTTTATATTTGAGATTCTTCAAATAGCCACCCTTTGCCTTGATGACAGCTTTGCACACTCTTGGCATTCACACTCTTGGTCAAATGCAAATAGTCCGGGTAGCCATTTCATTAGCTGTTCAGCAGTCTTATGGCTTGGGGGTAGAAGCTGTTAAGAAGCCTTTTGGACCTAGACTTGGCGCTCCGGTACCACTTGCCGTGCGGTAGCAGAGAGAACAGTCTATGACTAGGGCCTTCCTCTGAAACCACCTGGTATAGAGGTCCTGGATGGCAGGAAGCTTGGCCCCAGTGATGTACTGGGCCGTACGCACTAACCTCTGTAGCGCCTTGCAGTCGGAGGCCGAGCAGTTGCCATACCAGGCAGTGATACAACCAGTCAGGATGCTCTCGATGGTACAGCTGTAGAACCTTTTGAATGCACACATATTGGACACATCTCCCAGGCAGCTCACCTGTCCTATCACTGTCCTTATCAATTTCATTTTGGGGAGGGTCAGAATATTTTCATTTTGGGACCTCATTCAGGAACATAAAAATATACACCTAAATATTCTCCCAGGGAGGGACATCAATCATACCAAGGGACATCATACACAGTGGTGGAAAAAGTACCAAATTGTCATACTTTAGTAAAAGTAAAGATTCCTTAATAGAAAATGACTCAAGTAAAAGTCACCCAGTAAAATACTACTTGAGTAAAAATATAAATAGTAAAGTACAGACACCCAAAAAAACTACTTAAGTAGTATTTTTACTTAAGTACTTTCCACCACTGATCATATGAACCTCAAGCCTTTGCTAGTTATTCTACTTTTGAGGCAATGTCAGTAAATTAACACTAGATGGCGGTCTTGTTTCAATTTACCCTGCAGAGCCTGTTCTTACCATCAAGGTTGGCACTTGTATTGTAATTTGGATTAATTGAAAAAAAACTTCCTCAGTGAACTCCAATGTTCATTACAATAACATTTAACATAATCAAGATAAACGTGACAGTTAATGTATTTTGTTGTTAAGTTTCATTCAATGAGGGGATTCGATTAAACTGGCCCAGGTGCCCAGGTGGGCGTAGTTTGTACCGTGTGAAAAGTGATTGCATTCGTTTTGGAAGCAGGCTGCCACTCGGCGCCGCGTTCTGTCTGACAGCAAAGTTGTCTCAAAACAAAAGTGACATAGGTTAAGCACGTGGAGTAATAAGAAGGATTCTGTGTTTTCACATGCAAAGTGATTGCTTTTGATAAAAAACACTAACTGCTTTCCCAATTAAAACTAGTTTTGAAAATTGTAACATACACTGAGTATACCAAACATTAGGAACACCATCCTAATATTGCATTACCATTAAATTACTTTAGTATTTTGCAATTTACTGTCCTGAACTACAATCTAATGTATTTTGTAATAAGATAGTTTTGAGACCTGTAATTTGTATTATAAAAAATAAAATACTTTTCTACACCCCCTTTCATTGGTATCAGAAGTCTGATGGAACTATGGTGTGATAAGTGTGTCTGGTAAATTACCTAAATGTAAATGTGAAAATGAACACTTGCAAAGCATGCAGGGCATTGTTCTAATGAGCTCCGTCCCCGAAACAAGGCCAATAATAATACCCAGTGTGCTTTGCAATTTTTTATTATTACATTAACATTTAGCACATTTAGCAGACACTCATCCAGAGCGACTTAGTCAGTGCATTCAACGAAAGTAGATGAACAACCACATATCAGTCATAGCAAGTCAAATGTTTTTATTTCTATTTTATGTATTTTTTTACAGTTACAGAGAATGTTGTAGTGAAGGCGTGTACTTCCAAGTGTATATTATATATATTTTTAAAAATACAAAATACCTAAAATAACTATTTTGATTAAATACAATACTTTGCTAAAGTGTTTGGCATTTTATTTTGATACATTGGTCTTTAGAGTATTTAGAAATTGTAACAAGATAGTATCTTTGCCCATCTCTGGGTGTGGCTGTGTGCCTAATGGCATCCTATTCTCTAGTCCTATAAATAGAGTAGGACTAGACCGTAGAGGGAGAAACTCAATTGAAAGTAAATTCTAAGCTTAGATGCCAATTTGTACAATATATTTAGGAATATACAGTGAGGGAAAAATGTATTTGATCCCCTGCTGATTTTGTACGTTTGCCCACTGACAAAGACATGATCAGTCTATCATTTTAATGGTAGGTTTATTTGAACAGTGAGAGACAGAATAACAACAACAAAATCCAGAAAAACGCATGTCAAAAATGTTATAAATTGATTTGCATTTTAATGAGGGAAATAAGTATTTGACCCCTCTGCAAAACATGACTTAGTACTTGGTGGCAAAACCCTTGTTGTCAATCACAAAGGTCAGACGTTTCTTGTAGTTGGCCACCAGGTTTGCACACATCTCAGGAGGGATTTTGTCCCACTCCTCTTTGTCGATCTTCTCTAAGTCATTAAGGTTTCGAGGCTGACGTTTGGCAACTCGAACCTTCAGCTCCCTCCACAGATTTTCTATGGGATTAAGGTCTGGAGACTGGCTAGGCCACTCCAGGACCTTAAGGTGCTTCTTCTTGAGCCACTCCTTTGTTGCCTTGGCCGTGTGTTTTGGGTCATTGTCATGCTGGAATACCCATCCACGATCCATTTTCAATGCCCTGGCTGAGGGAAGGAGGTACTCACCCAAGATTTGACGGTACAAGGCCTCGTCCCTTTGATGCGGTGAAGTTGTCCTGTCCCCTTAGCAGAAAAACACCCCCAAAGCATAATGTTTCCACCTCCATGTTTGACGGTGGGGATGGTGTTCTTGGGGTCATAGGCAGTATTCCTCCACCTCCAAACACAGCGAGTTGAGTTGATGCCAAAGAGCTCCGTTTTGGTCTCATCTGACCACAACACTTTCACCCAGTTCTCCTCTGAATCATTCAGGTGTTCATTGGCAAACTTCAGACGGCCCTGTATATGTGCTTTCTTGAGCAGGGGGACCTTGCGGGCGCTGCAGGATTTCAGTCCTTCACGGTGTAGTGTGTTACCAATTGTTTTCTTGGTGACTATGGTCCCAGCTGCCTTGAGATAATTAACAAGATCCTCCCGTGTAGTTCTGGGCTGATCATTGCAACTCCACGAGGTGAGATCTTGCATGGAGCCCCAGGCCGAGGGAGATTGACAGTTATTTTGTGTTTCTTCCATTTGCAAATAATCGCACCAACTGTTGTCACCTTCTCACCAAGCTGCTTGGCGATGGTCTTGTAGCCCATTCCAGCCTTGTGTAGGTCTACAATCTTGTCCCTGACATCCTTGGAGAGCTCTTTGGTCTTGGCCATGGTGGAGAGTTTGGAATCTGATTCATTGATTGCTTCTGTGGACAGGTGTCTTTTATACAGGTAACGAGCTGAGATTAGGAGCACTCATAATCTCAGCTTGTTACCTATATAAAAGACACCTGGGAGCCAGAAATCCTTCTGATTGAGAGGGGGTCAAATACTTTTTCCCCCTCACTGTACCTTTCTTAAATATTCAAAAATAACTTGAAATGGCCAACTGACTCCTCCCAACAACCAGAGATCAAGCTTTGTGATTTGGTGTGAGGCAACTCAAAAGACAACATCAATACAAAAAACTATTTATTTATTCCATCCTTAAAAATATAGTTTCATAATTCCATCAACCACCTCTACAATCTTCATAAGCCAAAATACCTACAACATTACAATGAACAACATGTATGAACATGAGTACTGAAAATCAAACTGTATTTTAAAGCAGCCCAAACAGCTGAATTATGCCAGTTATAAACAAACAGCTACAGCAGAAACTCTGAAATGAATCACAATCAAATAAAAACAAAACCATGCACACAGCGATTAATAGTGTATCTTTAGTTTGATTTAGAAATGCTGATAGGCTACAGTATATCAAAACAATTGGTATACAATACATACAATTTCTTGCATTTGAAAAATAAATAGGGACATGGCTTTTTCTTCAACCTAACTTACGGCAAACTGTTATTGCACCGATTTGGCCAATTTCTCAAAAAGATGCATTTCTGTTTGATATTAAACTAATTTAAACTCATTTGTCTTGGCGAACCACAGATATGCATAAGAACATAAATGGTGGTCACCCACCTCAGGGCAGGCAAAACACAGTTTGTATTGATGGTATAAAGAAGGACATATCTCTCTGGCACATGTTCAGAAGAAAACTGCACCGGCCCCATAGCACCAGTTAGGAGAGTGGAAGCCTGACAGACAGACATACTCAAGCCTCTCCTGCCCCCAGGCATGCACCACCATCACAATCAGTTGTAGACAGCAAATGATAACTGAATGGGGCACAGCCAGGAGAAGTAGACATTGATGGTGGGGCTAACTAAGGGGATCCAGACCAGCAGAGCAGTCAAGCATGGTCAGTGTACACAGATAAGAGGCATAGAGCAGTGAGCAGTGTGATCCTCCATATCTGTCAAGTTCAGTGAAGGCACTCAGTGGCTCTAACAGTGCACAACTGCAGCATTTAGGCAAAGGTAACCAAACACTATTTTAGGATATGTGACTCCTTTAGGATGAGTACTTGTAATAAAAATGGTGCAAGATACATTTTAGATGGGTACTCTATTATGTTTGATCCATTTCATGAATATGGATCTAACATAAAAATGTGCACGCCTCAAACTACTGCCATAACATATGGGTATAAACATGACAAATTGATGCAGGAAAATATTAAAATAGTAATTTTACCCAATGGTTTCTCTATAAATGGCTTCACTGAGACATTAAAGACATGCTCCGGAACTTTGGCGACTACTAAGTATTTTTTTAAACCTCCCGCTTTGGACTGGATGTGTCAATGTATAGTTCATACATGCATAATCTATGAGCAGAATTCTTACTTCAATTAGCCACAAAATCCCTAGTTTGAAAGAGACTGTTTTTCTGGAAGCTGTGTGACATTTTCCCCCATGTGGACCAGCCTCCTAGCAATTGGAGTTCTAGCCAATGAGCTTCAACCCCTCGCCATTTGAACGACAGCTAGCAAGATGCACACACAGCAGAGAAATGACGTGGTGCACAGATCTGCCTATATGTGACGTAGTACGCAATTTTCGCAGACCACTTTTGGCTCGTGAGCGCTACTTTCAGAACTACTGGCTAAAAAGTATATAAAAGTAACGGATAATCTCTTTAAGATAACATGGAGTCTTTGGTGTTCAGTCAATGTGATAATTAACTCCAATTACAACGTAGGGTATTACTGTTCACACAACAGTGGATGACTGGCTTAGTTACATTATATACTTGATTTGATATGGACTGTATATGGTTATATCACCGATGAAGTTAAATAGACTAACCTTGTTTCAACAGCAATGACTTAAAACATAAATTATGATAATCAGCTTTATAACATGTAGCCAAGAGAAAACACCATTCAATGATTAAAGGAGTGATATACGGAAGGACAAAAAATGAATGTTCCAAAACTGTTGAGCATCAAGTATGCTTATTAGATCATTGACTAAAACAACAGTTTTACGGTAAATTGATTATATGGCAATGGACAGATCCTTCACAGGCAAGACCAAGAGAAAGGCCAAGGTTTCAGAGTGTTTGTGACACCAACCCCCACCCACCCCTATGTGCATGTTTGCACAGATCTGCCCTGAGCGACAGAGACCAATTCGACTGTCCTCTGTATTGGATTGGGCATGAGATCCACACACTTTTTTGAGAAATGTCTATGCTGGAGAAGAGATGCACCCACTTCACACGTTTTTTTTCTTCTGTCAAAATCTTTCCTGGCAATAATAATTAAGCATCCAGCATGCTGTAAGACATTAGTACTCCAAATATATATTAATTAATTTATGAAGTCTCAACATTTCTAAGTACCCTATGGAAGTCAGAAAATGTCAGAATATCATGGCTACAGGTTTGTGCAGCTACAGTGGGGAGAACAAGTATTTGATACACTGCCAATTTTGCAGGTTTTCCTACTTACAAAGCATGTAGAGGTCTAATGTTTATCATAGGTACACTTCAACTGTGAGAGACGGAATCTAAAACAAAAATCCAGAAAATCACATTGTATGATTTTTAAGTAATTCATTTGCATTTTATTGCATGACATACGTTTTTTGATACATCAGAAAAGCATAACTTAATATTTGGTACAGAAACCTTTGTTTGCAATTACAGAGATCATACGTTTCCTGTAGGTCTTGACCAGGTTTGCACACACTGCAGCAGGGATTTTGGCCCACTCCTCCATACAGACCTTCTCCAGATCCTTCAGGTTTCGGGGCTGTGTCTGGGTAATACGGACTTTCAGCTCCCTCCAAAGATTTTCTATTGGGTTCAGGTCTGGAGACTGGCTAGGCCACTCCAGGACCTTGAGATGCTTCTTACGGAGCCACTCCTTAGTTGCCCTGGCTGTGTGTTTCGGGTCGTTGTCATGCTGGAAGACCCAGCCACGACCCATCTTCAATGCTCTTACTGAGGGAAGGAGGTTGTTGGCCAAGATCTCGCGATACATGGCCCCATCCATCCTCCCCTCAATACGGTGCAGTCGTCCTGTCCCCTTTGCAGAAAAGCATCCCCAAAGAATGATGTTTCCACCTCCATGCTTCACGGTTGGGATGGTGTTCTTGGGGTTGTACTCATCCTTCTTCTTCCTCCAAACACGGCGAGTGGAGTTTAGACCAAAAAGCTATATTTTTGTCTCATCAGACCACATGACCTTCTCCCATTCCTCCTCTGGATCATCCAGATGGTCATTGGCAAACTTCAGACGGGCCTGGACATGCGCTGGCTTGAGCAGGGGGACCTAGCGTGCGCTGCAGGATTTTAATCCATGACGGCGTAGTGTGTTACTAATGGTTTTCTTTGAGACTGTGGTCCCAGCTCTCTTCAGGTCATTGACCAGGTCCTGCCGTGTAGTTCTGGGCTGATCCCTCACCTTCCTCATGATCATTGATGCCCCACGAGGTGAGATCTTGCATGGAGCCCCAGACCGAGGGTGATTGACCGTCATCTTGAACTAAAATGTTCTAATAATTGCGCCAACAGTTGTTGCCTTCTCACCAAGCTGCTTGCCTATTGTCCTGTAGCCCATCCCAGCCTTGTGCAGGTCTACAATTTTATCCCTGATGTCCTTACACAGCTCTCTGGTCTTGGCCATTGTGGAGAGGTTGGAGTCTGTTTGATTGAGTGTGTGGACAGGTGTCTTTTATACAGGTAACAAGTTCAAACAGGTGCAGTTAATACAGGTAATGAGTGGAGAACAGGAGGGCTTCTTAAAGAAAAACTAACAGGTCTGTGAGAGCTGGAATTCTTACTGGTTGGTAGGTGATCAAATACTTATGTCATGCAATAAAATGCAAATTAAATTACTTAAAAATCATACAATGTGATTTTCTGGATTTTTGTTTTAGATTCCGTCTCTCACAGTTGAAGTGTACCTATGATAAAAATTACAGACCTCTACATGCTTTGTAAGTAGGAAAACCTGCAAAATCGGCAGTGTATCAAATACTTGTTCTCCCCACTGTATACTTGGGAAATATATATATTTTTTAACAGCACATTAAGGTCTCTGTTTATTTTGCATATGATTTACCATCCTCTTCTGTGAAGTCTCTGGTTACACAATATAAAAACAACAAATTTAAATGACACTGTAGATCAAATGAAAAACAATGAATGGCTCTAGTCCCCATTCCCTTTAGACACCACAGATGACAGATGTTGAGAGGCACCTTCACTGTAACAGGGGCAAGAAGAGGAGGAGGAGGAGAGGGAGGACTGAGGACACACACCTGAGGGGCATGGACTGTCTGTCGGGGATAAAGTGCTGATAAAACAGGCCTCATCTGACTGGGGTGATGTCCAGTCTTATGAGGCCAGTTAAATAAACTTTAGACTACATCTAAAGCCCTGTCGCTGAGAGATTTTGCTTTGCAGACGCAAGCACTGGTCAGTCAAGTCCTTTCTGGGGTGTTGTAGCAATGGAGTGCTGATTCTGGTGAGAAGAGTGCAAATTCAAACTCAATTCTGTTTTTCAGTTGAACATGCCCAGACCAGCCATCAATCGAAGTCAATCGACCCCCTTTGCGTTACATTGTGCCATATTCATAGAGGCTCACAGCCTGACACAACACAGAAGATAGTTCCAGCGAGACTGCAATGCAAGTTCACTGCATGTACTGTACCTTCACTGTGGCCCCTTCACTACTGAATCATGAAGCCAGACTGTGGGGCCATGCGAGGGGGAGGCCTCTGAGGCAGGGCAGGGGGGCACTGAGACATGAAGGGGTGCGGGTACTCAGGGTTGACACTGGGCAAAGGGTGGCCTGCCCTGGGGGGGATAGGGGGGTATGGGGTGACAGGATAGGGGATGACAGCAGGCTGGGGCTGGGGGGCTACAGCTGGGGGTTGTTGGGCTGGAGGGGGAGGGGGGGCTCTCCTGGGCTGGGGCACAGGGGAGTGGTTGTGGTCGTTGGCCTCTGTGTAGAGGGGGGCTGGCCTGGCTGATACCTCCTGGGGATGGCAGCAAGAGACAGGCACCTGAGGCAGCCGATGGCCCTTCAGCACAATCTCCTGCAGCTTGTCAATCTTCACCCTCCTCAGGTGGGCCAGCTTCCTCTTGCTCTGGTACGAGTCTATGAAGGTATCCAGGGTGACGTCGCCGTCCAAGAAGGAGTCAGCCATGTTCTGTTTAGAAAGAAGCAGGGACAGTTTAAAAACTTTAAAAGAAAGCACATTCTGGATATTCCATGCAAATGCCTTTTCTTTTTACGCTTGTTTATATAAAAAATAAAAAATAAAAAAACATGATGAATAGATGTGAGGATTGGACAGTAACAGAACTATAAAGAAAAGCTGAGAGGAGTCCACCTTACTTGTAACAAACGGTACCATAGTTATATTAATAAACCATAATAGGGCCCCTGGGCCAAAGTGGAAATAAAAAAAAACAGGAAAGGCAGGACAGTGTTCAAACTGACGCCACAGGAGACATTAGGTCATCCTTCGACAGAGAGAGAGGTGTTTTCATGCTGCTTACCTCTGTCTCCTCTTCAATCTTGGCTCCCTCTGCCTGCAGTAGAGCTAGCAATGTGTCCAATGAACTGTTCCCAGAGGTGTGGTCTGTAAGCAGAAGAGAAAGAAAAAGGGACAAGATAAAAGTTAGCATTTTGTTTATGACCGCAACTATAATTCATCATCTCAAACAGACGCCTCAGTCACAGGACAGTTGAAAATGTACTGATGAAAATAATTAGTAGGCCTCAATAACATGACACTAAATCACATGATGACTGCTACAGAAGAATGAGGGAGTATTCAACCAGTGAGAGAAAACACACACACAGCTCCATATCCATCAGTCACTCACTGTCTACAACAACCTCCTCTGACACCCAAACCAAGGCCTCATATGTGTTGCCAGAACAGAACAACTGAGCAAAGAGACTGACTGTCTTTCACAATGAGTGGTGAACTAAGCCTGGAGCCTGCATCTGAAATGGCGCCCTACTCCCTATACACTACTTTTGACATTCTCCCCTCTACACTGAGGCCAACAACCACAACAACAACCACTCCATGCCCCAGCCCAGGAGAGCCCCCCCCCCTTGGAGATTCCTTGATTGTGTCCCAGGGTGGCATCTGGGACACAATCAAGGAATCTCCAAGGAAGCCGAGCAAGGGGCCAGCCTGGTTCCTGTTCCTATGTGGAGTCTGTTTACTGACAAAGTCAACTAACACCAGCTGGAGCTGCTGGGTTTACATGCAGGACCTGACACCAAAGCAACCAGGTCACAGCACACATATGTAGTTTACGAAGGTTCTAGAAGTAAGACTGGTCTGAATGACTTGCTCACATTTAACATCATTCAGTAAACACAATATAATTCACATTGAGTCTTCTTCTATGGGCATAGTGGGGATGTATATGTTAGTTTTTACAAAATATTTCATCATCAGCATAGCCTCGTGCCTCTCTTTTACTATTAGCCACGTGCAGAATGTCATTCACCATATAGCTTATGCGCACCACACAATCATGTAAATTACCCACGTGCTCGGTGCTGAATAACCTATGGGCACACTTGTGCAATAATCACTTTCCTCTCTCCACCAATGGGCATGAATCTTGTGAGTAGGGAACGGTATTTGTAATTATTTCACTATTCAAATAATATCATGACTATTATATTGGATATCCGGATAGTAAAAAAAAAAAGCTCTACTCTTGATCAATCAGAATGTCGCAAAATGCCCCAACAGCAGACAGTGAGCAGTTGTTTAGGGTGCTATTCAGGTAGGCTAACAGCAACAGTGAAAGGGAAGTCTGATGTTTCGCCATCACAGAACTTATTCTGTTGAAAAATAATAATTCTGATGAGCGTTTTTCATTGATCTGTGTCAGGTCTTGTGGACCCTCCGTTGGTGCACGCCTGTAGGCTAATGACTATTTGAAGTGGGGAAAATAGCATACTGTTGTCAGGGCTGACCGGAGCACTAAACCCATAGCCCATGAGAGAGAAAAATTAAACAATCACTTGGTGAGTCCTCAAAACTGTAGGCTACATTTACAGTGTGCAACTGTAAACGATGTACTGTCAAAGTCACGTGACGTCTGAAGCAGCAGTTGCTCAATGCGCCGTAAATAAACACTACATTCTAAAGTTTGTTTTATTAAATTAAGCATTTCAAACGTAATGGTATATCCTTGTGTAACAATGTTACATTAATAATTTAATTTAGACAAAGCTTTTTCAATGTTAAAATAGGCCCCAAAATGAATACTCTCGCAAGTGTTCGAATAGTAAGGTCCGTATTTATATGTCAATTTACCCCTTGTTTGCTCAATTGCTGTGTCAAAGCAAATTCACCCACATTTCACCAACACTGGACAAATCAAAGCTTCATGTAGCCTAGAAGATGTGGGCATTAATGGTTGGAAAAATGTGTATGTTTTATATTCTTATCGTATAGTACAATGTGTAATAACAAAATAAGTATATGCGTAAACCCATTCACTGTTGTCTGAATATAAGACAGATCTGAGCCATACATTCAGGGCTCTAAAGTGCGACCAAAACATTTTGCTGTACGACCTGGAGTTTTAATTTGGGAGCACCAATGAGACAAAAAAATTATACAAATAAAATATAATTGTTGTAATTGGCTGTACCGTTGTTTCCCGAGCACAGATTCGTTAGAGACATGCTTGTACCATTAATAAAGCGAAAACTGCTCATTTCTAGGCCAAACTGTTTTTTTTTTCCTGTCACGGATTGGGATTTACATTCATAAACCATGTTGACGGCTGTTGTAAAACTACTCGCGGGCTGCATTTGTTTTACACCTTGTTCAGTCATGTTTGTTACCTCCAACCGTTAGTTTACAAGTATATCCAGAAATGTGGGGGCACAGAAAGAAAGGAAAAGGGATAGCTTCTTCAGGAGATCAATGATCATAGCAATGAATGAATGACAGATGTCTTGCATCTCTTCATCATAACAAACTTGAGGCTCTTAAAGAGACAGTGTATCATTTTCTATGGAATGCATCTCAATAGGAAAATAGTTATTTTACATAATGCAAAAATATTCTACAAATGACTTTTTAATTTCAATGACAGGTATACACTACCAGTCCAAGGTTTGGACACACCTACTCATTCAAGGGTTTTTCTTCATTTTTACTATTATTTACATTGTACAATAATAGTGAAGACATCAAAACTATGAAATAACACATATGGAAACATGTAGTAACCAAAAAAGTGTTTAACAAATCAAAGTATATTTTATATTTGAGAATCTTCAAATAGCCACCCTTTGCCTTGACAGCTTTGCACACTCTTGCCATTCTCTCAACCAGCTTCACCTGGAATGCTTTTCCAACAGTCTTGAAGGAGTTCCCACATATGCTGAGCACTTGTTGGCTGCTTTTGCTTCACTCTACAGTCCGACTCATCCCAAACCATCTCAATTGGGTTGAGGTCGGGGGATTGTGGAGGCCAGGTCATCTGATGCAGCACTTCATCACTCTCCTTCTTGGTAAAATAGCCCTTACACAGCCTGGAGGTGTGTTGGGTCATTGTCCTGTTGAAAAACAAATTATAGTCCCAATAAGCCCAAACCAGATGGGATGGCGTATCGCTGTAGAATGCTGTGGTAGCCATGCTGGTTAAGTGTGCCTTGAATTCTAAATAAATCAAAGACAGTGTCACCAGCAAAGCACCCCCACACCATAACACCTCTTCCTCCATGTGGAGATCATCCGTTCACCAATACCGTGTCTCACAAAGACACGCCGGTTGGAACCAAAAATCTCAAATTTGAACTCCACTGGTCTAAATGTCCATTGCTCGTGTTTCTTGGCCCAAGCAGGTCTCTTCTTATTATTGGTGTCCTTTAGTAGTGGTTTCTTTGCAGCAATTCGACCATGAAGGCCTGATTCACACAGTCTCCTCTGAACAGTTGATGTTGAGATGGGTCTGTTCCTTGAACTCTGTGAAGCATTTATTTGGGCTGCAATTTCTGAGGCTGGTAACTCTAATGAACTTATCCTCTGCAGCAGAGGTAACTCTGGGTCTTCCATTCCTGTCGCGGTCCTCATGAGAGCCAGTTTCATCATAGCGCTTGATGGTTTTTGCGACTGCACTTGAAGAAACTTTCAAAGTTCTTGACATTTTCCAGATTGACTGACCTTCATGTCTTAAAGTAATGATGGACTGTCGTTTCTCTTTGCTTATTTGAGCTGTTCTTGCCATAATATGGACTTGGTATTTGACCAAATAGGGCTAACAGCTGTTAATTGAAATGCATTCCAGGTGACTACCTCATGAAGCTGGTTGAAAGAATGTCAAGAGTGTGCAAAGCAGTCATCAAGGCAAAGTGTGGCTATTTGAAGAATCTGAAATATATTTTGATTTGTTTAACACTTTTTTGTTTACTACATGATTTAATATGTGTTACTTCAAAGTTTTGATGTCTTCACTATTATTCTACAAATGTAGAAAATACTCAAAATAAAGAAAATCCCTTGAATGAGTAGGTGTGTCCAAACTTTTGACTGGAACTGTATGTATCAATATTTTAGCTTTTTATAATAAACAGATGTATTTACAGGGTTACATATTCGTTTCTAGGGCACAACATTAATTCATACAGTATAGGCTATACAGTGGGGAAAAAAGTATTTAGTCAGCCACCAATTGTGCAAGTTCTCCCACTTAAAAAGATGAGAGAGGCCTGTAATTTTCATCATAGGTACACGTCAACTGTGACAGACAAATTGAGAAAAAAAATCCAGAAAATCACATTGTAGGATTTTTAATGAATTTATTTGCAAATTATGGTGGAAAATAAGTATTTGGTCACCTACAAACAAGCAAGATTTCTGGCTCTCACAGACCTGTAACTTCTTCTTTAAGAGGCTCCTCTGTCCTCCACTCGTTACCTGTATTAATGGCACCTGTTTGAACTTGTTATCAGTATAAAAGACACCTGTCCACAACCTCAAACAGTCACACTCCAAACTCCACTATGGCCAAGACCAAAGAGCTGTCAAAGGACACCAGAAACAAAATTGTAGACCTGTACCAGGCTGGGAAGACTGAATCTGCAATAGGTAAGCAGCTTGGTTTGAAGAAATCAACTGTGGAAGCAATTATTAGGAAATGGAAGACATACAAGACCACTGATAATCTCCCTCGATCTGGGGCTCCACGCAAGATCTCACCCCGTGGGGTCAAAATGATCAGAAGAACGGTGAGCAAAAATCCCATAACCACACGGGGGGACCTGGTGAATGACCTGCAGAGAGCTGGGACCAAAGTAACAAAGCCTACCATCAGTAACACACTACGCCGCCAGGGACTCAAATCCTGCAGTGCAAGACCTGTCCCCCTGCTTAAGCCAGTACATGTCCAGGCCCGTCTGAAGTTTGCTAGAGTGCATTTGGATGATTCAGAAGAGGATTGGGAGAATGTCATATGGTCAGATGAAACCAAAATAGAACTTTTTGGTAAAAACTCAACTCGTCATGTTTGGAGGACAAAGAATGCTGAGTTGCATCCAAAGAACACCATACCTACTGTGAAGCATGGGGGTGGAAACATCATGCTTTGGGGCTGTTTTTCTGCAAAGGGACCAGGACGACTGATCCGTGTAAAGGAAAGAATGAATGGGGCCATGTATCATGAGATTTTGAGTGAAAACCTCCTTACATCAGCAAGGGCATTGAAGATTAAATGTGGCTGGGTCTTTCAGCATGACAATGATCCCAAACACACCGCCCGGGCAACGAAGGAGTGGCTTCGTAAGAAGCATTTCAAGGTCCTGGAGTGGCCTAGCCAGTCTCCAGATCTCAACCCCATAGAAAATCTTTGGAGGGAGTTGAAAGTCTGTGTTGCCTAGCAACAGCCCCAAAACATCACTGCTCTAGAGGATATCTGCATGGAGGAATGGGCCAAAATACCAGCAACAGTGTGTGAAAACCTTGTGAAGACTTACAGAAAACGTTTGACCTGTGTCATTGCCAACAAAGGGTATATAACAAAGTATTGAGAAACTTTTGTTATTGACCAAATATTTATTTTCCACCATAATTTGCAAATAAATTCATTAAAAATCCTACAATGTGATTTTCAGGAATTTTTTTTCTCAATTTGTCTGTCATAGTTGACGTGTACCTATGATGAAAATTACAGGCCTCTCTCATCTTTTTAAGTGGGAGAACTTGCACAATTGGTGGCTGACTAAATACTTTTTTCCTCCACTGTATATGAATCGATTAAAACAATATTTTTCTGGTGCTCCTAAATGTTATATTGTGCTCCTAACTTACTTTTTAAGGTTGGGAGCACCAGTGCAACGCGGGAGGGAGAGAGAGAATGCAGAGAGCTAGAGAGCTAAAGAGAGCTAGAGAGAGCGAGAGAGAGTGAGCGAGAGAGAGTGAGAGAGACAGGGTGAAGCCTGGACAAAGCCCTGGCACCCCCCTCCCCACTCACAGCCAAATAAGAGGCTTAATTTAACCAGCATGACACAGCTGCCATTGAAAACCTTCGGCGAAAAAACTCAGGTCGCATAAGTATATACAGTTGAAGTCGGAAGTTTACATACACCTTAGCCAAATACATTTAAACTCAGTTTTTCACAATTCCTGACATTTAATCCTAGTAAAAATCCCCTGTTTTAGGTCAGTTAGGATCACCACTTTATTTTAAGAATGTGAAATGTCAGAATAACAGTAGAGAGAATGATTTATTTCAGCTTTTATTTATTTCATCACATTCTCAGTGGGTCAGACGTTTACATACACTCAATTAGTATTTGGTAGCATTGCCTTTAAATTGTTTAACTTGGGTCAAACGTTTCGGGTAGCCTTCCACAAGCTTCCCACAATAAGTTGGGTGAATTTTGGCCCATTCCTCTTGACAGAGCAGGTGTAACTGAGTCAGGTTTGTAGGCCTCCTTGCTCACACACGCTTTTTCAGTTCTGCCCACACCTTTTCTATAGGATTGAGGTCAGGGCTTTGTGATGGCCACTCCAATACCTTGACTTTGTTGTCCTTAAGCCATAACTTTGGAAGTATGCTTGGGGTCATTGTCCATTTGGAAGAACCATCTGCGACTAAGCTTTAACATCCTGACTGATGTCTTGAGATGTTGCTTCAATATATCTACATAATTTTCCTTCCTCATGATGCCATCTATTTTGTGAAGTGCACCAGTCCCTCCTGCAGCAAAGCACCCCCACAGCATGATGCTGCCACCCCCGTGCTTCAGGGTTGGGATGGTGTTCTTCGGCTTGTAAGCTTCCCCTTTTTCCTCCAAACATAACGATGGCTATTATGGCCAAACAGTTATATTTTTGTTTAATCAGACCAGAGGACATTTCTCCAAAAAGTATGATCTTTGTCCCCATGTGCAGTTGCAAACCGTAGTCTGGCTGTTTTATGGCGTTTTTGGAGCAGTGGCTTCTTCTTTGCTGAGCAGCCTTTCAGGTTATGTTGATATAGGACTCGTTTTACTGTGGATATAGATACTTTTGTACCTGTTTACTCCAGCATCTTCACAAGGTCCTTTGCTGTTGTTCTGGGATTGATTTGCACTTTTCTCACCAAAGTACGTTAATCTCTAGAAGACAGAATGCGTCTCCTACCTGAGCGTTATGACGGCTGCGTGGTCCCATGGTGTTTATACTTGCGTACTATTGTTTGTACAGATGAGCGTGGTACCTTCAGGTGTTTGGAAATTGCTCCCAAGGATGAACCAGACTTGTGGTGGTCTACAATTTTTCTTCTGAGGTCTTGGCTGATTTCTTTTGATTTTCCCATGATGTCAAACAAAGAGGCACTGAGTTTGAAGGTAGGCCTTGAAATACATGCACAGGTACACCTCCAATTGACTCAAATTATGTCAATTAGCCTATCAGAAGCTTCTAAAGCCATGACATCATTTTCTGGAATTTTCAAAGCTGTTTAAAAGGCACAGTCAACTTAGTGTATGTAAACTTCTGACCCACTGGAATTGTGATACAGTGAATTATAAGTGAAATAATCTGTCTGTAAACAATTGTTGGAAAAAGTACTTGTGTCATGCACAAAGTAGCTGTCCTAACCGACTTGCCAAAACTATAGTTTGTTAACAAGAAATTTGTGGAGTGGTTGAAAAACGAGTTTAATGACTCCAACCTAAGTATATGTAAACTTCCGACTTCAACTTCCGACCTCAAATTTGAACCAAAAATCTCAAATTTGGACTCCAGACCAAAGGACACATTTCCACCGGTCTAAATGTCCATTGCTTGTGTTTCTTGGCCCAAGCAGGACTCTTCTTATTATTGGTGTCCTTTAGTAGTGGTTTCTTTGCAGCAATTCGACCATGAAGGCCTGATTCACACAGTCCCCTCTGAACAGTTGATGTTGAGATGTGTCTGTTCCTTGAACTCTGTGAAGCATTTATTTGGGCAATTTCTGAGGCTGGTAACTCTAATTAACTTATCCTCTGATGTAACTCATGAAAGCCAGTTTCATCATAGTGCTTGATGGTTTTTGCGACTGCACTTGAAGAAACTTTCAAAAGTTCTTGACATTTTCCATATTGACTGACCTTCATGTCATAAAGTAATGATGGACTGACGTTTCTCTTTGCTTATTTGAGCTGTTCTTGCCATAATATGGACTTGGTCCTTTACCAAATAGGGCTATCTTCTGTATACCCCCCCTACCTTGTCACAACACAACTGATTGGCTCATACGCATTAAGAAGGAAAGAAATTCCACAAATTAACTTTTAAAAAAGGCACACCTGTTAATTGAAATGCATTACAAGTGACTACCTCATGAAGCTGGTTGAGAGAATGCCAAGAGTGTGCAAAGCTGTCATCAAGACAAAGGGTGGCTATTTGAAGAATCTCAAATACAAAATATATTTTGATTTGTTTAATGCTTTTTTGGTTACTACATGATTCCATATGTGTTATTTCATAGTATTGACGTCTTCACTATTATTCTACAATGTAGAAAATAGTCAAAATAAAGAAAAACCCTTGAATGAGTAGGTGTTCTAAAACTTTTGACCGGTAGTGTAGACATTGTTAACGTTGTAAATAGCTATTGTAGCTGGAAACGGCAGATTTTTAATGGAATATCTACATAAGCGTACAGAGGCCCATTATTAGCAAATATCAGTCATGTGTTCCAATGGCATGTTGTGTTTGCTAATCCAAGTTCATCATTTAAAAAGGCTAATTGATCATTAGAAAACCATTTTGCAATTATGTTAGCACAGCTGAAAACTGAAGTGCTGATTAAAGAAGCAATAAAACTGGCCTTCTTGAGACTAGTTGAGTATCTGGAGCATCAGGAATTGTGGATTCGATTACAGGATCAAAATGGCCAGAAACAAAGAACTTTCTTCTGAAACTCGTCAGTCTATTCTTGTTCTGAGAAATGAAGGCTATTCCATGCGAGAAATTGCCAAGAAACTGAAGATCTTGTACAACGCTGTGTACTACTCCCTTCACATAACAGTGCAAACTGGCTCTAACCAGAATAGAAAGAGGAGTGGGAGGCTGTTAGATTAATTTGTATTTTAAGAATAATGACTAAAGGATTTCACCCCAAATACAGTATAAATGTGTAAACTGTGTTATAATTAGAATGTAGTATCAACCCACTAACAGAGGGGGGCGAGACTAAACATTCCAGGGTGAAGGAGAAGGTGGAAACTGTTTAAAAAAGCCTCCTAAAGGTGGGCGGAGCAAAGTGCCTTTGTGTGTCAAGAGGTATAAAACAGGAGTGTATGGGTTTTGGCGCCAGAGCTCTCCATGAATAAAATACAGATCATTCTTGCTGGTTGTGGACCTTGAATCATTTATGATTAAAACCAGAGCCTTACAACCTCTGGTAATGATTCAAGCTTAGGTTGAATTAGAGATAGAAATTCTCTTAACAGAGTGGTTCTTTGAGCGGAACTTAAATACGTCTTTGTCGTTCTAAGGACACCGAAACCGTGCACGGGCTGATGATTGCATCCGTGGAGAATAGTCCTGGCTTTCGACGTTAAGGTTATAAACAGGCCGGTGATTACTCTTATGAACGATAAAGACGTTAACGAGTTTGAAAAAGCATTTAAATCCAAACTGCAAGGAAAAGGTCAGTCATTTTTATTCATGGATTTTGGTGAAATGATTTGAACTTGTATAAGAATAGTAATTCTTGTGAAGGGCAGAGAATAGTTACCAAAATCTCAAAGGAAGTAATAATTATTCCTAAACGGGGAGGGTCCGTAATTGACCCTAGGTAAATAGCCATTACCAAAATAATCTAGTCCGAAATGACACGGGGTGAATGGCCATCACCAATGTAAACTCGTTTTTATTGAGATTGTACTGGGTACAGTGATACAATAAACAGGGAGGGGGATGATTTTCGTCGTGTGCTATGGATACATTAAACAGGTCAAAAGTCGCGTAAACAACTGGGGATTTGCTATAACTGTCTGTTTCATGAAACTGGAGCAGTTACGACCTCTAGGTTACAAATAGGTTTAGCAAATGATTGTATAATGTTGTGTACGTGTGAGACTTGAGAATCCATCGGAATACGTGATAATTGTTTCAAGGAAGGAGCTAAAAATAAGTCGCGTGAGAAAAAATGGTTATCGACCCCTTTCATGAAACTGGAGGACGGAAAAAAACTCTGGGTTACGGGTGGATAATTTTAAATGGTTAATTATAAAAGCAGATCATAACATTGGCTCAAGAGACACACTAAATAATAGCTCCTAGGAGAATAATTCTGGATTGACAGTCTATTTTTTGGTTCAACGGGTAAAATGTTTGAAAAAATGATTCGTGTCGATTAAGAATTGGCTAAAAACACCACGAAGCGATTATTTGAGAGGTACCTATAAAATTCCAACGATACATATGTATGAACTTTCTCACTCAAACGTAGACGTACGTCATGAGTGAGAAAGTAGAGAATATTTACATTTGCATTTTTGGTAATTTGGCAGACGCTCTGGTCCGGAGCGACTTGCAGGAGCAGTGGGGATTGGGTGCCTTGCTTGGGGGCACATCGGCTGATTTTTCGCCTGGTCGGCTCGGGAGTTGGAGCCGGCGACCTCGGTTACTGAGACGGTGCTCTTGGTTACTGGGCTACCAGCCGGCGGATATGAGTTTAAGGTTGTGCCGTTGTTTGATTAGGTGATAAGGTTATGTGATAAGGCTTAATGGGTAATCGGACCATGACTGGTGTGGTTATAGAAGTAATGTATAAATAGTAGAGAGCCAATAGAGGGTTCCATTGAACTATTATGTTGTGTTGGGCATTTGAATGGCATAAGGTGAAATCTGTGTGTATGAGGGAATTCAACGGCGGGTATGAATGATAACCGGATACTACTTAGTATTTGGTTGGTTAAATGCTGAATAAAATATTTGAGGCGTGGTTATGGGGTAACTAGGAAGATGCACTTATTCAATGGGGAATGGGTGTAGGGAGAGAGAGTTTTTACGTGTATTAAAAGTTGCATTAGATAGCTTTAGTAGTATTCTAGATAGGTCTATGAAAATATGTTACAAGTACGAATGACATTATTTCCTAAGAAGGAAGATTTGTAGGGAAGGTCCCGCGCCTCCCCCATAATGTAGGAAGGAGCAGGAGAGGGGGGGAGAGGTGAGAGACAGTACATAGTTCAGATGGTAGGAATGTCATTAAGTGTATGCTTATCAACGATATCAAGTATTTGTTTTATTGATTGGGGCCGAATCAGAGAGAACGGTTAAAGAGATTGAATAGCGAACTGAAATGGGTTAGCGGGAAAATACAAATAGTTGGTAAATTTTAGAACGATAATTTATTTTCGTTACGGGGAAGCAAGTGGCATTGGCTGTTGTGCTGGGGGAATAGCGCCAGCCTGTGGTGGGTTCTGGATTTGTTATAAAGAAACGTATATTTTAAACTAAAGTGATGGAATAGGCTACAATTATAACATTATCAGAAAAAGGGCACAATATAATTTGTAATAGTTATTACAATTATTATTGATAGTTATTACAGTTATTATCATTGATTCAGTAATGATAGAAGGATAGTAGAGGAAAGGCAAGGGATTAAATCTCATTTAGGGAAATAAGAATGAGTATGAAATATTAGGGAGAAAATACCATTAACTGAGGGAACATTTGATGTAACCGTGATTGTATTGGCTAAAAACTGAAATATGACATTTACAAGGGGGACAGGAACAATAGAAGGGGAGACAGATTTTCCTAAGGGGTTGAACAAATAATGGATCATTTGAAATGAGATCACATGTAGCAGATTTAGGGTAATCAATTAAATAATCATTGGATACTCGAGGAATTTTGGGTGGTTTTATGGATTAGTTATGAGGAATTAGATTGATACAAACATTATTGATGGGTTAGGACTGGGGATATCTGTATCATGTTTTGTGTGTACTACCATCTTTAGATTACTGATGGTAATTGAAGGTTAACAAAATGTATAACCAGGAGAAAGAGATTAGTTTATCTCATTGGAATGTTGCTAAGGGGGAGGGGGAGCAGTAGTGAAGTTAGGCAGTATTTAGGTCATAAAAGGGAGCTACCAAATTAAGTTGAGCCTGGCTATCTTTGATTGTTGTTTTTCAATTGGGTTTTTCAAAAAAAAAAAAAAAACACACCCAGCATGATGTTTATAAAGGGTTGTTATGTTGAATTTAGGGGATTTTCAGCAGTTCATGGGTGGTGTTTGCTATGCTGTGGGATGGAACGGTTTGTTGGGGGATATTTGAACCTAAATTAATGCAATAAGCTGCAGTAATCAGAAGAATGTACAATCTAAGGTGAGACAGCTATTGCCTAGATCATTGATTTAGCAATAGGATCAGGAAGATAGGGACTAGAGGAAAAAAAAATAAAAATAGATGAAGAATCATGAGCTTTTTGGTGATGATGGACTGCTGTAAAGCTTGGGTACTCCATTATGTACTGCATACTGGTAAATTAAGTGATCTTATCTATGGGAAGGCAATGGCAGCCCATGGTAAAATCATTTGGAACTCTAAGGAGGCATACATATATCAGGGATGTTACCAAAATGGTAGAGAGTAAATAGGGATATGACATTGGTCGTGATTTAAAGATGGTGAGTTTTTTTTGGTGGGCTATTGATATAACTGGGTTAATTACGAACATAGAGGTATTTAATCTTCTTTTTATTTTTCCCTTTTTTTCTCTTTTTCGTTTTTAAATTTGTATTATTTCTTATAAAAATTGTTTTATTTATTTTTTTATTTTTTTATTTTTTCTGGGGGGAATGGATCAGCTTAATATTGCAGATAGATTGTATTTTCTATCAATGTAATTGTCTGCATCACTTCCAATCCCCCATGTAGAGGTTTTTATTCTTTGTTGCTAGGCAGAAGACTTAGGTGACCTAAATATGGACTTGTCATGTCCAACAATCAGTCTTCAGGTCAAGCCCGGGAGAGCCGGGGTAGAACAGAGTTTGAACTAAACATAAGTGTTTTTACAAGATAAGAGATTGATTGATTGGATTACTAATTGATTCTGAACTGAATGAAAGTAGAATTTAGCCGCCATAAAGACAAAGGAAGTGGGAGGAGCAATTAAGAAGCAAAAGACAGTCTCAAAAATGAAAGGCATGGCAATTGGTTGATAAATTACCTAAGGGATTGTTTAGGTAGGTGGTAATATTGACACATGAGCAGAACTATGTGTCAAGAGGGGGGAAGAGGCTAATTGTAGGATTAAATAATATACGAAGGAGAGGACAAAATACTTTAAAAAACAACAACATTTTTTTAGATAAAGTCTAGAAAGAGAATGCAGTCAGAAATTGTTAGATTAATCTGAACATGTGTGAAGATAGTTTATTAACCACACCCGTATGTCAGAGGTTTTGTGCCCCACAGGTGAACTAAAGGAGAAGGTGACCCACTATCTAACCAGGTGACTGGTGAGCATCCAGTCACTAGAAGGAAAACTGGAAGCAGGCCTGTTGGGAAGGGCCCTATCAGGTTATATTGGTCACCGCCTTTGCCATTAGAATAGCAGAGAGAGGAACCTGGGTCCATGTTACCCACTGCAAGAAGGTAAGACGACATACAAGCACCACTTAGCACACGCAGAGTTGGAGAGAAGAACTAGACCAATAGGGTCCGGGGATCACCTCTGTCAATGAAGATCTCCTACCCCGACCTATCATCACTGTAGTGTGTTCTTAGGGTGTGAGTATGGGGTGGTACCAAGCAGAAGGACTAAAGGCAGGAGAGGGTTGGCGGTTTTTGGGAATATGGGTGACCCTGAGCTGCATCATAGTCTCGGCAAAAGTCTTGGTATGTCAAGATCCACCACCACCTCGCACCAATTACACTATGGCCTTACCATTATTAAGAAATAAAAGGGGAGCGACCCGACATACTGACCGTCAAGGACGAGTGATCTACAAAATAGGAGTCAGAGAAGGGTGGGGAGTAAGATTCAAAATTAGGATCAGGGATCTTATCAGGGCAGATAAGCAAGCAACGTGGGATTATAAGATACCATTGTATTTATGTTCAGCTCCCTCGGCGGATTGTTCCTGGGCTCAGGTATTTAGACATACTGGGGGATGGAGATATGAGACGGGGGGGGGGGGGGGGGGGGGGTCCAGATGGATGATAAGAAGGTATAACGACATCCCCACGGAGATGGTAGTAACAATAGTAAAGGTCACTAAAGCGGACATGAAAATAACTTACTGGGCTTGCGCGGACGAATACGGACGGGATACTTGTCTAAGATTACATTTGATGGAGTCAAAAGATATGGAGGGCACAGGTACTGTCATTAATCCATTAATAGCAATAGACCGAGTAGATCAGTCAAGGGATGACGGAGTCAATTCGACTAACCCGTCCACTATGAAAGATTTTCTCCTCCAAGAATGGAACCAAGGGGAAGTGGAGGGGGTCCCTGATGAGAATCTCTGGTTAAAATGGATGAAATACACCGCTAGGGCCTTGGGGGAGACCAATTGTCATGCATGCTCCATTGGGCGACCGACAATGTTGACCGCCCCAATGCCAAAGGTAATGTTTCCCTGTGTATTAGACCTGGGGTCCAATCAAAAAGAGCCCAATTGCACAGGGATTGGGCTGGCAAAGTTGACTTACTCGGCCAGCCCACCTAGATTCACTTTAACTCCTGGCGAATACCAGTGTTACAGACATAGAAATGGCACCCGTAACTTGGGTGATTTTGATGGCTGTAAAGAGATAATTAATGTGACTGATTTAGATAAGGAAGGGAGGGGAAAAATTAGGAACCTTACCATCCCTCTGACTGATGTGTGGTGGGCATGTACTAACAAAGGGAGCATTCGACAGACATTACCAGAAGGATGGGTGGGTACTTGTGCACCAGTATTGTTGGTCCAAACCTGTAAGAATTAGTCATCAAAGACCAGTGACAGGAAGAATAATCAGGAGGAGGAGAAATACAGGTCAGGAAGGAAATAGCCCAATTTGGATAGATGGTATAGGCATCCCCAGGGGTGTTCCAGATGAATACAAAGCTATGAATCAAATATGGGAGGGTTTTACCACAACATTTTTCTGGTGGGTGACAATAAACAAAAATATGGATTGGATAAATTATATCTATTACAACCAACAACGAGTGTGTTTGTGTTTGTATGGGTATTCTTGTATTATGTGGTTGTTGTCTTGTTCCCTGTGTCCGAGTATTGGGGAGTCAGGCGTTGGTGAAATGCAGTATCTAAACAATGATGAGAGATGGACTGACTCCGGACTCTGACCAGGGGAATGTGAAAAACGATCCTCCAGGCTTGGTGGATGACGAGGATTTGGACCCTGAAAGACCGCAATTGGATGAAATGTTTATTAGTTCTGACGTGATCTCTGAGATTAATCATGCTTGTAAAATACATTTATCCTGAATGTGAAGACATTTAGTCAAAGGGGTGGATTGTTAGATTAATTTGTATTTTAAGAATAATGACTAAAGGATTTCACCCCAAATACAGTATAAATGTGTAAACTGTGTTATAATTAGAATGTAGTATCAACCCACTAACAGAGGGGGGCGAGACTAAACATTCCAGGGTGAAGGAGAAGGTGGAAACTGTTTAAAAAAGCCTCCTAAAGGTGGGCGGAGCAAAGTGCCTTTGTGTGTCAAGAGGTATAAAACAGGAGTGTATGGGTTTTGGCGCCAGAGCTCTCCATGCATAAAAATACAGATCATTCTTGCTGGTTGTGGACCTTGAATCATTTATGATTAAAACCAGAGCCTTACAACCTCTGGTAATGATTCAAGCTTAGGTTGATTAGAGATAGAAATTCTCTTAACAGAGGCCCCGGTGCACAACTGAGCAAGAGGACAAATACATTAGTGTCTGCTTTGAGAAACAGACGCCTCACAGGTCCTCAACTGGCAGCTTCATTAAATAGTACCCGCAAAACACCAGTCTCAACGTCAACAGTGAAGAGGCGACTCAGGGATGCTGACCTTCTAGGCAGAGTTGCAAAGAAAAAGACATATCTCAGACTGGCCAATGAAAAGAAAAGATTAAGATGGGCAGTCTGAGATATGGCTTTTTCTTTGCAACTCTGCAAAGAATTTCTAAGTGACCTCAAACTTTTGAACGGTAGTGTATATACAGTTGAAGTCGGAAGTTTATATACACTTAGGTTGAAGTCATTAAAACTCGTTTTTCAACCACTGCACAAATTTCTTGTTAACAAACTATAGTTTTGGCAAGTTGGTTAGGACATCTACTTTGTGCATGACAGAAGTAATTTTTCCAACAATTGTTTACAGACAGATTATTTCACTTATAATTAACTGTATCACAATTCCAGTGGGTCAGAAGTTTACATACACTAAGTTGACTGTGCCTTTAAACAGCTTGGAAAATTCCAGAAAATGATGTCATGGCTTTAGAAGCTTCTGATAGGCTAATTGACATAATTTGAGTCAATTGGAGGTGTACCTGTGGATGTATTTCAAGGCCTACCTTCAAACTGAAAAGGACCTTGTGAAGATGCTGGAGGAAACAGGTACAAAAGTATCTATATCCACAGTAAAACGAGTCCCATAACGACATAACCTGAAAGGCCGCTCAGCAAGGAAGAAGCCACTGCTCCAAAACCGCCATAAAAAAAACCGACTACGGTTTGTAACTGCACATGGGGACAAAGATCGTACCTTTTGGAGAAATGTCCTCTGGTCTGATGAAACAAAAATATAACTATTTGGCCATAATGACCATCGTTATGTTTGGAGGAAAAAGGGGAAGCTTGCAAGCCGAAGAACACCATCCCAACCGTGAAGCATAATATTGAAGACATCAAACCTATGAAATAACACATATGGAATCATATAGTAACCCCAAAAAGTGTTGAACAAATCAAAATATATTTTATATTTGAGATTCTTCAAATAGCCACCCTTTGCCTTGATGACAGCTTTACACACTTTTTTGGTTACTACATGATCCCATATGTGTTATGTCATAGTTTAGATGTCTTCACTATTATTCTACAATGTAGAAAATAGTAAAAATAAAGAAAAACCCTGGAATGAGTAGGTGTGTCCAAACTTTTGACTGGTACTGTCCCTTGCCCATTTTAAAAATGTCATGGAGGATCAATATGATGTTGTCTGTGATTGTTTCTGTTGAATTGTGTTTTTGTTTTGTATGTTTGAAATGTTCTTGTCTGTATGTCTAAAACTGTACATGTCAACATGTTTACACAGGGCACAGCCGTAAAAGAGATCCAGGTCTCAGTCTGTTTTTCCCTGTTAAAATAAAGATTTAAAAAAAAAAAGATAAATACATTTTGGGGATGGAAAAAAATGCTTTCAGTGTGAACTATTTTCTTAATTTTTTCTTTATAATATAATCTTTGAGAACTAACAATCACCTAAATAAAAGCTAAACAGTCAGGGAGATGCATAGAGTTGCAGGAAATTAGCTTTAAAACTGCAAACATGTATCTCAGCCCAATGGATAAATAAGTAGAATTGCTGTGCACATTTGTTCATATTCTTTGCTAGATAGTGAGTTATTAGCCAAGCTATAGCTAATTTCTAGTCAACAATGGGGGAGTGGTTGCTTCCTACAAGAGCACAAAAGCCATCTTTGAAAAGTGAGTCAGGTAAAGAGCTTGTTTATGTCTTAAAGGGGCAGTGTTTTATTTTGAGACTGTCTTGAATAAGTAGCCAATAGGCAGAGGGTAGCATAATTTGTCTGTTTCTCTCTAATAACGGTATGGGAATAATAAGGAATTTGTGGTTTCTTGCATCAAACAACAACATTGTCACCTTGTCTGAAGTGGATAAACAGGTTAATGTCAAGCCCTGCATGTTTTTTTCAAAAGTCTCATGGAATGTAGGCCTACAATGAACACCACACAATTGCAGCTACTGTCTGAACAGCTATTTCCATGTTAAAATGTTATGGGATGCATTTTCTCCATTGTTTTTGATGGTAGGCCAATCTGGTAGGCCTACATTATGATCAAACATCCACAGCAGCCTACTTGGCCACTGTTAAAACTGTAACTTAAAGCGGGTACAGCCTCAGTGTTCACAGTAAACGTGCGCCGGAAGTTGCACAGAATTTTGACAATGTTCAAGTTTGCGCTCAGCAGACCTGAAATTTGCTCTGTGGCGAAAAAATAATTAGAGGGAACATTGCTCCTGCCTAGGGCTGTGGCGGTCATGAAAAAAATGTGGTCAATTTAATATAGCTTACACTATCACAATAAATACATTAAGAGCACTGAGTGGCGCAGTGGTCTAAGGCACTGCATCGCAGTGCTAACTGTGCCACTAGAGATCCTGGTTCGAATCCAGGCTCTGTCGCAGCCGGCCGCGACCGGGAGACTCATGGGCGGCGCACAATTGGCCCAGCGTCGTCCAGGGTAGGGGAGGTAATGGCCGGCAGGGATGTAGCTCAGTTGATAGAGCATGGCGTTTGCAACGCCAGGGTTGTGGGTTCGATTCCCACGGGGGGCCAGTATTAAAAAATAACAAATAAAAATATGTATTCACTAACTGTAAGTCGCTCTGGATAAGAGCGTCTGCTAAATGACAAAAAATTTTTTTTTGTAAATGTAAATTTCAGACAGGTCAAAAGAAACTTGATATGATATTAAGAAAATGTAGTCTATTTCAGAAGAACAGAATAGCATACTCTGAGTTGTCCTTGTGTTAGGCCCTGATATGGCAATGCCATTTGGCTGTGGGCTACACTAGTTCATTTACCAGACAAGATTTGCTTAGAATTCCATGGCATTATTTATTATTATTTTATAGTATTAAGAATACAATTGAACATAGCTTAATAAAACACAAAAGGATATTTTCTCCAAACGATTTAAAAAAGGAATTGCGCACATGCGGCTATTCTGTGTTGAGCGGTTAACAAAGAAACTGGTCCTCCTATATGCTTAATTTTTAGTTATTTATGCAACTTCAATTGTGATATAAACATTGGGCTATATGTTTTGATTTTTAATACAATCTAAGGCTGCATGAAAGACAATTGTTTCTTGTTCAAGCTGCACACTTCATCAGTCTCTGTTACAATTTGACAAGCACTCGATAATATTCTCACCAGGACTTGAATTTCCCGGCGGTATCCCCCTTTTGTGGCCGTAATGCCCACTAAAAAATCCATGCCTTTTGCGGCCATTGTGCCCTTGGGCTGAATATAATAGTTCAAATTCCCTTCTCCCGGCTGCCGTGCTCAGAAGCACCTCTCACTCACATGGCTCTCTCAGATATCTCAATTCTTATTAGCCAATGCCCGTCACGTGATTGGGTCCTCTCACAGGCATTTCAGCTAAGTAGTAAGCTACAAGTGAATGAAGACAGACACATCGGGGACACAACTGCGCGCGCGTCCCTCTTATCGAATTCCAAGGAGCATATTGAAGATGTCCACATTTAGCCTACTTTTCGTCAGCCAACAAGATGAGTAGGCAAAAGCACTAGCCTATGTCAATCTAGTCCCCTGTAGCTCAGTTGGTAGAGCATGGCGCTTGCAACGCCAGGGTTGTGGGTTCGTTTCCCACGGGGGGCCAGTATGAAACATTTATGCACTCACTAACTGTAAGTCGCTCTGGGACAGTTGTGGGATGCGATAGATCCCTAATTAATACAACCACTCACATCAAAAATCATTTTAAAAGCAATGAGGCTGATGCAACAGATCAGAACATTTAGCTTGAAATGTTGATAAACTATTAGGATATTTCTTCACATTATAAGCGCAGCAATGCGCACACGGCAGTAAGCGCAACTGCAATCAACGGGAAAACACTGTTCTCGAAAGTGATGGCAAATGCGATTATGCATGTAATGCTTTATTATAAAAGGTGCATTATTTTGGTGAAAATTATCTTCCCCAAACTTGAAACTCACGTGCAGCCTACGTATTCCAGTTAGGCTCTAAACCGGTTATAAAGCAGATTAATGTGTTTAATTTTAAGAAGTTATTTGGCCACTTTAGTTGTGATACAAACCTTCTCTAAACATGGGCTAGGCTACATGAGGTGTGCGACTATGGTTAGAAAAAGTCACCAAAAAATTCATTTTTTTGGGGGGGGGGAGGGGGTAGATCAGCTTTAATATTGCAGATAGATTGTAACTTCCATCAATGTAATTGTCTGCATCACTTCCAATCCCCCATATGTTTTTTTCAAATTTTTCCCCCCCGCATATATATATATATATATATATATATACACATACATACAGTGGGGAAAAAAAGTATTTAGTCAGCCACCAATTGTGCAAGTTCTCCCACTTAAAAAGGTACACGTCAACTATGACAGACAAATTGAGAAAAAAACAACAGAAAATGACATTGTAGGATTTTTAATGAATTTATTTGCAAATTATGGTGGAAAATAAGTATTTGGTCACCTACAAACAAGCAAGATTTCTGGCTCTAACTTCTTCTTTAAGAGGCTCCTCTGTCCTCCACTCGTTACCTGTATTAATGGCACCTGTTTGAACTTGTTATCAGTATAAAAGTCACCTGTCCACAACCTCAAACAGTCACACTCCAAACTCCACTATGGCCAAGACCAAAGAGCTGTCAAAGGACACCAGAAACAAAATTGTAGACCTGCACCAGGCTGGGAAGACTGAATCTGCAATAGGTAAGCAGCTTGGTTTGAAGAAATCAACTGTGGGAGCAATTATTAGGAAATGGAAGACATACAAGACCACTGATAATCTCCCTCGATCTGGGGCTCCACGCAAGATCTCACCCTGTGGGGTCAAAATGATCACAAGAACGGTGAGCAAAAATCCCAGAACCACACGGGGGGACCTAGTGAATGACCTGCAGAGAGCTGGGACCAAAGTAACAAAGCCTACCATCAGTAACACACTACGCCGCCAGGGACTCAAATCCTGCAGTGCCAGACGTGTCCCCCTGCTTAAGCCAGTACATGTCCAGGCCCGTCTGAAGTTTGCTAGAGTGCATTTGGATGATCCAGAAGAGGATTGGGAGAATGTCATATGGTCAGATGAAACCAAAATAGAACTTTTTGGTAAAAACTCAACTCGTCGTGTTTGGAGGACAAAGAATGCTGAGTTGCATCCAAAGAACACCATACCTACTGTGAAGCATGGGGGTGGAAACATCATGCTTTGGGGCTGTTTTTCTGCAAAGGGACCAGGACGACTGATCCGTGTAAAGGAAAGAATGAATGGGGCCATGTATCGTGAGATTTTGAGTGAAAACCTCCTTCCATCAGCAAGGGCATTGAAGATGAAACGTGGCTGGGTCTTTCAGCATGACAATGATCCCAAACACACCGCCCGGGCAACGAAGGAGTGGCTTCGTAAGAAGCATTTCAAGGTCCTGGAGTGGCCTAGCCAGTCTCCAGATCTCAACCCCATAGAAAATCTTTGGAGGGAGTTGAAAGTCTGTGTTGCCCAGCGACAGCCCCAAAACATCACTGCTCTAGAGGAGATCTGCATGGAGGAATGGGCCAAAATACCAGCAACAGTGTGTGAATACCTTGTGAAGACTTACAGAAAACGTTTGACCTGTGTCATTGCCAACAAAGGGTATATAACAAAGTATTGAGAAACTTTTGTTATTGACCAAATACTTATTTTCCACCATAATTTGCAAATAAATTCATAAAAAATCCTACAATGTGATTTTCTGGATTTTTTTTTCTTCTCACTTTGTCTGTCATAGTTGACGTGTACCTATGATGAAAATTACAGGCCTCTCTCATCTTTTTAAGTGGGAGAACTTGCACAATTGGTGGCTGACTAAATACTTTTTTCCCCCACTGTACATACATACATACACGCATATACATACATATCCTTTAAAAATATATATATTTCCCTTTAAAAAAGGCATTGATTCTTGCCTTACGCTGGGCATCATTCACAAGTGATATTACATTATTCACAAGTGATAGGATAATATTGTCACCCATCAGACTATTCTTAAATTTAATGTTGCCTTTACATATACTAAATAATATGTGTGAAATTAGTTTTGATTTAGAATTAACCATTATCATGCACCTGTCTTGGAACAGGGGCATGGTAAAAAAAATACATGTCATCTATACACTTAAATAGCGAATGGAGGATGCTTTTCCCGTGGTTCATTTTCATGCCAGCCAGTTAGGCTAAACTCCTGTTGTAAAGCAAAGCAATGTGCTTAATATTAGGAAAGTTGATAAATAACTATAGTGGGCCTAGAAAGCTGATGGGATCCTCCTCTTTTTAATAGAGGCCATCAAAACTATTTTCTCACGCAGTTGCAAAGCCTATAGAAATGTTGCGCAACGTGAGCTCATGGGCTCTCATGAAGTTTATTAGATTTTCGAAACATTTGCATTGATGTCAGAGTAATTAGAGGGACAAGAGTGCTGAGTACCTGGCAGTTAGCAAGTTTGGTAGGCTACTAATGACCATCAGCAGCATCAGAGCTTGGAGAAGCCTAGTTTCCATGACGTGGAATTTGACTGCAGTCATGACTCGTGACCGCGGGTGTATACTGCATTTGCACTGTTTATCTCTCTGCATTTAGATACAGTATATTCACATTGATACTGTAAATCTGTACATCCAATGTATATCAATCATATACCCACTGTATATTTGTATATCTGCTCATTCTCTTATAGCTCTATGCTCACTCTACCTAGTTGTATATAATGTATGGAAACTTTGCTTAAACGCGACTGTCTGTATTCTGTCTTTAAATGTTGTCTATCACTAGCAGCACCATATCACCAAGTAAAATTCTGAGTACGTGTAAATGTACTTGGCAAATAACTGTGATTCTGAGGTGTCAGGAGGATAGAAGCTCCTCTTCTGGCACAGCAAGGGTCTCTCCACCCACTATGGCTGCAGCAAAGGCTCCAGCAAAATGACTCTTCCCCCCTCCGCTCTCTAATGACACAGACTCACAGGAGTATCAGCACTCCTCCACACAATGGAATGATTCTCCACCACTGAAAGACCAGCGCGGAACACACACACACACCTTGGACCCAGGTATCATGAGACTGCAATTTAGTAATGGATACAGGCCAGCCTCCACTGACAGTCTGAGGGAGAGTTTTTGGCCTCGCTCCCTCCCTCTTTCCCCCTCTCTCTCCCTCTCCATCCTTACCTCCCTCTTTCCCTCTAGCGCTGTTTAGCTCTCACATGCCCAGCAGCACAATGGCCCACTGTGGACTGCTGTAATAAGGGGCAGGGGAGCACAGTCTGTCCTGTCATCCTGGCCCCCACTCACTACCACAATGGGAGTCTCTTCCCAAATACCCCCTTTGGCATTGCCTTGGTGAAGGATGGGTGGGGGAGTCACTGTATGCAAAGGAAACACACAGACCAAACAATACTTAGTTGATTCTGCCTGGAGACCATCAGTTTTTTTGCTATGGGATGCGTTCCAAATGACACACCAATGTTTCCACTGGAAAATGTGTTCGCTGTGGGGGAAAAGTTAGCGGGGGTGGGGGGGGGTCCCACTTTTTGGGGGGGTTCCGGGGTCCTCCACCCCAAAACAAAATATGTATAAGTACTGAAAAGCTTGGTTCTGGTGACTTTTTAAAAGGAAAAAAATCAAATAAACCATCTAAAATATTATTTCCACCCCCAGAAATGAGCTCAATAACATATTGGTAAAATTATTATAGTATACAGGATGCAATTTAAGGTTGAGTGCTGCAGCTATCTAAAGAAACACAACAGAGACCTTTCTGAAATATGGTTTGAACATATCAGACCAGAAGGACGACGAGCTGCAGCTCACGTTCAAAGTGGTTCAAACCCTGAATCGCAACACAAGGTAGAGAACAAAACTCCCCTCCCGGACAATCACTGGAATGGCTGATTAGCTGTCCTAAGTACCGTATATAGAAAAGTGAATTTAACTGGGACCATTCTACTACTGTTTTCAAACCATCCTATTACGCTACTGCCTTACAAGCGTACTGCGGAAAGGCCCGACCAACCCCGACAGAGAGATACACGAAGAACCAAGACATTCACACATAAATACATTCATGATTTCTTACTCCAAACGGGCGGCGGTTCATGTGCAAAGTATATGAATACTGTGAGAGTAGTTTCTACCTGTAACAAAGTATTATATCCCTATCCCTCTCTGCCCCCCTCCCTCCATCTCCTTTGTAACAAGCCACCATATTGTGTCAGTCCGCTAGGGACCTGTTTCCATCGTATTAAGTTTCCCGTCCAAAATCTGTACAGTGTGTGTGTATGTTTATCATATGTTATTATTTATTTAGCTAGTAAGGCTGGAGTTTTTGCAGATGCAAGGAGGTTACGACGTTTAGAATGATGATATGATATGGGGTTATGATTAATAAAAAGTCATAGAGCTAATAAAAAGGCATACTTTACTCATTGGTAAAATAATGAACAACAACCTCCACGCAGGGAGGGAACAAACCCGCACACTAATGACAACCAAAACATGAACAAACACGCACAACACACAGTGTGAGACAGAGGGTTAAATAGGGAATACATAACTACATGATGGAAAACAGGTGTGACCAATTAAGACAAAACAAGTCGAAAATAGATACATGGATCGGTAGTAGCTAGTACTCCGGTGACGACTTACGCCGAAGCCTGCCCGAGCAAGGAGGAGGGGCAGCCTCGGCTGAATCCGTGACAAGATCTAAATGATGTTAGTAGAGTTATTAGGTTATAGCTAGCTTATGTAGTTAACTAGTCGGCTAGCTAACATTAGTCAAACAAACAAGCTAACGTACATTTCTTGCAGTTTCTCACGCAGGAGCACTCTGAGGTGATTCAAGTGAATTGTGCTTTGCGCCGCAGAGCTTCTGTATTGCGCACTGGTCACTCGCGCACTGGTCCCTGGCGTGCCGTTTCTCGCGCAGGTGCATTCTGAAGTGAATCAAATAAATTGTGTTTTGCGCCGCAGAGCGTCTGTATCGAGCACTGGTCACTCGCGCACTGGTCACTGGCGCGCTGTGTTTCTTGAGTTGCAGGCTGCCTGCCACAGCTCACAGAGGTAAATAACCTTCATAACTGTGTTGAACCCAGACAGATTATCTATTTACCAAGAAATGCGAATGTGCTTTACACAACTTTATTGAAACTATGTTTGGTAGAAATAGGATGTTTCTTTTGGTGTGGCGGCAATGATACTGCTGTGGTGCAGCGCCACACTTAAATGAACGCAGAGGAAACACTGTGACACACCCTATTTCCTATATATAGTTTACTACATAGGAAATAGGCTGCCATTTGGGATGCAGTAGTGCTGTTCTACTCTGTCCTCCCCAGGCATCTTCTGTTAGGACAGCCAGCACACAGGGAAATCTACATTTGACAAAAGCCTGCTCGCATTCAACAAACAAATGGCAAGAGGCCAGGCGCTGTCTATCGCCGTTTATTTGTTTACTGAATTCCATGAAATAGCCTAACGGCCACACAAACTGAGCATGGGAATATAAAAGCATAATACCATCTTCTGTGTACAACAGGAGGCAGAGAGAGACAGAACGCCTGTTCAACTACAAGATGGAAAATGGCAGCGTACATGCCTTGGGGAGTTCCAAATCACTGCTCCTGTGACTAGAGGAGAATACAAAGTCAAACCGACTTTATCAGTGAGTGCTAAACTACACCCACTAGAACAAAGTAAGTAGTGAAATGTTGGCATGCTGTTCAGAGTGGCCTCACTGGCAACCGTTGTGTCATACCAGGTCATAGGTATCGGCACTCAATTTATTACTCACTCCACAAAAAGTGCTGTGAAGGTGTGCCAGTATGGGGGTATACAGTACTCTCTACCTCTCTGCTACTGCAGTATAGCTGGGATCTAAGTCAATGCTGTATCCTGCTCAATACTGGCAGAGATCAGCTACTGCGGGAAGGAAAATGATAATGGGCTAAGGCCACTATTTGGCCCCAGGGGCATTCTAATGGAAAAATCAGGAACTGGAGAAACTGGTCAGGTCTGCGTGTCATGATCCAATGGAAGAACAAACAAGAGAAAAACATTATGTAACCACCGTCTAAAACTATCCATGACAGTAAACAACAATGTTCAAAAGTTCCGAGTGAGTTGTCAACGGATTTGGCAATCCAGATAATAGGCATTTAACCTTTTCAAACCTTTAAGCAATCACAATTAATAGGGATGGGTGGTATACAGATTTTCATATCGTCCTTCTCTCATCCCGGGATTTACGGTATTACCCCCCGCAAAATATGCATATTGGGCGTCTATTACCAGAATGCTAACACAATTAGCACAAGTAATAGTGCATTTCCATGGAGGCTGCTAGCTAAATATGCTAACGAGCGCAAATAAAAATAAATGAATTGCATAGACAGGCAATCCAGGTCATAAAGTTAAATGTTCAGTGCGTTCAGAAATTATTCACCCCCCTTGACTTTTTCCACATTTTGTTGTGTTACAGCCTGAATTTAAAATTGATTACATTTCTTATTTTTTTGTCACTGGCCTACACACGTGCACACACACACACAATACCCCATAATGTCAAAGTGGAAATATGGTTTTTCAAAATGTTTACAAATAAATTAAAAATGAATAGCTGAAATGTCTTGAGTCAATAAGTATACTACCCCTTTGTTATGGCAAGCCTAAATACGTTCAGGAGTAAAAATGTGCTTAACAAGTCACATAATAAGTTGCATGAACTCACTCTGTGCAATAGTGTTTAACATGATTTTTGAATGACTACCTCATCTCTGTACCCCACACATATAATTATCTGTAAGGTTCCTCAGTCGAACAGTACATTTCAAACACAGATTCAACCACAAAGACCAGGGAGGTTTTCCAATACCTCACAAAAGAAAGGTATGGGTAAACCATTTTTTTTTAAGCAGACACTGAATATCCCTTTGAGCATGGTGAAGTTATTAATTACACTTTGGATGGTGTATCAAAACACCCAGTCACTACAAAGATAGTCATCCTTCCTAACTCAGTCGCCGGAGAGGAAGGAAACTGCTCAGGGATTTTACCATAAGGCCAATGGTGACTTTAAAACAGTTACAGAGTTGAATGGCTGTGATAGGAGAAAACTGAGGACGCATCAACAACATTGTAGTTACTCCACAATACTAATCAAATTGACAGAGTGAAAAGAAGGAAGCCTGTACAGAATAAAGATATTCCAAAACATGCATCCTGTTTGCAACAAGGCACTTATGTAATACTGCAAAAAATGTGGCAAAGCAATTCACTTTTTGTCCTGAATACTAAGTGTTGTTTGGGGCAAATCCAATACAACACATTACTGAGTACCACTCTCCATATTTTAAAGCATAGTGATGGCTGCATCAAGTTATGGGTATGCTTGTAATAGTTATTGGACTGGGGAGTTTTTCCAGGATAAAACAAGAAACTGAATGGAGCTAAGCACAGGCCAAATCCTACAGGAAAACCTGGTTTAGTCTGCTTTCCACCAGACACTGGGGGATGAATTCACCTTTCAGCAGGACAATAACCTAAAATACAAGGCCACATCTACACTGGAGTTGCTTACTAAGAAGACAGTGAATATTCCTGAGTGGCTGAGTTACAGTTTTGACTTAAACCTATGGCAAGACCTGAAAATTGTTGTCTAGAAATGATCATCAACTAATTTGACAGATCTTGAAGAATTATGAAAATAATAATGGGCAAATGTTGCACAATCCAGGTGTTGGAAAGCTCTTAGAGACTTACCCAGAAAGACTTACAGCTATAATCGCTGACAAAGGTGCTTCTACAAAGTATCGACTCAGGGGTGTGAATACTTACTGTATGTAAATTAGATATTTCATTTTCAATAAATTTGCAAAAATGTCTAAAAACATGTTTTCAATTTGTCATTATAGGGTATTGTGTGTAAAGAATTACTCATCCTAAGGGCTTTGACTTCTCAAACGCTTCAGAAAGCTAACACAATATGATGCCCCGTCACCTTATTAATTCAGCCATTTACTTAGATAACTAGCAAGTTAAACTTAGGGGTCGCGTTAACGAAGAATTCTTTGTTTTCCGCTTAGGGAAAAAAGATAAAATGCATAAGTAAACGCAGACCTAAAATGCTTCTTATTGTAATTTCTGCTCGGCAGACACATTTTGTGCTTCAGTTGAACTTCTCCACTCGGATGAGAATTCAGAAACGGGTATTCAATCAGCAGTTAGCGCTCTGACTGATGTGTAGCTACTTTTCTCCGGTACTTAAAATGCAAGGTTATCTTTAAGTACAACATTACGAAATGTAGCTAGCTACATTCTTTCTATGATAAACATTAGAAATATGATGGCCATGCATCATTTTTACAAAAAATACCTTGCGTTTTCATTGTAAGGGACAGATCGGAATTTACTGTGGGGTGGTCCAAAATACGTGGGGGTTGTCAAACTTTTTTTTGTTGCTCTGGGGAGGGTTGTTTTTTCCCTGAATTTTGAATTGAATTTATTTAGGGTAACAGACATATTCAACAAAATGTACAATGTGGACCCAGAGGATATCACTTGAAAGTATTAATTAAAACACTTATTTCCTAAGTGGTCCTTGATGGTTTACATTCCCTCTTTCGCAGGTTTTACTATATCATTGATTCCATCCTAGGCAAATGTCCTTATCTGCCCCCCCCCCCCCCCAGTGAGAAATGTACTTGAATTCTGCAGACAAGCGAACATGCATTACCTAGTTTGGACTTGTGGACCTGGTAGGCCTCGAAGCTCTCCTGTAGGGAGCTGTAGCGTTTGGTGAGCTGGCTCTTCTGGTGTTCAAGTCTTGGCTGCAGTTGAAGATTCTGCTCTGCCAGGCTCCGGTTACTGGCCAGGATCCTCTCCTTGGTCTGCTGCACCTCCTGCATCTACAACACACATTATAAGACCCACACACAGATATACTATGTCTGTGTCTTAGTGTAAGACAAAGTGAAACTGACAGTGTTTTAGCAACATGAAATCTCATAAAAATCTGTTCATATACAGTACACCCCCAGGAAGAATATGACGCCTGACAAGTGAGCACTTAGATATGTTCATACTTTCATAGAATGTTTGAGAATGACGTAGAGTAAAATTCTATAGCAATATAGTGGGAAAGCGGCCGTGCATTTGGACAATTATTAGACACTGCAGTAAATAAAACCTAATAAAAATTAGTCAGTCTTGTCCAAGACCGGACCATACACAGACCGGTGCACCATAACCAATCAGAACTACAGTAGGCCTATATGGAAATAAGCCAGTTGCCACACGGGCCTGCCATCATTCACTTTGAACTGGACTGTGTGTTGACAGGCAGTGACAACTGAATGAGAACTGCCTGCCTGCCCATTTGATCGATGCCAAATACAGTGCCAGTCAAAAGTTTGGACACACCTACTCATTCCAGGGTATTTCTTTATTTGTACTATTTTCTACATTGTAGAATAATAGCGAAGACATCAAAACTATGAAATAACACATATTTAATCATGTGGTAACCAAAAAAGTGTTAAACAAATCTAAATATATTTTATATTTTTCAAAGTAGCCACCCTTCGCTTTGATGACAGCTTTGCACACTATTGGCATTCTCTCAACCAGCTTCATGAGGTAGTCACCTGGAATGCATTTCAATTAACAGGTGTGCCTTGTTAAAAGTTATATGTGGAATTTCTTTCCTTCTTAATGCATTTCAGCCGATCAGTTGAGTTGTGACAAGGTAGGGTTGGTATACAGAAGATGGTATTTTAGCAAATAGGGCTAAGTCCATATTATGGCAAGAACAGCTCAAATAAGCAAAGAGAAACAACAGTCCATCATTACTTTAAGACATGAAGGTCAGTCAATACGGAACATTTCAAGAACGTTTAAAGTTTCTTCAAGTGCAGTCGCAAAAACCATCAAGTGCTATGATGAAACTGGCTCTCATGAGGACCGCCACAGGAATGGAAGACCCAGAGTTACCTCTGTTGCAGAGGATAAGTTCATTAGAGTTACCAGCCTCAGAAATCGCAGCCCAAATAAATGCTTCACAGAGTTCAAGTAACAGACATCTCAACATCAACTGTTCAGAGGAGACCGCGTGAATCAGGCCTTCATGGTCGAATTGCTGCAAAGAAACCACTATTAAAGGACACCAATAAGAAGAGACTTGCTAGGGCCAAGAAACACGAGCAATGGACATTAGACCGATGGAAATCTGTCCTTTGGTCTGATGAGTCCAAATGCTGTCTTTGTGAGACGTAGAGTAGGTGAACGGATGATCTCCACATGTGTGGTTCCCACCGTGAAGCATGGAGGAGGAGGTGTGATGGTGCTTTGCTGGTGACACTGTCTGTGATTTATTTAGAATTCAAAGCACACTTAACCAGCATGGCTACCACAGCATTCTGCAGCGATACGCCATCCCATCTGGTTTGTGCTTAGTGGGACTATCATTTGTTTTTCAACAGGACAATGACACCTCCAGGCTGTGTAAGGGATATTTGACCAAGAAGGAGAGTGATGGAGTGCTGCATCAGATGACCTGGCCTTCACAATCACCCGACCTCAACCCAATTGAGATGGTTTGGGATGAGTTGGACCGCAGAGTGAAGGACAAGCAGCTAACAAGTGCTCAGCATACAGTGGGGAGAACAAATATTTGATACACTGCCGATTTTCAAATCAAATCAAATCAAATCAAATTTTATTGGTCACATGCGCCGAATACAACAGGTGCAGACATTACAGTGAAATGCTTACTTACAGCCCTTAACCAACAGTGCATTTATTTTAAACAAAAAAGTAAGAATAAAACAACAACAAAAAAGTGTTGAGAAAAAAAAGAGCAGAAGTAAAAAATAAAGTGACAGTAGGGAGGCTATATATACAATAGAATAAAGTGACAGTAGGGAGGCTATATATACAGGGGGGTACCGTTGCATAGTAAACGTGCGGGGGCACCGGCCAGTTGAGGCAGTTGAGGCAATATGTACATGTGGGTAGAGTTAAAGTGACTATGCATAAATACTTAACAGAGTAGCAGCAGCGTAAAAAGGATGGGGTGGGGGGGCAGTGCAAATAGTCCGGGTAGCCATGATTAGCTGTTCAGGAGTCTTATGGCTTGGGGGTAGAAGCTGTTGAGAAGTCTTTTGGACCTAGACTTGGCACTCCGGTACCGCTAGCCGTGCGGTAGCAGAGAGAACAGTCTATGACTAGGGTGACTGGAGTCTTTGACAATTTTGAGGGCCTTCCTCTGACACCGCCTGGTATAGAGGTCCTGGATGGCAGGGAGCTTTGCCCCAGTGATGTACTGGGCCGTACGCACTACCCTCTGTAGTGCCTTGCGGTCAGAGGCCAAGCAGTTGCCATACCAGGCGGTGATGCAACCAGTCAGGATGCTCTCGATGGTGCAGCTGTAGAATTTTTTGAGGATCTGAGGACCCATGATTTTGCAGGTTTTCCTACTTACAAAGCATGTAGAGGTCTGTAATTTTAATCATAGGTACACTTCAACTGTGAGAGACGGAATCTAAAACAAAAATCCAGAAAATCACATTGTATGATTTTTAAGTAATTAATTTGCATTTTATTGCATGACATAAGTATTTGATACATCAGAAAAGCAGAACTTAATATTTGGTACAGAAACCTTTGTTTGCAATTACAGAGATCATACGTTTCCTGTAGGTCTTGACCAGGTTTGCACACACTGCAGCAGGGATTTTGGCCCACTCCTCCATACAGACCTTCTCCAGATCCTTCAGGTTTCGGGGCTGTCGCTGGGCAATACGGACTTTCAGCTCCCTCCAAAGATTTTCTATTGGGTTCAGGTCTGGAGCCTGGCTAGGCCACTCCAGGACCTTGAGATGCTTCTTACGGAGCCACTCCTTAGTTGCCCTGTCTGTGTGTTTCGGGTCGTTGTCATGCTGGAAGACCCAGCCACGACCCATCTTCAATGCTCTTACTGAGGGAAGGAGGTTGTTGGCCAAGATCTCGTGATACATGGCCCCATCCATCCTCCCCTCAATACGGTGCAGTCGTCCTGTCCCCTTTGCAGAAAAGCATCCCCAAAGAATGATGTTTCCACCTCCATGCTTCATGGTTGGGATGGTGTTCTTGGGGTTGTACTCATCCTTCTTCTTCCTCCAAACACGGCGAGTGGAGCTTAGACCAAAAAGCTCTATTTTTGTCTCAGACCACATGACCTTCTCCCATTCCTCCTCTGGATCATCCAGATGGTCATTGGCAAACTTCAGACGGGCCTGGACATGCGCTGGCTTGGGCAGGGAGACCTTGCGTGCGCTGCAGGATTTTAATCCATGACGGCGTAGTGTGTTACTAATGGTTTTCTTTGAGACTGTGGTCCCAGCTCTCTTCAGGTCATTGACCAGGTCCTGCCGTGTAGTTCTGGGATGATTCCTCACCTTCCTCATGATCATTGATGCCCCACAAGGTGAGATCTTGCATGGAGCCCCAGACCGATGGTGATTGACCGTCATCTTGAACTTCTTCCATTTTCTAATAATTGCGCCAACAGTTGTTGCCTTCTCACCAAGCTGCTTGCCTATTGTCCTGTAGCCCATCCCAGCCTTGTGCAGGTCTACAATTTTATCCCTGATGTCCTTACACAGCTCTCTGGTCTTGGCCATTGTGGAGAGGTTGGAGTCTGTTTGATTGAGTGTGTGGACAGGTGTCTATTATACAGGTAACAAGTTCAAACAGGTGCAGTTAATACAGGTAATGAGTGGAGAACAGGAGGGCTTCTTAAAAGAAAAACTAACAGGTCTGTGAGAGCCGGAATTCTTACTGGTTGGCAGGTGATCAAATACTTATGTCATGCAAATTAATTACTTAAAAATCATACAATGTGATTTTCTGGATTTTTTTTAGATTCCGTCTCTCACAGTTGAAGTGTACCTATGATAAAAATTACAGACCTCTAAATGCTTTGTAAGTAGGAAAACCTGCAAAATCGGCAGTGTATCAAATACTTGTTCTCCCCACTGTATGTGTGAACTCCTTCAACACTGTTGGAAAAACATTCCTCATGAAGCTGGTTGAGAGAATGCCAAGAGTATGCAAAGCTGTCATCAAGGCAAAGGGTGGCTACTTTGAAGAATCTAAAATATATTTTGATTTGTTTAACACTTTTTTGGTTACTACATGATTCCATATGTGTTATTTCATAGTTTTGATGTCTTCACTATTCTACAATGTAGAAAATAGTAAAAATAAAGAAAAACCCTTGAACGAGTAGGTGTGTCCAAACTTTTGACTGGTACTGTACATTTGGTTGACAACTAAGAAATATGCATGCTAATTGTGGATAACAGTCATTCAAGTTCAGCATAGCTAGCTAGCAAAGTGATACCCATTTCTTGCTAGCTAACTAAATGACACCTGCATCTCTAGCTGTAGCCACCGAAAAATGATGAGGGGGAAAAGCTGACATCCTCCCAACAGTTAGCTAGGTAATAATAATATGCCATTTAGCAGACACTTTTATCCAAAGCGACTTACAGTCATACGTGCATACATTTTTTGTGTATGGGTGGTAGGTAGCTAAAGTAAGCTATGTGTTTTTAGCTTGCTAAATAAAGAGCGAAATAAATAGATACACTAATCTACTAGCCATGTTATGATTGAATTGTGGTCACTGTCCTTTCTAGTTTGATTGTATTGACATTCCCAGCCTTGGTTACATTTGTCAGTTTTTGTCCAAAATATTGAGTCATTGAAACAAACTGTGCATCCTGAATGGGTGGAGACAGCAAACAATGTACCAGGTCAGCTGTAATTTACAACCTGATTGCAATATTTTTTGGACTACCAAGAAATGTATTGATGAATTATAGTAATCATGCATTGAACTGCATCCATCTATTCTGCCAACAATGCCTTACTCTACATCATGGAATTTTGAGTCAAATATAACCTATTTTTAAAACCTCTTATAAAGTTGGTTTTGTAGCATAAACTATGAATTTGATATTTTAGACTGATTTCCTGTTTGTTTCATATCTGCAAAGTAGTTAAAACGCTGTCAGTTCCACTTTAAGACACACAGAGATACATTGTAAGACATTATAAAAGACACACATACACACGGTAAGACGTGCGGATACACAAACACACACACTGTAAGGTAACACCAGGATGGGTAGGGATCAGATCTTGTGCCTGTCCTGTCAACACTCAAAGCTAGAACCTGCAGTGTGACTTCTCACAACAAGCCCACGGCATGTGGATTATGGAAAAACATAAACTCAAATTAGTCACGTGAAGAAAATATTAATGTGGAGTTTAATTTGAGCCAAGAATCTAAACACTAAAAAGCGGCTGATGACTAACTAACTATTCAAGATCTGTTCCCACATGACTCAATTCACAGTCACATCAAGCTACATTTTCTCCAAGGACAGAAATAGCTAGTGGCTTGGGCGTGAATAGCATCATGTTGCCCAGCTCTGAAAATACATAAACTAGCCTCATAGGCAGTAGAACACTACTTCCAAAACGGATTATCTTCTAACGGAAAGACAGAAGCCAGACAGCAGTGTGGGCATGGGCCGCTGGGCAGTGTGTTGGAGGGTGACTGAGAGAAAACAACATTTCAGACAAGGCCAGAGGCTAAGTACACTTATTACCACTGTGCTTTACAGCTTCCACCACTGCACTGCCATGTCCTGAGCTGACCAAACCAAGCCCTTCAACTAGCTTCCGAGAACAGAATCACGTCTCAATTAGCCACTCCAACACCGTGCACCAAAAAAAGTAGGCCCTTAAATAGCATCCATAACTGCAGGCTTATTCTGTCAAACCAAACACATATTTTGCAGGGGAAGGAAATGCTTTCTGAAAGACTCCACTTTCTCTGTTCACAGTGACAGTACATGAGGGAAAAATTTAACAGGGAACACCAAAACTGTCACACCAAACAGACTGTGTTCAATACATTCCTTTTTTCTTCACATTTAAGACACCCCTCCATATAACAACATAATTAAGTTATTATGCTGAAGGCAGAGGCTTTTAGCTATATGGGGACTGAGTACAGCGGCCATATCTGTATCAAGCAGACTGCATGGCCAGGGAGGACGTAATCCTAGATCAGCACTCCTACTCAGATGATTTAAGAATACAGGACCACAGCTCAGAGGGCCAGAGGCAGCATCAGCAGCCAGCATCTCACCCAAACAGAGGGTTTTCACTTAGCGCCTCCTCTGGAGCTCAGTCCTAGAGATGATTATATTCTAGAGCTCTGGCCAAACAGGGAGCGAGATAAAGAGGACTACATGTCTCAATGTCAGGCCTGGTATAGGTCTAGCTACATATCTGCAAATCACAGTTGCTCAAGTAAGTGACACTGGCTCATACCTGCGGTTATGTTATTTTCCTTCCTTCCTTCCGTTTCTCTTTCGAACCACATCAAAGTGACAACACGTCTCCTCTCTACAGCGCTCTACTGAGAGGGAGGATTTGCCCACTGAGACTGACTGACTGATCATGGAAGGAATTCACAGAGGGGCTGAATGACTGTACAAAGTCGGCTTAATCTCAAATTCACTTCATGTGAAATGTTAAAATACAAAGTTAATCAGCGGACACACGTGGTGACGGAGAACTAGGTCAACCACCACCCGGTGTTGAGATCCTCCCTGTTACATTTGCTCAAAAAGAACTTTCCTTGCTTGATATGCTATTCTTAGCTGGCTGTGTTGGGTTGAAGATATATCTCCTGGCACGGCACACACATGCCAGGACTGACAGACAAATATGAACTGTCAGTATGTAGCTATGATATTAACCAAGGTTGGCCATAGAGAAGAGATTAATGTTATTCCAGCGAGAGGCAGTGACATTGTTCCTATCATCTCAAATAACCAGAACACACACCCATTGAACAAAGAGTGAGCAGGTGTGTGAGTGTGTGTTTCCAAATGTGCAAAAGAGTGGTTAGTTAGCTAGCATGAACCGTAAACGTGTCCATATTTAAAGGTAAGCATTCAATGCATTCCCATACCGAAGCAGTACACCGTGTATTTACTTACTGTACCTGCTCAGATTACATTGTGTACGTCAGGGATATTCAACTATATTCGTACAGGGGCCAGACGTAAAAGAGGTTAATTGCAGGTGGGCGGACATTTTCCACATGCGATTATTCTTCGGAAGAACTGTACAAAAAAGCAACGCAAACACACCAATAAAGCACCTTTCTTAAAATGAAATGTTGCTCAAAGTAATTAGGAAAGAAGCGGAGGGCGCTCAACCAACGTGAGTCGAGGTGCAACCAAAAATAGGACGAGTCTTGGTGGTTCCAAACTTCTTCCATTTAAGAATGATGGAGGCCATTGTGTTCTTAGGGACCTTCAATGCTGCAGAAATGTTTTGGTACACTTCCCCAGATCTGTGTCTCTGAGCTCTACAGACAATTCCTTCGACCTCATGGCTTGGTTTTTGCTCTGACATGCACTGTCAACTGTGGGACCTTATATTGACAGGTGTGTGCCTTTCCAAATCATGTCCAATCAATTGAATTTACCACAGGTGAACGCCAATCAAGTTCTAGAAACATCTCAAGGATGATCAATGGAAACAGGATGCACCTAAGCACAATTTTGATTATCATACCAAAGGGTCTGAATACTTATGTAAATAAGGTATTTCAGTGTTGTTGTTTTTTATATATTTGCAAAAATTTCTAAAAACCTGTTTTCGCTTTCTCCTTATGGGGTATTGTGTGTAGATTGATGAGGGAAAAAATAATGTAACAAAATGTGGAAAACGTCAAGGGGGTCTGAATACTTTCTGAATGCACTGTACGTGTTCCTAAGAGTCGTAGCTTTCAGGAATGGGGTCATAATATTTAGTAGCTTAAACCACTCAAATACTAGAGCCAAATTCATATGAAGAAAACAGAATAACATGCCACATACACGCTAGAAACCAATAAAAACCACTAGAAGCCACACTATAGACAACCACAATAGTACTTGTCATTTTGGCACTAAAGTCGGATGTTGGCGGGGATTCTTTTGCAGATCTCTTATTAATGTTCAAAATTGATCAAAGGGTCAGTCTAAATTAATAAACGGGCCGGATCTGGCCTGTGGGTCGCCAGTTAAAAGGAAATAATATCCCTGGTGTACGTTCAGAGCTTTGACAGCCAGCAGTTCCACCGTTGTCCCTTTACAGTCAACACACACATAATAAAGGTGCAGAACTTCCCAACTTACTTAATAAGGTGTGTCCTGAGTTAGTCAGGACTGCATTTCCAGGTATTAGGAGCACTTCTCACAATATGCTGTGTCTCAAAAGACACCCTATTCCCTACTTTTCCCCACGGCCCATAGGGCTCTGGTCAAAAGTAGTGCACTATTTAGGAATAGAGTGCCATTTGGGATGCAACCTATGACTAACTACTCTGTACTGCCAGGTCTATTAATAACCACCCTATGTAACCTGCAATGATGTAGGTCTATGGTTGGTAACCTACAGCAATCAGCTGTGATATAAAGCCCTTTGGCATTCCACTCCACTACCACAAACTGCATCATACTGAGGAAAATGAAACCATTGGCAGCTAGAATCAGATACAGGGAGGATTAAAAATGGAACTGGGACTATAAAAGCTGTTCTCTGGTGATAGCACATCGAGATACATGCAAATCAATGCTCGCTGGTTTCCTTGATTATTTTACAAGGTAAGTTAAAGACCTTACAGCTTACGTAGATCCATCTGTAGGGGAAAGGAGAATTCTATGGAATTCATGTCTAGGAACAACTATGTAATTCACCCTCACATACAGTGGGACAGCTTGTTCTTGTCTTAGGTGTGCTACTAGAAATCCTGACCAAGATGGAGAACTCTAAGAACTTAGTCTGTGGAATAAGCAAGCATCAATAATAAGCAATGGATAAGTTTATATTAAAGATAAACTACCATACTTAAAGTAATTCTGTGTTGTTAGGCCGAGTGCCATGACTCAGCACAGCTGACAGTAAAGTTCATTCAGCAGCTGACAATTTCATGATTGTTGTCATCAGTGACTTTATAGCCAGCTGTGTTATGTATTTACTACCAAACTTAATTCAGGGTTCCTTTGGGCTAAAAAGGCAGCTGGTTATACAAGATAAAACGTTATCTTTGTAAAACAAGTGCATGACCTTGACCTTGGCATTGCGTCAATTTAAACAAAGATAAGTGTGAACACAAGTTCACAAACAGAACCTCTGACCTCCTGAACGGTCTGTCTTGTCATTACTGCAGCTTGGCAACATAGGTACTATTGCATTGTCACCAACCATAATTCCCGTTGACACTCCCAGAGAGGAAGTGTTCTTGCGCTTTTCATGTCCATCTCCAAGTAACGTTCTTCACAAAATATATTGCTGATCAGTCTGCTGCCAAGACAAGCATGGATACTATACATTTTAACTGCAGCAATATTGTTATGTTGTTGTCACTGTCAATCGCTGACAATGTAACAGTGTTTGTTTATTTTTTGCCAACAATGTTGCGAAACATGTCGAGTTCCAGGAAGGTTTGCTACTTCGACAGCAACATTCTAAAGGTCTTCAAACAGTAAAAAATAAAACCTGACATTGACGGTAGGCTACTGTATCTGTCCAATGTATTGGAAAGTATGCTATATATAGTTCTGCTAATTCTCGACTTTCCCTAACTGCTTAGTTGCCTACCCTGCACCTACCCTAAATGCTGGCGAAAGCAAAACAAAAGGCTTGAAAAATGTAAACATTGCGGCAGTAAACTGAAGTGATACGGGAATGTATTACAGTGGCTTACCTCTTCCATTTCTTGGACAATTTTGTTAAGTTTGTCATCATCTTCAAGCATTTCATTGAGCTGCGTCATCGAGTACGAGCTAAACTTGTTCCAAAAACCAGACATTTCTGTCACATCTGTCTTCGATTCTTTCTTCCCCGCAGATCCCCTCCGTTGAATCGCCTTCCCTCTCACGCGCTCCGAAGAATACACAGCTTGGATGAAAACCCGAGAAAGCTACGGCCTGTAACCGGAAGCTTTGGGTCTCTGGCACAGGATTGGAGGTGGTGATATGACGTCATACTGAATGTAATACAGTCGAAGAGGCCTCTGCTACAATAAAACCAACAGGCAACAACAACCAACATATTTTCAGTAGCCTAGTTGCAGTCATATCTTAGTTAATTTAGTACATTCACGTTTAATTGTGCAAAATCAAGTATTGGACAGCATCAACATGAAATATCATCTATTCAGCAATGATAGTGTCAAGACATTGCACTTCCCATTGATTTCCATAGAATAAATACAGTCTGCACATTCTCATCCACTGAAGGCACCTCTCTGTCCTGTATACAGTACACATTTACATATTAACCAGATACAGAAAGGCCTAGTTGTACAGAGATAGCTTTACCATTTCCACCTAATATTGCAATTAGAAATAAAGTATCACAATACTATTACTGTTTTGTACGTCATAGAATCAATGATATTTACGATATTCATACACTGAACAAAAATATAAACGCAACATGCAACAATTTCAAAGATTTTACTGAGTTACAGTTCATATAAGGAAATCAGTCAATTGAAATATATAAATTAGGCCCTAATCTATGGACTGAAATAAATTCATTAGGCCCTAATCTATGGATTTCACATGACTGGGGCAGATCTGCATCTGTTGGTCACAGATACCTTAGGGGAAAAAAATAGGGGTGTGGATCAGAAAACCAGTCCGTATCTGGTGTGACCACCATTTGCCTCATGCAGCACGACATATCTCCTTCGCATAGAGTTGATCAGGCTGTTGATTGTGGCCTATGGAATGTTGTCCCACTCCTCTTCAATGGCTGTGCGTAGTTGTTGGATATTGGCGGGAACTGGAGCACGCTGTCATACATGTCGATCCAGAGCATCCCAAACATGCTCAATGGGTGAGTATGCAGGCCAAGGAAGAACTGGGACATTTTCAGCTTCCAGGAATTGTGTACAGATCCTTGTGACATGGGGCCATGCATTATCATGCTGAAACATGAGGTGATGGCGGCGGATGAATGGCACAACAATGGGCCTCAGGATCTCATCACGGTATCTCTGTGCATTCAAATTGCCCATCGATAAAATGCAATTGTGTTCGTTCTCTATAGCTTATGCCTGCCCATACCATAACCCCACCGCCACCATGAGGCACTCTGTTCACAACGTTGACATCAGCAAACCGTTTGCCAACACGACACCATACACGCAGTCTGCCATCTGGCCGGTACAGTTGAAACCTGGATTCATCCGTGAAGAGCACACTTCTCCAGCGTGCCAGTGGCCATCGAAGGTGAGCATTTTCCCACTGAAGTCGATTACGACGTCGAACTGCCGTCTGGTCACGACCCTGGTGAGGACGACGAGCACGCAGACAGTTTGTGCAGAAATTCTTTGGTTGTGCAAACCCACAATTCCATGAGCTGTCCGGGTGGCTGGTCTCAGACGATCCCGCCGGTGAAGAAGCCGGATAATAATAATAATAATATGCCATTTAGCAGACGCTTTTATCCAAAGCGACTTACAGTCATGCGTGCATACATCTTTACGTATGGGTGGTCCCGGGGATCGAACCCACTACCCTGGCATTACAACCGTCATGCTCTACCAATTGAGCTACAGAGGACCACGTGGAGGGCCTGGGCTGGGGTGGTTACACGTGGTCTGCAGTCGAGGCCGGTTGGATGTACTGCCAAATTCTCAAAAACGACGTTGGAGGCAGCTTATTGTAGAGAAATGAACATTCAATTCTCTGGCAACTTCTCTGGTGGACATTCCTGCAGTCAGCATGCCAATTGCACGCTCCCTCAAAACTTGAGACATCTGTGGCATTGTGTTGTGTGACAAAACTGCACATTTTAGAGAGGCCTTTTATTGTTCCCAGCACAAGGTGCACCTGTGTAATGATCATGCTGTTTAATCAGGTGCATGGATTATTATGGCAAAGGAGAAATGCTCACTAACAGGGATGTAAACAAATTTGTGCACAAAATTTGAGAGAAATACGCTTTTTGTGTGTATGGACAATTTCTGGGATCTTTTATTTCAGCTCATGAAACATGGGGCCAACACTTTACATGTTCTGTTTATATTTTTGCGCAGTGTAATATCACCACTGGGATTAACTAATTACTGTGTTGCTCATTCATGTCCAGAAGAGCTGGTCAAATGACTACTCAAATCTTATACAAAACGTATACTCTTATTGATTATTCAATAGATTTCAGTTGAATCTATTCAACCAAATGTGCAAATAAAAAATCTAGGGTAATGTAATGCCTTGGTTTCGAGGCACTGCTCAGTCAGTCAGTGTTAGGTACCAATAAAGCCCTGGAACCTCTCTCAGTAGCGTGGTGCTTCACATTTCCACTCTCTGGCACTGCTGCTCTCATGTCCGCTCTGCCTCCGCTGACTACCACTCTCAGACGTCCACCTCTGGGGGGTTAAGGACCTCTACCCTCGTCTCGATGCCCAGGACCTGCCTCTGCACCAGCTTGCAGTAGAGCCCCCCCTTGGCCATGAGTTGGCTGTGTGGTCCCTGCTCCACCACACAGCCGCGGTCGATGACTATGATGTTGTCTGCCCTCTCCACTGTGCTGAGGCGGTGGGCGATCACCAGCACTGTGTGCTGACGCATGATGTTGTTCAGAGCCTGCTGGACCTGGGGAGAGAGAACAGAGAGAGGATCCTAAGCTACACTAAAAGTCAAATATTATGAGATAGCATTCAGAAAACAAGATAATGTGGCAACAAATTCGAGACAACCGATAAAGAGAATATGTCCAAGATTCAATAATAATACTGTCACGACTTCCGCCGAAGCTGCCTCCCCTCCTTGTTAGGGCAGGTTTTGGCGTTCGTCGTCACTGGCTTACTAGCTACTGCCGATCCCATTCTCATCACTCCACTTGTCTTGTCTTGTCAATCACACACACCTGGTGCTCATTCCCCTAATTAGTATGTGTATAAGTGTTCCCTCTGTTCCCCTTGTCTTTGTGAGAGGGAGTAGCTCGGTTGAGCTACGCTTCCATTTGTATTGGCCAAGGTGGTATATTTTCCCTTGTTATAGTTTCGTTTTGACGCTGGGTGCATTTTATTTATGTAAACGGAATAAACTCTGGACTTCTGTGTTTTACCTCCTGCGCCTGACTCCTTCATTCACACCTCGTCACAAATACTGACCTTTTTAAGCCAGCATAGTAACAATGCAGAGAGTTTGTTTATACTAAAAAATGATTCTCCAGGGTTAATAGTATCTAGTATAGTTCAAGACTTGATCTGAATAAAGACAGAGAAGAGAAAACACCAGCAGCTGAGAGATGTTATAATAACATTAGACTGCATTTAGAGAACTAGGTTATTGTCATGAAACTTGAGGAGCTGGATATTACAGAATACACGCTCTTCCTCGCTAAAGCCATACTGTATCTTTATCTATTATTCACGACTTGATCTGATTAAACACAGATTATAGAACACAGTCACAGAACACTGATTTGGCCTGTCTACTTACAACATGTTCGCTCTCTGCATCCAGTGCACTGGTGGCCTCGTCCAGGATGAGAACATGTGGGTTGCGGATGAGCGCCCGTGCGATGGCCACCCGCTGCTTCTGCCCCCCTGACAACTGGGTCCCTTTCTCACCCACTCCTAAGAGAGGAACGAGAACAATTTAATTGCATTAGAGATCTTAAAATAGAAATGCAAAATCATATGAAAATAGTGAGGAGAGGCTATTATTTTGTGTTACTCAAAACATTATTCGGCCAATGTTCATACAGTATGTTGCAGTATCAATCAATCAATCAATTTTATTTTATATAGCCCTTCTTACATCAGCTAATATCTCGAAGTGCTGTACAGAAACCCAGCCTAAAACCCCAAACAGCTAGTAATGCAGGTGTAGAAGCACGCATTACTAGTAAACATAACATTTTGCAGTTTTTAGTTAACTCCTAAGATGCAATTTTTTTTTACATTTCACTCCAACAGCTTAGGCCAATGGTTCCCAACCAGGGGTACTAGGACCCCTGGGGGTACTTGGCCTATCCACAGGGGGTACTTGAGAAGACTCATGAAACCATAGGCTTACTGGTAAAATGCACATGAGCGGGTACTTCAGGTGTACTCTGGACAGATCAAAATTCAGGTAGTGGTACAGTAACCGAAAAAGGTTGGGAACCACTAGTTTAGTCAATAGCATTAATGTCACCTGTGTCATATCCATTGGTTAGACCGGTGATGAAGTCGTGTGCGTTTGCCTCGGTGGCTGCCTGCACCACAGCCTCCATAGGGATGTCAGTCAGTCCATAGGTTATGTTCTGCTCTACAGAACGGGCGAACAGGACAGGCTCCTGGCCCACTAGTGCTACCTGCAACAACAACACAGAGAGAGGCTCAGTCTTCCTGCACGGGGATCTTTATCAGTCTTCATCTTAAAATGAACATTGATGCCCTTGGTGGTTGAAAGGAATAAGATATCTAGCACGAGACAGAATATGGAAATTTCATGGCAAACTTCTCAGGTAGACAGTAATTGCGATTTAACGCAGAGGCTTAGTTGTACTCATTGTAAATAAGGAGTTAAAATGCCAGAGGAGTAGTGTGGAGCACTGACCCGCGAGTGGAGGAAGCCATGCTGGTAAGTGTGCACTGGCCGGCCGTCCAGCAGCACCTGGCCTTGTTGTGGGGCGTAGAAGTTCTCTAGGAGCCCCACACAGGAGCTCTTTCCACTGCCAGATGGCCCTACCAAGGCTGTCACCTCCCCAGGCCGCAATGTGAAGGACACACTCTGAAGAAGAAGAAGAAGAAGATTTTTTAAAAAGCCATTTAGTGGATATTTTCATCCAAAGCGACTTAGTCGTGCGTGCATAAATTTTTTACATATGGGTGGTCCTGGGAATCAAATCCACTATCCTGGCGTTGCAAGAGCCATGCTCTACCAACTGAGCTACAGAGGACCACCAAGAGGAAGAAGAAGACAAACCATCTGTTCATACACTGCTCAAAAAAATTAAGGGAACACTAAAATAACACATCCTAGATCTGAATGAATGAAATAATCTTATTAAATACTTTTTTCTTTACATAGTTGAATGTGCTGACAACAAAATCACACAAAAATTATCAATGGAAATCAAATTTATCAACCCATGGAGGTCTGGATTTGGAGTCACCCTCAAAATTAAAGTGGAAAACCACACTACAGGCTGATCCAACTTTGATGTAATGTCCTTAAAACAAGTCAAAATGAGGCTCAGTAGTGTGTGTGGCCTCCACGTGCCTGTACGACCTCCCTATAATGCCTGGGCATGCTCCTGATGAGGTGGCGGATGGTCTCCTGAGGGATCTCCTCCCAGACCTGGACTAAAGCATCCGCCAACTCCTGGACAGTCTGTGGTGCAACGTGGCGTTGGTGGACGCACATGGAGGGCTGTGCGGCCCCCCAAAGAAATGCCACCCCACACCATGACTGACCCACCGCCAAACCGGTCATGCTGGAGGATGTTGCAGGCAGCAGAACGTTCTCCACGGCGTCTCCAGACTCTGTCACATGCTCAGTGTGAACCTGCTTTCATCTGTGAAGAGCACAGGGCGCCAGTGGCGAATTTGCCAATCTTGGTGTTCTCTGGCAAATGCCAAACGTCCTGCACGGTGTTGGGCTGTAAGCACAACCCCCACCTGTGGACGTCGGGCCCTCATACCACCCTCATGGAGTCTGTTTCTGACCGTTTGAGCAGACACATGCACATTTGTGGCCTGCTGGAGGTCATTTTGCAGGGCTCTGCCAGTGCTCCTCCTGCTCCTCCTTGCACAAAGGCGGAGGTAGCAGTCCTGCTGCTGGGTTGTTGCCCTCCTACGGCCTCCTCCACGTCTCCTGATGTACTGGCCTGTCTCCTGGTAGCGCCTCCATGCTCTGGACACTACGCTGACAGACACAGCAAACCTTCTTGCCACAGCTCGCATTGATGTGCCATCCTGGATGAGCTGCACTACCTGAGCCACTTGTGTGGGTTGTAGACTCCGTCTCATGCTACCACTAGAGTGAAAGCACCGCCAGCATTCAAAAACATCAGCCAGGAAGCATAGGAACTGAGAAGTGGTCTGTGGTCACCACCTGCAAAACCAGTCCTTTATTGGGGGTGTCTTGCTAATTGCCTATAATTTCCACCTGTTGTCTATTCCATTTGCACAACAGCATGTGAAATGTATTGTCAATCAGTGTTGCTTCCTAAGTGGGCAGTTTGATTTCACAGAAGTGTGATTGACTTGGAGTTACATTGTGTTGTTTAAGTGTTCCCTTTATTTTTTTGAGCAGTGTATATACCTAACCATCATGGCATAGGCATACATATATCATTAATATAAGTTTAGACATGATAAAAGGTACTGTTGGAAACTGACTAATTGACTTGAGCACATTTTAGTATGTTTATAATGATATAAGTAGCCTAGCAATAGTGATTAGCATGTTATGGGTTAGATGGAATGATCTATGTGCAATTGTATTTGGCTAGAGGTAAAGTACAAAGGAGGTGTAAGGTTCTGTATTTATTTTCTTAGTCAACCTTGTGTTCTTGAACGTAGCCCTGTTTCTTTGTGTTCTTGAACCTAGCACTGTCTATAATTTTTGTTAATTGATTTCACCTGTGTCAGTTACTCACCTGGTCTCATCAGCTCCTTATTTAGTTCAGTTCATTCGGTTTGTGCCATGTGAAGTATTGTTCGTTTTAACTCTACTAAGCCTTTCCTAGCTTGTTTGTGAGAACCAGTTATAGCCTTCAGTCCTAGTTTTTGATTCTCCTGCCTGTTTGCCAATCTGTGTATGACCATTGCCTGCGACCACAATTCCTGCCTTTTGCGAAGGTGAAATAAACACCTGCCGTGCTCTGCGCGTGAATCTACACCTTTTTCTCCCTGAGTATTCATTACAGAAGGCATGTCTTTGAAACAAAATGTTTCCATAAGGGTGAGATAGGAGCCATATGTTAGATCTAATAGATTGTAAACTACTGCGCTATAACACTGTCTTATAGCTTTACTGTTTTATATAATTATATTCTCTCAATATGTTTTGCATCATTATATTATGAATAGATTGCTTATTGCTTTGTGTATGAGATGGATAGTTATCTATTGGACTGCGGCAGGCAACAAGAATGTGCACTCCCTAAACTTAAGGGTTCTCCTGACTGATAAGACAGTGAGATGTGTGGAGGAGTCCCAAAGGTTCCAGACTTGAGCTTGTGTTTGCAGCTGTATGACCCAGTGTGGCGAATAAATCTAGCATGAGCTTTTTTCGGAGTACGACTATAATTTGTACCAGAACTTAGAACCTAACAGTATCGACTATGATCAATACAGTAGCTTTCTTGTATGATTGATAGTGTACTGACTGCCTTTTGCTGCAGGGGGATGATATAAAATCTTTCTACTGGCATGAAACAATACAGAATTGCCTGACAACAGTGTTTCTGTCTGTAGCTCCACTCATCAGTCTAGCTTTGAGCCCAAACCTAATGGTCAGCTGACACATACCTTTAGAATGTCTGTTTCGGGCCGTGTTGGATAGGAAAACGTGACATCTTTAAACTCGACCAGTCCTTTGCAGGTGTCGGGGACCTCTTTCCCATCATGTTGGTGTTTGGGCTCCCTGTCCATATACTCAAACACCTTCTCAGCTGCTCCCACTCCCTGCATGAGACCTGTGTAGACCGATGCTATGCTCTGTAACAAAAGTCATTCAAGACAGGGGACAAGGATAATACAATTAGCTAGGTAGCTGTCCTACCTATGGTAATATAAGGTGGTTAAAGGGATAGGTTGTGGTTGTCATGTGTACAGTTAGAGATGTATATGAATGAGTCAGACATGCCTCCAGGCACTCTCCCAGTTCCAACTCATATATGACGAAGGATATCAGGGTCCCTCCACTCATCTGCTCTGTAATGACCAGGTGACCGCCGTAGAAGAGGATTGCCACTTGAAGAACAAGTTCTGAGATCTGGAGCAATGAGAAACACATTTGAATGTGCCCAACAACCAAGGTATAGCTAGCAGATACAGTGGATGCAATAAAAAACACAAGACATAAAACATGAGGGAGCTCCTTAACTCTCAGTTGTATGTCAGAGCAACGTTCAGTCCTCATCTGAGCTATCTTTTATTGATTTAACTTGTATTTAACCAGTCAAGTACAAATTCTTGATTCTTATTTACATTGACGGTCTTACAGATGGTAGCTACTGTACATTTTACATTTACATTTTAGTCATTTAGCAGACGCTCTTATCCAGAGCGACTTACATCAGCAATTAGGGTTAAGTGCCTTGCTTAAGGGCACATCGACAGATTTTTCACCTAGTCGGCTCGGGGATTAGAACCAGCGACCTTTCGGTTACTGGCACAACGCTCTTACCCACTAAGCTACCTGCCGCCCTAATGTACATGGTAATACCTACACAACTGGACCACATGTAGAGGGCGTAGGCCAATGCTTGCTTCTTGTTCAGTTGAAACATGACATGTAGCCTGCCGTAGTATGAATCAGCCTCCTGTTCCTCATTGGCAAAGCTGCGTACCGTCTTCATGCCTGAAATGGTCTCCTCGGCCACCTGGTTAGCCTGAGCCAGGGCAGTCTGGACCTCTTTGGTCAATCTCTGAGGATGAGAACCGTGGAAATTTAAACAAGAAAATGTGCAAACTAAATACTGTATGAATGAAGCTTTTAAAATGTATTACAATTGAATACATGAGCTGGGGTGAAGTGTGTATGTGTGTATATGTGTGTGCGTGCGTGCTTGTGCGTGTGTTTATATAAACATCAGAGTGAATACCTTGTAGTACTCCCCATACACCTTGGAGATGACTGCGATGAAGGGGAATCCTATGATGGTGACCAAAGTCAGCTTCCAGGACATCCCGAACATGAAGATGAAGAACCCTATGCCCTTAACCATACTCCTCAGGAACATGTTGACGTTCTGAGAGATCAGGTCACTCACTTGAGTAGTGTCAGAGGTCAGGCGAGAGGTGATGTCACCTGCAGGACAAACATTTTTTGTGTGTATTTTTTCCAAACTCTTTCTGAATTATTTTCATATTTAGCAGAAACATGAAGACAGAGTAGAGGGAGAAATGTGTAGGGCTTTTGGGCATTTGGGGATCAAACTCCGAGCTCAGGAGAAAAGCTTTTATACTTTAACACTTAAAGCCTGCAGGGAGAAATAACATAGTGTTGGGGCAAAATGGTTCTGTTACAGTCTAATGTTATGTAAATGCTTGAGTTGAATGCTGTGACAACTGGTTAGAATCTGTTATTTAAAAAAAAAATCAGCTTAATATTGCAGATAGATTGTAACTTCCATCAATGTAATTGTCTGCATCACTTCCAATCCCCCATGTTTTTTTATATATATATATGTATATGTGTATGTATGTATATGTATGTGTATATATATATATATATATATATATATATATATATATAGCCGGCCGTGACCGGGAGAGCCATGGGGCGGCGCACAATTGGCCCAGCGTCGTCCAGGATAGGGGAGGGAATGGCCGACAGGGATGTAGCTAAGTTGGTTGAGCATGGCGTTTGCAACGCCAGGGTTGTGGGTTCATTTCCCACGGGGGGCCAGTAAAAAAAATATATATATATAAAAAATATATATATATATATATATATATAAATAAATAAAATAATAATAATAATGATGTATGCACTCACTAACTGTAAGTCGCTCTGGATAAGAGCGTCTGTTAAATAACTAAAATGTAAATGTAAATGTATATATATACACATACAGTGAGGGAAAAAAGTATTTGATCCCCTGCTGATTTTGTACGTTTACCCACTGACAAAGAAATGATCAGTCTATAATTTCTATGGTAGGTTTATTTGAACAGTGAGAGACAGAATAACAACAAAAGAATCCAGAAAAACACATGTCAAAAATGTTATACATTGATTTGCATTTTAATGAGGGAAATAAGTATTTGACCCTGTCTCAATCAGAAAGATTTCTGGCTCCCAGGTGTGTTTTATACATGTAACGAGCTGAGATTAGGAGCACACTCTTAAAGGGAGTGCTCCTAATCTCAGTTTGTTACCTGTATAAAAGACACCTGTCCACAGAAGCAATCAATCAATCAGATTCCAAACTCTCCACCATGGCCAAGACCAAAGAGCTCTCCAAGGATGTGAGGGACAAGATTGTAGACCTACACAAGGCTGGAATGGGCTACAAGACCATCGCCAAGCAGCTTGGTGAGAAGGTGACAACAGTTGGTGCGATTATTCCCAAATGGAAGAAACACAAAATAACTGTCAATCTCCCTCGGCCTGGGGCTCCATGCAAGATCTCACCTCGTGGAGTTGCAATGATCATGAGAACGGTGAGGAATGAGCCCAGAACTACACAGGAGGATCTTGTCAATGATCTCAAGGCAGCTGGGACCATAGTCACCAAGAAAACGATTGGTAACACACTACGCCGTGAAGGACTGAAATCCTGCAGCGCCCGCAAGGTCCCCCTGCTCAAGAAAGCACATATACAGGCCCGTCTGAAGTTTGACAATGAACATCTGAATGATTCAGAGGAGAACTGGGTGAAAGTGTTGTGGTCAGATGAGACCAAAATCGAGCTCTTTGGCATCAACTCAACTCGCCGTGTTTGGAGGAGGAGGAATGCTGCCTATGACCCCAAGAACACCATCCCCACCATCAAACATGGAGGTGGTAACATTATGCTTTGGGGGTGTTTTTCTGCTAAGGGGACAGGACAACTTCACCGCATCAAAGGGACGATGGACGGGGCCATGTACCATCAAATCTTGTGTGAGAACCTCCTTCCCTCAGCCAGGGCATTGAACATGGGTAGTGGATGGGTATTCAAGCATGACAATGACCCAAAACACACGGCCAAGGCAACAAAGGAGTGGCTCAAGAAGAAGCACATTAAGGTCCTGGAGTGGCCTAGCCAGTCTCCAGACCTTAATCCCATAGAAAATCTGTGGAGGGAGCTGAAGGTTCGAGTTGCCAAACGTCAGCCTCGACCTTGCGGGCGCTGCAGGACTTCAGTCCTTCACAGCGTAGTGTGTTACCAATTGTTTTCTTGGTGACTATGGTCCCAGCTGCCTTGAGATCATTGACAAGATCCTCCCGTGTAGTTCTGGGCTCATTCCTCACCGTTCTCATGATCATTGCAACTCCACGAGGTGAGATCTTGCATGGAGCCCCAGGCCGAGGGAGATTGACAGTTCTTTTGTGTTTCCTAATCTCCTAATCTCAGCTCGTTACCTGTATAAAAGACACCTGAGAGCCAGAAATCTTTCTGATTGAGAGGGGGTCAAATACTTATTTCCCTCATTAAAATGCAATTCAATTTATAACATTTTTGACATGCGTTTTTCTGGATTTTTTTGTTGTTATTCTGTCTCTCACTGTTCAAATAAACCTACCATTAAAATTATAGACTGATCATTTCTTTGTCAGTGGGCAAACGTACAAAATTAGCAGGGGATCAAATACTTTTTTCCCTCACTGTACATACATACACATACATATCCTTTAAAAATATATATATATTCCCTCCTTTATTACTTTCCAACCCCGCCACACTTTCCCTACTTGGAGTAAACTAGTGAACAACAATGCTTAGGCCTCTACTTCCAGCTTATACCTACTATCTACATTTTATGGACACAGTCAATTTTACAATAATTATATTTTGTTTGTTTTTTATCCTGAACTTCCTCTACTCTCAACCTCTCCGATCATTTTCATGATGTCCATCCGGTTTGCTTCTATATGCCATATCTTTCTAACTGTGCTCTTTCACAAAAGCTCCCAACCTACAACCTATATACTTATTATGGACACAGTATGCTTACATTATTAGTTATTGTTATTGTTATTATTTGTTGTTATTAGTCCCATCCTTCAATTCCATTCAACACCTCCCATCTATCTTTTAACACCATCCATATAGGATTTCTATTTAACATATACAGTGGGGGAAAAAAGTATTTAGTCAGCCACCAATTGTGCAAGTTCTCCCACTTAAAAAGATGAGGGAGGCCTGTAATTTTCATAATAGGTACACGTCAACTATGACAGACAAATTGAGAAAAATAAATTCAGAAAATCACATTGTTGGATTTTTTATGAATTTATTTGCAAATTATGGTGGAAAATAAGTATTTGGTCACCTACAAACAAGCAAGATTTCTGGCTCTCACAGACCTGTATCTTCTTCTTTAAGAGGCTCCTCTGTCCTCCACTCGTTACCTGTATTAATGGCACCTGTTTGAACTTGTTATCAGTATAAAAGACACCTGTCCACAACCTCAAACAGTCACACTCCAAACTCCACTATGGCCAAGACCAAAGAGCTGTCAAAGGACACCAGAAACAAAATTGTAGACCTGCACCAGGCTGGGAAGACTGAATCTGCAATAGGTAAGCAGCTTGGTTTGAAGAAATCAACTGTGGGAGCAATTATTAGGAAATAGAAGACATACAAGACCACTGATAATCTCCCTCGATCTGGGGCTCCACGCAAGATCTCACCCGTGGGGTCAAAATGATCACAAGAACGGTGAGCAAAAATCCCAGAACCACACGGGGGGACCTAGTGAATGACCTGCAGAGAGCTGGGACCAAAGTAACAAAGCCTACCATCAGTAACACACTACGCCGCCAGGGACTCAAATTCTGCAGTGCCAGACGTGTCCCCCTGCTTAAGCCAGTACATGTCCAGGCCCGTCTGAAGTTTGCTAGAGTGCATTTGGATGATCCAGAAGAGGATTGGGAGAATGTCATATGGTCAGATGAAACCAAAATATAACTTTTTGGTAAAAACTCAACTCGTCGTGTTTGGAGGACAAAGAATGCTGAGTTGCATCCAAAGAACACCATACCTACTGTGAAGCATGGGGGTGGAAACATCATGCTTTGGGGCTGTTTTTCTGCAAAGGGACCAGGACGACTGATCCGTGTAAAGGAAAGAATGAATGGGGCCATGTATCGTGAGATTTTGAGTGAAAACCTCCTTCCATCAGCAAGGGCATTGAATATGAAACGTGGCTGGGTCTTTCAGCATGACAATGATCCCAAACACACCGCCGGGCAACGAAGGAGTGGCTTCGTAAGAAGCATTTCAAGGTCCTGGAGTGGCCTAGCCAGTCTCCAGATCTCAACCCCAAAGAAAATCTTTGGAGGGAGTTGAAAGTCTGTGTTGCCCAGCGACAGCCCCAAAACATCACTGCTCTAGAGGAGATCTGCATGGAGGAATGGGCCAAAATACCAGCAACAGTGTGTGAAAACCTTGTGAAGACTTACAGAAAACGTTTGACCTGTGTCATTGCCAACAAAGGGTATATAACAAAGTATTGAGAAACTTTTGTTATTGACCAAATTCTTATTTTCCACCATAATTTGCAAATAAATTCATAAAAAATCCTACAATGTGATTTTCTGGATTTGTTTTCCTCATTTTGTCTGTCATAGTTGACGTGTACCTATGATGAAAATTACAGGCCTCTCTCATCTTTTTAAGTGGGAGAACTTGCACAATTGGTGGCTGACTAAATACTTTTTTCCCCCACTGTATATTTCAACTGTACTGTGATGTCTTACAAAAGTTCTGAACCTTTCTATTCTCATTGTTTCTACAGATTGTGAATTGAAAATATTTTTTTTTGCTAAAAGTATTATTATGTTATTGATCGATTGACTATGACTTTTCAGCTCACCCAGTAATGCTATCTGCAAGGTTAGCTCCAGGTAAATATTGCAATCCTTTAGCCATTCCTGGACCTGTGTCCAAAAACAAGCTACAAATGGACAGTACCAAAACAAATTATCTAATGATTCTGTCTCTTCGCAGCTAAATCTGCAGAGCTGGGAAGATTGTATCCCCCATATAAATAACATTCTATTGGTAGCAAGAATTGTATATAATAATTTAAATTGAAAGATTCTAAGTTTTGAATCCGGTGTCGTTTTGCGTATCAGTTCATAAACACTATGCCATGGGATCGGTACGTCAAAAATCTCTTCCCAACTATTTTGCAATCTATATGGGATGGCTGTCAATCCTTTGGTCCTTAAATGAAACTGATATACGTTTTTATTTATCACAGTTTTCCTTAACCAATTATGTTCTTTAATGCAAGGCTGACAGACAAGTTCCTTACTTTCTCCCCCTTCCACTTTCCTCTTCCATTTTTGCGGTAAGGCTGCAATTATTTGATTGTAATTTTGGATAGAGCAGACATTTCCATATGTTTTTGTTAGCTGCATGTGCGACATAACTCCACCAGTCCTACCGATGATATCATTTACGAAGATTATACCTTTTTTAAACATTTTGTAAAAAAAAAATATGTTTTTTGTCAATTAGTATATTTGAGTTTAACCACAATATTTGTTGCATTATTTGTTCTGTCGTTTCTGGAGTATTCAATTGAAATTGCAACCAACTTTCTATGGCTTGTTTTAGATATAGTGATATTTGGGAGATTATTTCCTTTTCAAATAACTGAAAGTGAGTGGTTGTAATCTGAATAAAGGGAAAAAGGCCATTCTTGAACATTGGGTGAGACAATCTTACTAATTTGCTAGAGAACCAGTTAGGATTTAAGTATAACTTTTGTATGACTGAAGCTTTTAGTGATAGATCTAATGCTTTAATATTTAATAATTTCTGTCCTCCGAATTCATATTCATTGTATAAATAGGCCGGTTTAATTTTGTCTGGCTTGCAGTTCCAAATAAAATGGAATATTTATTTCTCATATAATTTAAACAACTGTTCGCTAGGCGTAGGCAAGACCATAAGCAAATAGGTAAACTGGGATAATACTAAAGAGTTAATCAGGGTGATTTTTCCACAAATTGACAGGTATTTACCTTTCCATGGTAGCAAGATCTTATCTATTTTTGCTAACTTTCTATTAAAATGTATTGAAGTGAGATCATGTATTTCCTTTGGGATATGTATTCTGAGTATATCCACATCACCATCAGACCAATTTATTGGTAAACTACATGGTAATGTAAAATTTTTATTTTTTTGTGATCCAATACGTAATATAGTACATTTGTCATAATTTGGTTGTAATCCAGAGAGGTTAGAAATGTATCTAGATTCTCTATGAGGCTGTGGAGGGATTCTAGTTGTGGATTTAAAAGAAAACATGAATCATCAGCGTACAATGACACCTTTGTTTTTAAGCCCTGGATTTCTAATCCCCTGATATTATTGTTGGATCTGATTTTAATAGCTAACATCTCGATGGCCACAATAAATAGATATGCCGATAGTGGACAACCTTGTTTCACTCCTCTTGACAGTTTAAAACTTTCTGAGAAATAGCCATTATTTACTATTTTACACCTAGGGTTACTATACATGATTTTGACCCATTTTATAAGAGATTCTCCAAAATTGAAATGCTCCAGGCATTTATATATAAACCCCAGTCGTACTTTATCAAATGCCTTTTCGAAGTCTGCTATGAATAGCAGGCCTGGTTTCCCAGATTTTCCATAGTGTTCTATTGTTTCCAATACTTGCCTTATATTATCTCCAATGTATCTTCCATGTAAAAAACCTGTCTGATTAGAATGAATAATATCCGACAATACCTTTTTAATTCTATGCGCTATACATTTTGCTAGAATTTTTGCATCACAACACTGAAGTGTAAGGGGCCTCCACATTTTTTAATGGACTGTATCTTTATATTTTCCACTTGTATCCTGTTTCAGTAATAATGAGATCAGACCTTCTTCTTGAGTGTCAGATAATCTATCATTTACATAGGAGTGGTTAAAACATGCTAATAACGGTCCTCTTAGTATATCAAAAAAGGTTTGGTTTACCTCGACTGGTATGCCATCCAACCCTGGAGTTTACCCGGACTTAAAGTCTTTAATTGCATCCAGAAGTTCCTCCTCTGTAATTTCACCTTCACATGTCTTTCTGTATGGCTGTTAATTTTACATTATCAATATAATAATAAAAATATCTACAATTAGCTTCAGTTAGAGGAGATCCTGTTCTTGTTTGTACAAAGCTTTAAGAAAGTGGAGCAAAGTACCCCTTTCTCTCATTTAACCTTGCCCCCATAAGAGGGGTAAGCGGCTCTTTGTGTAGATGAAGTATATAAAGACTGTGTAGTTCTGTAAGCTTTTGAGTTCCTCTCCAGTTTATCCTGAGTGTGAACTACCCTGCAATGTGCTTGAATAAACTCTTATTAACTGGATAATGAGCTCTGCCTGATTCTTGGAACGAGTTTTCCTCAATAAAAGTTAATAAGCCTTGTTATAAGACATAACTTTAGACTTATTATACAAGTTATAAAGCATTATGACTTGTTATAACAGGTAGACTGGGGCTCAAAATATACATTAAAGATTATACCTGCAGGCTTTCCGTAAAGTGTTACCAAGCGTTTTATGTATCATCTGATCAGAGGAACAAGGGAAAAGGATGAAGGTTGAAGGAAATTAATAAAGAGAAGTCTTGAGATCTCACCTGTGTGGTTAGCATCAAAGAAGCCCATCTCCTGACGCATCAGAGATCTGAAGAGAAGATTCCGCAGGCGAAGATTCAGTCTGGCAAAGGTTAGATTAAAGAGGCCACCTCGTACTCCAATAGCTATAGAGCTGAAGAGAGACACAAGAAATGAAATGCTGTCAGAGATACAGAATACGCCACAAACACACAAGGATCAATGTATATAATGTAGAATCAATAATAGACATACACTACCTCATTTTTTTTGCCCATTAAAATAACATCAAATTGTTCAGAAATACAGTGTAGACATTTTTTATGTTGTAAATGTCTATTGTAGCTGGAAACGGCTGATTTTTAATGGAATGTCTACATAGGCGTACAGAGGCCCATTATCAGCAACCATCAGTCATGTGTGCCAATGGCACGTTGTGTTTGCTAATCGAAGTTTATCATTTTAAAAGGCTAATTGATCATTAGAAAACCATTTTGCAATTATGTTAGCACAGCTGAAAACTGTTGTGCTGATTAAATAAGCAATAAAACTGGCCTTCAGCAATTGTGGGTTTGATTACAGGCTCAAAATGGCCAGAAACAAAGAACTTTCTTCTGAAACTCGTCAGTATATTCTTGTTCTGAGAAATGAAGGCTATTCCATGTGAGAAATTGCCAAGAAACTGAAGATCTCGTACAACGCTGTGTACTACTCCCTTCACAGAACAGCGCAAACTGGCTCTAACCAGAATAGAAAGAGGAGTGGGAGGCCCTGGTGCACAACTGAGCAAGAGGACAAATACATTAGAGTTTCTACTTTGAGAAACAGATGCCTCACAGGTCCTCAACTGGCAGCTTCATTAAATAGTACCCGCAAAATAGCAGTCTCAACGTCAACAGTGAAGAGGCGACTCCGGGATGCTGACCTTCTAGGCAGAGTTGCAAAGAAAAAGCCATATCTTAGACTGGCCAATAAAAAGAAAAGATTAAGATGGGCAATCTGAGATATAGTTTTTTCTTGACGAGTTTGCTGATGTCAACATTGTGAACAGAGTGCCTCATGGTGGCACTTGGGTTATGGTATGGGCAGGCATAAACTACAGACAACGAACACAATTGCATTTTATCGATGACAATTTGAATGCACAGAAATCCCGTGACTCAATTTTTTTAAGGTATATGTGACCAACAGATGCATATCTGTATTGCCAGTCATGTGAAATCCATAGATTAGGGCCTAATGAAATTATTTCAATTGACAGATTTCCTCATATGAAACACAACGTGCCATTGGAACACAGGACTGAAGGTTGCTGATAATGGGCCTCTGTACGCCTATGTAGATATTCCATAAAAAATCAGCCATTTCCAGCTACAATAGCCATTTACAACATTAACAATGTCTACACTGTATTTCTGATCAATGTGATGTTATTTTAATGTACAAAAAAATTGCTTTTCAAAAGGACATTTCCAAGTGACCCCAAACTTTTGAACGGTAGTGTATGTGCAAGACATCAAAGAAGATATGGCACACAACAAGGACAAAGAGTTAACAAAACACACATCTTGTGATCACTGTTTACTTTAGCATGGCTTACCTGACTAAGGCCAACACTGTGAGAGTGATCAGGGGCTTGGTGAAGTACTCCATACTCTTGTGAATAACAATGCCATCTATAGCCTGCCCAGTGTAGTAGGGGATGAAGGCCTCACCTATAAAGTGGATAACGTAGTACCATTAAATGTTATGAAAAACAATAAGCACAATTGTGTAAAATAGAAATAGGGCTAAATGTATAGATATATTTCGATATATCTATAATGAAAGGAAATGAGTAGGGTAGAGCAATAGTTATACACCATTCTTTACTCATGGTACATGAGTCATTAATGTCATTTGTCACTGGTATAATTAAGCATTAAGGCCCGAGGGGGTGCGTTATATGGCCAATATACCACGGCTAAGGGCTGTTCTTAAGCACGACACAACGCGGAGTGCCTGGACACAGCCTTTAGCCGTGATATATTGGCCATATATCACAAACCCCCGAGGTGCCTTATTGCTATTATAAACTGATTACCAATGTAATTATTGCAGTAAAAATACATGTTTTGTCATACATGTGGTATACGGTCTGATATACCACGTCTGTCAGCCAATCAGCATTCAGGGCTTGAACACTCAGTTTATAATGAGTAGTAGAGCAACCTTGCAACCCTGAATGCAATACCATGCTGGTATGAGTTGAATAATAAAGTCGTAAAATACAAACGCATGGGATCAAAACAGAACTTAAAAGAAGCTGGTTATGTTACTTTATTACACATAACTCCTATCTCATGCAACACTGTGTAATATGCCAGCCTCACAATGGTGTTGATATTTACATTAATCAACTTGACTTGTCGTCTGTTGGGCCCTGAGTTCTTCCTGACCATAGCCAGGCCAAATAACTGATGTGACCTGACCAGGGAAAACCTCAGTTCTCTAGTTATAGTCTGTAACTATAGCCCTGCGTTGTTCCTGGTCAGGTCATGTGTTCAGGAAAAACTCAGGGCCCTAGTCGTCTGTGCATTGTAATTAAACAAGTTGCCACTCACACACAGCAGAGATAAGGAGGAAGATCAAGGCTACAGAGAGCAGCCCAGTGTATTTACTGCAGTAGGACAGCAGACGCCCCAGTGTGGCCCCTGAGTTGGTCTGGTCCTGTGTCCCTTTCCTGCTCGCCCTCTTCCTCTTCTTCCACCCATGCTCCTGCTGCTCCTCCACCTCCTCAGTGCCATTCTCTCCTGCTGTCTCCACCAGCCTCTCAGTCTCCTCACAGACACCTCCTCCACCACCTCCCTCTCCTTCAGTCACAGTGTTGGGAGACCTTCCCAGGAGCCTCCAGAGGAGCACAGTTCCCAGCACTGACACACAGGTCCAGGAAAACAGGCTGAGGAACCAGGGTTGGTGCGCCAGATCGCCCTGCTCCGAGAGCATCAGCAGCTTGGCTAAGGCGTAGGTGCTGACGGTCAGGCAGATTAGTAGAGTCAGGGTCCCCAGGGCAGAGACCCTGCGTGGGCCATCCACTCTGTTCCATAGCACCCCTATGGAGGCCCCGAGCAGAAGGCAGACTCTGACCAGCACAGTCCCCCAGAGGTCCAGGACGGAGTGGAGAATGTCAAAGTTCTGCACATCCTCTGTAAATATTGCAGTCTGGCAACCATGTAAGTAGAGGACAGTGGTGACAATAACATCCACCAGGATAAATACCAAGATACAGCTCACCACTACTATGACCCCCATTCTGTTTCAGTCTATCCGTGGAGAGATAGTGTCCTGTAAAGAGTCAAAAGGTCTGGGGAGAAACAAGGATACAAAAAGCTAAAACTGTAGCCTATTGTTTTGTTTTAATTTGTTGCTATTACAATACATAGACTATTACAATTATATGACGTTTTTATTCCGAACAAGTGTTTTGAATTCAACCCAAATGCAAGTCCACCGAACTACACTGAACAAAAATATTAACGCAACATGTAAAGTGTTAGTCCCATGTTTCATGAGATAAATAAAAGATCCCAGAAATTGTCCATATGCACAAGAAGCTTATTTCTCTAAAATGTTGTGCACAAATGTGTTTACATCCCTGTTAGTGAGCTTTTCTCCTTTGCCAAGATAATCCATCGACCTGACATGTGTGGCATATCAAGAAGCTGATTAAACAGCATGATCATTACACAGGTGCACCTTATGCTGGGGACAATAAATGGCCTCTCAAAAAAAAGGCCTCACAAAAAAAGGCCTCAAAATATCAATGACAAGACCACAAATCCACCAGGATTTTTTAAAGGCATCTGTGACCAACAGAAGCATATCTGTATTGCAAGTCATGTGAAATCCATACATTAGGGCCTAATGAATTTATTTCAATTTATGGATTTCATTTTTGACATTTGACAGTTAGTGAGTGTATACATTTTTCATACTGGCCCCCCGTGGGAATCGAACCCACAACCCTGGCGTTGCAAGCGCCATGCTCTACCAACTGAGCTACAGAAGGCCCTTGATTTCCTCATATGAACTGTAACTCAGTAAAATCTTTGAAATTGTTGTATGTTGCGTTTATATTTTGTTCAGTATAAATGCCTACTGTGACCAATGGCCTCCCTAAATTGTGCAGTTTTGCCACACAACACAATGTCACAGATGTCTCAAGTTTTGAGGGAGCGTGCAATTGGCATGTTGACTACAGGAATGTTAATGTTAATTTCTCTACCATAAGCCACCTCCAACGTGTTTTAGAGAATTTGGCAGTATGTCCAACCTGCCTCACACCCACGTGTATGGCGTTGTGTGGGTGAGTGGTTTGCTGATGTCAACATTGTGAACAGAGTGCCTCATGGTGGCACTGGGGTTATGGTATGGGCAGGCATAAACTACAGACAACGTACACAATTGCATTTTATCGATTACAATTTGAATGCACAGAAATACCGTGACTAGATCTTGATTTCAAATTGTTTTAAAGGTATCTGTAACCAACAGATGCATATCTATATTGCCAGTCATGTGAAATCCATAGATTAGGGCCTAATGAAATTATTTCAATTGACGGATTTCCTCATATGAACTGTAACTCAGTAAAATCTTTGAAAATGTTGCATGTTGCGTTTATATTGTTCAGTATAAATGCCTACCGTGATCAATGATCACTAATGCGACCGTGACATCAGGTTTCGACAAGGTTACTGTATCACATTGACCTACCGTCTGTCGCTTTTATCTCCTCTCGGATATTCGATCACTGAACAGCTTTCCTTGATACAGTAATTTATTATATTTTATGCGACATGGACGTCTCTCCATTCTGTCGCATTCTGGGTTCATATCGATTTGCACTTGAGCCGCACCGGTAGTCCTTTATGCAATGTTATGGAAGCCGGTAATATTCATGGTGTGCGAGGCTCCTCCTACAAGATCATCCCAGGAAGGAATTGGCGGGGCAATCCAGAGAGCCGCTCCCTGCGCTAAATCACGTGAATCGCGTCAGCCAGGCTAAAGAGCCAGAGCCATACATTTTTATGAGGTTTATTCGAAGGGACTCAGAGATTGTGTGTGTGTGTGTTGTGTGTGTAAGACAGAGATCATTTAGACAAACATAGGAGTTGGATTGTTTTTATTAAAATGTGCATTAAGTGACTCATAACTTCCATGTGAAAGTCATATTTATCACTTTAGGGGTACTGGGTCTGTTAACAAGACTTTGTTGTGTGGCGATGTCCCTATTCAAATATTTTATGTCATGCCCATGTTGAGGACGATTAAAAGGGTGATTTGTTTTTTCTTTTTAACTCTATTGTTTTCCCATCCACATTTCTTCAAGGTTGCACTGGCCACTAGATTCTTCAGTAGAATGTGGGGCCTATGGGGAATATTGAATCCATGCACAACAATAGACTTTTAAGCCATCATTTGATATGGACCCAAACCGATGAATAACATTCCTTCCCTAAAGCATGTAGCAGAGCCAAAATTCAAAGTATTCATGAATGACTGATTGTGGATATAAAGTATCCCAAGTGTGGGCCCAAAAGAACATGCTGGATCCAAGTGCACTGGTCCATGACATCAATACGCCTTCATATCCGGTTTTGAACACAGAGGTGGAGATCTAGGTGTATCCTACATTATCTAGTGTAAAAGTACTCATTTCGTTCACCTCTTGCTGAAAACAAATTGGCCTTTAGCACCTACAGGCCTCACAATATCAATGACAAGACCACAAATCCACCAGGCACTGCTAGAGAGAACCTATGTATTTGGACATGTGACCAAGACAATAATTTTGTTTCAATATTTTTGGTCAGGATTCTTGATGTCGGTGCCTCTATGTTCACTGCTTAGCTATGTGGACAGAATGTCTCCATCGTAGCACTGAAGCGAGACGAATAGTTGATCCATCAATACAGTGACTGTATGCATCTCAATTTTGTCCCTTGTATACCATAACCCCAGCATAGCAGGCCTCAATGAACATCAGAAACCAAGGGGTATTCCAAGTCACTTTTTTTTACATCTGAGCTGCTTTCCTTAGTGACGAGGACTGTTTCCACAGGGAAAGACAAGTAAATGCTCGGTTTCAGTTTCTTCTGGGAGGGTGACTCTCCCGAGCAAAACATAGGGTTGGTGACTTTGAAGGTGATGGAGGGCATGTTCCGAGCTCTTCTCTTGGCATTCTTCTTCTCCTGTTTGTAGGCCGCATTCATGTTGGCGATCACCTGTAAACACAAACAACTATTTACAATTTCCAATGGAATCCAGAGAAAGCTCACATGGGAATTTCACACATGACCTACAGTATGTCCTGATGACCTATGCACCCCAAAGAGCAATAGGGTTGAAGTCAAGTAAGTCAGCAGTGAAGTAGCAGCCATGAAACAAGCTCATCAGGCTCTCTTTAGCAGTGCAGCACAGCGTCTCCCAAATGGGAAGATATTCCATTTCCAATTCAAACTCACCAGCTGCTTGACAGAGATCTGCTGCTCCTGCATCACTGTCATACAAGCAGAGGCCTCTTTCTTTGAGTGATACAAATCCGTCTCTTGATCGTAACTGAAAGGACCAGCTTTTGTCTTGACAAAAGAAATCGAAAATTAGCAACTAAACATGAACAATAACATAGTAATAACACAATTTGATGCATTTTTAAACCACAACAAAGTGACACAAAAAAAACATATCACCTCACTGGGTAAAATGGCTTCCCTGCTGAACATTAGTAAATAGGGTGTAAACTTGGTTGTGGGGTCGATGGTCATCCTAAACAGATATAAAACAGGGTCCAGGAAATCGTCCCACTCTGCCTGCTTCTCTGCCACCACCTGTGTGATGGCCTCCTTCAGTAGGCCACTGCTGCGGTCGTGTAGCGGGTTCAACTCCACAGCAGACACTTTCTGCACTAGGTTCCACCTGTCACACAGGTGCTTGGTCACCTGGAAGTAACATTACAGGACAAATGTTGATATCGGCCTATCCACTTCGTTAAGTTTGTAAATAGACACAGGCTAATAACTTCTCACCTCATCACAAAAGTCAACGCTTTGTGTGGAGATAATTGTTTTTGCTGCCCCAAACCTGGTGGGGGGGGGGGGGGGGGGGATATGGTGATTAAGCGCCATCTCATGTCCACTCACGTTGTATCTTGCAGATAATATTCAAATTAGTATTAAAATGTGTGTGTTTAATTAGGCTACCTGTAAATGGATGTAGAAATACATCTGGCAACAGAGAGGCAATCTCTCTTTTGAATGGGGAATGCCTCCACCCACTTGCTGAAGTAATCTGTGACGATTACCATGCTGGAATTACCTTGCTGGGTTTCTGGGAAGGGGCCTGGTGAAAAGAAGAACCAATTTTTTAATTTAAAGACCCTCGCTTCCTTTGGTCTGAACATTGAGTTTGATCAGAAACTCCTGTGAAATAAAATGTTATAGGCTTCTTATGATGTAGGCTATTTGTGATTTTTCCATTGATTGTACATTCAATTGTGTACACTAGGCTACTTATAATGTAATTGTAGGCTATGATCATTGTGTATCCATTCATGCTTTTTTCTATATTATTGTTATGTGTAAATTGACCAATGATGTCATGCCATAGCCAGCCATGATTGCAAACACCTGCGTGTGTCGAATGGAAACCTATATATACTGGTGACCTGCAGTGCTTGACATGAAACCCTGATGAAGACAGCTTTCTCTCAAAACATTGGCAAATAAAATATTGCATCGGAGCTATTAGTGTGTGCAGCTTTTCCTTTTCTTCTAAAGAAGAACAAATTCAATAAAGTCAGACAACCATTTAAAATCTTGATCTATTGTTCTGAGACTAGTGTAATAGTGTTTCTTCCACCCCTCTCCTTTCCCCACCCTGGGCTAGAACCAGGTACCCTCTGAACACATCGACAACTGCCTCCCACAAAGCATCATCACCTATCGCTCCACAAAAGCTGCGGCCATTGCAGAGCAAGTAAAACAACTACTTCAAATTCTCAGAGCAAGTGACGTCCCCGATTGAAATGCTACTACTACCGTGCACCACTAACTAGCTAGTCATTTTACACTGGTTACACTAGCTGAGTAGTTTCATTTCTGAGAAGTTTATTTACCAAATATATCAATCCCTAGAATTTCCCAGGGAGCATCCACTTTGATTGGCCTAACAGTCCTTGTCATGTTTTTGTTCCTCTCCGTGTGTTGACAGGTTTCACATACCTTTATCTAAGGCACACAAATGCACAAACACAATCTGTAAGAAGAATGAATGATATGCCTCCAAGCTGTATTATTTTATTACACTGAAGTCCAAAGAGATGCACATACCCAGTCCACGACGTCCTTCACAATACCCAGCCAGTAATACTTGCTTTGGATCTTGTGAACAGTCTTCTTTTGTCCCAGGTGATGACCGATGTCATTGAAGTGGCACTCTAAGAATATATGCCTCTTACGTTCAGCTTCAATCACCACCTCTCGCTTCTCCTCCTTCTTGGGCCCCACATAGTACAGTAGATCCTCTAGAACAACAAAACCACACAGACAACATGCAAACATGCAATTAGAAAGAGATGCTAGCCTAGTCAACAACACACATTTCAACCCCCCTCTACACATTAAGCCTTTTCTTGTTGTTGTTTTTTGTTATCTATTCACTCTCTTACCATCAATTATGAATTTCTGAGCATATCTTTTGAGATTCTTCTTTCGTATAGGATTCATAGTCTGGGGGTAGCAGCCCTCGGCCACAAACGTGTAGATGTCACCCAGTCGGTTTGAGCTCGACTCCACCACCTCCTCTTCAGCCACCACTTGCAACGAATCCACACTCAACATCTCAGAAGCTAAAAAAGGGACCTCAAACCACAGTAAATATGCGAGCCAAATTATATATTACAAGGAGAAACCGACTTACGTGCAAACAAATATGAATATGACAAAAGAAGAACTCAATCAACGGATTAGTGATTCGCATGTTGCCTTAGTATTCTGCGAACAGAGGATTTATGTTGACAGACCCGGAAACGAAATTCGAAGTTTACTTTTCCTCTTGAATCAATTTTACACCAACAGATAGAAAAATGTCCACATATTTAAATAATAGAGTACTGTTTGATATTTGTATATTTTATATTCAGCAATGTGTCTCTGTTTAAGCTCTTTTGTTGATAACAAATCATGGAAACTAAATGCTGAGAGTATCGTTTCACATCGGACACATAACACAGTTGGATCACATCAAACAACTAGAGTTCCGGGGGCGATACCACCAACGTTTAACTGCTATATTAGCCAATATTATTGTGATTTGTCCTATAATACGTTTATTTGTATTTTCGTTATAGGATAGTCATGCAACACGACAAGGATTCCAAGGCAACATTTTACACTTGTAGTTGTTTTAGCACTGACAATATTTTCCTCGAGGAGTTCAAACTTCATGTCAGATTTCTATCAGAGCACCAGTTTAGAACGGATTATCAAGCGGTGGGGATCTGGCCTAGCTAGGCAGTAGATCTACAAACGATTGTCACGTTACAGATCTTGTTAGATAAGTGTAAAGTTAGTAACCTTACTTCTGTTTACATTCCAGGTGTTAAGAAATCTTGGCTGCTCCACTGACACAGAATTCGAGGACATCCTGAAAAAGGCAAGTAGGCCCATGCATTTTGAGTATTTTATGAAAATTGGACTGAATGATCAATCTATTGTAATGTATGGGTTGAATGTTTCCTATCTAGATTGCCAAAGAAGTTGAAAGGCGCAGGAGCCTTGGTGTGAAGTCAGCTGAGAGAGCTGCTGCCATTAAGGAGATTTATAAACCTCTCCATGACCATGTCTACCATCTCCAGGTAGGAATCATACAATACTGCAGTCTTCAAATCCATAAACGGATACTAATAATTAACCCTTTGATCTGTGGTATTACTGTACAGTGTAATTGACTTAGATTGTCTATCTCTTTAGGAGTCCTATATGGCCCCAGAGTTTAAACAGATGGTGGATTATTGTCGAAGTGATGAGGCCAGTAAAGAGGGACTGTTGAGTTTAATGCAGACAGAAGCAGGTGAATTTTCCTTAGAGTTTATAGTTGACATAGGTGGTGCCTGTCATGACTGTTCAACTTCATAGACATTTTTATTCCATGGTCCACATTAGGGCTAACTCATTATCTTTCATTTTCTGAAGCCGCAAGGGTCTTCCGCTTTCCTGTGTTCAAGAAAGTATTCTGTGAGGAGCTGATAGAAGAGATGGAACACTTTGAACAATCTACATCACCCAAGGGCAGACCGAACACCATGAATAACTATGGGGTACACGTCCTCTTATATATGAGAGAAATCTGTAGAATATTAGATTTGGAGACTTCAGGCAAAATGCTCAATGTATCAAGTGTTACCTGTGGTAACTCATGTTACTTTTGTTGGTGATGTTCTTTTGTCCACACAGATCCTCCTGAACGAGTTAGGGTTTGACGAAGGCTTCATCATCCCGCTCCGTGAGCAGTATCTGCAGCCTCTCACATCTCTGCTATACCATGACTGTGGAGGACGCTGCCTGGACAGCCACAAGGCCTTCATGGTGAAATATGACATGCATGAAGACCTGGACCTCAGCTACCACTACGACAATGCAGAGGTCACTCTCAACGTGTCTCTGGGGAAAGAGTTCAAGGAGGGGAATCTCTACTTTGGTGACATGAGACAGGTGCCTCATTAGAGCAAGATGGGGAAGTGTAATAATATAATATGCCATTTAGCAGACACTTTTATCCAAAGCGACTTACAGTTATGTGTGCATACATTTTTACGTATGGGTGGTCCCGGGGATCGAAACCATTACCCTGGCGTTACAAGCGCCATGCTCTACCAATTGAGCTACAGAGGACCACACACAATAGTGTTATGTAGAATGAAATAACAAATGGAGCTGTGCTCTTGGTTTAGATTCATACTATCTCTCATTAATTCCACACACACTGTGGTTTAAAAACCATGCCAGTGTACACACAGGTTACACACTGTTATATTTTAGGTTGTGAAATCGCACACAGATTTATTAGTTGCATGAACTAAAGTCACCACAGCCCTTTAGTAAACAGTTGCATTGTTAGTTTAGTGTGGCTCAGTGGCTGATAGGGTTTTTGCTGCCCCTGCAGGTGCCTCTGAGTGAGACAGCATGTGTGGAGGTAGAGCACAGAGTGACAGAGGGTCTCCTCCACAGAGGACAACACATGCACGGTGCCCTGCCCATCTCCTCTGGCCAGCGCTGGAACCTCATTGTCTGGATGAGGGCCTCACAGGAGAGGAACAAACTGTGCCCCATGTGCAACAAGAGACCCACCCTGGTCGAAGGAGAGGGTTTCGCAGACGGCTTCACAAGTGACACAGGGATATCTCTTCTACAGAATGTATCATGTGACCTGCATTGACTTAATGCTGCTGGTCCATGTATATTTGTGTATGTTAGTGTAACTATTGTCTGGATGTTTGCTTATCGTAGAGATTATCGCATGTGCCATAGAAGAGTTGTGGAGAGGAAACGTGATAGACATTAGGAACATAGGGAGGCTCATCATTACTTCTACAAAACACCTCACTACCAACTTCATTATGCAGTGTCACAGGTGCACCTTGTTCTGGGCAACTCTAAAATGTGCAGTTTTGCCACACGACACACATGCTAAAGATGTCTCAAGTTTTGAGGGAGCGTGCAATTGGCATGCTAACTGCAGGAATGTCTACCAGAGCTGTTGCCAGATAATTTAATGTTAATTGCTCTACCATAAGCCATAAACTTCGTTTTTTGAGAGAATTTGGCAGTAAGTCCAACCGGCCTCACAACCGCAGACCACGTGTAACCACGCCAGGCCAGGACCTCCACATCCGACTTCTTCACCTGTGGGATTGTCTGAGACTAGCCACCCGGACAGCTGATGAAACTGAGGAGTATTTCTGTCTGTAATAAACTCATTCTGATTGGCTGGGCCTGGCTCCCAAGTGGGTGGGCCTATGCCCTCCCAAGCTCACCCATGGCTGCGCCCCTGCCCAGTCATGTGAAATCCATAGATTAGGGCCTAATGAATTTATTTGAATTGACTGATTTCCTTATATGAACTGTAACTCAGTAAAATTGAAATTGTTGCATGTTGCGTTTATATTTTTGTTCAGTAAATAAGCTTACAATAATAACAATGATATACAATAATAATAATACAAATTATAAAAACTAATTATTATAAATAAATGTAAGTTCCAAAATTGCATCCTACCTAAATAAGGAGTTGTACAGTAGCCTACATTCTTCTCATCTTAGTCCACTACAATATTGAAACTTATATTACATTCCCCTTGTAGGCTTTTCACTAAAGGCATACTCTTTTTCCTATAACTTTTGTTTTACTTCAATGAAAAAGGCCTCCATCTTCACAATCAACAGTGGACTAGGCCAAGGCTCCTCTCTCGCTCTCTCTCTCCTCAGCAGCAGGCGCATGTGCCCGCAAGGCGTGAGAGAATGGTGCTGAAGCGCAAATCTGGGGTGCCGGCTATGATAGACAACCTCTCCTGGACAATTTGGCTTCAATTTAATTTATTAGCTTTTTATTTTTTTATCAGCCAAATGCCAGCAATTACCAGCTAAGGGAAACCCTGGAGAATTTTCCCATCAGACTTGTGTTTCCATCAAATTGACTTGTTGCAGATAAAAGTCTGTGTGTAAATATGTAGTGCACATAAAAATACAGTTTGAGGTTAAATTCCCATATACCGAATTAAAAAATTGGTTTCCATGGCATTTTCTTTTCCATATAATTTTCTTCAGTATAATAATAAATACATAACTGTAGTTATGGTCTTACTAAATCTGTAATAATGCATACAAACTTTTTTTATAATGCACAGGCGTTTATATGTTGGTAAAATCAATCATATTGAAAGGATCAACATTTAACAACACAGCAAATATCACAAGAATACAGTTTGTACATCGTCTTTGGGTTATTGTTAGGTGTCTGCTCAGTAAGTGTCCACAGTCATTTACACACAGTAGGGCAGGGATCGTCAACTGGCGTACCGCGGGCCAAATTATTATTACAAATAATTTTTTGAACATAAAATACAAAAATTATTTTAATTTAGTAAATCTATTCCCATGTATTTCCACTCATAAACAGAAATATATATGATCATGTACCAATGTAATCAAGGTTTGAAATGATTATGTTTTTGTCAAATACAATTTTTGCTTGGCAAGGGTTCGTACATCATGAAAATCCAGAAAAAGTCATGGAATTTAAATATTGTGTTTTCCAGGCCTGGAAAAGTTTGGAAAATGATCAAATCTGAAAAGTATGGGAAAAGTCATGGAAAGGTACTTTATTTAGGCCATTTAAAAATATTTTATCAATTATATATATATATATATATATATATAAAACGTCAGCCAGGATAGCGGAAAAAGCCATACAAAGTGCCATACAAATGAGTAATTGAAACGATTATTTTTGATGAAATGAACGATTCACTAATTCACCATTGTAATAGTTGGGATTCTGTTCAATCGTTGTGAATCGAGTCATGTGAATCAAAATAATCATTTGTGAATCACGAACACTAATTTTAGGAAAAAATATTTTGGATTATGTGGCTGCAAAACTTGTTTTTGTAGATACTTCCAGTTGATTTGGGCATCAAATGTATGGGACATTGCAACTCAATAGATGCTTGTCAGTCTGCAAAGTAAACACTTCTGAGGTAGGCCTAGCTAAAATAAATATGACTAAACTAAAAAAGTACATTTCCTGAAGAAATATGTGTGCTTGCTTCAGCTGAATACAAATATTTGTAGCCTATCATAGTCATTTGATCTTTGATATATTTAATTAATTAATTATTTTATTAAGGCATAAAACATATTTGGTTGTAAAGTTGCAATGTTTTACATCAAGGGTAGTCAACCATCTTCCAGGAGAGCTACTGTGTGTGCAGGCTTTTGTTCCAGTCCCCCTCTAACAAACCACATTTTAGACATGAGCTTCTCCACCAGACCTTGATAAACTGACTCTGATGTGTTTGAGCAGGGCTTGATCAAAAGCCTGCACACACATTAGCTCTCCAGACTGAGGATTGAACACATGTTTTATACAGTTACCTAACAGGTATTCTACTTGGTGGGTGGGGGGGGGGGGGGTAAGTGCCTTGCACAACGACAGGAGATCAGATGGGATCAGAGAGCAGCCTCCCAGTGTCGATACCACATTTATGCATACATTTTTTGTACATAGAGACACCACCAATTGTTGGTCATGCAAATGTGTTTAAAAGTAATTGAGAAGTCCTAGAAAAGTCATGAAATTCCATCTGTCAAAATGTGTATGAACCCTGGTTTGGGCTTCTTGCTTCAATTTGCAGAGTACAAATGATTTATAATTATGTTCCGGCCCCCCCACTATCCACTCAAGAAAAAGTTGTCCCGCAGCTGAAACTAATTGATGACCCCTGCAGTAGGGAATAATAGCATGATTGCAAAACGCTGTATTCAACCATGTTACTAACAAATCATTCATTTTCAGCACTAAAAAAAAACAGTATTCAGTCTAGTAGGCTATTCACATGTTTTGGTTGTTTCTTTTTTTCTCCAGTGGCTTGAAAACACAAGAGGAAATAGGAACGGTCGTTTGCTACAAGAAGAGGCACCATACAACCTAACAACACACACACACACACACACACCAAAATACAATTATTTGCTGAAGAAGGATATTCAAGAACTCATTTATCACATGAAAAGGCAGGCCATTTTTACTGACATTGAAATTCTGGATTGCACTTAAAGTTATTCTGGACCTCATACTTCATACTTACTATATATCTCTCTATATGAACAGTGAAAAATACATACTATATCCTTTTATAATTTATATAAATAGAAATATCTTGACACAAAATATTCTCATATACAGCACATACAGACGAGATCCTTCACTCCCCTTTCTCCTATATCCCTCCATTGTGTTTCTAAACTTAAGCATGTCCTGAAAATTATACAGTCAACATGTTCTTTACAGAGATATCCATGACAGTTCAGCAAAGAGCCTCCTAGTTTAAAAGCAGAAGCTGTTACTGGGATTTTGGACACATTGAAATTGACAGCTATGTGAAGAATCAGATCAAGTAAAAATGTACTGTACATTTGAGCTAAGTTATTCCATGTACATGTTGTATTCACAGTTTATTTATATTAGGTGTCATATGCTGTCAGCTGTTAGTCCATGCCACCTTGTATTGTCCTCTGCAGGCATTCTAGAAGAGTCTTAGTGTGTGAGTGGGTCAGCATTTTATGGCTATGTACTGTACAGAGTCCGCGGTGGACCATTGTATGCCTGTGCTCGGTCACACAGCAGTCAGTGCCTACAGGTGACAACTTTGTCTGTCATTCGCCTTAAGCGTTGTTTTGCTGCTCAAGTCCCTGTGGCGGGGGTGATCAGTGTCCGTGTCTTAGTCCGACTCCATCTCGATCTTCACCTGGGGCACAGGGAAGGCCATGCCACGGCCATGGGCCATAGGGACCGTCGGGGACGAGGGACAGGAGATCTTCAGATGCAGGGTGATGCTGAGGAACGGCAAGTTCCAGTTATCATACATTCATGTCGTCCTGTGTGGCTAAGATGGGTTTGTTTACCACTGGGGCTACATATACAATAATGTATGCATGCTACTGTAAGTAGCTTTGGATAAAATATTCTGTTAAATGACATATGACATACACAGCGAGAGGCAAGAAACGCAGAAGGAAGGAGGGACTGGAGACAGGAGAGGGGTAAGTTAACCTTGGGCTAGACAGGGAGGTAGTCAGTAGTTAGATGTAATCTGGATCTGGTTCATAGTACCAGAGAGTAAATTAGACTAGAGGCGAGGTTGGGCAAACTAATGTGAAACAGCGTGACAGGGAGTTAGGCTGGCTGTCAACTGTGATTGATGTCTGTTCTTTATGCCATAGTGTTTCAAGCCTTTCTGTTGATCAGCTGAATATGGTGCAATTGCAAACTGCAATTCGGGGCATTACTTGATGTAGGAGTTCCCTAATATCAGGAAACGGCCATTGATACCTGCCATTGGTCAGTTCCGGTGTTGTGAGATTGATGGTTTCTCGACACACGTTATTTGTTTACATAGCAGGTTAGGATAACTAACATGGCAGGTTAGGATAATCAACGTAGCAGGTTAGGCGGTTTAGCGTGGCAGGTTAGGTGAATTAGCGTGGCAGGTTAGTAGACTGAGGTTAAGGTTAGGAAAAGGGTTAGGGTTAGCTACAATGCTACAGTTGTCAGCAACTGTTGTCCCCGACGTGAAAGAAATGGCCACGGACCTATGGCGAGCATCAATGGGTGTAACTTGATATCAAGAAACACCTATATCAGAAAACACCTCTAATTGCGGTCTGCAATTGCACCCTTCTTGATCAGCGCACACAATATGGGAAATGTGAGGGGTGGGAATGAATTCAATGTACAGTTTGTGAAGAATAAATGTGAAGCTTCACTAAATGAAAGTTTCTCCTTACTTTGCAGTTTTCCCTTTCCTAATTTATTTAGAAAAACCACTAGCAAAGGCGTAGGTCTAAACCATGTATGTCTAAGGGCGGCAGGTAGCCTAGCGGTTAGAGTCGAACCAACGACTGGAGAGTTGCCAGATCGAATCCCAGGTCTAATGGAAAAAATCTGTCAAGAAGTGAGCTGGCAACTGGAGGGTTGCTGGTATCAAATCCTAGATGCCATTTCCTACCGTTGTGCCCTTGAGCAAGGCACTTAACCCCCACAACAACTGCTCCACGTGTGCCCAGTGTGGCAGCCCCCTGCTCCAACATCTCTAATCTGTATGTGTGTCTTTCAGAGGGGTTGGGATAAAGCGTAAGTCTATTCTGAACCATGCTTCCTTAAAAGTAATGCAGACATGAATTGTTATCATAGTTCTTATTCAAAAATAACATGCAGAGGTACACATGACTAAAAGGATAGAGGGGGAAGAATATGCAACTATACGAGATGAAGACACAACTAAACAAATCATTTTTGTTTGTGAATGGGACCCATAGATAGACTACTAGACTATTGGGTACATACAACACATGGAGGAAAAAGAAACAACCAAAACTCTGAGAGAAGCCTGGTGCATGTGGCATGGGGATGCACACATACAGTGGGCCAAACGCTGTTCACTCTCAAATACTGTGTATCCACTACATACAAATATCATTTAAAACTTTTATTCATCTATTCCAATATGGTAAACATTTCTACAGAATATAAACCAAGCCAGTGCCTGAAAATACATAGGAGATAGTGTATGGATATTGGCTAGCTTGTTGGAATTATGCACATGCATGTGCCTGTGATGTGTGTACACATATCGAGAAACACTGACACAAAATTACACAACTAGTTTTCATAACGCAGCACATACGAGTGCAGGAAAAATAGCAGCAAGGGTTGCTTACCAAACCCAACATAATATCTGCTTTGCATCAAAGTGCATGGAGAGAAGGGTATGAAGGTATATTCTCTGAGAACAATATGGAACACTGTGTCTGTGATAAATTGTGTGTATTTATAGATGTATGTATTTATAAGTGTGTGTGTGTGTGTGTGTGTGTGTGTGTGTGTGTGTGTGTGTGTGCGTGCTTGTTTAACTATACTTGTGGGGACCAAAAGCCCCCACAAGAATAGTAAACAAACAAAAATCTGACCAACTGGGGACATTTTGTTAGTCCCCACAAGGTCAAATGCTATTTCTAGGGGGTTTAGGGTTAGGAGTTAGGCTTAGGAGCTAGGGTTAGGGTTAGGGTTTTCGGGTTAAGGTTAAGGTTAGGGTTAAGTTTAGGTACGGGTACGGGTTAGGGGTTAGGGAAAATAGGATTTTGAATGGGATTGAATTGTGTGTGTCCACAAGGTTAGTTGTACAAGACTGTGTGTGTGTATGTGTGTGTGCATAGGCGCCTGAGCAATGGCGCGAACGGAGCAGCTGCATCCCCACCTTCAAAATAAGGGTGCTAACGTATGTTTTTGCACCCCCACTTTTTTACCAGAAAAGTATCATGATCCATTGGGTAATTTGTCATTTTCAATGATTAGTAATGTTTTGAGCTAGTTTGTATTAAATAGTAAATATGTCCACTTTATATATTATATAATAGTTAACAGATTGCATCAATGGTTTTGCCCTCTGGACATTTTTTGCTACACTCCCGCCCACCACCTTTTTGTTTCAGTGCAGTTAGAAAGCACTAGTTACACCACTGGTGTTTAAAATGAAAAGGCACCTGCAAAATACAATTGTTTATCTATTTTGTTGTGCTGTTACATTTGTCCAATGCACTCAGGGTGTTGTTACCTATCATTTGAGCTGCGTATGATTAAATCTGTGAAATACAGTGGGGAAAAAAAGTATTTAGTCAGCCACCAATTGTGCAAGTTCTCCCACTTAAAAAGATGAGAGAGGCCTGTAATTTTCATCATAGGTACAGGTCAACTATGACAGACAAATTGAGAAAATAAAATCCAGAAAATCACATTGTAGGATTTGTAATGAATTTATTTGCAAATTATGGTGGAAAATAAGTATTTGGTCACCTACAAACAAGCAAGATTTCTGGCTCTCACAGACCTGTAACTTCTTATTTAAGAGGCTCCTCTGTCCTCCACTCGTTACCTATATTAATGGCACCTGTTTGAACTTGTTATCAGTATAAAAGTCACCTGTCCACAACCTCAAACAGTCACACTCCAAACTCCACTATGGCCAAGACCAAATAGCTGTCAAAGGACACCAGAAACAAAATTGTAGACCTGCACCAGGCTGGAAAGACTGAATCTGCAATAGGTAAGCAGCTTGGTTTGAAGAAATCAACTGTGGGAACAATTATTAGGAAATGGAAGACATACAAGACCACTGATAATCTCCCTCGATCTGGGGCTCCACTCAAGATCTCACCCCGTGGGGTCAAAATGATCACAAGAACGGTGAGCAAAAATCCCAGAACCACACGGGGGGACCTAGTGAATGACCTGCAGAGAGCTGGGACCAAAGTAACAAAGCCTACCATCAGTAACACACTACGCCGCCAGGGACTCAAATCCTGCAGTGCCAGACGTGTCCCCCTGCTTAAGCCAGTACATGTCCAGGCCCGTCTGAAGTTTGCTAGAGTGCATTTGGATGATCCAGAAGAGGATTGGGAGAATGTCATATGGTCAGATGAAACCAAAATATAACTTTTTGGTAAAAACTCAACTTGTCGTGTTTGGAGGACAAAGAATGCTGAGTTGCATCCAAAGAACACCATACCTACTGTGAAGCATGGGGGTGGAAACATCATGCTTTGGGGCTGTTTTTCTGCAAAGGGACCAGGACGACTGATCCGTGTAAAGGAAAGAATGAATGGGGCCATGTATGGTGAGATTTTGAGTGAAAACCTCCTTCCATCAGCAAGGGCATTGAAGATGAAACGTGGCTGGGTCTTTCAGCTTGACAATGATCCCAAACACACCGCCCGGGCAACGAAGGAGTGGCTTCGTAAGAAGCATTTCAAGGTCCTGGAGTGGCCTAGCCAGTCTCCAGATCTCAACCCCATAGAAAATCTTTGGAGGGAGTTGAAAGTCTGTGTTGCCCAGCGACAGCCCCAAAACATCACTGCTCTAGAGGAGATCTGCATGGAGGAATGGGCCAAAATACCAGCAACAGTGTATGAAAACCTTGTGAAGACTTACAGAAAACGTTTGACCTGTGTCATTGTCAACAAAGGGTATATAACAAAGTATTGAGAAACTTTAGTTATTGACCAAATACTTATTTTCCACCATAATTTGCTAAGAAATTCATAAAAAATCCTACAATGTGATTTTCTGGATTTGTTTTCCTCATTTTGTCTGTCATAGTTGACGTGTACCTATGATGAAAATTACAGGCCTCTCTCATCTTTTTAAGTGGGAGAACTTGCACAATTGGTGGCTGACTAAATACTTTTTTTCCCCACTGTATATATAGCTGTTTACAGGCATTTAACACCATTCAGTATCAATCGGTTAAATCACATAGCTAAAATGTTTTAATTCAGTTACAAAAGTAACAGTCCTGGTTGAGCCCCATATGTGAGTGCACCAAGCGCACGTGGCCGCTTCCAGTGTTGCCAGCTTAGTGACTTTGTCGCTATATTTAGCAAGTTTTCAGACCCATCTAGCAACACATTTTCAAAAAAGTGACTAGCGACAACTCTAGGGACTTTTTCTGGTGTTATTGGAGACTCTGACGTGAAAGCACGTATCGTTCTTACTCTTCTCAACGAGCAGCGGGTGCTGCGGTGGGCCCCACCCTGGCGACTTTTAGGACAGCCAATAGCTACTTTCTTTACTGAGGAGTTGGCAACACTGGCTGCTTCACGGTTACAATGTAACCAAGGTGCATGCGCATATGTGCAAAATTAAAAAGCACAGGATATTTGTACCCCGATAAAGCAGCAGTTTTTAACATTTTCATGGTGACACTGTGACAACGTTTTAAAAAACTAAAAAATCCATGTCGGAGGTAGGGATGGGCATGAGTCTCTTGACGGACGTCAAAACTCGACCTTTAACCAGAGATGTTTAAAAAATGAAATTCAGTACAACTATTTAGTTGTCTTGAAGACAACGTTAATTTGCTTTGACTCTATTGTTCCATAGGCCTACGTGTGCATTTGCGGGGCACAACTAAAAATAAACTAAGCCAAGCATCAAGCAGTTCTTCTCCCTAAATTCCCTTTCCGCTCCATGTTTCACTCACTCAATTGCGTTCTGACTGCTCCCGTTACACAGGCGTCCTGAGTGGGCACACACGTTCCCATTAGGCCTACAGAAATACATGCCTATAAAAAACGAATCTAACTGATGGGATACACAAGCTACATTCCTTGCCAAATGATGACAGTTTTATCACAAATTCAAAATGGACTGATTGATTGAAGTAGGGAAATATGTGTTCCAACAATGAGCTGCAGTTTTGGAATAATTGCGTTCCTTCTATTTTCTGCTTCGCTACTTTGTGAACTGCTAGTGCCCTTTAGAATTTGTTAGTCTAGGGCTTGGCTACACAGGTTCCACACTGAAAATATGTAAAAACATTAGTTTGATAAAGACAAAGACCGTATTTTCATCAGAATCATTAAGCCTATGCCTACTGCAAAAATATGTTGTGGCTGTAATTCATCACGTGGAATTGTCCATTTAGAAAATTCCAAACATGCAGAATAAACTAAATAAAATGTCTGTATGAAAAAATGGTCTTTCAACTCGCCAAATTGAGTCCCGTTTCAAATGATCACTCTTTCAGAATAACTATTCCAGACACCAGATGCGATTCACTTCGTACTTTTTTCATTTGGAATAATACTCTGTTGGATTTTATTCTGTAATATTACATTGTCTTTTTACTACAAAATATGTGTATTGACTGTGATAAGGGCTCAGGAAAGAAGAGTGTCTTGCTAAATTAACAAAACAAGGCTATGCCATTGCACAGCCAATAGGCTTATACAAGAAACTCCACTGCTGAGGTTACTGCCTTTTTGAAGATTGTGTTCCACAATATAATATAACCAGTTGATATTACGGTTTCAACAAATCAATCTTAAATGGCACTTGTTTTTTATTGACTATGGAGCAATTTAGGATTTGCTATCTGTAATGATTATAATAAATTAGGCATTGTTGCGCACTGTTGGCATATAGGCCTAGATAAATGTACTCGACCTCAATATAATTTAACTTAAGAAAAATGGTTGTGTTCTGTACATAAATATGGATTCCACCTGTAAAGAAACAGTGTACAATTGCAGGAAATGGTTTTAAAATGTTTAACTCTTTTTATTTGATTTTACTTTAAGACAAAGTCAGGCGCCCATGTGTGTGTGTGTGCGTGCATGTTTTGGGTGTCTGCGTATATCTGCCAGGCTGATGTTTCATGTTTATGTAATCTGTGTATCAGGGGAAGTATTTGCCTGGCTGGCAGTGAGCGGCCCACTGTGACTGGGCGTCAGCGGGCTGAAGGAGGTCTCTGTAGGGGACGTGTAGTTTAAGCACACAATACCTGCGGTCCACGTCAGACTCAGACCTGGACGAGCAGTTGGAGTAAGCGTGGTACTTCTCCTGCATGCAAACACACACAAGCACACACACAAAACACAGCCATCAGAAATACATTATTTAGCAAGGTTTCTTTTTCTCTAAGCCAACCAGTTGGTGGCAGTAAAACTTAACGTTTCTCACCTCATCTTTGCTGTCGTCTGCTCTCACTTTCTTCTTGTCTTTCTTCTTCGTGTCATCTTTAACGCCCTTCTTCTTCTTATCCTTCTTCTTGTCTTTCCCGGGCAGGATATCATCTATCCAGGCCAGGTCGTGTTGAGAGAACACCATGTCCAGCATCTTACGCACCACCAGCAACCCCAGGATCTGTTAACCACACAAGCACATGATCCTTTCTTACATAACTTCCATGACAAGAAAATAACATCAACAGGAAAGAAGTTAAACTCTTCATAAGTAACCAGCATTTACATCACAGGTCATTTGTATGTTGATGGGTGCTTGAATGTATAGCCGAATGTATGTCCGTTGTGATTGCTGGTTATAAATCTAAGTAAAACTTTAGCTTGTGAGAGCTGACCATCTTTTTTTATGCATTAATGCAGGGGTGTCATACTCATTCCATTGAGGGGCGAGTGTCTGCAGGTTTTGCTCCTCCCATGTACTGTACTTGATTGATCAGTTAAGCTAATTTATTAGTAACAACTCCCCTCAGCTGGTTGTCTAGGTCTTAATTGGACACAAATTGAAAGGAAAGAACAAAAACAGCAGACATTCAGTCCTCCATGGAATGGGTTTGACAGCCCTGTATTAATGCTTGTTCCAATCAAAAGCGAGTAATGAATAATACCATGACAGGGAAGAGGATGGCCAGGACGGTGGACTTGAGCACCCAGAGGACAGCCAGACAGATGATCTGGACCAGGGTGAAGAGGTGGACCCTCCTCAGAGGCACGTGACGCAGGAAAGGGAAGTCTGGCTGGTACTTGGACGGCATCATGTACAACTTGATCCTCTCCCAGAACTACAGGGGAGTGACAATGAGAACACACACTCATCACTGCCTGCGTTATTCCCATTTCCGAGGTTTTATCTATAGAATATATGCAATTTAGCAGACACTTATCCAAAGTGACTTACAGTAATGTGTGTATACATTTTCATATGGGTAATCGCAGCAGGACAACAACCCTAGCATTGCAAACTCCATGCTCTACCAACTGAGACACACACAATTGTTTATGGATTGTGGACAATAGGCTTGTGACATTTTCCATTTATACTTTCATGGACCCTGTCTAATGTTTGTTCACCTTGCTGTTGACATTTTACTCTTTCGTCTGTGACATTTCCCTTTGATTGGCAGGGTGCAGTCAAACAGCACCCACACACACAAACACTCACTGAGCCTTCCCTGATCTCCTAGCACTGCTCTGAGCAGCCTACCTAACACCCTCATCAAAATGCATCTCCAAATTGCTGCTTTAGACGCTGCTAGAATACAGTCACCTTCCCTCCAGACACACGGTTTCTGATAAGGAAAAGAACGACATCACAGAGAATGTATCTTAATTTGGAGATTTGAATTCATGTCAGAGGAGGAACCGCATACCATGAGACTTTCAATTGACACAACCACTGGCTGTCTACTTTGTTTTCTGGTCTATACAAACCTGAATGCCGCTAAGAGATGCCACGCCCATGTAGAGAAACACACCGTAAAGTACTGGCATGGGTATGAACTGTGGAAGAGAGGGCGAACACACATGTTAAACACATAGACAACATCAGCACATTATCATGTTGAACCCCTTTAATGGCATGTGGTGGTATAGAAAACACACTGATTGCACCCCAAATGGCAAGTGCACTACTATTCAGTGCACTACTTTTGACCAGCGCCCATAGGGAATAGGGTGCCATTTGGGGCGCAGCCACTGTTATTATTCATCCAAAATCCTTGTTTAGGTCAGAGGAAATTAATATATTTTACTGACCTGTAGAATGGGAGCCAGGAAGATGGAGACTCCAGTGAGAACAAACACTAGAATCCCTGTCAGTCTCTGCTCCCTGTTCATTAGAGAAAGAGCGGGTGAGAGAGAAAGAGAGAGAGAGAGGATGACTACCAGCAAACCTTTCCGTTTGTAATAGACAGCAGACAAGAGACAAGCCCTGCCTGGACTATACTGTCCTGTACAGTGGCTTGCGAAAGTATTCACTCCCCTTGGCATTTTCCTATTTTGTTGCCTTACAACCAGGAATTAAAATGGATTTTTGGGGGGTTTGTATCATTTGATTTACACAACATGCCAACCACTTTGAAGATGCAAAATACTTTTTTTTGTGAAACTATTCACCCCCCCCAAAGTCAATACTTTGTAGAGCCACATTTTGCAGCAATTAAAGCTGCAAGTCTCTTGGGGTATGTCTCTATAAGCTTGGCACATCTAGCCACTGGGATTTTTGCCCATTCTTCAAGGCAAAACTGCTCCAGGTCATTCAAGTTGGATGGGTTCCGCTGGTGTACAGCAATCTTTAAGTCATACCACAGATTCACAATTGGATTGAGGTCTGGACTTTGACTAGGCCATTCCAAGACATTTAAATGTTTCTCCTTAAACCACTCGAGTGTTGCTTTAGCAGTATGCTTAGGGTCATTGTCCTGCTGGAAGGTGAACCTCCGTCCTAGTCTCAAATCTCTGGAAGACTGAAACAGGTTTCCCTCAAGAATTTCCCTGTATTTAGCGCCATCAATCATTCCTTCAATTCTGACCAGTTTCCCAGTCCCTGCCGATGAAAAACATCCCCACAGCATGATGCTGCCACCACCACACTTCACTGTGGGGTTGGTGTTCTCGGGGTGATGAGAGGTGTTGGGTTTGCACCAGACATAGCGTTTTCCTCGATGGCCAAAAAGCTCAGTTTTAGTCTCATCTGATCAGAGTACCTTCTTCCATATGTTTGGGGAGTCTCCCACATGCCTTTTGGCGAACACCAAATGTGTTTGCTTATTTATTTCTTTAAGCAATGGCTTTTTTCTGGCCACTCTTCCGTAAAGCCCAGCTCTGTGGAGTGTACGACTTAAAGTGGTCCTATGGACAGATACTCCTATCTCCGCTGTGGAACTTTGCAGCTCCTTCAGGGTTATCTTTGGTCTCTTTGTTGCCTCTCTGATTAATGCCTCCTTGCCTGGTCTGTGAGTTTTGGTGGGCGGCCCTCTCTTGGCAGGTTTGTTGTGGTGCCATATTCTTTCCATTTTTTAATAATGGATTTAATGGTGCTCTGTGGGATGTTCAAAGTTTCGGATATTTTTTTATAACCCAACCCTGATCTGTACTTCTCCACAACTTTGTCCCTGACCTGTTTGGAGAGCTCCTTGGTCTTCATGGTGCCGCTTGCTTGTTGGTGCCCCTTGCTTAGTGTTGTTGCAGACTCTGGGGCCTTTCAGAACAAGTGTATATATACTGAGATCATGTGGCACTTAGATTGCACACAGGTGGACTTTATTTAACTAATTATGTGACTTCTGAAGGTAATTGGTTGCACCAGAACTTATTTAGGGACTTCATAGCAATGCACATGCACGCACCATTTTTTCATTATACATTTTGTATAATTTTTTGAAACAAGTTAGTTTTTCCATTTCACTTCACCAATTTGGACTATTTTGTGTATGTCCATTACATGAAATCCAAATAAAAATCAATTTAAATTACAGGTTGTAATGCAACAAAATAGGAGAAACGCCAAGGGGGATGAATACTTTTGCAAGGCACTGTACATCCTCCATAGTCACATTCTATGGTTACTGCTCAATGCTCCCTCACCTGACACCCAGGAACTGGGGCTGCTCCCCAGGGGCGCTGGACTCACTTTCCATCTTCAGTGAGTCGATGTGGGCGATGGAGATGACAGTGGCGGCCACGTACCAGGGCAGGCCCAAGAAGGAGCAGACAGCCATCAGCACCCCCACCCAGAACAGGTCCAGGTGGTAGCCACACCCTTTCTGCCAGGGAGGGACACACAGGTGGAGGGACACACAGGTGGAGGGACACACAGAGCGGAGTAGGACGAACTCACACTGGGGGATGTCATTGAAGTAATTGTCCTATGCATTATGTAGGCCCCAACATGACACCAAAGCCCAATTAAGGTTCTAGGACCTATATTTTACCCCTACGAGTACATCTCTTATCTACAATATAAATTGCTCATTGTGGCAAATATCATCTCTCATGGACAGATTCTGACCAAATTCCACAACATTTTAGTTCTGGGTTAACCGAGATTATGGCAAACAACATGTGTGATGCCGATTGTGATCTCCAAAAGCTGAGGTTAAACTTGCTATCAATGTCTTCACTATAACAGAGTTGGCTGTGTATATAATAGAGCACATCCAGGTATGCCTTCAATGGGACTTCCCCAATAAATACATGTTAAATAAATAAATAAAAACATCCCTCAAAGTACCCTCAGTTTGTTCTCCTTCCGGTTGACAATGACAGCACTGATTTGCTGGTCCATGAAGATGAGGATGGTGACCAGGAGAGCAGGGACGAAGCTGGCCAAATACACCCACCATGGGTTCTTCCCAAACGGCAGCACTATCCAACCCCGGTCTGGACGTGTGGGCTAAAGGGAGTCAGTAAGGGACAGTGTCCGAGTGACCATTCATTGATTAAAGGACAAAAACAGACATGTATAATGATACACAACTGTTTCAATATTAGGTTTACGCCCAGGGTATGGTCAGGAACATAACTAATAAAAAGAGTGGCTATTTTGAACCCGTTCCTTTACCTTAAACTCTGTGGGAACGATGAGCTTGGGAGTTTTGAGCCCGATTAACCTGTCCAGACCCACGAAGGTCATTATGGCCATGAAGATGGAGAAGTCACTGATGAGCTTCCGCAGCTGTTTACAGAAGCCACAGACAGAGCAACAGACAGAAACACAGACGGACACAATAGACAGAGACAAGGACAGAGACACAGACAGAACAAAGCAAATGAAAAAAATACAATATAAGTCTAGTGAGAAACATAAATAACCTCTCTAAGAAAAAGAAATGAAGAGTTTATTTCCAAAACACTATATCCACACATTTTTCACATTTGTGTTTTTTCATCAGAAATGATTGTTTACCTTCATGTGTGTCAAATATTTCTGTTCTCAATTCATGGATTTTAGATGTGTATGAAAATATGTTTTTTTGCAAAACGCTATATATCCATTGTTTAGCTGGAATGGAATGTTCGTATCCTGTATATTCGACTGTGATATGTAGTTGTCTCACATAGCTATCTTAAGATGAATGCACTAACTGTCTCTCTGGATAACAGCATCGGCTAAATGACTAAAACGTCAAATGTAATAGTTTTACATACAGATCTCATATTACAGTATTGATTTTTTTTTAAATATATATAAATATTGAAAAAATGTAGTTATTTGCTACATTTGACTGTAAAACCTAGCAGTACTACTTATTTCTCTGAGAGAGGCAGATATATTGCATTTAGCAAAAAAAACATATTTGTCTCTCTGAAATGAAACCATCAAGTTTTTTTTTTTATATCTGTCATTGGATAGCCCCATGCCATGATTAGATAGTGAAAAAACACACCAATCTCTTTGATAATTTCTTTAAACAATAAAAGTTAATTTACCAACATGTCTGAAAATGGATATATAGCGTTTTGGAATGAAACTCTTCAAATGCAGAGACACAAACACATCTCAACACAACGCATTGAAATTGTATTCAGCTGTAATATAGGTGAAATAGAATATTCCTGTCTGTTAGGAACATGCAGTTTCAGGATACCAGGGGATCCAGTACGTACATTGAGGAGTTTGGGGAGACAATTGTATACAAAAGTTTAGATCTAAACATGTTTCGGTCATTGCTCTTATTTACACCATATCTCCATAGAGATTACACCAAATCACCACAGATTACACCTAATCATATCTGCCTCAAGAGTTTTAAATAGATAATCTTTGTCTTGAAAAATATGAAACTGTGGCTGCATCAGGCTGCCATTTGCGATTCAGTCTGTATGTCACTGTATAAACATCTAGCTCCTCTTCAATTTGTTCTAGTCTCACCTTGGTAGGAAAGTAGCGGCTAAACTTGAACTTCTTGAGGGAGACGGTCATGGAGTAGGTCCCGAAGAACAGGATGAAGGACATGAGGGCCAGGTCAGGGACGTACTTACAGGTGTTGCCCACCAGAGAGCCTCCGTACTTCACACACTCCTTCTTACTGAGCTGGCTCCAGTCCAGGCCTGTGATGTTCCACTAAGAGGAGAGAGGGAGAGAGGGGGGCAGGGAGTAGGACACCGTTTTAGACGTCGAAGAATAAGGTGAAGGGGAGAGACATGGCTGTGAAGATGTGAGGTTTCTTGGGAGAGAGAGAGAGAGAGAGAGAGAGAGAGAGAGAGAGAGAGAGATAATATAAGAGAGTGCAAGAGAACAAAAGGGAGCTAATCGACTTATTTTTCAGACTCCTCATAGGAAAGCCATTCGCTGTAAACAAATAATTCCCACTTGGCTGATAAAGTGTCATAACACTACTTTTTAAGGAGTATCATTTAAGGTTTGAGTTCAACTATGAAAGTGAAAGGGAACCTGAGGAGAAATTGGAGCAACAGAAATTAGAGCTCAAGCACAAGGAAAGGGAAAGAGAACGTGCAGCCAGACAAGAACAGGAATATGAGCATGCCATTAAATTAAAAGAGATGGAGCTGGTAGCACAACAAAGAGAGATAGATCTGGAAGTACTCAGAATCAAGTCAGGCCATCCTGCACCCTCAACAGAGTTTGATCTTGGTTGGAACAGCCGGCCATCTTTCAATGAAAAGGAGGTGGATGTATATTTTACTCTGTTTGAGCGGATTGCCACATCCCTAAAATGGTCACTGCCCCTCCAAAGTGTTCTTGTGGGAAAAGCCCCCCCCCAAAAAACACTGCTTTATCTATTGACCAGATTATGACATTGTTAAAGCTGCTATCCTTCGGGCTTACGAGTTGGTCCCAGAGGCATTCAGACAATAGATCCGTAAATTACGAAAGATAGAATCACAAAGCCATGTTGAATTTGCAAGGGAACAAGCATGTATTTTTGATTGGTAGTGTGGTTCTCAAGAGGTCAAGGACCTTGAGGATTTAAAGGCACTCATACTACTCGAACAGTTCAAGAATTGCCTTCACGAAAGGGTTGCTACCTACATTTATGAGCACAAGACTCAAGCTGCAGTCCTTGACACATAAAACTACCTTCACAAACAAAGCACCCAGTAGTTATCCCTACGCAAAAAGAAATCCAGAGAATTCACCCCCTACTGCAAGGTTTTAGTCTTTTTCTACAGTGCCTAAAGATAACGATCGGCAGAAAACTAGTTTTTCGTATCCGACAGTTTGTTATTACTGCCGTGAGAAAGGACACATTGTCTCTGTGTCCTAAGTTGAAACAGAAAAATGAAAGAGAGAAACAGCCGTTTCTTTTTGTGGGAGCACTCCAGCCCATCAAATCTCTGATTGGGATGGATGTATCTCCTAAACAAGATTTTGGATCAGATGTGTATGAACCCTTTTTTTCAGAAGGGTTCGTGTCTCTGCAGAGCGGCAATGCTGTTAAGCAGCCGGTGAAGATACTACGAGACACTTGGGCAGCCCAATCCTTCATTTTGGAGGGTGTTTTGCTTTTGTCTGACACTTCAACAACTGGTTACAGTATGTAAGTTCAAGGTGTGGAGATGGGTTGCATGTATAATGTTGTTCCTTTTATAATGTGGAACTCGAGTCTGATCTTGTTTCAGGTTCCATTGTCGTTGGGGTGAGGCCTAGCCTACCAGTGGAGGGGGCCTCATTCATTTTGGGCAACGATTTGGCTGAAGGGAAGGCCGTGCCAAATCTTGTCGTTTGTAAGGAACCCAGAGTGGAGGAACCTGATGGGTTATCAGAAATGTACCCTAGAGTCTTCCCAGCATGTGCCATTACTTGTGCCATGTCTAAAAACGTTGCTGGGAGCAAGTCTAGGGTTGAGGAGGATGTCAGCGATCCCACCATGTTCGATCTGTACGAGACGTTTCTGTGTGATCCTGATTTCGGTAAACCTCCTAAGTTGACCTCTCCTTTGAAAACCTCAAAGGTGAGCGAGTTTGTAGGACCACTGAAGGAAGAGAGGGTACCTAAAGTTGACACTTCGATGTCTAGGAAGCAGCTGATTGCTGTACAGAGTAAAGATGTTTCACTCTCCCCTCTTTTTGCTGAGATACATCCAGAGGAGGAGTTTATTAAGTTCATGTTGGATACTTTGACAAAGATGGTGTTCTGATGAGGAAATTGAATTCTCGCACCACTGAGGTTGGCTCACGATGGTAGTATGGCAGGCCATCTTGGGGTCAACAAGACATATGACTGTATCTTGCGTAACTTCTTCTGGCCTGGTCTGAAACAGGATGTTGTGGCTTACTGTAAATCCGGTGGTTTGCCAGAGGACGGGTAAACCAAACCAAGCTGTACCGGTTGCACCTTTGCAGCCTATTCCTGCTTTTGACTAACCTTTCAGCAGGGTTTTGATGGACTGTGTTGGTCCTTTGCCCAAAGCAAAGAGTGGTAACCAGTTTCTCTTAACAATCAGGTACGCTGCCACTCATTTCTCTGAGGCCATTCCACTGAGGAAAATCTCAGCTCCCAGTATTGTTCAAATCAAAACAAATGTTATTTGTCACATGCGCCGAATACAACAGGTGTTGACCTTACCGTGAAAAGCTTACTTACAAGCCCTTAACCAACAGTGCAGATTTTATGTAAGAAAATATTGACTACAAAATAAATACAAATTATACGACATAAATAAGAAAAAAAGGAACACTATAAAATAACAATAACGAGGCTATATACAGGGGGTACCGGTACCGAGTAAATGTGCGGGGGAATGCGTCACTGGGCAGCTCGCAGCTGGGTTTCCTTTTGTGATCCATAATAGTTTGCAAGTCCTTCCACATCGGACGAGCGTCAGAGCCGGTGTAGTAGGATTCAATCTTAGTGTCACGTCTCCTCCCGTTGCTCCCCTCTGGTGCTCTGATTCGCCGGTCTACTGAGCCACCGGTCTGAGCGCACCACCTCGGCTAACACAGGAATGGAAACCCAACACACCCTAATCACCTCCAGCGCACCTGCACCTCATCATCTCATCACCACCACTATATAGCCCTGGACGTTCATTGTTGTGTGTAATTGTTAACGTCGTGTCGTTTACTCACTCTTTGTTATTCTCTTTCTCATTGTTAAGTAAACCTTTACCTTATTAATTCCTGCGTCTGCGTCTTGCCTCTTCGTATCCTCAGTGCTCGTCACTGAATTACACACCACTCACGAAAATGGATGCAGCAGTTAATCCTCCTGGAGTTTCCCAGTGCCTCGACCAGCACCAGCAGCTTGCCAAGTTGAACGGCGCCATGCAGGAAGTGCTCCAAACTCTGCATAATCTGCCCAGCGGTCTGGTTCCACCTCAGGGAGCGGAGAGTGCACCCAATCCCCCTGTTCCCGCGCTATCACCAACGTCTTGCCCTACCGGAGCGCTATGACGGTAAATCTACTAAATGTAGCGGCTTCCTACTACAGGTTTCACTTTATCTGGCGTGTCAGCCTGGGGCATATCCATCTGACCAAACCAGGATAGCGCTGGTGATTTCGCTACTTAAAGGAAAGGCGCTGTATTGGGCCACGGCAGTCTGGGAAGGAGGTGAGGCCATGGCGCTTCCCTACTCCACCTTCCTCGCTCGGTTCAGGGTGGTGTTTGATCATCCCATGGAGGGAAAGGACGGGGGTGAGCATCTCCTCCAGCTACAACAGGGAGAGGGGCCCACGTCCGAGTACGCTCTGAGTTTTCGCACAGTGGCGGCATCTTCCGTCTGGAATGAGCGTGCTCTGCGCACGGCTTTCAGGAGAGGCTTACGGGAGGACATCAAGACAGAACTCGCATGTCGGGACGACGAGATGGACCTTGATACCCTCATCGCCACGTCCACCCGTCTTGACAACATGTTGAGAGACAGACAGCGTTCCCAACACCTCCTGGAGCCTCGACGCTCACCCCATCTGAGCTATGGAAGTCGCCCTGCCTCTGAGTCCTCACCCATGGAGGTGTGCAGCACCCCCTACACCATCACGGACCACAGATCTCCTGGCGGCTCACAATCTAGGCGGTATGACTCCCGTAGCCGCTCCGTGAGTGTTATGTCATCTCCTATCACAAAACCATTGTTTTTAGTTCCCATAACGGTGAATGGTTATTCCTTCTCTTCCAGCAGGGAACCTTATAGATAGGGAGCTGGTCTCTGAATGGGGGTTGCCCACCGTGCCACTGACTTCTCTGCTACACGTCACCTCGCTGGACAATAAACCACTAGGATCAGCCACCTTCAGCACGTCACTCTCCCCATCACCATCACCATTCCCACACTACCGGAGCACCACGAGGAGCTGTCATTCCACATCGTCACATCACCCCTTCACCGGATCGTCTTGGGATTGCCATGGCTCAGACTACACAACCCTACCATCAATTGTATCACCAAGAGGATCACAGCCTGGTTCACCTCATGCCGGAAGACCTGCCTGCCGGTGGTTTGTTGTTCCACGTCAGTGGAGAGTCCGGAGTCTGCCCTCCAGCCCAACATTCCATGTGAGTATGCAGATCTCTCCGATGTCTTCTCTTCATCAAAGGCTACGTGTCTCCCTCCTCACAGGCCCTGGGACTGCGCCATTGACCTGCTGGAGGGACAACACCCCCCGAAGAGTCGCATTTACCCCCTTTCCATGGCGGAGACTGAGGCCATGGAGAAGTATGTGGAGGAGACCCTGAAACAGGGGTTCATCAGACGCTCTACCTCTCCTGCCTCCACCAGCTTCTTCTTCATGGCCAAAAAAGATGGAGGACTGAGGCCGTGCATTGACTACAGGGGGCTGAACGCAGTCACCACAAAGTACCGGTACCCCCTCCCTCTGGTTCCGTCGGCCATCGATCAGCTACGAGGGGCCCGGTACTTTACCAAGTTAGACCTGAGGAGTGCCTACAACCTGATCCGAATCTGGGAAGGAGACGAGTGGATGACGGCATTCAGCACTACCTCAGGTCACTATGAATACTGCGTCATACCCTATGGCCTCGCCAACGAACCTTCTGCGTTCCAGTCCTTCGTCAATGACGTGTTCCAAGACATGCTGAGTAGACAGGTGGTGGTGTACATCAACGATATCCTGATCTACCCGGCTACGTTTGAGGAGCACATCAGGGACGTCAGAGCTGTCCTACTCCGCCTCCGGGAACACAGCCTGTTGGTGAAGGGGGAGAAATGCGAATTTCACCAACAGGCCATCTTCTTCCTGGGATACCGGACCAGTCCTCAGGGGGTGTTCATGGAAAGAGCGAAGACGGACACCGTAAGGTCATGGCCAGTCCCCACCACCATCTAGGGCCTACAGAGCTTCCTGGGCTTCGCCAATTTCTACCGGCGTTTCATCAGGTCCTTCAGCTCCATAGCCACTTCGCTCACCTCTCTCCTTAAGGGTGGGCCTCAGAAGCTGGCCTGGAACCATGAGGCTGACATTGACTTCAAGAGGCTGAAGGAGAGGTTCACCACTGCGCCCATCCTAAAACACCCAGATCCATCTTGTCCTTTCATCCTGGAAGTGGATGTATCGGAGCAGGGCGTGGGTGCGGTCCTCCCCCAGCGGCACGGTAAGCCAGAGAAAATGTATCCCTGTGCCCTTTTCTCTAAAAAGCTTAACCCCGCAGAGAGGAACTATGGAGTTGGAGACAGGGAGCTGTTGGCGTGGTCCTCGCTCTGGAGGAATGGAGACACTGGCTGTCAGGGCACAGTCCATCCATTCCGGATTCTTACTGACCACCGGAATTTGGAGCACATATGGGCAGCGAAACGGATGAACTCTCGTCAAGCCAGGTGGGCCCAATTTCTTACTCACTTTCAATTCATTCTGTCCTACCGCCCAGGATCCCAGAATGTGAAAGCCGACGCACTCTCCAGGATGCACCATACTGGAGAGAGGAAGGATCTGGGGGGTCCTATACTACACCCGTCTCTCATCGTTGCACCTGTCATTTGGGACAGGCAGCTCAGGAGGACCCAGCGCCTGCCAACGCCCCTCCAGGGCGTGTGTATGTACCCACCAGTTTCCGTGACCGCCTGCTGATCTGGGCGCACACCACCCTTACGGCAGGGCACTCCGGTATTATGCGCACCCTGCATTCTCGAGCACAAAAATACTGGTGACCCACCTTGGCTTCTGATGTCTCTCGCTATGTCAACTCCTGTTCTGTATGTGCCCAAACGAAGACACCTCGGAACGCCCTGGCAGGTAAACTAGTTCCTCTACCAGTGCCTCAGCGACCTTGGTCACACCTGTCCATAGACTTTGTCACCGACCTCCCATGTTCTGACGGCTTCACCACAGTCATGGGGGTCGTAGATCGGTTCTCAAAATCATGCAATTTTTTGCCACTAACTGGTCTTCCTTCTGCTCTCCAGGTTGCTGAGGTTCTGTTCCAACAGGTCTTCCGGCACTATGGACTTCCGGAGTACATCGTCTCGGACCGTGGCCCCCAATTCACCTCCCGAGTGTGGAAAGCTTTCCTGGAGAAGATCGGGGCCACGGGCAGCCTCACTTCCGGATATACAGTGAGGGAAAAAAGTATTTGATCCCCTGCTGATTTTGTACGTTTGCCCACTGACAAAGACATGATCACTCTATAATTTTAATGGTAGGTTTATTTGAACAGTGAGAGACAGAATAACAACAACAAAATCCATAGAAACGCATGTAAAAAAAAATGTAAATTGATTTACATTTTAATGAGGGAAATAAGTATTTGACCCCTCTGAAAAACATGACTTAGAACTTGGTGGCAAAACCCTTGTTGGCAATCACAGAGGTCAGATGTTTCTTGTAGTTGGCCACCAGGTTTGCACACATCCCAGGAGGGATTTTGTCCCACTCCTCTTTGCAGATCTTCTCCAAGTCATTAAGGTTTCGAGCCTGACGTTTGGCAACTCGAACCTTCAGCTCCCTCCACAGATTTTCTATGGGATTAAGGTCTGGAGACTGGCTAGGCCACTCCAGGACCTTAATGTGCTTCTTCTTGAGCCACTTCTTTGTTGCCTTGGCCGTGTGTTTTGGGTCATTGTCATGCTGGAATACCCATCCACGACCCATTTTCAATGCCCTGGCTGAGGGAAGGAGGTTCTCACCCAAGATTTGACGGTACATGGCCCCGTCCATCGTCCCTTTGATGCGGTGAAGTTGTCCTGTCCCCTTAGCAGAAAAACACCCTGAAAGCATAATGTTTCCACCTCAATGTTTGACGGTGGGGATGGTGTTCTTGGGGTCATAGGCAGCATTCCTCCTCCTCCAAACACGGCAAGTTGAGTTGATGCCAAAGAGCTCCATTTTGGTCTCATCTGACCACAACACTTTCACCCAGTTCTCCTCTGAATCATTCAGATGTTCATTGGCAAGCTTCAGACGGGCCTGTATATGTGCTTTCTTGAGCAGGGAGACTTTGCGGACGCTGCAGGATTTCAGTCCTTCACAGCGTAGTGTGTTACCAATTGTTTTCTTGGTGACTATGGTCCCAGCTGCCTTGAGAGAATTGACAAGATCCTCCCGTGTAGTTCTGGGCTGATTCCTCACCGTTCTCATGATCATTGCAACTCCACAAGGTGAGATCTTGCATGGAGCCCCAGGCCGAGGGAGATTGACAGTTATTTTGTGTTTCTTCCATTTGCGAATAATCGCAGCAACTGTTGTCACCTTCTCACCAAGCTGCTTGGCGATGGTCTTGTAGCCCATTCCAGCCTTGTGGAGGTCTACAATCTTGTCCCTGACATCCTTGGAGAGCTCCTTGGTCTTGGCCATGGTGGAGAGTTTGGAATCTGATTGCTTGATTGCTTCTGTGGACAGGTGTCTTTTATACAGGTAACAAAATGAGATTAGGAGCACTCTTTTTAAGAGTGTGCTCCTAATCTCAGCTCGTTACCTGTATAAATGACACCTGGGAGCCAGAAATCTTTCTGATTGATGGAGGTCAAATACTTATTTCCCTCATTAAAATGCAAATCAATTTATAACATTTTTGACATGCGTTTTTCTGGATTTTTTTGTTGTTATTCTGTCTCTCACTGTTCAAATAAACCTACCATTAAAATTATAGACTGATCATTTCTTTGTCAGTGGGCAAACGTACAAAATCAGCAGGGGATCAAATACTTTTTTCCCTCACTGTAGGCCCCTGTCAGGACCCACAGGGTGAGTGGGCGAGGTTTCTTCCCTGGGCAGAATATGCCCAGAACTCCCTCGTTCACTCCTCCACAGGGCTCACTCCCTTCCAATGCCTCCTGGGGTACCAGCCGGCCCTGGCCCCTTGAACACCCAGACAGACCGATGCGCCCGCTGTCGACGAGTGGTTCCACAGGGCCGGACAGGTCTGGGACACCGCCCATGTCCGTCTCCAGAGGGCCATTCGTCAGAAGAAGGACCAAGCTGACCGCCACCACAGTGAGGTTCCAGTATTCCAGCCTGGTGATCGCGTCTGGCTGTCCACTCGAAACATCCCTCTCCGCCTGCCCTGCAAGAAACTGAGCCCCCGGTTTGGGGGCCATTTAAGGTCCTCTGGCGGATTAATGAGGTGTCATATCGGCTGCTCCTTCCCCCTCACTACCGTGTCTCACCCACTTTTCATTTGTCTCTCCTCAGGCCGGTGGTTCCTGGTCCTCTGGTGGATGCTGTCCCCCGGGGTACGCCCTCTCCGCCCCTGGACATTGACGGGAGTCCGGCGTATGATGTGAGGGATCGGCTGGACTCCAGGTTCCGTGGGGGACGGCTCCGTTACTTGGTGGACTGGGAGGTGTATGGCCCTGAGGAGAGGAGCTGGGTTCCGGCTGGGGAAATTCTGGACCCCAACCTAATTCAAAGGTCTTCCAGCAAGTGTTACAGCAGTTGGGTGTTACCCATTGCCCCTCTAGTGCCTACCACACAGAGTCTCAAGGTGATCTTGAGAGATTTTATTCGACTTTGAAGTTTATGTTGAGAGCTTACTGCTTTGTGTTCGAGAAAAACTGTGATGAAAGGGTCCCTTTTGTGCTGTTTGCAGTGCGGGAGGTTGTTCAGGAATCGCTTGGTTTCATTCAAAATAAGCTCGTGTTTGGACACAGGTCCATTGAGCTTGCTGAGAGAGAGGTTGTTGCAGGACAACACCCCAAAAACAAATCTTTCTGAGCACTATAGCACTTTTTGACACAAATTTCACCGTGCCTGTGAGTTTGCCAGTGGGAATCTGGAGAAGGTGCAAACGAAAAATAAGATTTGGTAGGATCGAAAGTCCCGAAGCCGCCCTTTGGATGTGTGGGACCAAGTCCAGGTTTTGCTGCCCATTCTGGGCTCATTGTTGCAAGCTTGCTTTTACGGCCCTTACTCCAGGCCCATAAAAATTGCTAATCTGGATTACCTCATCGCAACACAAGAGCGCAGAGAAAAAAGACGTCTGTGTCATGTCAACATGTTGAAACCATATTTCACCCACTATGATCAGGCGGAGAAGTCGGGGGAAACCGGTAGTGATCTTCTGCCTGTGTCCACTGCTGTTACCGTTGACTATAGTCTTCCTCAAGAGCACGAGGAAAGCCCAATACACCCTGTGCCTGTGGGACGGCTGAGTAACTCAGAGATCCTGGAAAACCTTGTATCTTTGGCACACCTACCTCCGGTGAGATTGTTGCACTGCTTTTAGAATATCAGGGTTTATTCTCAGATGTGCCAACTCAGACAAATATACTAGAGCGTGACATTGACGTTGGAGACTCTGCCCCAATCAAATAACATGCCTATCGAGTGAACCCTGAAAAGACAGAAAAACTCTGCAGTGGGGTGGAGTTCATGCTTGAGCACGTCATTGCACAACATGGCAACAGTCTGTGGAGGTCGCCCTATATATTAGTACCTAAGGTGGATGGGTTTCTGCGGTTTTGTTTCCGATTTTCGCAAACGCAATGCCGTTACCAAGCCAGACTCGTACCCTTTGTCCAGGGTCGACCCTTTGCCCAGGCCGTGTTGGCGCTGCTAAGTACATTAGCAAATGTTATCTGTGGAAGGGATATTGGCAGGTCCCTCTAACTGATCACGCCAAAGAGTTGTCTGCTTTTGTCACTCCATTTTGCAAGAACTTTGCCCAGGTTGTTGCGCCACTTAAAGATTTTGACCAGTCTGAAAGTCATTTTCCGTCGGAGCCCCAACTGTCAGGAGGCTTTTGAAGACAAAGACCCTTTTGGTGTCTGCAATGGTGCTAGCTGCTACAGATTTCCATCGTCCATTTGCTTTGTACACCGATGCCAGCGATGTAGGAGCAGGGGCTGTGCTACAAAAAAAAAAGATAAACATGTTGAGCACCTTGTGGGGTACTTTTCAAAGAAATCGGCCTCATATCAAACACTACTCGACTATCGAGAAGGAGACGCTCACTTTGGTACTGGTTCTTCAGCACTTCAAGGTTTATGTATCGGTCTCTACCCCTCTGGTGGTCTATACCGATAATAACCCTCTCGTTTTCCTGCAAAAGACAAGCTCCACGAATCGCTGACTCCTTCGTTGGAGTCTCATATTGCAGGAGTTTCCCCTTCAAATCAGATATGTCCGTGGTAAGGACAACTTTGTTGCTGGTTGTCTTTCAAGGGTGGGCAGTCATACGTTTTGTGTTTTGTGTTTAGCCAGAGTCTAGCCCTAGCACACATTTTGTTTTGACTGCAAGTTTTGCTGTACTGGAGATTAGTTTTGTTTTGGTTTGGCTCATTTCAAGGGGATAAGAGTTATAGAAACGTAATTGATTTTACCTCTGTTTCTCAAAACTTCAGAGTTTTAGGCTGCTATGGAAAGAAAATTAAAAAAAAATAACAAAAAGATTGTTTAAAGAAAAGTATATATATATTGGACGATATGAGTCCCATTATGCCTGGCGAAAACCAAACACTGCATTCCACAGTAAGAACCTTATACCAACAGTAAAGCATGGTGGTGGTAGTGTGATGGCTTAGGGATGCTTTGCTGTCTCAGGACCTGGATGACTTACCTTAATAGAAGGAACCATGAATTCTGCTCTGTATCAGATAATTCTACAGGAGAATGTCAGGCCATCCGTCTGTGATCTGAAGCTGAAGCGCAGCTAGGTCATGCAGCAAGACAATGATCCAAAACACACAATCAAGTCTACATTAAAATGGCTAAAAAGCAACACATTTGAAGTTTTGGAATGGCCTAGTCAAAGTCCAGACCTAATCCCAATGGAGATGTTGTGGCAGGACTTGAAACGAGCATTTCATGCTTGAAAACTCACAAACCCACAGTTAAAGCAGTTCTGCATGGAAGAGTGGCCAGCGACGTGAGAGACTGATCAACAACCACAGGAAGCGTTTGGTTGGAGTCATTGCAGCTAAAGGTGGCAAAACCAGTTATTGAGAGTAAGGGAGAAATTACTTTTTCACAGAGGGAAATTGGGTGTAGCATAACGTTGTTTATGAAATAAATGAAGTAAGGATGTAATTGTTGTGTTATTTGTTCACACAGGTTCCCTTTATCTAATATTATGTTTTGGTTTTGGTTGAAGATCTGATAAGATTCAGTATAAAAAAAATGCAAAAGTTGATAAATATACAGTGAGGGAAAAAAGTATTTGATCCCCTGCTGATTTTGTACGTTTGCCCACTGACAAAGACATGATCAGTCTATAATTGTAATGGTAGGTTTATTTGAACAGTGACAGAATAACAACAACAAAAATCCAGAAAATGCATGTCAAACATGTTATAAATTGATTTGCATTTCAATGAGGGAAATAAGTATTTGACCCCTCTGCAAAACATGATTTAGAACTTGGTGGCAAAACCCTTGTTGGCAATCACAGAGGTCAGACGTTTCTTGTAGTTGGCCACCAGGTTTGCACACATCTCAGGAGGGATTTTGTTCCACTCCTCTTTGCAGATCTTCTCCAAGTCATTAAGGTTTCGAGGCTGACGTTTGGCAACTCGAACCTTCAGCTCCCTCCACAGACTTTCTATGGGATTAAGGTCTGGAGACTGGCTATGCCACTCCAGGACCTTAATGTGCTTCTTCTTGAGACACTCCTTTGTTGCCTTGGCCGTGTGTTTTGGGTCATTGTCATGCTGGAATACCCATCCACGACCCATTTTCAATGCCCTGGCAGAGGGAAGGAGGTTCTCACCCAAGATTTGACGGTACATGGCCCCGTCCATCATCCCTTTGATGCGGTGAAGTTGTCCTGTCCCCTTAGCAGAAAAACACCCTGAAAGCATAATGTTTCCACCTCCATGTTTGACGGTGGGGATGGTGTTCTTGGGGTCATAGGCAGCATTCCTCCTCCTCCAAACACTGCGAGTTGAGTTGATACCAAAGAGCTCCATTTTGGTCTCATCTGACCACAACACTTTCACCCAGTTCTCCTCTGAATCATTCAGATGTTCATTGGCAAACTTCAGACGGGCATGTATATAGCTTTCTTGAGCAAGGGGACCTTGCGGGCGCTGCAGGATTTCAGTCCTTCACGGCGTAGTGTGTTACCAATTGTTTTCTTGGTGACTATGGTCCCAGCTGCCTTGAGATCATTGACAAGATCCTCCCGTGTAGTTCTGGGCTGATTCCTCACCATTCTCATGATCATTGCAACTCCACGAGGTGAGATCTTGCATGGAGCCCCAGGCCGAGGGAGATTGACAGTTATTTTGTGTTTCTTCCATTTGCGAATAATCGCACCAACTGTTGTCACCTTCTCACCAAGCTGCTTGGCGATGGTCTTGTAGCCCATTCCAGCCTTGTGTAGGTCTACAATCTTGTCCCTGACATCCTTGGAGAGCTCTTTGGTCTTGGCCATGGTGGAGAGTTTGGAATCTGATTGATTGATTGATTGATTGCTTCTGTGGACAGGTGTCTTTTATACAGGTAACAAGCTGAGATTAGGAGCACTCCCTTTAAGAGTGTGCTCTTAATCTCAGCTCGTTACCTGTATAAAAGACACCTGGGAGCCAGAAATCTTTCTGATTGAGAGGGGGTCAAATACTTATTTCCCTCATTAAAATGCAAATCAATTTATAACATTTTTGACATGCGTTTTTCTGGATTTCTTTGTTGTTATTCTGTCTCTCACTGTTCAAATAAACCTACCATTAAAATTATAGACTGATCATTTCTTTGTCAGTGGGCAAACGTACAAAATCAGCAGGGGATCAAATACTTTTTTCCCTCACTGTATTTATATATATATATATATACAGTGCATTCGGAAAGTTTTCAGACCAAGACTTTTTCCACGTTGTGTTAGGTTACAGCCTTATTCTAAAATTGATTTTTTATTTTTCTTCTCATCTATCTACACACAATACCAATTAATGACATAGCAAAAACAGGTTTTTACATTTATTTGAAAATGTATTACAGATAAAAAAACGGAAATATAACATTTACATAAATATTCAGACCCTTTACTCAGTACTTTGTTGAAGCACCTTTGGCAGCGATTTCAGCCTCGAGTCTTCTTGGGTATGACGCTACAAGCGTGGCACACCTGTATTTGGGGAGTTTCTCCCATTCTTCTCTGCAGATCCTCTCAAGCTCTGTCAGGTTGGATGGGGAGCGTCGCTGCACAGCTATTTTCAGGTCTCTCCAGAGATGTTAGATCGGGTTCAAGTCCGGGCTCTGGCTGGGCCACTCAAGGACATTCAGAGACTTGTCCCGAAGCCACTCCTGCGTTGTCTTGGCTGTGACCTTAGGGTCGTTGTCATGTTGGAAGGTGAACCTTTGCCCCAGTCTGAGGTCCTGAGCGCTCTGGAGCAGGTTTCCATCAAGGATCTCTCTGTACTTTACTCTGTTAATCTTTCCTTCGATCCTGACTAGTCTCCCAGTCCCTGCCACTGAAAAACATCCCCACAGCATGATGCTGCCACCACAATGCTTCACCGTAGGGATGGTGCCAGGTTTCCTCCAGACGTGACGCTTGGCATTCAGGCCAAAGAGTTCAATGTTGGTTTCATCAGACCAGAGAATCTTGTTTCTCATGGTCTTAGAGTCCTTTAGCTGCCGTTTGGCAAACTCCAAGCGGGCTGTCATGTGCCTTTTACTGAGGAGTGGCTTCCGTCTGGCCACTCTACCATAAAAGCCTGATTGGTGGAGTCCTGATGGTTGTCCTTCCGGAAGGTTCTCCCATCTCCACAGAGGAACTCTGGTGCTCTTTTAGAGTGACTATTGGGTTTTTGGTCACCTCCCTGACCAAGGCCCTTCTCCCCCAATTGTTCAATTTGGCCGGGTGGCCAGCTCTAGGAAGAGTCCAAACTTCTTCCATTTAAGAATGATGGAGGTCACTGTGTTCTTGGGGATCTTCAATGCTGCAGACATTTTTTGGTACCCTTACCCAGATCTGTTCCTCGACACAATCCTGTCTCGGAGCTCTACGGACAATTCCTTCGACCTCAAGGCTTGGTCTTTGCTCTGACATGCACTGTCAACTGTGGGACCTTGTATAGACAGGTGTGTGCCTTTCCAAATCATGTCCAATCAATTGGATTTACCACAGGTAGACTCCAATCAAGTTGTAGAAACATCTCAAGGATGAACAATGGAAAAAGGATGAACCTGAGCTCAATTTCTAATCTCATAGCAAAGGGTCTGAATACTTATGTAAATAAGGTATTTCAGTTTTTTTTTCGCTTCGTCATTATGGGGTATTGTGTAGATTGATGAGGAAAATTGTTTATTTAATCAATTTTGAATAAGGCTGTAATGTAACAAAATGTGGGAAACAGGAAGGGGTCTGAATACTTTCCGAATGCACTGTCTATACTTAAATGTGTTGCCTTCTTCAATATAAACATGGTGTTTTTTATTTATTTTATTTAACCTTTATTTAACCAGGTAAGCCAGTTGAGAACAAGTTCTCATTTACAACTGCGACCTGGCCAAGATAAAGCAAAGCAATGTGCTAAAAACAACAATAACACAGAGTTACATATGGGATAAACAAAACGTACAGTCAAATACACAATGTCTACTGGCTGTCAACACATTTAATTATTGACAGCCAGTAGACACCATGTTTATATTGAAGAAGGCGAAGCATTTAAGTAGCAATGCATTTAAGTTGATCATCTTGAGAAATGGAAGTTGTTTTCTGTTGGTTGTGAGCAAACTTGTATATTTGTTGTCTTAAGTGGGAAGGTGTTACAGGCTTGGGTTTTTCCATTTATATTTTGATGTTAGACGTTAGCACGTTAGCATGGTCGACACACCGATTGGTGTCACCTCATTAGTCAGTATGTGTTACACTTGTGCTGGCTTTTCATCTCATTAGTCAGAAGGCATTTCACCTGTGCTGGCCAAGTGCTCCAGTTGGCTTGAGAGATGTGGAGGGTTAATACCTTTAGTTGGCTCTCCCTATTTGATTTAAAAAAAAAAAAATCCTTTATCTGATCTTCCTTGTTTTTCGTTTTGGTCCACTTTTTGGTTTGCTTCCTGTCTTTAAGTTTGGTGTGGGTTTAAATTTTGTTTGCCTTTCTTTGGCAAATTTAGTGGGCCTCGTGGTGGGTGTCTTAGGTCCTAGCTGTTGTTGCTAGTCAACTTTCAGTAGACACCCCCATGAGTGTCTTTCAGAACCCCTCCTAGAACCCCCACCTGTTTAGTTTTGGTTGTTGTTAGTGACTTTTTGTTAGTTCCCCCTTCTGTTTGAGCCCCAATTTTTGGTTTCTTGCTGGGAAACATAACAAATGACAAATAACATTTAGGGGCATTACGCCTGTTCTAACATCTCTATAAATAGACATGACAAAGTGAAAATATAATTTTTAAAAACACTTACTCCAAAGAGACTAGAGGTGTTATCAGTTGGCACTGGCACTAAACCATTGAAGATCATTGAAGCCACTGTTTAATAAGTGAAAAGAAGGGAGAAAGACGGAGAGAGGGGGGTAATGAAGGAGAAATTGAGATGCAGAGAGTGAAAACAATGAGAGGGCAGAGTCAGAGGACAAGAGAAATGCAAAATGGAATAAGAATTCATCAGGTAGACTTTGAGACCTTGAACAGAGAAAGTAACTAGTTGAAGCTCATGCATACAAAGTGTTACTCACTTGCATCAGACAGCAGCCATTTGTGAGTGCAGCAAAAACAAATATAAGACAAATCAGTTACATTAGTCAAATATCTTAAGTCAATTCTCATAACGATTTCCCAATGCAATGAACATCTCCAGAGAGGCACAAAGGTATAATACATCATTATATTACCAAGCCATACTATCATCTTTATGTCCCCAAACCCCTTAGCAGTAGCCAGGTCCTGTTTATACTCCCATCTGTTTGTGCTCTTGCCAACTCCATTTCTGTCATTGCAAGTCAAACTTTTGCCATGTTTGGCATGACAATTCCATAAGGAGTTGACATGAGAGCAGAAACAGATTGGCATCCAGGCTACTAGGCCCTGATGCCCCATTACTACCCTCTCCAACCCTATAACAAACTCTATGCCCCCTGCTGGGAACTCTGGCTAACTGTGTTGTTACTGTACTATAATGATATACTATATAGCCAAAGATGGACTCACTGGGGTCTGGGGCCAGGCACTCGCACTTGTAGGCGGTGACGTAGTCGGGCTTGAATTCGGTGTTGATGGGATAGTACTTGAAGGAGCCCATCTGTAGCAACATTACATCAACAGTTAAGTGTGTGTGTGCCTGTGTGCGTGTGTGCCTAAGTGTGAGCGTGCCTGCGTCTGTGTGCGTCCGCATGCCTGCGTGTGACTCACCATCTTCTTGATGGCGTCAGAGATGAAGATGAAGGAGATCAGGCTGGAGAAGCCCTCCTCTGTGAAGCGGGTCATGTACTTGATGATGTAGCTGGCGTCGGTGGCGACCAGGAGGAAGCACTGGATACAGGAGTGGATTCCTATCCACAGACGCAGTTCCATGTAGTCTATACCATTGTTCCTTAGAAATAAGAACATTGATATAGGGCAGAAAGTGGAAGGTAAAACAGTCCTTTTATAAAGCTGGAATGGACACACTCTCCAATATGACATATCAAATCTCACCATTGTGCCTTAAATAGTATATAATGTCTGATGTGGGTGTTTGAATTGTCTTTCAAATCAAAGGGAGGAACCATTTGTATTAAGATATTACATACTGTATAGGCTACAGCAGAGGTGTCCCCAAAAAATTGAGAGGGGGACGAACTCAATATATTTTAAAATGACTAAAACAAATTGAAACTGTGTAGAAATGATAATGGACCTATATTCACACAGTTTCATGACTGTCCAGCTCGCTAATAATCAATAAACAGTCAGGGAGCATCGAAAATTCAAAAAACAATGTATATTTTGACGGCAAGGAAATATATCCATTTTTCAATGCGGCTCTCTGGACCTCGTTGAAGAACGAATGCGGCCCCCTGGGCAAAATGAGTTTGACACCCCTGGGCTACAGTCTGACTTTGAAGTGGGGTTGAGCTCTCACTTGCTGAATTCGAAGAGCAGTTTCTCGAAGATGAGGATGGGTCCAGTGGAGCTGAGGATGATGAGGGGCTGACCACTAAACATACAGAACACTGTTCCTGACAACGCTGTGCCCAGGAAACTCTCCATCACACCCTGATATAGAGGAGAGAGAAGGGAGGGCAGGGCGAGAAACCGGGTAGGGAAGAGAGTAGGGAGAGAGAGAGAAGAGAGAGAGCGGTGAAGAGAGACAGACAGAGAGAAGTGGTGGTGCATGTGTTAGAGAGAGGCAGTAAGAGCCTGCTGTATTTCAATCTGACAGACAGTCTGTGTGAATCATCAGTAGCAGCCAGCCAGAGCACTTATCCTAAATGGTTTCAGTATGTGTTGAGCTCAACAAATGGATTTAGTGCAGTCACTGGCCCCATCCGTCACACACATACAGTGGGGAAAAAAAGTATTTAGTCAGCCACCAATTGTGCAAGTTCTCCCACTTAAAAAGATGAGAGACGCCTGTAATTTTCATCATAGGTACACGTCAACTATGACAGACAAAATGAGAAAAAAAATCCAGAAAATCACATTGTAGGATTTGTAATAAATTTATTTGCAAATGATGGTGGAAAATAAGTATTTGGTCAATAACAAAAGTTTCTCAATACTTTGTTATATACCCTTTGTTGGCAATGACACAGGTCAAACGTTTTCTGTAAGTCTTCACAAGGTTTTCAAACACTGTTGCTGGTATTTTGGCCCATTCCTCCATGCAGATCTCCTCTAGAGCAGTGATGTTTTGGGGCTGTCGCTGGGCAACACGGACTTTCAACTCCCTCCAACGATTTTCTATGGGGTTGAGATCTGGAGACTGGCTAGGCCACTCCAGGACCTTGAAATGCTTCTTACGAAGCCACTCCTTCATTGCCCGGGCGGTGTGTTTGGGATCATTGTCATGCTGAAAGACCCAGCCACGTTTCATCTTCAATGCCCTTGCTGATGGAAGGAGGTTTTCACTCAAAATCTCACGATACATGGCCCCATTCATTATTTTCTTTACACGGATCAGTCGTCCTGGTCCCTTTGCAGAAAAACAGCCCCAAAGCATGATGTTTCCAACCCCATGCTTCACAGTAGGTATGGTGTTCTTTGGATGCAACTCAGCATTCTTTGTCCTCCAAACACGACGAGTTGAGTTTTTACCAAAAAGTTATATTTTGGTTTCATCTGACCATATGGCATTCTCCCAATCCTCTTCTGGATCATCCAAATGCACTCTAGCAAACTTCAGACGGGCCTGGACATGTACTGGCTTAAGCAGGGGGACACGTCTGGCACTGCAGGATTTGAGTCCCTGGCGGCGTAGTGTGTTACTGATGGTAGGCTTTGTTACTTTGGTCCCAGCTCTCTGCAGGTCATTCACTAGGTCCCCCCGTGTGGTTCTGGGATTTTTGCTCACCGTTCTTGTGATCATTTTGACCCCACGGGGTGAGATCTTGCGTGGAGCCCCAGATCGAGGGAGATTATCAGTGGTCTTGTATGTCTTCCATTTCCTAATAATTGCTCCCACAGTTGATTTTTTCAAACCAAGCTGCTTACCTATTGCAGATTCAGTCTTCCCAGCCTGGTGCAGGTCTACAATTTTGTTTCTGGTGTCCTTTGACAGCTCTTTGGTCTTGGCCATAGTGGAGTTTGGAGTGTGACTGTTTGAGGTTGTGGACAGGTGTCTTTTATACTGATAACAAGTTCAAACAGGTGCCATTAATACAGGTAACGAGTGGAGGACAGAGGAGCCTCTTAAAGAAGAAGTTACAGGTCTGTGAGAGCCAGAAATCTTGCTTGTTTGTAGGTGACCAAATACTTATTTTCCACCATAATTTGCAAATAAATTCATTAAAAATCCTACAATGTGATTTTCTGGATTTATTTTTCTCAATTTGTCTGTCATAGTTGACGTGTACCTATGATGAAAATTACAGGCCTCTCTCATCTTTTTAAGTAGGAGAACTTGCACAATTGGTGGCTGACTAAATACTGTTTTCCCCCACTGTACATCACCTGCTAGAGTGAGTTAGCTACCATACAATTTTTGGGGCTCATGTTCCATACTAAAAACATTATTTAGCAAATCACAGACTCAGAAAAAATGTATTTGAATCAGTAAATTAACTAAATATAAATTTATTCAAGGGTCATCAGCCCTAACTTGGGTACCAGTCTGTTTGGGCTAACATTTCACTCATTGTACTCCTTGATATGCCAAACATATTGGCATATGACACAGATTACAAGGGGTGGAATGTTAACACAAAACAGTTCTGGATTTCAGGCTACATCAGCTCTACCTGATAGTTGTCTGTGGCATCCCCCAGCAGGCCTCCGAAGGTGATGGCATTGGTTATGCAGCCCAGGTAGATGAAGAGGACTGCAGAGATGGACTGGATGTGGAAGCCTTCGTATAAGTCACTAGGAAACCAGGGCAGCTTTCTCTTGATGTCCAGAAACAAACCTCCACAGAACCTGAAAAAAACACAGACACTGGTTATGATGCAGAACCTGACACAGCTACAAACACTGTGGTCTCCACATAACCTGCCACAGACACAGCCACAGACACAAACCCTCTGGTTATGATGCAGAACCTGCCACAGACACAGTCAATCAATCAAATATATTTTATAAAGCCCTTTTTACATCAGCAATTGTCACAAAATGCCTGTCACAGACACAAACACTCTGGTTATGATGGCGCACATGCTCTGTTTAAAACGCATTATCATCTGTTTAATGCATCACACTGACTCACTTCAGTCTGTCTGTCGTTTCACAGTGTGACAGGATGGGCCAATTGAACCGATGATGATTTAAAACTATAATATCAGGCCGATGAGGAAAGGAGACGAGATTATCTTGGCTACACTCTTAGATTTTGCTATCTAGAACCTAAAAGGGTTATTAGGCTGTTCTCATAGGACAACCCTTTGAAGAACCCTTTTTAGTTCCAGGTACAACCCTTTCGGTTCCAGGTAGAACTCTTTTGGGTTCCATGTAGAACCCTTTCCACAGAGGGCTCTACATCGAACTAAAAAGGTTTCCGCCTGGAACCAAAAACAGTTCTCCTATGGGGACAGCCGAAGAACCTCTTTGGAACCCTTTTTTCTAATAGTATATTACTGAACGCCTGACCAGGAGAGATCCAACTCAAGGTGTCATTAAATAAACTGCACCCCCCTCCCCAACGTCAAAAATATTTTAACATGACCTTCCCCTTGTACTGTAAAATAAATGTAACACCCCCCCTCCTCATAGAAATAACTCAAAATGATGTTTATGACCACAAATAACATTAACTGTAGCGACCCTGGGTTTATAAACGTGGATATCTACTTTGTTTTGTGGCCCAGTCGATGCCACGCAGGGCTATGAGCCAGAAGGTTGAGGGTTCGCCGACCACTACAGAGGAGCTCACTCTCCCTGCCTGTTTCATTACTTCACGATCAGAGCCGGTTGCAGACAATGAACAGCTAGGGGGAAATCAGATTTTCAACATTTTGATGTCATATTTATAATTATATAAAATATATGCAACATATATGTACCAACACACCAATAAACAAAACATACCAACATGGTTTGCATTTTCAACACCACAATAAATAGACTATGTCAACCTCGACAAACAGAAAATACATACCTCCCTACCTTGTAAACTTACCCAGTATCGAAGGCTTGGCTTGACAATCTCTGAATGTCATTAAACTTTTTGGTGTTTTGTAACAGATGTCTCTTTCCATTCATCAAATTGCCTCTGCACAGTTTGGATTGATTGATTGATTTGATTTGTCAGTTAAAAAAATACTTATGTACACAAATAATTGTAAAAGTGACCAGGATTGCACAATAAAGTTGGGGACTTAGTGCTCGGGTTGGGGTGTAGGGTTTGAGTATAGCCTGAAGGTAAGGAGGGGCAGTTCCTCTTGCTGTTCTGTAGGTCAGCACCATGGTCTTGTAGTGGATGCGAGCTTAGACTGTAAGCCAGCGGAGTGTGCAGAGGAGCGGGGTGACATGAGAGAACTTGGGAAGGTTGAAAACCAGGCGGGCTGCAGCGTTCTGGATAAGCTGCAGGGGTTTGATGGCACAAGCGAGTAGCCCAGCCAACAGTGAGTTTCAGTAGTCCAGACAGGAGAGGACAAGTGCCTGGATTAGGACCTGCGCCGCTTCCTGTGTGAGGTAGGGTCGCACTCTACAGATGTTGTAGAGCATGAACCTGCAGGAGCGGGTCACCACTTTGATGTTTACAGAGAACGACAGTGTCAGAAGCTGATGTGGATGCGGTGTTGGAGTCAGGCGCAGAACACAGAAGCTTAGTCGAAAACTACTTTAATTGTCACAAAGACAAATACAAAATAACGGGCCTCAAAACACAGGAGGCGAGCGATTACGCAAACAGTGCGTAAAACACTAACAACTAGAAAACAAATAACATTCACCAGCGGACAGGTGGACAACAACACACAACTGCAAACAAAACCAAAGGAAACTTATAGGTGACATAATCAATACATAATACAAAACAGGTGCACCAACAAGACAAAACCAAACAAACATAGAGAACATCAAGCGGTAGCAGCTAGTACTCCGGGGACGACGAACGCCGAAGCCTGCCCGAACAAGGAGGAGGAGCAGTCTCGGCAGAATTCGTGACAGACAGGGTGTTGTCCAGAATATTTCATGCAAATATTCTAAAATCAGCATAAAAACAATATGCACATTTCAGGGTTTCCTTTAGGAAAATCTGACACCCGGACAACGTGACCAGCTAATTTTAATTGACCAGACATTGGAGAAATTTACCAGACATCCATATGCATTCAGATCCGACTTGGCGCAGCCAGCGCCATCCATCAATAAAAGAGGGATATTGGTCAAATGAGCCACAATTAGGCTACGTGTCCTAAAAAACAACCTATAACAAATGACAAAAACACTATTCATTGTGTTTCCATGTGTAGCATATGCAAAAATTCATAGGCACCTTTTTTTATTGGTTTTTAGGCCACTTTCCTGAAACAGTAATTGTCCACCTCACTCAGAGATTTGAGCACTAAGCATCAGTGCAGTGCATAGGCCTATATGCTGATGTGTCCACTGTAAGATATTCATATTAAAAAAAATATATAGCCTATATAAAGGAAGAGAAGCTTAGGCCTAGCCCCAGAGAGATAGAGAGAGATATGCCCGCGGCATGCTATGACACCGACATGCATTTCTTTATGTCAGATGGCTACAGCATCTGCTATACAGATATAGATGTATAGAAGGATGCTAATTCGTACATTTTTCGTTGGGCACGACGTACATCTCCGTTTTGGAGCAGGAGCTCCTAAACGTGTCGGTGCCCAGTCTGGGGCCGGCAACCAGTCCTACTACAGGGCTGGAATTTTCCACCGGTGCCCAGTCCAGCTCCGGTCAGCGGCTCCACTCCGGAGCCAGAGTAGTCCGCTCCACCGGGGTCCAGTTCAGCTCCGGTCAGCGGCTCCACTCCGGAGCCAGAGCAGTCCGCTCCACCGAGGTCCAGTTCAGCTCCGGTCAGCGGCTCCACTCCAGACCCAGAAGTCAGCCCCTCTCCAGGGTCGGGGCCTCCCACACCAGGGTCCAGACAGGGCTTGGTGCATCGCGGGAGGATTGCCGATCCAGGCCCAGACGTCAGCCCCTCTCCAGGTTCGGGTCTCCCACACCAGGGTCCAGACAGGGCTTGGTGCATTGTGGGGGGATTGCCGATCCAGGCCCAGACGTCAGCCCCTCTCCAGGTTCGGGTCTCCCACACCAGGGTCCAGACAGGGCTTGGTGCATCGCGGGAGGATTACCGATCCAGGCCCAGACGTCAGCCTCTCTCCAGGTTCGGGTCTCCCACACCAGGGTCCAGACAGGGCTTGGTGCATCGTGGGAGGAAGGAGAGGGGAAGCATCGCGCCGAGGTCCAGACCAGACCAGGGATGCAACGGGGAGGCAGAGAGGAAGAGGTCGTCACGCCCGGAGCCGGATCCGCCTCCGAAGCTGAAAGCCCACCCGGACCCTCCCCTAATGAGTCAGGTTGGTGCGGCCGGAGTACGCACCTTTGGGGGGGGGGGGGGGGGGGGGGGGGGTACTGTCACGCCCAGACCTGGAGAGACTGTTATTATCTGGGTAGTTTGGTCAGGGTGTGAAAATCTAAGTTTTGTAGTTCTATGTTTGGCCGGGTGTGGTTCCCAATCAGAGGCAGCTGTCGCTCGTTGTCTCTGATTGGGGGTCATACTTAGGCAGCCAGTTTTCCTGCCTGGGTTGTGGGATCTTGTTTGTGTTCCTGTTAGGCTGGTGTGTGTATAGCCCTTTGGACTTCACGTTACGTTGTTTCTTGTTTTGGTGTTTATTGGGTGAACAAACATGTACGCTTTTCACGATGCACCTTGGTCCGACCCGTCTCTCAACGTTCGTGACATGGTCCCATGTTTCATGTGCTGAAATAAAAGATACCAGAAACGTTCCATATGCACAAAAAGCTTATTTCTCTCAAATGTTGTGCACAAAACCTGTTAGTGAGCATTTCTCCTTTGCCAAGATAATCCATCCACCTTACAGGTGTGGCATATCAAGAAGCTGATTAAACAGCATGATCATTACACAGGTGCACCTTGTGCTGGGGACAATAAAAGGCCACTCTAAAATGTGCAGTTTTGTCACAAAACACAATGCCAAAGATGTCTCAAGTTTTGATTGAGTGTGCAATTGGCATGCTGACTACAGGAATACCCACCAGAGCTATTGCCAGATAATTGAATGTTCATTTCTCTACCATAAGCCATCTCCAATGTCGTTTTAGAGAATTTGGCAGTACGTCCAACCGGCCTCAGAACCGCAGACCACGTGTAACCACGTCAGCCCAGGACCTCCACATCAGGCTTCTTCACCTGCGGGATCATGAAAGAACAGCGCCGGAGAAGATGGCTGCCGTTTTACAGCCCTCTAACCAATTGTACTATTATGTGTGTTTTTCCGCGATATTTGTAATTTATTTTGTACATAATGTTTCTGCCATCGTCTCTTATAACCAAAAAGAGCTCCTGGATATCAGGACAGCGATTACTCACCTCGTATTGGATGAAGATTTTTTCTTCAAAGAGGCGGCCGCAAAGGATATCCTACAGACACCAGACAAGGCCCAAATCCCTGTCATTCGCATGAGGAAGAGACGGAGATATCGTGGACGTAGGTCGGGGTGCCTTGTAAGGATCCGACGGCGAGCGAGTAAACTGCCGCTCCCATCAATCCTTTTAGCCAATCTTCAATCATTGGAGAACAAATTGGATGACCTAAGATTACGGTTATCCTACCAACGGGACATTAAAAACTGTAATATCTTATGTTTCACCGAGTCGTGGCTGAACGACGACATGGACAACATACAGCTAGTGGGCTATACGCTACATCGGCAGGATAGAACGGCTGACTCCGGTAAGACAAGGGGTGGTGGTCTGTGTATATTTGTAAACAACAGCTGGTGCACAAAATCAAATACTAAGGGAAGTCTCAAGGTTTTGCTCATCTGAGGTAGAGTATCTCATGATAAGCTGTAGACCACACTATTTACCAAGAGAGTTTTCATCTATATTTTTCATAGCTGTCTATTTACCACCACAAACCAATGCTGGCATTAAGATTGCACTGAATGAGCTGTATAAGGCCATAAATCAACAGGAAAACGCTCATCCAGATGCAGCGCTCCTAGTGGCCGGGGACTTTAATGCAGGGAAACTTAAATCAGTTCTACCTAATTTCTACCAGCATGTTAAATGTGCAACCAGAGGAAAAAAAACTCTAGACCACCTTTACTCCACACACAGAGACGCATACAAAGCTCTCCCTCGCCCTCCATTTGGCAAATCTGACCATAACTCTATCCTCCTGATTCCTGCTTATAAGCAAAAACTAAAGCAGGAAGCACCAGTGACTCGGTTAATAAAAAAGTGGTCAGATGACACAGATGCTAAGCTACAGGACTGTTTTGCTAGCACAGACTGGAACATGTTCCGGGATTCTTCAGATAGCATTGAGGAGTACACCACATCAGTCACTGGCTTCATCAATAAGTGCATCGATGATGTCGTCCCCACAGTGACCGTACGTACATACCCCAACCAGAAGCCATGGATTACAGGAAACATCCGCACTGAGCTAAAGGGTAGAGCTGCCGCTTTCAAGGAGCGGGACTCTAACCCGGACGCTTATAAGAAATCCCGCTATGCCCTCCGACGAACCATCAAACAGGCAAAGAGTCAATACAGGACTAAGATTGAATTGTACTACACTGGCTCTGACGCTCGTCGGATGTGGCAGGGCTTGAAAACTATTACAGACTACAAAGGGAAGCACAGCCGTGAGCTTCCCAGTGACACAAGACTTCCAGACGAGCTAAACCACTTCTATGCTCGCTTCGAGGCAAGCAACACTGAAGCATGCATGAGAGCACCAGCTGTTCCAGATGACTATGTGATCACGCTCTCCGTAGCCGATGTGAGTAAGACTTTTAAGCAGGTCAACATTCACAAGGCCGAAGGGCCAGACTGATTACCAGGACGTGTACTCCGAGCATGCGCTGACCAACTGGCAAGTGTCTTCACTGACATTTTCAACATGTCCCTGACTGAGTCTGTAATACCAACATGTTTCAAGCAGACCACCATAGTCCCCGTGCCCAAGGACTCTAAGATAACCAGCCTAAATGACTACCGACCCGTAGCACTGACGTCTGTAGCCATGAAGTGCTTTGAAAGGCTGGTCATGGCTCACATCAACAGCATTATCCCAGAAACCCTAGACCCACTCCAATTTGCATACCGCCCCAACAGATCCACAGATGATGCAATCTCTATTGCACTCCACACTGCCCTTCCCACCTGGACAAGAGGAACACCTATGTGAGAATGCTATTCATTGACTACAGCTCAGCATTCAACACCAAAGTGCCCTCAAAGCTCATCACTAAGCTAAGGATCCTGTGACTAAACACCTCCCTCTGCAACTGGATCCTGGACTTCCTGACGGGCCGCCCCCAAGTGGTAAGGGTAGGTAACAACACATCTGCCACACTGATCTCAACACGGGGGCCCCTCAGGGGTGCGTGCTCAGTCCCCTCCTGTACTCCCTGTTCACCCATGACTGCATGGCCAGGCACGACTCCAACACCATCATTAAGTTTGCCGACGACACAACAGTGGTAGGCCTGATCACCGACAACGATGAGACAGCCTATAGGGAGGAGGTCAGAGACCTGGCCGTGTGGTGCCAGGACAACAACCTCTTCCTCAACGTGACCAAGACAAAGGAGATGATTGTGGACTACAGGAAAAAAAAGAGGACTGAGCACGCCCCCATTCTCATCGACGGGGCTGTAGTGGAACAGGTTGAGAGCTTCAAGTTCCTTGGTGTCCACATCACCAACGAACTATCATGGTCCAAACACACCAAGACAGTCGTGAAGAGGGCACGACAAAGCCTATTCCCCCTCAGGAGACTGAAAAGATTTGGCATGGGTCCTCAGATCCTCAAAAAATTCTACAGCTGCACCATCGAGAGCATCCTGACTGGTTGCATCACCGCCTGGTATGGCAACTGCTTGGCCTCCGACCGCAAGGCACTACAGAGGGTAGTGCGTACGGCCCAGTACATCACTGGGGCCAAGCTTCCTGCCATCCAGGACCTCTATACCAGGCGGTGTCAGAGGAAAGCCCTCAAAATTGTCAAAGACTACAGCCACCCTAGTCATAGACTGTTCTCTCTGCTACCGCACAGCAAGCGGTACCGGAGTGCCAAGTCTAGGTCCAAAAGACTTCTCAACAGCTTCTACCCCCAAGCCATAAGACTCCTGAACAGCTAATCATGGCTACCCAGACTATTTGCACTGCCCCCCCACCCCATCCTTTTACGCTGCTGCTACTCTGTTAATTATTTATGCATAGTCACTTTAACTCTGCCCACATGTACATATTACTTCAACTACCTCAACTAGCCGGTGCCCCCGCACATTGACTCTGCACCGGTACCCCCCTGTATATATAGCCTCCCTACAGTTATTTTATTTTACTTCTGCTCTTTTTTTCTCAACACTTTTTTTGTTGTTGTTTTATTTTTACTTTTTTGTTTAAAATAAATGCACTGTTGGTTAAGGGCTGTCAGTAAGCATTTCACTGTAATGTCTGCACCTGTTGTATTCGGCGCATGTGGCCAATAAAATTTGATTTGATTTGATCTGAGACCAGCCACCTGGACAGCTGATGAATTTGAGGAGTATTTATGTCTGTAATAAAGACCTTTTGTGGGGAAAAACTAATTCTGATTGGCTGGGCCTGGCTCCCCAGTGGGTGGGCCTATGCCCTCCCAGGCCCACCCATGGCTGCTCCCCTGCCCAGTCATGTGAAATCCATAGATTAGTGCCTAATGAATTTATTTCAATTGACTGACTTCCTTATATTAACTGTAACTCAGTAAAATCGTTGAAATTGTTGCATGTTGCGTTTATATTTTTGTTCAGTAAATAAGCTTACAATAATAACAATGATATACAATAATAATAATACAAATGATAAAAACTAATTATTATAAATAAATGTAAGTTCCAAAATTGCATCCTACCTAAATAAGGAGTTGTACAGTAGCCTACATTCTTCTCATCTTAGTCCACTACAATATTGAAACTTATATTACATTCCCCTTGTAGGCTTTTCACTAAAGGCATACTCTTTTTCCTCTCTTTTGTTTTACTTCAATGAAAAAGGCCTCCATCTTCACAATCAACAGTGGCCTAGGCCAAGGCTCCTCTCTCGCTCTCTCTCTCCTCAGCAGCAGGCGCATGTGCCCGCAAGGCGTGAGAGAATGGTGCTGAAGCGCAAATCTGGGGTGTCAGCTATGATAGACAACCTCTCCTGGACAATTTGGCTTCAATTTAATTTATTAGCTTTTAATTTTTTTATCAGCCAAATGCCAGCAATTACCAGCTAAGGGAAACCCTGGAGAATTTTCCCATCAGACTTGTGTTTCCATCAAATTGACTTGTTTCAGATAAAAGTCTGTTTGTAAATATGTAGTGCACATAAAAATACAGTTTGAGGTTAAATTCCCATATACCAAATAAAAAAATTGGTTTCCATGGCATTTTCAACTCTAGGCATACTGATGATGATTTTTTCACAGAAAATGTTGAGTAGGTATAGCGAATGTGCCCACTCTGGTATTGGCATGTGCGCTCTAGCCAACATCTTGCAGATACAGTGCAGGCATAGCCTACTACATGATGAGATTATTATGGGCAGAAGTGAGATTATTTGTATTTGTCAAATGGCAGCCAAGCATCGATCATCATGTCACCAGAATAAGACCCTCGATATTTATTGAAAGGAGCATCAACCTCATCACTGTGCACTTTCACCACCCTGTGAAGTTCATCGTAATTTATTTAATCTGTAGCCTAATAAACTGCATGCTTTCCCATGATGTGGTGACATTTATCAGACATGTAGGCTACTTTTCTCGCATAAAAAGGTTGAATGGAAAACTGGTTAATGTCAAGCCATTTTGAGGATGCTGGAATTATATTTTGGATTATTGTGCACATGCCTACAGGATACTTTTTAAGTAGCCTAATCAGATTAAAACATTGTGACTGGTTATGTTCATGCCACATATAAAAAGTCATACATTTTATAAGTTAAATGATAATAGGCTATATTGAAGCGTTAGGTTCTAGGTGTGTGAGGAATAGCTGCTCGGATTGGAGAGGAGGCAGAGCATGTGTTAAGCTTTCCTTAAAAACTGGGCCTGCCGTGAGCATATGTGGCCACCTTATTACAGGACGACTTGGGAGAATGATGATCTGAAACAGACAGCACATTCAGTATCAGAAGTAAAAATACAGCCAGACTGGCCTGCTACTGTGCCTTTCTAGTCCTTATAAACTGTTGAGTGTAGACCCACAACTGATCTGTTATTCAAATTACATTTTCACTATAGAATGTTGTACTCACTTGAAAACAATAATGCAATTATTAATTGCATTGTGGTGTTGTAGGCTAGTCTAGGTAGGATCATTTTATTGCCCCTAAATAAGATCAATAGGGGATATTTTTTTGCTGTGTGTTTTTTTTTTTTTTTTTTTTTTCACCTTTATTTAACCAGGTAAGCCAGTTGAGAACAAGTTCTCATTTACAACTGCGACATGGCCAAGATAAAGCAAAGCAGTGCAATGAAAACAACAACAACACAGAGTTACATATGGGATAAACAAAAACGTACAGTCAATAACACAATAGAAAAATTGAAAATCTATATACAGTGTGTGCAAATGTAGTAAGTTATGGAGGTAAGGCAATAAATAGGCCATAGTGCAAAATAATTACAATTTAGTATTAACACTGGAGTGATAGATGTGCAGAAGATGATGTGCAAATAGAGATACTGGGGTGCAAATTAGCAAAATAAATAACAATATGGGGATGAGGTAGTTGGGTGGGCTAATTAAAGATGGGCTGTGTACAGGTGCAGTGATCGGTAAGCTGCTCTGACAACTGATGCTTAAAGTTAGTGAGGGAGATAGTCTCCAGCTTCAGAGATTTTTGCAGTTCGTTCCAGTCATTGGCAGCAGAGAACTGGAAGGAATGGCGGCCAAAGGAGGTGTTGGCTTTGGGGATGACCAGTGAGATATACCTGCTGGAGCGCATACTACGGGTGGGTGTTGCTATGTTGACCAATGAGCTAAGATAAGGCGGGGATTTGCCTAGCAGTGATTTATAGATGACCTGGAGCCAGTGGGTTTGGCGACGAATATGTAGTGAGGGCCAGCCAACGAGAGCGTACAAGTCACAATGGTGTGTAATATATGGGGCTTTGGTGACAAAACGGATGGCACTGTGATAGACTACATCCAATTTGCTGAGTAGAGTGTTGGAGGCTATTTTGTGAATGACATCACTGAAGTCGAGCACGGCGCTTGTAACACCAGGGTAGTGGGTTCGATCCCCGGGACCACCCATACACAAAAATGTATGCACGCATGACTGTAAGTCGCTTTGGATAAAAGCGTCTGCTAAATGGCATATTATTATTATTATTATTATTATTATATTATTAAGTCAAGGATCGGTAAGATAGTCAGTTTTACGAGGGCATGTTTGGCAGCGTGACCCGCAGAGAGTAGTGATTCTAGTCGGGCGGGCGGGTGCAAGCAGCGTTCGATTGAAGAGAATGCATTTAGTTTTACTAGCGTTTAAGAGCAATTGGAGGCTACGGAAGGAGTGTTGTATGGCATTGAAGCTCGTTTGGAGGTTTGTTAACACAGTGTCCAATGAAGGGCCAGATGTATACAAAATGGTGTCGTCTGCGTAGAGGTGGATCTGAGAGTCACCAGCAGCAAGAGCGACACCATTGATATACACAGAGAATAGAGTCGGCCCGAGAATTGAACCCAGTGGCACCCCCATAGAGACTGCCAGAGGTCCAGACAACAGGCCCTCCGATTTGACACATTGAACTCTATCTGAGAAGTAGTTGGTGAACCAGGCGAGGCAGTCATTTGAGAAACCAAGGCTATTTAGTCTGCCAATAAGAATGTGGTGATTGACAGAGTTGAAAGCCTTGGCCAGGTCGATGAAGACGGCTGCACAATACTGTCTTTTATCGATCGCGGTTATAATATCGTTTAGGACCTTGAGCGTGGCTGAGGTGCACCATGACCAACTCGGAAACCAGATTGCATAGCGGAGAAGGTATGGTGGGATTCGAAATGGTTGGTGATCTATTTGTTAACTTGGCTTTCAAATACTTTCAAAAGGCAGGGCAGGATGGATATAGGTCTGTAACAGTTTGGATCTAGAGTGTCACCCCCTTTGAAGAGGGGGATGACCGCGGCAGCTTTCCAATCTCTGGGGATCTCAGACGATACGAAAGAGAGGTTGAACAGGCTAGTAATAGGGGTTGCGACAATTTCAGCGGCTAATTTTAGAAAGAAAGGGTCCAAATTGTAGGGGTCCAGATTTTGCAGCTCTTTCAGAACATCAGCTATCTGAATTTGGGTGAAGGAGAAGCATGGGCAAGTTGCAGCGGGGGGTGCAGAGCTGGTGGCCGGGGTAGGGGTAGCCAGGTGGAAAGCGTGGCCAGCCGTAGCAAAATGCTTGTTGAAATACTCGATTATCGTAGATTGATCGGTGGTGACAGTGTTTCCTAGCCTCAGTGCAGTGGGCAGCTGGGAGGAGGTGCTCTTATTCTCATGTCTTCACTGTTCTTTCATGCGCTTAGAGGGCAGGATAGACTGTTAGACTGGTAGACTATACTGACCTATGTTATAGTAAAAGTTAGCACACGGAAAAGCATAGTGCATAAGGGAAGTACCAAAACACCTTGATATAGGGGAGGTGCATGCAAGCAGATGAGGAAATGTGTCTAGGATGGAAGACATTATATAGTAAAACCTCCAAAAGTGCGAATGTAAGACAGGGAAAAAACACACTACCCTCCCCAGCTCTAGTACCAGTTCCACTCAAGTACTCTACCTCATATCTCAATTCACTCAGTAGCATTTCTCTCTTATCCCAGTTCAGACCCAGTTCCTTTCACATTATCATTCTTCCTAATCTCCTAACATACATGTAAAAGGTGTCAATCCCAGTTCTCAACCAGTAGCCTACCTCCCAGTGTGTGCCAGCTCTTCTCCCAGTTCGTGAGCCACTGGCATCTCCTCATCCTCCGCGTGGCCTCCACTTCCTCCCACCGTACCGTTCGCCTGACCCAGCTCATTCAGAGAGTGCACTGACTTCCTGTACACAGAAGGAATAAACACAGGAAGAGAGGGAAGGGAAGTGTTGATGGCAGAAATACTGAGAAGGACCTCATATCTGGGTCTTAGAGGTCAGAAGTGACTTTTGTAGTGTGGGGAAATGATTACGTAATGGAACTAACCTAGATTAACCTAGATTAGAAAACCTAAATATGACTCCAACCTCTTGTCAGCCGTGGGCACCTTCTTAGGGGGCTCGATACGGATTTTGGGGTCCCACTCTCCGGGTGGCAGCACGATTACCTCATCCAAGAACTCATCTATACCTGCAATCAGATCCTCTCGATCTCTAGCCTTGTACGCCACATCACTAAAGAGCTAGAGGGGGGAGGGGGGGGGGGGGGGGGGGTGGAGTGAGAAAGAAAGATAGATCATTATTATGCACTGCTGCACAACCTATCTGATTTAGGACCTGTCCTGTCCCCTCATAAAGTAATGGGATGTAAACCCAGGGAACTATTCCTAATTTATGACCGTGGTGGGACTCTGTTCAAAACATGTCAATGTCCATGATAGTGACAGGTGAGGCTGAACGGTACCAACAGCAAGCCATGGAGGCCTCATTATCAGTACGTGAAGTCCACACATTTTTGGCTGACTCAAGTTGCCAGACAATCATGCCTGTATTTCCATGTCATCTGTATTCAAGAAAAAAAAACACATTGACAGAAACTTACATCATCCACCATTAGAGTAGCTATTGCTCGACCAATCTGATTATAGGACTTGGCTTTTCCTGTGGGCCCCAACAGAAGAAACAGGAATCTGTGGTAGTGTGGGGAAAAAGACACCTCAACAATGGCTCACAAAATGTCAAAAGATGTGCTCACATGGGCATAAGAACAGATACAAAGGAGTAGGAAAGGCAGCAATTATGTACAGTATGTGTAAACTATGTCAGACCACAGACCAACATTTTGTACATTTTTGTCATTTTGCAGACACTTATCCAGTGTGACCTACATGCAGTGCATTCAACTAAGGATAGATTAGGTAGTGGGGATAAAATAGACACCTCAACAATGGTTTAGGGCTCATGTTTGCATGGGCATAAGAACAGATACGGAGAGAAAAACTAGAGACAGAAAAAAAGAGTGAGAGAGCGAGAGACAGAGAGAGAGAGAGAGAGAGAGAGAGAGAGAGAGAGAGAGAGAGAGAGAGAGAGAGAGAGAGAGAGAGAGAGAGAGAGAGAGAGAGAGAGAGAGAGAGAGAGAGAGAGAGAGAGAGAGAGAGAGAGAGAGAGAGAGAGAGAGAGAGAGAGAGAGAGAGAGAGAGAGAGAGAGAGAGAGAGAGAGAGAGAGAAACAGATAGACAGACAGAGAGGAGTAAGGGGTAATGTGAATATACATGCTAATGTGTCAGACAGGCAGGCAGACAGCCATTACCTGGTGGGCACAGGAACCTCAGTGAGTCCTCCCAGAGTGGTGGCCTGTGCCAGGCGGACAAAGGCTACAAAGGGCTTATCCAGGAAGTCCACTTCACCCACTAGCACATTAGACGCCTCAGCATCTCTAGGAATCTTTTTCATGAACTTATTCCTTAGCTATGGAGGGAGGGAGGGACAAGAAGGACAGAGTCAGAGAGAGATGATACATCATGGCATATACTGTATGGTATGGACACTGGATTTCTTGTCAGCATAACTGACAAAAATGTAAGGTGAAATTGCATCATATTTTCAAGTTCAAGTCCTAGTCCTAGTTTTTCTTTTATATACCCACATAAATATCACTATATGACACTAATAAATTATTCAAATCCGACAGTGAAAGCATAAAATATGTGCATACAATAGTTTTCTCCTTCTTGACATTGTCATTGTGTTCTAACAATGCCTTTAGGCTTCTATCTATCCACTCAATGATCTGTTTGAAGAACATCATTACATTTCACCTCAGTGCTCTCCTGGCAGCATATGTTTTTGATGGATAACAAAACTAGTCTCTGAGCGTAAATTCTAATTAATGTAAAAAATCCTAAATCCTGGGGCTTGAATATGTGAAATGTGGCCTAGTCTATCAGTTCCACACTGGTACATTACTTACTGTATACATGTATGCCCCTACGTGTAGTATAAACCACTCAACCATAGACTAAACAGTGAGGGCAGTTTGAAAAGATTGGGATAGCCTGGAAGCCAGTCTGCTTTTGCTTTACACTAGCCAAATAGATGCAGAAACAGTCAAGTTCCCAGAGATGTATTGATTCACATATCTACTGAGTTAAACCCAACGTATTTGTCCAGCACATTATCTCAAGACAATTATTTGGGCATAAGATTCTCAAAGAGGCAACTGTTTCAACCCAATGCTTAGCAATGCCTGTCCCTGTCACCATCATTCACAGCATAATAACCCTGCTAACAATGGAATTGTCCTGTGTTTACGGAGGGGCCGTCTGTCTCACTGGGTTTAAATGCTCCTTTTAAATCACCCTTAGAAAAGACTGAGTTGTGAGGCTGCCTGCTCCCGACTGCACTGTGACACCAACACTAAAACAAACACAATCAAAGATTTTATGAGAATTATAACAATACTGGCTCTCATCGGGCTCCCATGGCAACAATGAAATAGAACTGCAATACAAATCCTCTGCAGTATACAGCTGCTTGCCAAGCTAAATTAAATGTACAGTGGGGAGAACAAGTATTTGATACACTGCCGATTTTGCAGGTTTTCCTACTTACAAAGCATGTAGAGGTCTGTAATTTTTATCATAGGTACACTTCAACTGTGAGAGACAGAATCTAAAAAAAAATCCAGAAAATCACATTGTATGATTTTTAAGTAATTCATTTGCATTTTATTGCATGCCATAAGTATTTGATACATCAGAAACGCAGAACTTTATATTTGGTACAGAAACCTTTGTTTGCAATTACAGAGATCATACGTTTCCTGTAGGTCTTGACCAGGTTTGCACACACTGCAGCAGGGATTTTGGCCCACTACTCCATACAGACCTTCTCCAGATCCTTCAGGTTTCGGGGCTGTCGCTGGGCAATATGGACTTTCAGCTCCCTCCAAAGATTTTCTATTGGGTTCAGGTCTGGATAATGGCTAGGCCACTCCAGGACCTTGAGATGCTTCTTACTGGCTAGGCCACTCCTTAGTTGCCCTGGCTGTTTGTTTCGGGTCGTTGTCATGCTGGAAGACCCAGCCACGACCCATCTTCAATGCTCTTACTGAGGGAAGGAGGTTGTTGGCCAAGATCTCGCGATACATGGCCCCATCCATCCTCCCCTCAATACGGTGCAGTCGTCCTGTCCCCTTTGCAGAAAAGCATCCCCAAAGAATGATGTTTCCACCTTCATGCTTCACGGTTGGGATGGTGTTCTTGGGGTTGTACTCATCCTTCTTCTTCCTCCAAACACGGCGAGTGGAGTTTAGACCAAAAAGCTCTATTTTTGTCTCATCAGACCACATGACCTTCTCCCAATCCTCCTCTGGATCATCCAGATGGTCATTGGCAAACTTCAGACGGGCCTGGACATGCACTGGCTTGAGCAGGGGGACCTTGCGTGCGCTGCAGGATTTTAATCCATGACGGCGTAGTGTGTTACTAATGGTTTTCTTTGAGACTGTGGTCCCAGCTCTCTTCAGGTCATTGACCAGGTCCTGCCGTGTAGTTCTGGGCTGATCCCTCACCTTCCTCATGATCATTGATGCCCCACGAGGTGAGTTCTTGCATGGAGCCCCAGACCGAGGGTGATTGACCGTCATCTTGAACTTCTTCCATGTTCTAATAATTGCGCCAACAGTTGTTGCCTTCTCACCAAGCTGCTTGCCTATTGTCCTGTAGCCCATCCCAGCCTTCTGCAGGTCTACAATTTTATTTACATTTACATTTACATTTACGTCATTTAGCAGACGCTCTTATCCAGAGCGACTTACAAATTAGTGCATTCACCCTATAACCAGTGGGATAACCACTTTACAATTTTTTTTTCTTTATCCTATCCCAGGTATTCCTTAAAGAGGTGGGGTTTCAAATGTCTCCGGAAGGTGGTGAGTGACTCCGCTCTCCTGGCGTCGTGAGGGAGCTTGTTCCACCATTGGGGTGCCAGAGCAGCGAACAGTTTTGACTGGGCTGAGCGGGAACTATGCTTCCGCAGAGGAAGGGGAGCCAGCAGGCCAGAGGTGGATGAACGCAATGCCCTCGTTTGGGTGTAGGGACTGATCAGAGCCTGAAGGTACGGAGGTGCCGTTCCCCTCACAGCTCCATAGGCAAGCACCATGGTCTTGTAATAGATGCGAGCTTCAACGGAAGCCAGTGGAGTGTGCGGAGGAGCGGGGTGACGTGAGAGAACTTGGGAAGGTTGAACACCAGACGGGCTGCGGCATTCTGGATGAGTTGTAGGGGTTTAATGGCACAGGCAGGGAGCCCAGCCAACAGCGAGTTGCAGTAATCCAGACGGGAGATGACAAGTGCCTGGATTAGGACCTGTGCCGCTTCCTGTGTAAGGCAGGGTCGTACTCTCCGAATGTTGTAGAGCATGAACCTGCAGGATCGGGTCACCGCCTTGATGTTAGCAGAGAACGACAGGGTATTGTCCAGGGTCACGCCAAGGCTCTTCGCACTCTGGGAGGAGGACACAACGGAGTTATCAACCGTGATGGCGAGATCATGGAACGGGCAGTCCTTCCCCGGGAGGAAGAGCAGCTCCGTCTTGCCAAGGTTCAGCTTGAGGTGGTGATCCGTCATCCATACTGATATGTCTGCCAGACATGCAGAGATGCGATTCGCCACCTGGTTATCAGAAGGGGGAAAGGAGAAGATTAGTTGTGTATCGTCAGCGTAGCAATGATAGGAGAGGCCATGTGAGGATATGACAGAGCCAAGTGACTTGGTGTATAGCGAGAATAGGAGAGGGCCTAGAACTGAGCCCTGGGGGACACCAGTGGTGAGAGCACGTGGTGCGGAGACAGCTTCTCGCCACGCCACTTGGTAGGAGCGACCGGTCAGGTAGGACGCAATCCAAGAGTGAGCCGCGCCGGAGATGCCCAGCTCGGAGAGGGTGGAGAGGAGGATCTGATGGTTCACAGTATCAAAGGCAGCAGACAGGTCTAGAAGGACAAGAGCAGAGGAGAGAGAGTTAGCTTTAGCAGTGCGGAGAGCCTCCGTGACACAGAGAAGAGCAGTCTCAGTTGAATGACCAGTCCTGAAACCTGACTGGTTAGGATCAAGAAGGTCATTCTGAGAGAGATAGCAAGAGAGTTGGCTAAAGACGGCACGCTCAATAGTTTTGGAAAGAAAAGAAAGAAGGGATACTGGTCTGTAGTTGTTGACATCAGAGGGATCGAGTGTTGGTTTTTTGAGAAGGGGTGCAACTCTCGCTCTCTTGAAGACGGAAGGGACATAGCCAGCGGTCAAGGATGAGTTGATCAGCGAGGTGAGGTAGGGGAGAAGGTCACCGGAGATGGTCTGGAGAAGAGAGGAGGGGATGGGGTCAAGCGGGCAGGTTGTTGGGCGGCCTGCAGTCACAAGTCGCAATATTTTATCTGGAGAGAGAGGGGAGAAAGAAGTCAAAGCATAGGGTAGGGCAGTGTGAGCAGGACCAGCAGTGTCATTAGACTTAACAAACGAGGATCGGATGTCGTCAACCTTCTTTTCAAAGTGGTTGACGAAGTCATCCACAGAGAGGGAGGAGGGGGGAGGAGGATTCAGCAGGGAGGAGAATGTGGCAAAGAGCTTCCTAGGGTTAGAGGCAGATGCTTGGAATTTAGAGTGTTAGAAAGTGGCCTTAGCAGCAGAAACAGATGAAGAAAATGTAGAGAGGAGGGAGTGAAAAGATGCCAGGTCCGCAGGGAGTCTAGTTTTCTTACATTTCCGCTCAGCTGCCCGGAGCTCTGTTCTGTGAGCTCGCAATGAGTCATCAAGCCACGGAGCTGGAGGGGAGGACTGAGCCGGCCGGGAGGATAGGGGACACAGAGAGTCAAAGGATGCAGAAAGGGAGGAGAGGAGGGTTGAGGAGGCAGAATCAGGAGATTGGAGGGAGAAGGATTGAGCAGAGGGAAGAGATGATAGGATGGAAGAGGAGAGAGTAGTGGGAGAGAGAGAGCGAAGGTTGCGGCGGCGCATTACCATCTGTGTAGGGGCAGAGTGAGTAGTGTAGGAGGAGAGCGAGAGAGAAAAGGATACAAAGTAGTCGGAGACATGGAGGGGAGTTGCAGTGAGATTAGTAGAAGAGCAGCATCTAGTAAAGATGAGGTCAAGCGTATTGCCTGCCTTGTGAGTAGGGGGGGACGGTGAGAGGGTGAGGTCAAAAGAGGAGAGGAGTGGAAAGAAGGAGGCAGAGAGAAATGAGTATCCCTGATGTCCTTACACAGCTCTCTGGTCTTGGCCATTGTGGAGAGGTTGGAGTCTGTTTGATTGAGTGTGTGTACAGGTGTCTTTTATACAGGTAACGAGTTCAAACAGGTGAAGTTAATACAGGTAATGAGTGGAGAACAGGAGGGCTTCTTAAAGAAAAACTAACAGGGCTGTGAGACGTGGAATTCTTACTGGTTGGTAGGTGATCAAATACTTATGTCATGCAATAAAATGCAAAATAATTACTTAAAAATCATACAATGTGATTTTCTGGATTTTTGTTTTAGATTCCGTCTCTCACAGTTGAAGTGTACCTTTGATAAAAATTACAGACCTCTACATGCTTTGTAAGTGGGAAAACCTGCAACATCGGCAGTGTATCAAATACTTGTTCTCCCCACTGTATATGTCAAATTCAGCACATTTACTGGTTAAATGGATTTTGAAAATTCGGCACAAACACATACTGTATGGATACACAAACTCAACACGTTTTGCCATTGCAAAAGAAGGAATATGAATTCCTACAAACACTCTGGTTGCAATTCAATCAAACATCTTTGCGGAAAACTAACATAATTTCTGCACAGAGGAAGTGCACATTTTAAGTAATGAAACTAACCTAAATTAACCTAGATTAGAAAACCTAAATTATATTATGACAATAATTCCGTAAAACCTGTAGTTTCGCTCTGCAAGGATGATGTTTGATTGAATTGAGCCTGCTGAGTTGTATTGTTGTATCAGTGGGTCACCTGGTCTGTGCTCAGAGTGTCTGCAATGTCATTCATACTCCTACTATGGGCATGACCTGTAAAGCAACACAGTACATGTGAATAATTTATCATATCAATGTTGAGGATATGGAGAGTGTTCTATGTATCAAAGACACATGTGCAAATCAACTGAGATTCTCTTCTTCAAATAAAAGGAATTCGTGCCGTGAAGAGGATTAAATATTATCAGTACAGGGTTCTCCTCAAGATTTTTTAACAAGGTGGTGCTGCTGAGTATGGCCGGGGAGGAGGCCAGGAGGGGGTCAGTGCTCCCCATTGGACTCCGAGACTTTTAAATTTTTTAACACCTGTAACTGCCATTTCCTGCAACCTAGAGCAAAATATGGCCTTATATGATAACAAATAATATACTGTTTTACATAGTGGTGCAGCGCCTCTCTTACATTCTTTGGGGAGAACCCTGTAGTATTCTCTATAGCTTCAAACACATCTAAAAAGAGAGAAGGGAATAATAGGATATTTAAAGCTGCAATATGTAACTTTTTGGGTGACCCGACCAAATGCACATATAATATGTATGTTATAGATCTGTCATTCTCATTGAAAGCAAGTATAAAAAGCGGTAGATCTGTTCTATGTGCACCATTTCTATGCTTCCAGTTCTTAAGTTTTGTTTTTGCGTCTTTTACTTTTGGTTTTGTACACCAGCTTCAAACAGCTGAAAATACAATAGTTTTGGTTATGAAAAATATATTTCATAGCGTTTAGATGGTACAATGAATCTCTCCACTATACTTGCTTGTTTTGTCACATAAACTGAAATTAGGCAAACTATTAGAATTTTAGCAACCAGGAAATGGAGGAACGATTTCTGCAGAGTGCATCTTTAAGAGCGATACAAGAAGTCACAGGAAGAGAGTGTGAAAGAAAGAGAAAAAGAGACAGACAGGCTCTAGAGAGATGATGAGAGAGAGACTCACGCAGACGACCATAGCCTCCTGACTGTGATTTCATGCGGAGGTCCTCAATGGAGCGGTTGAATGCGGCCGCTGCACCTGGACTACGAGCTGAGGAGGAAATACAAGTAAGGAAGACAGGAGACTGTTTACGGAGATAGACTATAATTTCTCCTTGGGGATAAAGTTTATTTAATTCAATTGAATAAAACTGAGATGACTGCATGAAATGATGATAATTTGCAATTAAAGAAAGTGTAAGAAAGCCTATACAGTGGGCATAATACACTTTTTTAAAAATGTATATAAGTAGGCTGCAAGTGTAAAACTTAGGAAGTACTATAACGTGTATAGGGATACCGATGGCCATACTTGACCATAGAGGAGAGGGACACTCACGGGCACCACCACCGCTGGCCTTGCCCATGTCAACCAGAGAGCGGTGGATGGGCTTCTTGGTCTGGTGCCTGTGCTTTCTCAGGAGGACAAAGCTGATCTTCTCTCTTAGGTCAGGAGACAACATGCCCTCATCTATCTGCCGATCAATGATTTCATCTGCAGGAGAATGTTGTCTTAGTACTGTTTGTAGTATCACTCACAACCAACAGCCTTTCTTGTCAACTACTGGATGCTGTTAGCATCACTAAAATACACTGTACACACTAGGCTAACTGTTCTTAGAAGGGATAACACCTCTGCTTGTCATTTGTGACAGAGAATTGAAATTATTTACAGTACTATCTCTAAACATTAGGTACGAATCACACAATACTTATTTGGTATGCATTAGTGCTCTGTAAAGGGGAATTTGTGTTGCTCACCAACTATCTGAGGCAGTGAGTATCCCTCCAGATCCAGCAGCACAGTGCCGGTCTGTAGACAGGTCCTGAGCTCAAACAGACTGTGCAGGGACAGGGTGGACACATGGGGCTTGCTCCACCTCTCTCCTCCGTCCTCCACCTTCTCCTCAAACTTCACCCACCTGGACCCCAGTACAGGGACAGAAAGAGGGCATGAGTTGGAGGCATCAAATGAGTTGGAAGGGACAAATAATTCACGTCGAAACTGGTATGATGTAAACACTGACTGCTTGTCTTGGGAATGACACATGCTAACAATAAGACATTAATTCATCATGCATGCCATAATAAACATGAAATGCATGACAAAATTGGTGGGTTCTAGAATGACATCCGTCTATGATAAAGGAGTGGGACAATTTGTTCTATGAAATGTATTTTTGGTATCACCATACGCATGTTAAAATATGAATTAGCCTACACTACAGGTGACTCAGTAGTTGATAGCTATAGCTATAACATAGACTGTCAAAATCTTGGCATGAACTTGACATACTTGATATTGGCTGTCAAGGCTGGCTTTTACTGTATGTTTCTGTATGTCTGTATGTGATCTATGGGTCAGAAGTCACCTGGCAGACTCTTTCCACTCCAGCTCGTCCCCGTCCTGCTGCAGCGTGTCCATCTCAGTGAAGAGGGTGGGGGTGGGCATGTCATCGTCTTCTCCCAGGATATAGCGGAGACGCTCCGCTGCAGGGGACACTGGGACAAACACACACACACACGTCAGACGTCATTACTGCTTGACAGACTCATATTTACTCTGGAGATTTTTGACTTTTATGGATCTGAAATATAAACATGCGTAATCTCTGCCCTGTCTGCCCACTTATTAAGCGGAGAGTTTCAAGCAATTGTGTAACAACAGATGGTAATGATTACATTTCCTAATATTTAAAAGGTCAAGCTGAATATTTGAATTTTTACTGGGTTGTTATATTTCCTCACAGACACACAGGGATGAAGGGATGGTAAGCTGATAAATTAAGCTGATAAATTGGATCAGCAAGTGTAAAAACGTGTTGTTCTCTCTTACCCTTCACTTCAATGGTAATGATCTGATCTTGAGCTTGACAGCATTTCTATCAATCCTACAGGAACATCTGTGACCAGAGGGCTTGGTCTCTACCATGAGGGGTCAATGCTTAGGCCAACTCAGCGACCTGACATACAGTGAGGTAAAGTATTCATACCCCTTGACTTATTCCACATTTTGTTGTGTTACAGCCTGAATTAAAGATGGATTCAATTGATTTTTTCCTCACCCATCTACACACAATACCCCATAATGAGAAACTGAACATGTATTTTTAGAAATGTTAGCAAATGTATTGAAAATGAAATACAGAAATATATCATTTACATAAGTGTTAAAAATGAAAAAAAAAGTATTTAACTTATTTGGGTTGTTTTATGAAAGATATAGAAATCTATAGAAAATGCTTATTATTGTAGATGAATGTATGTACAATGTTCATTATGTTAAATACAGTATGTATATCAGAAGCCTTTTATGGATGCTATTGTGACACCTGGTGGACACCTATGGTTTACCTGTAAGAATAGAGAATGAAGGGTTATGGGTAAAGATAAGTGTCAGTAACTCATTAGGACAGGTGATTGCACCTGATGGAAGAGGCCTAGTAGCTCTATAGTATTCTACTTATGTAGTTGCTAATGTTCCAGATTATAAAATGCCTCATCTATGGAAACCCATAAGGAACCAAACCTGTATTTAGGTGTTTATAGAAGTGGGATTTTAGAATAATGAACCCTTGCCACTACAATAAGTATTCACACACCTGAGTCAATAAATGTTAGAATCCCCTTTGGCAGCAATTACAGCTGTGAGTCTTTCTGGGTAAGTCTGTAAGAGCTTTGCACACCTGTATTTTACAATATTTGCACATTATTCTTTAAAAATTATTCAAGATTGTGTCTACCATGTTGTTGTCATGTGGTGTTGCTACCATGCTGTGTTATCATGTGTTACTGCCATGCTGTGTTGTTGTCTTAGGTCTCTCTTTATGTAGGCTCTCTTGTCTTGATGTGTGTTTTGTACAATTTTTTTATTTTTAATCCCAGCCCCGTCCCCGTAGGAGGCATTTTGCCTTTTGGTAGGCCAGCATTGTAAATAAGAATTTGTTCTTAACTGACTTGCCTAGTTAAATAAAGGTTAAATAAAAAATAAATAAAAAATAAGATCTGTCAAGTTGGTTGTTGATCATTGCTAGACAGGCATTTTCAAGTCTTGCCATAGATTTGCAAGCCGATTTAAATCAAAACTGTAACTAGGCCACTCAGGAATAGGGCTGTTGCAGTGACAACATTACCATCACACCGGCAGTAATGAGTCATGATCGCAGTAAAATTCCACGTTACCGTTGAGTCAAGGTAATCTCTTATGCACTCAGGACATACATTGGTAGTACCCTAACCACCATCAGGTTGCTAATGGCCTGGTACTCAGGGCTCTATTGTCCCTCTAACCATTCTGACATCAATGCAAATGCAAAAAAAATCACATCACACACTTATCATGGAAACAGTATCATGCTTTAAAAACTCACCTCACTGTGATGATCAATTTGAAGAAAGTTCAAAAGCAGGTTGAAACTGAGTGGAAAACATGGTCGTTGTGGATGTTGTTTCAAAGCCTAACACAACGAAACTAAATGGACAGGCTTTCTAAGGTGATGATTCATTCAAAACACAATATGCATAGCCTATTAGAGCTTATGCATATGCATAGGCTTATGAGCCCAAGCCCGAAAAAAAAAAACATGAATTAAAATGATGATTGTGGTGTTGTTATACAATACATAACCTACCACATATTATTTATAATTATTATTTACATATTACGCATGGCAGAAAAGCAGAAAACAAAACTGATTTAAAGATGTCTTTGGAACATAATTGGTCTAACCTATACTTCAAAATTAAACAAATGTGAGTATTCGCCTTTGAGTGTGGACTGTATTATTATGCATACTGGATAGACTGGTTACCTTATGCTACGCTCCAACATTTCTATCCACGAGTCTGGGAGCGAACAGCCAGCCCTAGGGGATGCTGTTGGTTCATTGATTGTGCAGGGCGGCTTACAGTTTTTGTATTTGTATTTGATTTTGAATAGCCTAGTAATAAGGAATTTTGTATATTTTCATAATTAATAGGCTGACACAACGCTGAGCTGTAGTCAATGAATAGCATTCACACGTACAGTACCAGTCAAAAGTTTGGACACACCTACTCATTCAAGAGTTTTTCTCAATTTTTTACTATTTTCTACATTGTAGAATAATAGTGAAGACATCAAAACTATGAAATAAGTAACTCTGGGTCTTCCATTCCTGTGGAGGTCCTAATGAGAGCCAGTTTCATCATAGCGCTTGATGGTTTTTGCGACTGCACTTGAAGAAACGTTCAAAGTTCTTGAAATGTTCCGTATTGACTGACCTTCATGTCTTAAAGTAATAATGGACTGTTGTTTCTCTTTGCTTATTTGAGCTGTTCTTGCCATTATATGGACTTGGTCTTTTACCACATAGGGCTACCTTCTGTATACCCCCCTACCTTGTCACAACACAACTGATTGGCTCAAACGCATTAAGAAGGAAAGAAATTCCACAAATTAACTATAAAGAAGGCACAGCGGTTAATTTAAATGCATTACAGGTGACTACCTCATGGAGCTGGTTGAGAGAATGCCAAGAGTGTGCAAAGCTATCATCAAGGTAAAGGTGGCTACTTTGAAGAATCTGAAATATAAAATATTATTTGATTTGTTTAACACTTTTTTGGTTACTACATGATTCCATATGTGTTATTTCATCGTTTTGATGTCTTCACTATTATTCTACAATATAAAAAATAGTAAAAATAAAGAAAAACCATTGAATGAGTAGGTGTGTCCAAACTTTTGACTGGTAGTGTAGGTGTTCCTTTTGTCCAGGTGGGAAAGGGCAGTGTGGAGTGCAGTAGAGATTGCATCATCTGTGGATCTGTTGGGGTGGTATGCAAATTGGAGTGGGTGTAGGGTTTCTGGGATAATGGTGTTGATGTGAGCCATGACCAGCCTTTCAAAGCACTTCATGGCTATAGACGTGAGCGCTACGGTTCGGTAGTCATTTAGGCAGGTTACCTTAGTGTTCTTGGGCACAGGGACTATGGTGGTCTGCTTGAAACATGTTGGTATTACAGACACAGTCAGGGATTGGTTGAAAATGTCAGTGAAGACACTTGCCAGTTGATCATCGCATGCTCTGAGTACTCGTCCTGGTAATCAGTCTGTTGACCTGTTTAAAGGTCTTACTCACATCGGCTACGGAGAGCGTGATCAGACAGTCGTCCGGAACAACTGATGCTCTCATGCATGCTTCAGTGTTGCTTGCCTCGAAGCGAGCATAGACGTAAGTCTGGTAGGCTCATGTCACTGGGCAGCTCGCGGCTATGCTTCCCTTTGTAGTCTGTAATAGTTTGCAAGCCCTGCCATATCTGACGAGCGTCGAAGCCGGTGTAGTACGATTCAATTTTAGTCCTGAATTGATGCTTTGCCTGTTTGATGGTTCGTAGGAGGGCAAAGCGGGATTTCTTATAAGTGTCTGGGTTAGAGTCTCGCTCTACGTACGGTCACTGTGGGGATGACGTCATCGATGCACTTATTGATGAAGCCAGTGACTGATGTGGTGTACTCCTCAATGCCATCGGAAGAATCATGGAACATATTCCAGTTTGTGCTAGCAAAACAGTCCTGTAGCTTAGCATCTGTGTCATCTGACCACTTCTTTATTGACCGAGTCACTGGTGCTTCCTGCTTAAGTTTTTGCTTGTAAGCAAAAATCAGGAGGATAGGGTTATGGTCAGATTTGCCAAATGGAGGGCGAGGGAGAGCTTTGTACGCGTCTCTGTGTGTGGAGTAAAGGTGGTCAAGAGTTTTTTTTCCCTCTGGTTGCACATTTAACATGCTGGTAGAAATTAGGTAAAATGGCTTTAAGTTTCCCTGCATTAAAGTCCCCCGCCACTAGGTGCTGCATCTGGACCAGCGTTTTCCTGTTTGCTTATGGCCTTATACAGCTCATTGAGTGCGGTCTTAGTGCCAGCATCGGTTTGTAGTGGTAAATAGACAGCTACAAAAAATATAGATGAAAACTCTCTTGGTAAATAGTGTGGTCTATAGCTTATCATTAGATACTCTACCTCAGATGAGCAAAACCTTTATACCAGGCGGTGTCAGAGGAAGGCCCTAAAAGTTGTCAAAAACACCAGCCACCCTAGTCATAGACTGTTCTCTCTGCTACAGCACGGCAAACGGTACCGGAGTGCCAAGTCTAGGTCCAAAAGGCTTCTTAACAGCTTCTACCTCGAAGCCATAAGACTCCTGAACAGCTAATCATGGCTACCCAGACTTTTTGCATTGCCCTCCAACCCCACCCCACCCCATCCCCCTCTTTTACGCTGCCGCTACTCTGTTTATTATTCATGCATAGTCACTTTAACTCTAACCACATGTACATATTACCTCAATTACCTTCACTAACCGGTGCCCCCGCACATTGACTCTGTACCGGTACCCCCTGTATATAGCCTCCCTATTGTTATTTTATTGTACTTCTGCTCTTTAATTATTTGCTATTTTTACCATATTGTTGGTTAATGGCTTGTAAGTAAGCATTTCACTGTAAGGTCTACACCTGTTGTATTCAGCGCATGTGGCAAATAAAAGTTGATTTGATTTGATATCCCGCCAGCTGTATGTTATCCACGACGTCGTTCAGCCACGACTCGGTGAAACATAAGATATTACAGTTTGTAATGTACTGTTGGTAGGATATCCGTGATCTTAGTTTGTCTATTTTGTTATCCAATGATTGTACGTTGACTTATAGGACTGATGGTAGAGGCAGATTACGTACTCTCTGTCGGATCCTTACAAGGCATCCCGACCTACGTCCCCGATATCTCTGTCTCTTTCTCATGCGAATGTCAGGGATTTGGGCCTTGTCGGGTGTCTGAAGAAAATCCTTCGCATCCAACTCGTTAAAGAAAAAATCTTCGTCCAGTAAGAGGTGAGTAATCGCTGTCCTGATATCCAGAAGCTCTTTTCGGTCATAAGAGACGGTGGAAGAAACATTATGTACAAAATAAGTTATAAATAACGTGAAAAAACACACAATAGTATAATTGGTTAGGAGCCCGTAAAACGGCAGCCATCTCCTTCGGCGCCATTATCCTTTGTATTCAGGACAAAAATTTCATTTATTGGCCACATTTTTTGCGATTTACTTTAGTGCCTTATTGCAAACAGGATGCATGTTTTGGAATATTTGTTATTCTGTACAGGCTTCCTTTTTTTTACTCTGTCATTTAGGTTAGTATTATGGAGTAACTTCAATGTTGTTGATCCATCTTCAGTTTTCTCCTATCACAGCCATTAAACTCTGTAACTGTTTTAAAGTCACCATTGGCCTCATGGTGAAATCCCTGAGCGGTTTCCTTCCTCGCCGGCAAATTAGTTAGGGGGGATGCCTGTATCTTTGTAGTGACTGAGTGTATTGATACACCATCCAAAGTGTAATTAATAACTTCACCATGCTCAAAGGGATATTCAATGTCTGCTTTTTTATTTTATTTTACCCATCTACATTTATTGACACCGGGGCCCGCCGGTGTAACTGCTAAACTGCTTGCTGACTGTACTGCATGATTGTAGTGGGTTTACTAATGCATTAGTTCTAGTAGCTATGTTGACTATGACGTTAGCTAATATGGTGACAATGATGTAGGCTGTGTGTAGCGGTTAGCGGTTATGATATGAAGGTTTGGCTTGGAACGTTTTATTTTGCCTGGTCACAGACAGCTGATGTGTTGTGCACTGAAGTCCACAAGTGAAGGGAAAAGGTGAGAGGAGGAGAGCACGTAGATGTGAGAAGGAATTATACAACAGTCAAAGGGATCATGCTGTTTGTATGTGGCTGCTATGAATGTGAACTGTGTTAGTGTGTGATCAGGGGTGTATTCATTCCGCCGATTCTGTTGAAACACGTTTCTGAAATGGAAGCAAACGGAACTAAACGGGGATAAACATACCTGAATTTGTCCAATTGTAACTCTTGTTTGAAACTGTTAGACTAATGATTACACCCTAGATCAGGTTGTAGCAACCTCTTGATGAGTATCAGGTAAATTCAAGTATCATTTAGTAGCCTAAACCTATTGATGTTACATTGAGCTGGGTGAATGGAATATGAATGGCAGTCCAATATGGTGTAATAGAAATAAGGCCATGCTCATTAAAAAAATTATAATCCTCCCTCATCTTAAACGGCACCAACCGCCACTGATATGTACATATAACTAGGGATAGAGTGTCTAGGTAGCAGGATAGATGATAAACATTAGCAGCAACTTATGTGATGAGTCAAAAAAGGTACTGCAAAAAGGGTCAATACAGATAGTCTGGGTAGCTATTTGGTTAACTATTTAACTAACCATTAAGCAGTCTTATGGATTGGGGGTAGAAACTGTTCAGGGTCCTGTTGGTTCCAGACTTGGTGCATCGGTACCACTTGCCATGCAGTAGCAGCGAGAATAGTCTATGACTTGGATGGCTGGAGTCTTTGACAATTTTTAGGGTCTTCCTCTGACACCGCCTGGAATAGAGGTCCTGGATGGCTGGGAACCTGGCCCCAGTGATGTACTGGGCCATACGCACTACCCTCTGCAACGCCTTGAGGTCGGATGCCAAGCAGTTGCCATACCAAGCGGTGATGCAGCCAGTCAAGATGCTCTCAATGGTGCAGCTGTAGAACTTTTTGAGGATCTGAGGGCCCATGCCAAATCTTTTCAGCTTCCTGATGGGGAAGAGGCATGTTCATGCTCTCTTCACGACTGTGTTGGTGTGTGTGGACCATGATAGATTCTTAGTGATGTGGACACCGAGGAACTTGACACTGTCGACCCGCTCCACTACAGCACCATCGATGTAGTTCACGATCAGCCCCTTGTCTTGCTAACATTGAAGGAGAGTTTGTTGTCCTGGCACCACACTAGTGCACTAAATAGGGAATAGGGTGCCATTTGGGACGCACACCATATGTGGGTTGTAGTTAGAGGGGGTAGCGAGTGTTGCACTGCAGCTGGTGGTCACAGTGTTCTAACCTAACCTATGGATGGAACCATGGATGGATGTTGCCTTCTATAATAACACACTGAGCTGTAAAATACCATGACGGATCAATGGCTTTAAATCATTGTATCAACAGGAACCAACCCGGGAGGGAATTCTTGTTTCATTGCCTGTTTATATGCATTAGTCCCAACAAAGTACCTAATTAGTCAGCCTATGGGAAAGGATAATATAAATATAATCGTATCACTATAGTGATTCTATTTCTATGAGGAAGGACAGTATTGCTGAATGCTTAATTTTTCCCAACAAAGAAAACATCAAAACTACTGGGCAAACAAATATTCAGCATAGGAAAAACCATTGGATAAAGTTTTTACCCAACTGGTTAAAATCATCCATGATCTATCAATGGATGAAGGGAGAGACCAGTCTATTATGGTCAATGCACTGTGTAGACTAGAGGAATGCTCTGTTCTCTATCCACTTGCATTGGACAAGGTTGAGAAGTTAGAGGGCTCATTTAACAAAGTGGTTAGGTACAATTAGTAGGCAGAACAAAGTAGGCTACTGACATTTGGTACAACAAAGTCAACTTAATTTCAGATATTACTTTTGTGGGGGATTTATTATTCTCATAATTGATGGGATGACTAACTTAGAAAGAATGCATTCTTGACTGTGCTGATGTGGGTTGTGTCACCTGGCAAGCTGTGATTGATGTGAAGAGCTGTTTTAGGGGGTAAGATAAGATAATAATTTGTGTCTCCAAATAATAGACTATACTGTTTCTTTGTGATCTGTGAACCTTTCTTGGACGTAGGAATGGTGTCTAGGGGAGCTGGCTCTTCTCACCATGACAGGTTGTTATGATAAGAACTTATGCCTGGCAACAGGGATGCGCCAAGGGGCTGGGACTAGCCGGTGCGCCAACGGATTGGCTGAGTAAGTCTAAACCACGCTCAGTCTCTACTCTGATTGGCCAGCAGAGAGCGGGAACTGAGAACTGTCAAGCGTATTTGAAGAACAATCTGAAACAATGGATTAGTTCTCTGAGTGCCCTGCGAGGTATTTCAAGGAGCCCGTATATACGAACGACATATTTACCATTGAAGGTTTTACATTAATTAAAATACTAGTATATCTTAGAAGTCGTGTTGACCTCTTTTGTTCCTAATACCAGATTTGAATTGACGCAACTTTGACACTTTTAAAAACCCTATCCAACTGTAAGCAACTGTAAGAAACTCGCTGACACAAACAGTTTAGAACCACAGTGTGAGAAACTAACTGGTACTGGTAGACAGAGGGCCTGTCACCATAGTAGTATCATTCACACAAGGGAGATTGGGGACATCAAATGGTCTAGTTCTTAAAACATTCTTTATTTCCCAAAATTATTTTACTTTTCTTTATTTAGTGTTTTCTAAGCTTTCATCTCCCAACACTTTGTTGTCCTGAATGTCTTTGTATTTCTTCTCTCAAATATTCAGACTCAGTGTTCCTATTATTCTTGTATATACAGTATAATAGCCCTCTGCTAAGATTGCAGCTGTCCCTCTTAAACCAGCTAACAAGCTGACTGAAAATAACAACTGTGTATTCAAGCTATTGTGCTGCATTGAACTCAATTACATCACATTGAGCAATGTGGACATCCTCACATAGTGAAAACAGCCTCAATTCCATTCAACGAGGTAAGTGTTCTGGCTAAGGGATGCAATTCCAACTCCCCCTGATTTATTATATATTTTAGCCTCTCTATTTTGTTTGCTGTAAGTCACAGATCCACTCCCCAAAACAGGACAACATATGCAGTTATCTCAAGGGAAATAACAGCTGGCTATTGAAGCTGAAATATTGTAGTGTCACATTTCCGGTCCGTCAGCGTTGTTATGATGACAACAGTCACTGGAGTGTGATGTGACTCATTTGTGGAGTGAATGGAATGGTATCAAACAAATAGAAACCATGTTTAATGTGATCATGACTCACTTGTGATGTGTGATTAGACATACGGTAATTTTCATGTAAAAGGACCCAAGAGCACCAATATGTGAAGTTCATAGGAGCATGTCAAATTGGGTGTCAAATGAAAGCTAAGAGTCTACAGTTGAAGTTGGAAGTTTACATACACTTAGGTTAGAGTCATTAAAACTAGTTTTTCAACCACTCCACAAATGTCTTGTTAACAAACTATAGTTTTGGCAAGTTGGTTAGGACATCTACTTTGTGCATGACACAAGTAATTTTTCCAGCAATTGTTTACAGACAGATTATTTCATTTATAATTCACTGTATCACAATTCCAGTGGGTCAGAGGTTTACATACACTAAGTTGACTGTGCCTTTAAACAGCTTGGAAAATTCCAGAAAATGATGTAATGGCTTTAGAAGCTTCTGATAGGCTAATTGACATCATTGAGTCAATTGGAGGTGTACCTGTGGATGTATTTCAAGGCCTACCTTCAAACGCAGTGCCTCTTTGCTTGACATCATGGGAAAAACAAAAGAAATCAGCCAAGACCTCAGAAGAAAAATTGTAGACCTCCACAAGTCTGGTTCATCCTTGGGAGCAATTTCCAAACGCCTGAAGGTATCACGTTCATCTGTACAAACAATGGTACGCAGCCGTCATACCGCTCAGGAAGGAGACGCGTTCTGTCTCCTAGAGATGAACGTACTTTGGTGCGAGAAGTGCAAATCAATCCCAGAACAACAACAAAGGACCTTGTGAAGATGCTGGAGGAAACAGGTACAAAAGTATCTATATCCACAGTAAAACGAGTCATATATCGACATAACCTGAAAGGCCGCTCAGCAAGGAAGAAGCCACTGCTCCAAAACCGCCATAAAAAAGCCAGACTACGGTTTGCAACTGCACATGGGGACAAAGATCGTACTTTTTGGAGAAATGTCCTCTGGTCTGATGAAACAAAAATAGAACTGTTTGGCCATAATGACCATCGTTATGTTTGGAGGAAAAAGGGGGCATCTTGCAAGCCAAAGAACACCATCCCAACCGTGAAGCACGTGGGTGGCAGCATCATGCTGTGGGGGTGCTTTGCTGCAGGTGGGACTGGTGCACTTCACAAAATAGATGGCATCATGAGGAAGGAAAATCATGTGGATATATTGAAGCAACATCTCAAGACATCAGTCAGGAAGTTAAAGCTTGGTCGTAAATGGGTCTTCCAAATGGACAATGACCTCAACTTATTGTGGGAAGCTTGTGGAAGGCTACCCGAAATGTTTGACCCAAGTTAAACAATTTAAAGGCAATGCTACCAAATACTAATTGAGTGTATGTAAACTTCTGACCCACCGGGAATGTGATGAAATAAATAAAACCTGAAATAAATCATTCTCTCTACTATTATTCTGACATTTCACATTCTTAAAATAAAGTGGTGATCCTAACTGACCTAAGACAGGGAATCTTTACTAGGATTAGAAATGTCAGGAATATTGAAAAACTGAGTTTAAATGTATTTGGCTAAGGTGTATGTAAACTTCCGACTGTAGATGTTAAGTAAATTAGGATTTTTCAATGGGGGACCATATGTTGGTGATTTATCCCATGGACAGATAATGATTAAGGTTTTTTTAAAGGGATAAGTTACAGATATCACGAAAATATGTAATTGACAATATCGTCATAAGCAACACGAAATGGAATATACATTATATGAAAGAGGCGTATAAAGCATGCGATTTAATGAGCGCACAATGGCAAGGAAATATAAGTAATAAGGAGAAAAAGTCAGCTAACGAAGTTAAGTAATTGAATGGGACAACATGGGCTATCTTATGAACAAATAGCAGAAAGTAATTTGAATCTGAGGGGTGCATAATAAGTTGTAAAAATGGGTATGATAATTTGATAGAAGTTTGGATAAGAAGTTACGATATATAACAGAATTAAGTCATAGAATATCAAGGAGTGGTATGGAGATTGTGAGGATCTTTTAAAGAGTAGTGGAAACTACAGTCAGTTTTTTTTGGTTCCGCTGGGATTGTATTTGAAAAAGGTGATTTGTGTCAATTGAGAATTGATTAAAAACCACGAAGGGATTCTTGGATGTGAGTACTTAGAAGTTTCTAACGTTATATATGTATTAACTTGCTCACACAAACGTAGACGTACGTCATGGATGGGGAAATAATGAATACGTGTTTTCTAAGTTGTACCGTTGTTAGATCATGTGATAGAGATAAGGAGTGGAATTTATAGACGTAAGTTATAATATTGTAGAAAGCCAATTTAGGGTTTCCATTAAACAAATTATCAGTGTGGAGCTAAGGTGGTGAAGGGAAGGAACTTCATTTTGTATCAGATGGTAAGATGACAAACCATTGTATTTGCGCTATTTGTGGATTTATTTGTCATTTCAATGGCATAGAGTAAAATCTGGGTTTCTGAGAGTAATTCAGCTGCTGGTATGTGTTGCTTGAATGGATACTACAGAGTATTTGGTTTGGTGATGTCGAAGAGAAGGTTTGAAGCGTGCGTGGTTAAAATTGATAGACTCACTTATTTAACAGGAATAGCGAGACGATTTCGTGGTAGTCTTTTTTTGCATTGCCTACGGGTTTGCTAGATTAAACGATTTGAGAATGGTGGCGTAATGTCAATCTATAAATGGTATATTAATACTATGGATATAAATTCAATATATGCTGGTCAAATACAGCAAGTGTTTGGTATTACTTGTAGCCTACTTAGAAAGGACAGTTACCTAGATCTGCTGTATTCTAATAATGGCGGATTGGTGGTTTCAGAAGAGCTGTGGCTAAGATCTTAGAAACAAACACCAGGAATAATGAAGCAGTGTTGGAAGGAAGCAGAGTATGAAAGATAACATTGACTGAGGAATATAGCAAATTTTGGGTTGAGGTAACTACAGAAGTATTACTGACACAATATCGTAACAGATAAACTGTACCAAAATGAAGTTACTACAGCAATTTAGGATTGTTAATGTTGTTAAGTTCGTTTTTAAACCCTACGATAGAGGTAAATGCAGAACGCTGTTTGAAAATGTGTTTTATTTGGTCTACTAGTAAAAGAATGGAAGAATTTCCATGTTTTTGTCTGCGGGTGTTAGCCATTGAGGCTTGCTGAAATGTGAGAGAGCTGTAAGGGACATAATGGGTTACGTTTGGAGTACAAGGATCAATGGTTGCTGAGGAGAAGGAAGTCAAAGGGGGTTGAATGTTACCGGTGTGAAAGGGCTAGCTAGTTAGTGGTGCGAATTAGTGGCATTTAGAGTGGTGACATGGAAGTAGTTGTTTAACTTGCTTTGCAAGGACCGCAGATTTTGTGGAGCGACGGGTAATGGTGTTTTGAGGGTGATTGTTGTCGATGTGTGCAGAGGGTCCCTGGTTAAAGACCATGTTGGGAAGGAAAGCAAAACGTTTACATTGACACTATTGACCTACAGTGAGGGGAAAAAAGTATTTGATCCCCTGCTGATTTTGTACATTTGCCCACTGACAAAGACATGATCAGTCTATACTTTTAATGGTAGGTTTATTTGAACAATGAGAGACAGAATAACAACAACAAAATCCAGAAAAATGCATGTAAAAAATGTTATAAATTGATTTGCATTTTAATGAGGGAAATAAGTATTTGACCCCTCTGTAAAACATGACTTAGTACTTGGTGGCCGAACCCTTGTTGGCAATCACAGAGGTCAGACGTTTCTTGTAGTTGGCCACCAGGTTTGCACACATCTCAGGAGGGATTTTGTTCCACTACTCTTTGCAGATCTTCTCCAAGTCATTAAGGTTTTGACGTTTGGCAACTCGAACCTTCAGCTCCCTCCACAGATTTTCTATGGGATTAAGGTCTGGAGACTGGCCAGGCCACTCCTGGACCTTAATGTGCTTCTTCTTGAGCCACTCCTTTGTTGCCTTGGCCGTGTGTTTTGGCTAATTGTCATGCTGGAATACCCATCCACAACCCATTTTCAATGCCCTGGCTGAGGGAAGAAGGTTCTCACCCAAGATTTGACGGTACATGGCCCCGTCCATCATCCCTTTGATGCGGTGAAGTTGTCCTGTCCCCTTAGCAGAAAAACACCCCCAAAGCATAATGTTTCCACCTCCATGTTTGACGGTGGGGATGGTGTTATTGGGGTCATAGGCAGCATTCCTCCTCCTCCAAACACGGCGAGTTAAGTTGATACCAAAGAGCTCGATTTTGGTCTCATCTGACCACAACACTTTCACCCAGTTCTCCTCTGAATCTTTCAGATGTTCATTGGCAAACTTCAGACGGCCCTGTATATGTGCTTTCTTGAGCAGGGGACCTTGCGGGCGCTGCAGGATTTCAGTCCTTCACAGCGTAGTGTGTTACCAATTGTTTTCTTGGTGACTATGGTCCCAGCTGCCTTGAGATCATTGACAAGATCCTCCCGTGTAGTTCTGGGCTGATTCCTCACCGTTCTCATAATCATTGCAGCTCCACAAGGTGAGATCTTGCATGGAGCCCCAGGCCGAGGGAGATTGACAGTTATTTTGTGTTTCTTCCATTTGCGAATAATCGCACCAACTGTTGTCACCTTCTCACCAAGCTGCTTGGCGATGGTCTTGTAGCCCATTCCAGCCTTGTGTAGGTCTACAATCTTGTCCCTGACATCCTTGGAGAGCTCTTTGGTCTTGGCCATAGTGGAGAGTTTGGAATCTGATTGATTGATTGCTTCTGTGGACAGGTGTCTTTTATACAGGTAAGAAACTGAGATTAGGAGCACTCCCTTTAAGAGTGTGCTCCTAATCTCAGCTCGTTACCTGTATAAAAGACACCTGGGAGCGAGAGATCTTTCTGATTGAGAGGGGGTCAAATACTTATTTCCCTCATTAAAATGCATTTTTCTGGATTTCTTTGTTGTTATTCTGTCTCTCACTGTTCAAAATAACCTACCATTAAAATTATAGACTGATCATTTCTTTGTCAGTGGGCAAATGTACAAAATCAACAGGGGATCAAATACTTTTTTCCCTCACTGTATATGAGTCGAACCATGACAAGGACAGAGAGAGAGCGCTATCCCTGAATGAGGGATAACTGTCGCTAGTCAAGGTGGATATTACTTGAATTACTTTATGGGATACAAGTAAGTTAAGGTATTATCAAATGTTGTCATTTTAATTTCATTTATTATTTTGGTTTAATAAACAATGTTGTTCTTTTGTTTTGAACGCATGAATCACGATGTGAGTCATGTGTCCAAAGGGGGGAAGTACTGATGGCATGAGGATTTTTTGGTGAATTTGCATATTGTAGTAAGAATATGAGCAGTAATAATTAATGTATTATGGGTTAGATTAAATGTTTTAGGTGAATATGTATTTGTGGTATAAGGCAGGATGTAGAGGAGGCCTGTCTATGAAACTGATGACTGCAACAAGCAAGAATGTGCACTTGCTAATCTCAAGGTGGAGAGGTCAGTAATAGGTGTTGCTGGCTACCTTGATGGAGGGGAAAGTAGCAGAGACAGATTCCCAGATCTATGTATCCCAATGTAAGACTATTCTAACTCAGAGGAGGAAGATGGCATCGCCACTGCGGAGCATTGTTTTTGTGTTTGTGTCTGTGTGTTTTTGCAGTGAATCTCAACTTCCCTAGTGGTAAGATGCGAGAAGGACACACTCCACAGAGCGATGTTGATAAATGGAGAAGGACTATGCATGATCCTAGACCAGGGGTCCCCAAACTTTTTCCTGTGAGGGCCACATAACTTTTCCCTTCTCTGATGGGGGGCCGGTGTCAGTTTGTAACAGAAAAAGTGTGACGATCGTAGGGGAGCTTAAAAAATGTATTGTTTTCCAGAAAGCCACACATAACCAAATAACCCTTTCCAGGTTCTTTACAGAAAAAAAGTCAGGAAACAAATAATAACACTATTAATGAAATAAATAATAACTAAATAACCCTCTCTGAGTTCTTCACAGAAAAAACAGGAAATAAATAACACTATTTATGAAATAAATAATAACTAAATAACTCTCTCTGGGTTCTTCATAGAAAAAAAAGCCATGGAACATTAACTTTCTGTTGTGCCATGCACAATCTTAACAGATAAAAGTTCAGCTCAGTTGTCAGAGCAGAATCTCTCTGACACATATGAGCAGTCTCTTAAAGTTCTTGTGTTCCTTCCTTATAATCCTTTTGTAGGTTCCAGTAGGCTTGTAGACACCGCTGTTTGCAGCTCTCTCTCATCAACTTCCCTGTGAAAACCACAAAGGAAGCAGGTTGAGAAACTGAACTAAGTGATACAGCACCTACACAGCACAATACATTTCACTACCAGTATGGTTGTAAAGATGGATTTTATCCCAGTAGATTTTATTATGATTATATTTGTTTATGCTCAGAATGACTCATTCAAGTCAGAAAAGTGAGCTTACCTATGTATGTTCATCAGTGTGAACTGTGGGCCTGCATCTGGCTGGTGAGAAGTTGAATATCAGGTTCCATTGTAGTTACAGCCAGTCTCAAGCACTGATGCAAATGTTCATCTGTCAATCTTGATCTCATCTGAGTTTTCAGCAGTTTCATGCGAGAAAAGGTTTTCTCGCAGATATACGTGCTGCCAAAAACTGTGGACATTTTCATTGCGTGTTTTTTGATGTTTGGATATGTGTCGTTTGGGAGGGCGGCATAGAAGTCAATGAGACTGTTGGGCTTGAATGCGTCTTTCAGAACATCACAGTTCTGTAACTCAGCCAACTCAAACTGATATGAAGGCTGGGCTTCATCAATGTTGGCAACAAAGGGGTTCTGAAAAAGACGGATTTCTTTTGCATGAACATGTAGTTCACTGAATCGCACACCGAACTCCGCCTTCAGCATTTCCAGTGCTTCCACGCACTTTTCAGCTGGGAACGGGACCGCTGGGTTCTCTGTCGACAGGTTTTGGGTAGCAGGAAGATGGACGAAGTTGCGCTTTTTCACTTGTTCCAAAAGCAGCGCTAATTTCACCTCAAATGCTTTTATGTGTGAATACATGTCGCAAATGAGTTTCCCCTCGCCTTGTAGCTGCAAGTTAAGGCTGTTAAGTATTTCTGTCACGTCTGTTAAAAATGCGAGGTGCCATTTCCATTCTGGGTCGATCAGCTCTGGGACCGTTTTGTCTTTTAAATGAAGAAATGCGTTAATTTCGGGTAGCAGCTCGTAAAAACGCCTCAAAACTCTGCCTCGGCTCAGCCATCGGACCTCTGTGTAGTACAGCACATCTCCGTGCGTAGACTCCAGTTCAGACAGGAATTCTTGGAACTGCCTGTGTTTAAGTCCCTTTGCTCTGATGAAGTTTATGCACGACACCACAACCTTCATTACAGAATCCCACGTCAACACTTTGCAGCACAGTGCTTGCTGGTGAATTAGGCAGTGGACTCGTAGCGGGGCGGTGAGACCCCTTTTTTCCAACTCCCGGTTCATGCGTCCTATTAGACCGCGAGTTTCGCCCACCATGCTAGGAGCCCCGTCAGTCGTGATGCTAGCTAGCTTTGACCAGTCCAGGTCCAACTTCTCCATGGTTTGGCACACTTTGTCAAAAATATCCTCTCCCGTTGTAGTCCCTTTGAGACTTTGGAGGGCTGCCAGCTCCTCGCATATCTCAAAGTTTGCGCTAACTCCACGAATAAAAATGAGCAGTTGCGCTGTGTCTTGCACGTCCGTGCTCTCATCCAGTGCTAATGAAAAAAGGTCAAATTCTTTCGTCTTCTGCTGCAGCTGGGCATATACATTACTCCCGATTTCTTCAACGCGTCTGGTGATTGTACTCGCCGACAGACTTACGGCATTAAATGCATCTTTCTTCTCGGGACACACCTCCTCCGCGACAGCATCCATACATTTCTTAACAAACTCTCCGTCAGTGAAAGGCTTACCGCTGCTTGCTATCAGTTTAGCAACCCGAAAGCTGGCCCGAACGGATGCCTGGTTCAGCTGAGCTTGGCGTACAAATGTATTCTGCTGAGATAGTAGTCCACTTTTTAGCTTTGAGAGTTTGTCTGCTCGTATTTGGCCTTGCAAGCTATCGTACTTGTCTTTGTGACGGGATTCATAGTGTCGGCGAAGATTGTATTCTTTGAATACCGCCACCGTCTCTTGACAGATGAGACAAACAGCCTTTTCTTTGCATTGAACAAAAAAATAATCGTTTGTCCACTGCAGGTTAAATACCCTGCATTCTGAATCAATTTTTCTCTTACCTAACCTTTTCGCCATTATTCCGTTCTCTCTTTGACAGGGCCGGGCCTAGGATTTTTTTTCTGGAGGCCAAATAGGAAAAAAATCCGATAGCGTCTCTGGTATTGTTCAGAGGGCCGGGCCAAATGTGCTGACGGGCCGTATCCGGCCCGCGGGCCGTAGTTTGGTGACCACTGTCCTAGACCATACTCCCGAGTGGTGCAGTGGTATAAGGCACTGCATCGCAGTGCTAGCTGTGCCACTAGAGATCCTGGTTCAAGTCCAGGCTCTGTCGCAGCCGGCCGCGACTGGGAGACCCATGGGCGGCGCACAATTGGTCCAGCGTCGTCCAAGGTAGGGGAGGGTTTGGCCGGCAGGGATGTGGGTTCGTTTCCCACGGGGGGCCAGTATAAAAAATACAAAACAAAAAAACATGTATGCATTCACTAACTGTATGTCGCTCTGGATAAGACAAAAAAAAAAAAAAAAAAAAGGTAAAATGTAAAAGATATAGTGACGGAAGAAGATTCAGAGATAAAAGGACCATACCTGGTCGCCCAAATACATCATGTAAAACACTGTAACAGAGTACTACAAGGAACCGACGACCTAGAGATGAGGGAGTTGAGGATGCTGGAGCTGACAAGGATCAGTTGATGGAAGACGATGTCAAGGAGAATGCTACTGATGAGCTAAGTGTTCGCGCTGATTCCTCGTTAGAGGGACATACCTACATACCTCCAAGAACTTCAAGATCTTCCAGAATTTCAAGAAGCACCTTACTAGCACATCATTCAGTTCTATGTATTTGGAGGGTTTACCTAATAGAAATTGGGGAGGATATTAGAAATTGGTATTAAGAATAATTGGTAATAATTTGTCATATAGTAAATGTTTATATGGATTTCTTGGATTAGAAATGAAATCAATTAAACTGTTTTGTTTTGTCTTCTAGTGAGGTAAAAACAGATGGTGTCTTGATGCATAGCAGGGATAATTTGGCCTAGAAGGGTGTGTACCTAAATAAAAGAAACAACCTATGAACCGGCAGAATATGAATATCAGAGGCGTTGAAGATGTTTCTGTAAAGCACCACTTCTATATGCAACTTGTGTACAACAGCCAATAGAAGCTATCAATGGATTTTATCATGTTTTTATCTCAAATGAGTGGGAAAGGAGTCCACCATTGAGTGAGAATGGAGAAATATATGTTCAAAGGCAACATTTCTAATGTTGTAGGTATAATGGTTGGCAAATGGATAAGACACAATGGGGTGTAGAGATGCTGGTGACTCGGATGAGACATTGTAGTTGTGACATTGTCATGGGCAATTCATTTTGAACTATGAAGCTGTCTGTAGAACATAATGGAGAGACGCCAGAAGATTTAAGTGCTGGGAGAAAAAAGGGGTTGCTTAGCTGTGTTAATAAAAAATTTGATTTATCTAAATTTGCTAATTTGTGTAGTAGGTATATACACTGCTAAATTAATAGTATTAAGAATGCATTGAGAGGGTGATCTATATTTATTATCAGAATGAGGAAGATCATAATAGAATTATGGATATTTATACTGTATGTTAATATAAGTGTATATTCTGATAGTTGTAATGGGTGATAAAGTTGAGGGTTTTAACTTTCATTGATAAGGACCAAGTGAATTAATGAGAATTGTCATTCTAAATTTGGTTGAGTTAAGTAATTTGGTTTTGGGTTATAATTTATAAGATGACTGAGTGATTTAAGTAAATCATTAGTATGTATTTGTATAAATATTTTCAAGATGAAGGATATTGCTTCAACAATTGAGAACTGTCTTATATAGGTATTATGTTAAAACAGTGATACATTATGTTAATGTCTTAAGATACACTTATATGATTTATTTTGAGTAGACATTGTTGAATCATACTGTTTGAAACATGGAAGTTAATGCGAGGATTGTGACTGAAACGCGTTAACGTATTATCATATTAGTCATTATATACATTTGGAGTATTGGGTGGTATTGATATGGATGTTTAGAGTGGTACATATATGTTGCTAGGCAAGTACTTAACTGGTTCCTATCATGGAGTTTTGGCATTTGAGACATAGGAATGTTTATGCTATTTTCATATGATCTGATTGTGGTTGAATTTTTCAATCCTAACTAGTTCAAGGATGTACTGATTTAACAGGGAGTGAAAACAGAGTGAATACTGTATATGTCTTCTCAGGCATATTAGGAGAACAAAGTCAGAGTTGAACATGGTACCTTTTAACAATTATGGGTTTTCAAGAAATTGGGTTTGAGATGTCACTCATTAGACTATGCAATTGATAATCGCATAGCATTGGATGCTATTATAGTAGATAGAGGGGGAATGTATTTGATTAAATAGGGGATACATGTTGTACATGCTGGCCATCAAGATTAGGAAGGTCTTGGGGAATTTAACTAAAGCTATGGGAAATATTAGAGACATGCAGGAAGGCATTAAGAGTAATAATTCTTAATATATATCATCTTATTCCAGTTTAGAGTCCATTAATAATGTTGATTGAGGAATGGGGAATGTTAAGTTGGAAATGTATAACGTGGATTTTAAGGTTTACAGGATTGAAGATCTCAGTCGATCAAATAGCACCCCAAATGACCAGAGAATAGCTTGGGGTTCCTCTGAATGAACATGGATGAAGAAGACTGAAGTTATTTTTATTTAGATATATTCATTTGAATATATTGTAATATACATGCAACTTAGGAAGTGTCATGTATCTTTGTATTTTTGGGGGTGATGTCATGATGTTAAGAATGTATTTCTATGTATGTTTTTTGGTAGCATGGTTTAGACTCTGATCTAGTACATGTATATCTATACTACTGATTGTAGAACATTTTATTTTTATGAAGTTATAGGTGAATTGTTGTGGTTAAGTGATGTTAAATCTGAGTAATGTTACTTACCACAAAAGAGAGAGAGAAAAAAGGGGGATCGTTATGAGGTTTTCATAGTGTTGTGGGAACCAGGTTAAAGTTAGTAGATAAATGATTCTTGGTGCCACAGAGTCTGCATTCCATTATGTGAAGGGAGATTACTGATGTTTATATTAGAATGATTGATGGATATGATATACTGACTTGGGTAAAGGGGAATAACATCAGAGAAGGGAGTGCCCACTGATGGTTACCAGATGTGGTTGAAGAAACGTGTAACAGAGGGTATATAAATGAGAGGGTTTCTTTGTTCAGTAGTTCGGAATGGCAAGAGGCAAAGCACTGTTTTGTTTGTTTTGCGGACCATGGTACCTATTAAATATTTATATGAACTCCCCAGCTAAGTGTTAAATATCTTCTTGCATCATGAATTACTTGATACCCGAGAAACTCATCACAACAAACAGTTACTGTAGTTCATTTTTGTTTTGGAAAAATATGTAAAACTAACCCAGGAATAGATCTTGAGCCATATGATGTAGGACCCTATACAATCGTTTGTATTTTTTGCGTTATTCCATTTTCTCAGTTTTTGTTTTTCCAGGTTTCAGATTTTCCATGTTTTTCAGGTTTTCACTCTCAAAATCACACTTTCTGAAAAGAAAAACAACTCATGTGGAGGTTCTAAGTCCACAACTATAATGAAACCACATCAGGAGTTTTTTTTAGCTCTGGGAAAAATCTCAGAAACACTCTGGGTGTACATACCTTTTAATTTAGGTGCCACCAGCAAGAGCCTTGCTTGGTTAACGGTGTTTCTGAAGCACACATGTGATTGCAGAGTTTGCTGAACAAATCACCACTGGATTGATGCAAATAATCATGATATCATCGGGCCAGGTATGCATAGACTACTTTGTAGCTAACATTTAATTGAGAAGGTTTTTGGGAAAGCCTTTCATCTACCAGAAGACGTTGTCATTAGCATCATCGCTAACGGATACATACTGTAGTGGTCGTCAAACGCTCACACACAGACAGGGCATTCCCACGCTGTTGCCTCTTCAGACAGTAAAAGGAAAATACGAATCACTTATGCATTTTGTTCATTCATGTCTTATCATCTTGGGCAAATTAATTAATGTTCTAATAAATTCAAAACGTTTAGCTGATTACCTACTAAGTTCAATACATTTTGGCTGCTACTGGTTCCCAAACTGGAGATTTAAACAATGATAGAGGATCCTCCAATTCTGGTTTATCGACCCCACCACTCGCCATCATACAGAACTAGTTCCCTGGCTGCACCTCACAAAAGGATAGTTTGAAATGTGCCAATTAAGATTATAATTTTGATTACAACGTGTGCATAGGCGTGTGCATTACAATGTGTGCATAGGCTCTAGCCTACAATGTTTTTTTATGTGTTCGTTTGGGTTCACAGTGCACACAGAACCGAGGTCGAATATGTGTACCGTTACACTCCTATTCAGCACAGTACAGTACTGTACAGTAGAGCACACTAGAGTTGAGTACACAAGTACTGTATTGTACTGTACTGAACTCTACTGTACTCTACTGCACTGAACTCTACTGTAGTGTACTGTACTGTAGTCTACTGTACTGAACTGAACTCTACTATACTCTTCTATGCTGTACTTTGATGTCCAAACTTGTGAAACATACATGTCTATGATTGGTTCAGATTTGGTCCAGTCCGGACCAACCAAATTGGGTCTTGTTCGGGGGCAGAGCTCATTAAAATAATAGCCAGTGTGTAGAATAATATCAAAACATGCATATTTATACCTTTGTGTGCCTACCGATTTAAGATACATCACCCTGAAGAGAATGATATTCATATCCATAATTTATGCATTTCTGTGAAGTACAGATCAGGGACCCATGATGAAATTCCGTTACCTCAATTCCATTACCGGGTGTAAATCTTACTTTGCATCTGCACAGTTCTTCCAATAAATGTTTGGCATACATTTTAAGTGAAAAATCTGAGTCTCAGCGCAATTCCATTATCATGGAATTGCCCATAAATATACATCATTGGCAGTGGCGACCCATCATTCAGGGCAGGTGGGGCAAACATAGTCTCTTTTTTGCTTTGTTGATTAAGGCAGCTCGAAAGTGCAGGTGTTTCATTCTAGCTTAGTGCTTTCTGTGGTGGTGGGGCAGCCAGCGTAGGGGTTGGTAATGTTCTCTAGTTGCGCCGTAATTGGCTCAGTGTTCTGTCACTCATGGGGACACTATGTCACCGTAAATTCTCCAGGGAGTGGTCAAAAATTCAAGACCCTTGGGTGCTGCCAGAGATTTACATTAGAAGTGCCCATCCAAGAAGGCTCAAGGTCATTGGCCACAGATAAAATGACGTCAAATGACGTTATATCTACCGTAGCTTTGATTGGACTGATCATGTCAACATCATACTTTCAAAATCTTAGCTAGCACGATAGACAATCTTCTGGCAAATCCTTTTCAATCCTTGTCATATGAAGAGAAAATATAGATAAAACGTATCAGTGCTCATCAGCCATTGGACTTAAACATTACACGACATGTTGGAAATTGCAAATTCAACAATGAGTGGTTTGGAAGGAATCAGTGGCTAATGCAAGCATTGCAAAGCAATCACTAGCCTGCTATTCAGTGGAGTGGCTGTGTGGTCCCAAGTCTGTGATTAAGGGTCTCTTTTCCAAGCTTAAAATTATAAACATTCAACATTGGCCATGCTGTCAATGAAGCATGCTTTGCATACTTTGTGCTGCGCTCAAAACAACTGTTAACTTGGAACTGTGAAATCTGACTTTCAAAACAACTGGGAACTCTGAAAAAAACTAGCTACGACTGGGAAAATACGTTTTGAATGGTCATCCAACTCGGAATTCCAAGTCGGGAACTCAGGCCTCTTTCTAGAGCTCCGACTTGAAGACCAATGACGTCATGATTCAACCTTGTTTTTATCAGAGTTCACAGTTGTCTTGAAAGCACCATAAATCCAGAGAATGCCATGCTTTGATGACAAAATTTGCCTACAAGAAGGACCGCCGCGCAACCTTCCTGTTCAAGTGGGCACAGCACAACAAGGTGACTCCGGAAATGTCTTGTATGCTGCTGCATAAATGATGTAATACGCCAGGGAGATATGTATACTGTAGCTAAGAAAGTAATACTAAGTGTATGATGTGTAGTAAGCTGTTAGTAGCCCATGTGCCTCACCTTAATAATATGGTCCCTTTCCCCCTTATAACTTAGCATACTGTTCTGACTTGGTGGTGCACGTGTAGCCTATAGCCCGTTTTAGATAAATGTCATCATTGAATACTTTCATTTCACACTTATATGCCCCCTTTATTTATTCTACGGTTCTGACTTAGTTTACAGGGAGAATACTGTAAGAACAGCCCATGTTCTGAATTCTATCGCTGTACATTTCAAAAGTGATGAACAAATAGTTATATTGACTACGTCCGTCTTAGCTTGCTCATTAATGTCTTAATCAAAATTACAGATTGCCTCTTATCTGCTCATCGTTCCCTTATGCCATAGTTTGTACATCCCAGTTGTCAGTAGAAACCACATTTGTTTAAGCAAGTCAGCCATGTCAGCTATGTTTTTTGAAGGCACTAAATGAGGCTGAATGAACTGTTTCGCTGCCAGACAAGGCTCCGCTGATAGCCAGGTGTAGCAGTGGTAAGGATTCACTCCAAGGTGCTGAAAAGAAAGCTCTGCTGTTGGAAAGCTTCATGTAGGCCCTGACAGTTTGTGGGCACCGTTTGTCACCGTTATAGTGCAATTAATGTATTGTTTAGTGTTGTGTTGGGTTGTGTAGTGGCTTTGCTGGCATGCATTTAAAAAAATAATGTTGAGTTTGCCCCACCAAGATTTACATGCTAAAATCGCCACTGATCATTGGTTGTTATGGTGCATAGGCATTGGAGTGTAATGTGATTGTGGCCCTGGTCAAAATAAGTGCACTACATAGCGAATAGGGTGCCATTTGGGACGCAGACCATGACTTACCTGTGCAGTTGATGTCTTGAGGGACTTGGATGCCGTGTGGGTCCCCAAGTCCCTCCTCTATGTCTATATCTCTGTATCTGTCCCTGTCATCATGCTCGTGGTCATGGTGTCTGTGGTGGTCATAGTGACTGTCCCCCCTCTCCATGTTCCCCGCCTCACGGCCCCCTGCAGAACTTATTCGCCGGCGCTTCCGTCTGTACCCACGAGGCACCGGGACACCGATGTAGATGTTCTGCTGGTCTGTGGACGAACAGTAATGCAAAGTTATGTTAACATCAAAGTTGGGTATTGGGACACCAAAGCAGATGGACTAATGGTCTGGAAACAAACTGTATTAAAGTCACTGAGGGAAATGTACTGTAAAACATGAAAAATCCATCAAACAAGGCCTAATAACAGTTGTACTGTACAATACCTAGAAAAGCCAAGCAACAACCTTGACAGACACACACAATGACTGAGTCCCATCACATCATTCATTAACCCCTGGTACACAAAGGAACATTTCTATAAATGTTCAATCATTGAAACAAACAATGAATAACTGATGATACAGTGTTCATGTCTGTTTCCCTCATGAATAAACCACTCATTTATTTATATCATGAATGACAAATCAAATGCATTGTTATTAATTATTTGCATTCTATAAAAGATTCTTCTTCTTCTGCACATTAATTGTGCAAGTTCTCCCACTTAAAAAGATGAGAGAGGCCTGTAATTTTCATCATAGGTACACGTAAACTATGACAGACAAAATGAGAAAAAATAAATCCAGAAAATCACATTGTATGATTTTTAATGAAGTTATTTGCAAATGATGGTGGAAAATAAGTATTTGTTCAATAACAAAAGTTTCTCAATACTTTGTTATATACCCTTTGTTGGCAATGACACAGGTCAAACATTTTCTGTAAGTCTTCACAAGGTTTTCACACACTGTTGCTGGTATTTTGGCCCATTCCTCCATGCAGATCTCCTCTAGAGCAGTGATGTTTTGGGGCTGTTGCTGGGCAACACAGACTTTCAACTCCCTCCAAAGATTTTCTATGGGGTTGAGATCTGGAGACTGGCTAGGCCACTCCAGGACCTTGAAATGCTTCTTACGAAGCCACTCCTTCGTTGCCCGGGCGGTGTGTTTGGGATCATTGTCATGCTGAAAGACCCAGCCACGTTTCATCTTCAATGCCCTTGCTGATGGAAGGAGGTTTTCACTCAAAATCTCACGATACATGGCCCCATTCATTCTTTCCTTTACACGGATCAGTCGTCCTGGTCCCTTTGCAGAAAAACAGCCCCAAAGCATGATGTTTCCACCCCCATGCTTCACAGTAGGTATGGCGTTCTTTGGATGCAACTCAGCATTCTTTGTCCTCCAAACACGACGAGTTGAGTTTTTACCAAAAAGTTATATTTTGGTTTCATCTGACCATATGACATTCTCCCAATCCTCTTCTGGATCATCCAAATGCACTCTAGCAAACTTCAGACGGGCCTGGACATGTACTGGCTTAAGCAGGGGGACACGTCTGGCACTGCAGGATTTGAGTCCCTGGCGGCGTAGTGTGTTACTGATGGTAGGCTTTGTTACTTTGGTCCCAGCTCTCTGCAGGTCATTCACTAGGTCCCCCCATGTGGTTCTGGGATTTTTGCTCACCGTTCTTGTGATCATTTTGACCCCACAGGGTGAGATCTTGCGTGGAGCCCCAGATCGAGGAAGATTATCAGTGGTCTTGTATGTCTTCCATTTCCTAATAATTGCTCCCACAGTTGATTTCTTCAAACCAAGCTGCTTACCTATTGCAGATTCAGTCTTCCCAGCCTGGTGCAGGTCTACAATTTTGTTTATGGTGTCCTTTGACAGCTCTTTGGTCTTGGCCATAGTGGAGTTTGGAGTGTGACTGTTTGAGGTTGTGGACAGGTGTCTTTTATACTGATAACAAGTTCAAACAGGTGCCATTAATACAGGTAATGAGTGGAGGACAGAGGAGCCTCTTAAGGAAGAAGTTACAGGTCTGTGAGAGCCAGAAATCTTGCTTGTTTGTAGGTGACCAAATACTTATTTTCCACCATAATTTGCAAATAAATTCATTAAAAATCCTACAATGTGATTTTCTGGATTTTTCTTTCTCAATTTGTCTGTCATAGTTGACGTGTACCTATGAAGAATTACAGGCCTCTCTCATCATTTTAAGTGGGAGAACTTGCACAATTGGTGGCTGACTAAATACTTTTTTTTCCCCACTGTACTTTGTCATGTTTCCCTGTCAGCTACAAACAACAAGAACCATGGCAACTTTTGTGTTGTTGTATATTACTTTGATACCGACTGTACTGTAGCTTTCCAATGGGCTCCTTTTTGAATATCAGTGCATGATCAAGTTCATTTGAGGCAACAACTACAGTAAAACATTATTGGCAAAATAATGTGTTGAAATAATTGAATATTATTTACCTAAAGGAGCCCGGAAGCTTGCCAAAAATGATCCTAGCATGCGAAGCCTAGTACTAACTAACTCTGTGACATCCTCCTCAGTGCAAAGCTAAATACAGAGAAATCATTGCTGGAACAACACACATCCCTGCTGGCAAATGGATAGATAGGGGCCTGCTCAGGACATAGTGATCCAAACTGAAAGTACATGCAAACACACACACGTTTACACAAACGCATGCACGCACACACACAGACGCAAACACACAGACACACACATGCAAACCCATGTTTGCATATAAAATGGTATCCAATGCCCATCACATGTTGATCTTTAATCTTTGTTACTGCCAATTATCATCACATAGAACATAATTAATCCTTCAATAGATAAATTGCACATTTACACAAATGACTAGATCTAATAAATATACATTAGATATTTAAATACAATAAAATGATGAATGCTACGCAATTAAAAACAAATTATAACTGATCTGAACTGTCTTGTCGATTATTTTAAGACATCTCTCATGTCTTCTTGTAAGCAAGAAAAAGTTTGACCTGTTCCATCATGATAGGCCTATATTACATATACAAAATGTTTGTTTTAATGAGGAACAGTATTTTTAGATTAGGTGAAAGCCTGATGTACTGTATCTCACTCACCCTCCTCCTCATATCGATGGTGAATGCCCCCCATACCCCGGTCTACCATTCGCTCATGGTCCATCCTGGAAGAAAAACAAGATGAAGGGAAGGACGTGCAAAATAACAGTGTATATTAAGCACAGCTTACACAACCATTATGTTAAAAAATATATATATATACAGTACCAGTCAAAAGTTTGGACACACCTACTCATTCCAGGGTTTTTCTTTATTTGTACTATATTTTACATTGTAGAATAATAGTGAAGACATCAAAACTATGAAATAACACATATGGAATCATGTAGTAACCAAAAAAGTGTTAAACAAATCAAAATATATTTTATATTTGAGATTCTTCAAAGTAGCCACCCTTTGCCTTGATGACAGCTTTGCACACTATTGGCAGAAAATGACCTCAGTCATCATTCGCCATTCAGCTCCTATTGGGCAAAACATAACCCAAAACAAACTGCAAATGCATCCAACAAGTTTTTAAAGCTTAATGTAGTCATTGCATGCTAGGGATATAGGACCAAATACATTTTCTAAACAGTAAAACAGATATGTATGAAAATACACTCAAATAAAATGTGACATTCTGTACTGTTACCTCACATTAAACATTTCATCTCAAATCCAAAATTCTGGAGTATAGAGACAAATTAAAAAATATATTTTCACTGTCCAAATACATATGGAGGGGAGTGTAGATACTGTATATGTAGAAGAGTGTCCGGTTGTGACTGACTATATACTACTATTGTGTGTGTGTGTGTGTGTGTGTGTCCGTGTGTGTGTGTCCGTGTGTGTGTGTGTGTCTGTGTGTCTGTCTGTGCGTGCGTGCGTGCATGTGTGTGTGAGAGAGAGAGACCCAGCTGAAACCTCTGCATTGACTGCTGATGATCACAGATCAATGAGGAAATAATTAAATGGGAGGCTAACTCAATGGAAAGATGCATAATTAAAACAGATAAGCAGAGTACTTCAGCACATTAGATTTTTACATACCACTAGATATGGGGTCAACTGGGAAAGCCATTCGCAATACTTAGGCTACTCATGTTACTGTGGCTTACTTTTCCCAAAGAACACATCATCATGATGCCACATCATCATGATGATGCGTTTTGCATTATCATGATGATGTGGCAAGTTACAATTAGCTTTTTTAAAGTCTTATATCTTAAACTTGATTGCTGACATTTTGGGACTGTATCAACAGTGGACTAATGAAAAAAATTCCCAAAGATAATTTTTGAGTGGATTATTCTTTTAACAGGCAGAGTGGGGAATAGCTTTGAGGCTTTGTCGAGGCTGTGTTGAGTTTGTGTGGCTCTTGTTCGTGCTGGCTTCCTGTGTGTAATTAGTCCTGTCACATCACTGTCCTTCACACCCAGTGGGCAGGCTGAGTGGGACCTGCAGGCCGTCACCTCTCTGCTCTACCAGCATGATCGATGGGCCTGCAAATGCACTTAATGTGGACATGCAGCCACACTGATAGATACCAAAAATAGGTCTCTGGGCCTCTCTCTCACTCACCCTCTCTATGCCCCCCCTTCTCTCTCTGTTCCTCTCTCGATCCCTCTGGCTCTCTTTCCCTTTATCTCTCTATCTTGCGCTCTGCCCCCCCCCCCCCCCCCCCCCTCTCTCTATCTCTCTCTCTATCGCTCTCTGTCTATCTTTGTCTCTCTATCGTTCCCTCTGTCGCTCCCCCTCAATACACGTGCACTACACACACACAACAGTCCTGTCACACAGTTTCTCCCCCTCCTATCTCACCCCACCTCTCTCTGATGTACATTCAATTGTTACATCTGCCTAACATATTACAATGTTTGTTGCTGAAACAATCACAAGCCTATCACCCAAAAAAGGCCTCCCCTCTGAGTTTTAAGTATCATGAGAAGTGCTTACAATATTAAAATAAAAGTATAATGAGAAGTGCTTACAATATTAAAATAAATAAATTCTGCTTCCTAAGGCCTGTTCAGTAATTGAGATGAAAATGGTTTTTAATACATTCTTCATCAGTTAGCAGCAATGCTATTCCATTAAACCAAATTGCTTTAGAAGTTTTGCTTTTAAACAATTTTCTGTTCAAACATTATTTCACAAAGAACATTAAAAAGATATGAGCCATTGACAGACGTCAGTATATATATATATGGTGGAATATCAAAGTCTACAAGTAAAACATATTTCCCAAATTCATTTAATAAATCATCAAGTTTCAACAATTTATACAGACTTCAGGAAATCATGACTTGTCTATATTTCAGTAAGTAGTTGACAGTGTGAGTTGCGTTTGTTTCTATATGCCATCTCCAGCAAGGGAGTCTTGATTCTGCAAATGGAAGCATACTAAACTACACCTGGAGGACAGGTTAATATATATAAAATAAGATGTCTTACCTGGCGTAGTTTCCTGGCCTGAAATGAGCAAATGGAGAGAGAGAGGTCTTTTGTTAATTGCAGGGATGCATCAATGATAAAATAGCCTATCACTGGAGATCTAATTAACTATTGACAACACCAAACCAAACAATGGGGAAAAGTTGTTCTCAGTTCGCAACCTCTCTCTCTCTCTCTGACCCTCTCGCTCTTCCTAACCCCCTCTCTCTCTTTCAAATCTTGCCCTCTCTCCCTCTGATGGCTCAATAACAGGACAACTGGGATTGGGGCTGGGCTACAGGCTGTTTTGGGTGGTGGTGGGGTTGACTGATCAACCTTCATGTGTTATATGACTATCCTACATGTGACCATGGGAATTTCTTCACTCACTCACATACTGTACCTTTTAGCTGACCAGGGCATAACATACAGTGCCTTCGGAAAGTATTCAGATCTCTTGACTTTTTCCACATTTTGTTACGTTACAGCCTTATTCTAAAATTGATTAAATAAAAAATATATTTATTTGTAATAAATGTGCAAATAATCCTGCTTTTGCTTTGTCATTATGGGGTATTGTGTGTAGATTGATGAGGGGAAAAAATAATTTAAGCAATTTTAGAATAAGGCTGTAACGTAACAAAATTTGTAAAAAGTCAAGGGGTTTGAATACTTTCCGAATGCACTGTATGTGTATCGTCAGTTATAAATTTATAACATTTAATTGAACACTGGATGCCAATTCCACCATCAATGATCGAGATGTACAGTGGGGAAAAAAAGTATTTAGTCAGCCACCAATTGTGCAAGTTCTCCCACTTAAAAAGATGAGAGAGGCCTGTAATTTTCATCATAGGTACACGTCAACTATGACAGACAAATTGAGAAAATAAAATCCAGAAAATCACATTGTAGGATTTTTAATGAATTTATTTGCAAATTATGGTGGAAAATAAGTATTTGGTCACCTACAAACAAGCAAGATTTCTGGCTCTCACAGACCTGTAACTTCTTCTTTAAGAGGCTCCTCTGTCCTCCACTCGTTACCTGTATGAATGGCACCTGTTTGAACTTGTTATCAGTATAAAAGACACCTGTCCACAACCTCAAACAGTCACACTCCAAACTCCACTATGGCCAAGACCAAAGAGCTGTCAAAGGACACCAGAAACAAAAGTGTAGACCTGCACCAGGCTGGGAAGACGGAATCTGCAATAGGTAAGCAGCTTGGTTTGAAGAAATCAACTGTGGGAGCAATTATTAGGAAATGGAAGACATACAAGACCACTGATAATCTCCCTCGATCTGGGGCTCCACGCAAGATCTCACCACCGTGGGGTCAAAATGATCACAAGAACGGTGAGCAAAAATCCCAGAACCACACGGGGGGACCTAGTGAATGACCTGCAGAGAGCTGGGACCAAAGTAACAAAGCCTACCATCAGTAACACACTACGCCGCCAGGGACTCAAATCCTGCAGTGCTAGACGTGTCCCCCTGCTTAAGCCAGTACATGTCCAGGCCCGTCTGAAGTTTGCTAGAGTGCATCCAGAAGAGGATTGGGAGAATGTCATATGGTCAGATGAAACCAAAATATAACTTTTTGGTAAAAACTCAACTCGTTGTGTTTGGAGGACAAAGAATGCTGAGTTGCATCCAAAGAACGCCATACCTACTGTGAAACATGGGAGTGAAAACATCATACTTTGGGGCTGTTTTTCTGCAAAGGGACCAGGACGACTGATCCGTGTAAAGGAAAGAATGAATGGGGCCATGTATCGTCATATTTTGAGTGAAAACCTCCTTCCATCAGCAAGGGCATTGAAGATGAAACGTGGCTGGGTCTTTCAGTATGACAATGATCCCAAACACACCGCCCGGGCAACGAAGGAGTGTTTTCGTAAGAAGCATTTCAAGGTCCTGGAGTCTCCAGATCTCAACCCCATAGAACATCTTTGGAGGGAGTTGAAAGTCTGTGTTGCCCAGCGACAGCCCCAAAACATCACTGCTCTAGAGGAGATCTGCATGGAGGAATGGGCCAAAATACCAGCAACAGTGTGTGAAAACCTTGTGAAGACTTACAGAAAACGTTTGACCTGTGTCATTGCCAACAAAGGGTATATAACAAAGTATTGAGAAACTTTTGTTATTGACCAAATACTTATTTTCCACAATAATTTGCAAATAAATTCATTAAAAATCCTACAATATGATTTTCTGGATTTTTTTCCTCATTTTGTCTGTCATAGTTGACGTGTACCTATGATGAAAATTACAGGCCTCTCTCATCATTTTAAGTGGGAGAACTTGCACAATTGGTGGCTGACTAAATACTTTTTTCCCCCACTGTACTTCTATCGAACACTAATTGCCCTCGGGCCACACACACACAAACCATCAGTTATAAAAAATTTTAAAAATATTGCTTTTATTTAGCACTTTTCATTACAAGTAGATTTTCAAAGTCACTTTAAAAACAAAATCACCAAAACTATTTGACAAAACAAACATAGGGATCTGGCAATTTTTGGTCTTCCACAGCTTTGGATGATGAGAGTAGGCAGCATAGATGGTACAGCCAGGCAGGGAGGTAGAGATATCTGACAGACAGGCCACGGAGCTCTTCGTCGGGCATCTCGTCGTCTTCGATAGTCACAGCTCCTCCTCCTCCGTAGGTAGGCTGGATCGTCACTACTGAAATGTAGCCCCCACCTGTGTGATGCTCCTGTGACTGTAAAAGTGGCAGTAAGACCACCGCACCTCAGCAGTTGGTCCAGAAAAGCCCCCTACGAAGCCAGCCTCTGCATCCCCTCACACCACAGTCCACTTCCCTCTAGGTACTGGGGCAGCTGGCCAAAAGCCGATGCTGTTGATCTGGTGTTGCTGCATCATTCAAATCATATAAGCCAAATATCAGTCCTGCAATTCCATGAGTCACCACCATTTCAGTAAATCTATCAAGAAGTTATCAAAAACAAAAAACAAAAATGCTATAAAAAAACAATTTAATATTTGCAGAGCTTTCTGCCTAGGCTACCTCACAGCACTATGGCAACCATATCATCATTAAACTAAGGTAGTCCAATGTTTTTGATTCAATTATAGCGAATTAGCCTAATAGCCTACTTCATGTTAACTTTTATGATATCCTCCCCACATCAGGAGGTTGAAACAACATTGTCAGAATGTTGTCTATGGATGGGTTAACCCATGACAGCTTTTTGTAATTCAGAAAAATCTATACTACATGACAGAGGGAGGGAGAGCGTTATGGCTGGACTGGGTGCACTGAACTACTCACCTATCATCTACTGTAGTACATGATGTCAATACAGGATTCCAACTTCACCCAGTACATCCTTATTGATTGCTCATGCATTCTCACTGTAGTAGTGCTGAGTGGTTAGTGCTTGTTGAGGTCGGTTTTATTTCTAAAATTAATCACGGTTTTCGATTTTGGTTTCTATAATTTTTTTAAACATTAAATGCACTATGCATTATGTGGGTTAAATGCTGTAACACAGAATAAAACAATTAATCAAAGTCCCATCATGGTAGTGACTACCCATTACTGCTTATCACTTATTAACCATCATTTATTCGCATTACTTTAATAAAATATTTCAGTTGTGTGTATTACATTTGTTTTATTTGATGACTTTATCATTTCATTCCTAGTCATCACATCTCTATACTGACCTACAAAGGCAAAACGCAGTAACTACGGCAACAGTGAAACGGAGGAAAATTGCTTTGTTTTTGCTAGCCAGACAAATATATTGTAGGTAGATAAGTGATAATGTACTGATGTATCATTTTATTATGAAGAAATGTTTATGCATATCAACCATGACCACTGATTTTTGTACACACCACTGTATCCCAATTAATATGGTAATGAGAGCTAGATTTTTCTTAATGCCTTGTCTAGGATATAAACTCAGCAAAAAAAGGAACGTCCTCACTGTCAACTGCGTTTAATTTCAGCAAACTTAACGTGTAAATATTTGTATGAACATAACAAGATTCAACAACTGAGACATAAACTGAACAAGTTCCACAGACATGTGACTAACAGAAATGGAATAATGTGTCCCTGAACAAAGGATGGGGGGGGGGTCAAAATCAAAAGCAACAGTCAGTATTTGGTGTGGCCACCAGCTGCACCACCAGCTGCATTAAGTACTGCAGTGCATCTCCTCCTCATGGACTGCACCAGATTTGCCAGTTCTTGCTGTGAGATGTTAACCCACTCTTCCACCAAGGCACCTGCAAGTTCCAGGACATTTCTGGGGGGAATGGCCCTAGCCCTCACCCTCCGATCCAACAGGTCCCAGGCGTGCTCAATGGGATTGAGATCCGGGCTCGTCGCTGGCTATGGCAGAACCGACATTCCTGTCTTGCAGGAAATCACGCACAGAACGAGCAGTGTGGCTGGTGGCTTTGTCATTGTTACGAATCCCGTGGCTTTAAAAGGGTGGATGGAAAAGAGATCCGTAACATAACTCATGCGAATTAGAATATTGACGAGGAACAGTGAGAACAAAATACACCGACAACCAAATGCTACCGTCAAACACAAAAGTATTATAAACACACGGAAAACGGTTTGGGGAAAAGGGGCTGAGCTGGACCCAAGGAATGAAACAATAAAGTACAAAAAAACTAAACTAATCTTGCCTGCCTCAAGAACCGCTAAGCTTACTGCTGACCATACAAAAAATACAGTGTGTGTTACGCTCAGGTCTAACTAGTGTTTTTAGACAAGGTTTTCCTACGGGTAGTGTATGCCCAAGGGCGACTTGCTAAACCCCCCTTTTCCCAGGCACAAACAAACATAGGTCCAATATGGACTAGACAGCAAACGAGTGAGTACACAAAAACAAGACACCACAGTATCCATACTCACAATGAAAAAGAGTCTCTGTCAGAAAACATAACTGACTGGCTTTTAAAACCAGGGGATTTGATATGGTAAGAAAAAACCAGAAACAGGTGGTGCAATACAGAGGAGTGTCCACTGATTGGTCCACCTCAGCAATCAGCAGACGAATGGATGTCGGACAGGTGGGACACACCAACGACCACCAATCAGGAAAACAAGGGACACCTGTGATTAGGGCAGAAGGAGAGGATAAAACAAAAACAGGATATCTACAGTGGGGGAAAAAAGTATTTAGTCAGCCACCAATTGTGCAAGTTCTCCCACTTAAAAAGATGAGAGAGGCCTGTAATTTTCATCATAGGTATATGTCAACTATGACAGAAAATTGAGAAAAAAAAATCCAGAAAATCACATTGTAGGATTTATTATGAATTTATTTGCAAATTATGGTGGAAAATAAGTATTTGGTCACCTACCAACAAGCAAGATTTCTGGCTCTCACATACCTGTAACTTCTTCTTTAAGAGGCTCCTCTGTCCTCCACTCGTTACCTGTATTAATGGCACCTGTTTGAACTTGTTATCAGTATAAAAGACACCTGTCCACAACCTCAAACAGTCACACTCCAAACTCCACTATGGCCAAGACCAAAGAGCTGTCAAAGGACACCAGAAACAAAATTGTAGACCTGCACCAGGCTGGGAAGACCGAATCTGCAATAGGTAAGCAGCTTGGTTTGAAAAAATCAACTGTGGGAGCAATTATTAGGAAATGGAAGACATACAAGACCACTGATAATCTTTGTCGATCTGGGGCTCCATGCAAGATCTCACCCTGTGGGGTCAAAATGATCACAAAAACGGTGAGCAAAAATCCCAGAACCACACGGGGGGACCTAGTGAATGACCTGCAGAGAGCTGGGACCAAAGTAACAAAGCCTACCATCAGTAACACACTACGCCGCCAGGGACTCAAATCCTGCAGTGCCAGACGTGTCCCCCTGCTTAAGCCAGAACATGTCCATGCCCGTCTGAAGTTTGCTAGAGTGCATTTGGATGATCCAGAAGAGGATTGGGAGAATGTCATATGGTCAGATGAAACCAAAATAGAACTTTTTGGTAAAAACTCAACTCGTCGTGTTTGGAGGACAAAGAATGCTGAGTTGCATCCAAAGAACACCATACCTACTGTGAAGCATGGGGGTGAAAACATCATGCTTTGGGGCTGTTTTTTCTGCAAAGGGACTAGGACGACTGATCCGTGTAAAGGAAAGAATGAATGGGGCCATGTATCGTGAGATTTTGAGTGAAAACCTCCTTCCATTAGCAAGGGCATTGAAGATGAAACGTGGCTGGGTCTTTCAGCATGACAATGATCCCAAACACACCGCCCGGGCAACGAAGGAGTGGCTTCGTAAGAAGCATTTCAAGGTCCTGGAGTGGCCTAGCCAGTCTCCAGATCTCAACCCCATAGAAAATCTTTGGAGGGAGTTGCAAGTCCGTGTTGCCCAGCGACAGCCCCAAAACATCACTGCTCTAGAGGAGATCTGCATGGAGGAATGGGCCAAAATACTAGCAACAGTGTGTGAAAACCTTGTGAAGACTTACAGAAAACGTTTGACCTGTGTCATTGCCAACAAAGGGTATATAACAAAGTATTGAGAAACTTTTGTTATTGACCAAATACTTATTTTCCACCATAATTTGCAAATAAATTCATTAAAAATCCTACAATGTGATTTTCTGGATTTTTTTCTTCTCATTTTGTCTGTCATAGTTGACGTGTACCTATGATGAAAATTACAGGCCTCTCTCATCTTTTTAAGTGGGAGAACTTGCACAATTGGTGGCTGACTAAATACTTTTTTCCCCCACTGTATATCCGTAACACTCCCACCCTTAAAAAGAGCAAACCTACAATGGTTTGCGACTCATGTACTATCACCACACACAAAACAAATTCAAAGAGCAAAAACATCCTCATTGGATAGAAAATAAATCCTATATCTCTAAACCCGAGACAAAGCATCTGCCATCACATTATCCGAACCCTTTTTATGGTGGATCTCCAAATTATAATTTTGCACCACAAGTGCCCAACGCACAAGGCGTTGGTTCTGGTTGTACATACGGTGGAGAAAAACTAAGGGATTATGGTCAGTATACACTGTCACTGGTAGTGCATTGGAACCAACATAGACTTCGAAGTACTGCAGAGCTAACAACAAAGCTAGAGCTTCTTGTTCAGTGGTTGAATAGTTAGTTTGACATTTGTTAGATTTCCGCGAAAAATAACAGACAGGAAGGTCCACTCGACTCTGGTCCGGCTGCAGTAGAACAGCACCAGCACCTCTGGCACTAGCATCTACCTCAAGTTTAAACGGCCGTTCAAAATCTGGAGCAGCAAGAACAGGGATACTACATAAGAGTGCTTTAGCAGTGTTGAAAGCAGTGTGACAATCTGCAGACCATACACATTTTCTCACAGGACTGAGCAAATCCGTTAATGGAGCAACTACCGCAGAGACATTTTTACAGACACTACGGTAGTAGCCAACCATCCCTAAAAAGCGGCGTAGCTCTCTTCTGGTAGTAGGTGCGGGAAATGCAGTTATAGCCGAGACCTTGGCATCAACATGGCGCACCTGACCATGGCCGACCTGTTTACCGAGATAAGTAACAGTGGCCTTCCCAAACTCGCACTTTACTAAGTTCAGGGTTAGAGAAGTGGCTGCTAGACGTTCACACACTACCCTTAGAGTATTAATATGATCTGACCACTCAGTTGAATAAATTACCAGATCATCAAGGTAGGCACTACAATTAGGAACTCCAGCCAATACTGTGTTAACCAGGCGTTGGAAAGTGGCTGGTGCGTTCCCCATCCCAAATGCCATGACATAAATATTGTAGGAAGTGGTCTGGGGTCACAAAGACAGAGATGTCGGAGGCACGTGAGGTTAACCTTTTAGAAGATCTAGTTTGGTTACATAAGTAGCAGCACCCACAGTGTCAATACAGTCATCCAGTCTGGGTAACGGGAACGAGTCAGGCACTGTGACAGAATTTTCCTTTCGATAGTCTGTACATAACTTGGATGTCCCATCAGGTTTGGAAACCAGAATGCACGGAGAACTCCAAGGACTTGAACTTGGCATAGCCAGGTTATTCTCCAGCAAATAACCGACCTCATCCCTCATTATCTTTCTTTTAGAGACGTTGACACGATAAGCATGTTGCTTGATAGGTGCAGCGTTTCCAACATTAATGTCATGTTCTAACATATTTGTGCATGTAGGAACATCATTAAAAAGACATGGAAAGCTGTGTAATAGCCTCACAATATCATCTGACTGTCCGTCCGTTAAATTAATCAGGCTTGACGGGAGAGACAGCAGCATCTCTGAATTGGGCAATCTAGCACACTGCTGCTGAGTATTGCGCAACTCCAAACCATCTCCGTCCACATCATTAACATGACCTCCCACTACAGCCGCAGCAGCAATAGAGACAGCCGATTCGGACAGTTTCTCTGGACTGTCTATCTGGGTGATGGGTCTGGTGTGGTATGTCTTCAACATGTTAATGTGGCACACACGAGATTGGCACTTTCTATCGGGAGACTGTATCACGTAATCAGTTTCACTTAGTTTATTTTCAATTACATAAGGACCAGAGCAACTTGCTGACAATGATGCTCCTGGTACAGGCAACAATACAAGAACTTGGTCCCCCGGCTGCAGCGAACGAGAAACAGCCTGGTTGACATAGTGCCATTTCATACGTCTCTGTGAGGAAGACAGCGCTTCCTTTGCTAGAGCACAGGCACCATGTAGGCGCTCACGAAAGTGACTAACGTAGTCCAACACATTTTCTTTCGCACACAACTCTTGTGATAAAAACGGATCCTTAAGGACTTTCATAGGTCCTCTCACTGTGTGTCCAAACACCAGTTCAGCTGGGCTGAACCCTAGGGATTCTGTACCGTCTCACGGACAGCAAACAAAACTAGAGGAACTCCCTCATCCCAATCCTTCTCAGATTCCAAACAATATTTACGGAGCATAGACTTCAGTGTCTGATGCCAACGTTCAAGTGCACCTTGAGACTCTGGGTGATGTGCGCTTGACACACGGTGTGTAACTGACAAGGATTTTAACACCTGTTTGAAAAGCTTAGAAAGGAAATTCGTACCTTGATCAGTTTGTACCACCTTAGGTAACTCAAAAGTTGAGAAGAATTTGATCAAAGCTTTACTCACCACCAGAGCAGTAATCCTTCGCAGAGGAATGGCCTCTGGGTAATTGGTGGCCACACACAACTGTCAACAGAAACTGATTACCAGATTGTGTCTTCGGTAATGGTCCAACACAATCAACCATCACATGTTCGATTGAACCATCACATGTTCGATTGATCAATGAAGTATGCCATGTTTTTCTTCTTTAGCTCCTCCACTGAGACAACACTAGAAAAACATTTAGCCAGGTTAATGTCAACCTTCTGGTTAGCGATCAGCTGCTTACGAGTGACTGGTAACTATATTGCATCAGCAACAAGTTCCATATACTTCTTCCCTTCCCTGGGCTGTTGGTCAGACCGCACCACCTTACCAGAGGTAGCACACAAGCTATCCTCTGGGTCACACTCTCTGAATAGAATCGTGTTCGACAAATCTATCACGTCACTCACTTGTCGTGCTTGAGCACGTGTGACAGCACAAGCGGGTAACACATCTGGATAACTCTGTGCCAGCTCCTCAGAGAGAGACTGGTCACTTTCATCTAATACCTCCAATACGGGTATCACCTTTCCTCCGGCAATATCGTTGACCATTATTACTGACAACATAGGACGTACTCCAAATCTGAACAATCCACTGACTAACTCAGAGTGTACGTTCACAAAGTGCAATGGCACAAATCCCATTTCAATTCCCTGTACTAACACACTGGAACCACTATGTATTATCGGACAAGGGCAACACATCAGATAGTATGAACGACTGCGCCGCACCAGTATCTCTAAGGATTCTAACCGGACGCTGAGACGCTTCGTCATCTGATATGGAAACAAAACCCTCAAAAATTAACGGTTCATAACTGCGATCTGGGACTGGGACTTTCAAACCACATGTACTATTAGGCATCTGTTTTGATTCCGGCGTAACAACCGTATGAATCAGCCCAACACTCATTGGCGGCCAGGCATGCAGAGGCATCCCCTGTTTGCGTTTAAGCAGGAAGCAATCATTAACCATATGTCCCACCTTATGACAATAGAAACAGTGACGCACATCTTTCGGGCATGCTGGATATACTGCTGGACGACTAGGGCTAAGAGTTAGCAACTCCGCGGCCCTGCTCTCCATACGAGCCGAAAACACGCTCTTGTGCGTCAACACAAACTCAGATGCTTCCGACTGTGAGGATACTTTCTGTTCGTTTAAGTAAACTACAATGTGTTCGGGTAAGCAATTTTTTAACTCTTCTAACAAGATTAACTCCCGGAGAGAGTTAAAATCAGTTACCTTACTAGCAGTGTGCCATTTGTCAAACAGATTTCCAGTGTTGCACACTGGCGCACAGAACTATTTGTTGCATTCGGTGTTTGTCCTTGCATCAGCTCAAGCAACACATTGCCTCACTGATCCAGATTAACCCCAAAATTAGGAAATATGTTTTAACCAGTTAATTTAAGACATTTTAGCAGCTATAGTAGCCCTTTCCTGCAGTCAATAACCAAAAACACCCTCTTTGGCTTCATGGGTGGAATGTTATTAATAGTTTTCATAATTTCATAATTAATAAAATAAATGTTCTTACAACCGACAAACATCTGGTGTTTCTATGTCAATCAGTTTTGTTATATTTCAGTCTTCTGTGATGTATATAAAGTGTAATATTGGGATGCAAACTCAGAATTGAATATAATTCAATATATCTGACATGTGTCTTTTGTTTAAGCCCATAACTATGTGTGTGAGGTGTATACTTTTGTTTCAAAGTAGATTTGTTTAAGATTACCAAGAATCACTCTGTGACCCTGATTTAGCCCACTGCAGTAAAAGGTTAAGCCTACAAGGGCCATTATTGCTCTTGCCTGCTAGCCAAACTAAAGACAGTGTTTGCTAGCTAACGTTAGCTAACACAGCTCTCAAAACAAGCAAGGTACCTGAAAGCTAAATAAAGCGCTGTTCTGGCATCTGAGAAAAATCTATTTAGCGTGTTTCAACAGCTTTTTATCTTGTATTATTTTGGGATTCCTCCGGTTCGGTACATGCTTTACTTTCTGCAAGCATGGACAAAGGAACGTGTGTAACAATTGTATCCAAGATGTGACATGGCAACCTCATAATGTTGCTAGGGGAAATTACCCAATATGCGCTTTGATTTGATTTATAATATTTCTTTAATGTGCAAATTTTACAAGTTGTAGATCACAAGTTCTTCAACTTAATAACATTATCCACAAAATGATGTCAATATTTAGCAGTTCCAATTTCTGGGTCACAAAACCCCTTTTCTGGTGCTTGGTGGGTGGCCCTTGGACTAATAGTAAATATACTAGTGAAGGTCTTAGTGGTCTTCTGTAGTTCATGCTCCTTAAAACCATAGCAACAAGGGAATGAAATGTAGCAAACAAATAGGTTGTGTCATATCATAACCATGCCCCTGCTGCTGTCTCCCACATACACCACAATGTTCATCTGAGGGGCCCAGACGTGGATCTCCCTCTGTCAGGAGGTGAGGGTCGACAGGGGTACCATCAGCGGGAAGAACAGGTTGAGTAAGGAGATGTACCATCCATCCAGATTGGCAGACACAGACAGAACAAAAGCCTACTCAAACAATTGGGGGTGGAGAATATCCCTTAATGACATATATAACTCAAGTGCTTCTGATTTACTGTTTGGAAAACCTAATGGTAATGGTAATAGTAATGGTAATCGATGGTAAATGTGCATAGATCGAAAACGTCCTCATCACATGGGATGGAAGTCAGGAACTTGCAGGCCTGCTTGCAGGTCTTCAGGTCATCGTCATTGGGTTGGACAATGACAACGTGGTCTTCAGCACTCCACAAATTAGGTGCTAAAAACATGGCATCAGGTATTCCACTGGGCACATTAGTGTTCCTAGAAGAGTGGATGCGATGTGTGTTCCAGACCTTTTTGATCTCGTTTTAACTCCTCCTGAAAAGGGAGATTTGCTCAACATTAGGCTACATCTTGTAAACACATTGGATGCAGGTTAGAAATTTGATTTTGTGTAGTTGTTTTGCCCCATTTATGACTAGTCCATTATGTAATAACTGCCAATAATATAGTAACCATTTCATTTCTATAACTTGCCAATAATATTATAAAAATGCTGAGCCAATAATGTAATAATCTGTTGCCCCTAATATAATAAATTTTTATTGGACTGGGTAACAAGTTTTTCATGACTTGTGTAATAACTTCAACCGATAATGTAATAACATAATAAAATCACTGTATTTATGTTGTATAGATAGACACAGGCAGACAGACAGACAGTTAGGTTAGACAGACAGACATGCAGTGACAGGCAGACAGACAGACAGACAGACATACAGACAAACAGACAGACATAAAAAAGAAGTGACCAAGTCAATAATAAAGCCTACTGCTATACATGTCCCATTCATTGCCCAAACTCCATTACACTTACTGTAGCCTACCTGAATGATATATGTGTTGCCAACTTAGCAACTTTTGCTGCTATATTTAGGGAGTTTTCAGACCCCTCCAGTGACTTTTGTTGGTAAAAGATTCTAGCGATTAAATTCAGATACTTTTCAGGCTGCCTTTGGGTTTTGACACTGAGGGTTTCTTTGGTTTTGATAGCATTTAGCGACTTTTCCCACTAAATTCTGCCTCAAACGAGGGTGGGAGAAGTTGTCTGTGCAACACCAGAAACTATGCATAAACAGGCAGACAGGGTTGCCAGGTTAAGCTCAAATTTCTAGCCAAATGACCACGCAAAACCAGCCCAAAAGCCCCAATTTAGTTTTTTTCACAGCAAGAGAGGAGTAGCCATATCTATACAATAAACCCTTTTTCCATAACGTTATCGAGCCAATTAAGAAGGAATATCATAGTAACTTGTAACGACGTTAGAAGCTAAATTCAGTTTTCCTCTAAATAATAATTATTGCAAGCTATGACGTAATAAAGGAATTTGAATATGTGGCAAGAGAAAATATAATTTGCCTTTATTAAACTCGACAGATCATTTCCCATCAATGGATGTCGATTTAACTATTTTGAATGCTATGATTTAAGCAATAAGGCACAAGGGGTATGGTATATGTTTCACGGCTCAGGCTAAGACCCAGATGCAGACACAGGAGACAGATAGTACGAGTCTCAGAATGTATTATAGTACAAGGGGCAGGAAAAAGATAAGTCAAGGCAGGCAAAGAGTCGTAATCCAAATCACAGTCAGGCAGGTACAGGAAGGCAGGCAGGATCAGGGCCAGGACAGGCAGAAAGGTCAGATCTGGGAAGACTAGGAAAAGCAAAAACTAGAGCACAGGAAACACGGGAACACGCTGGTAGGACATGACGGGACAAGACGAACTGGCAACAGACAAACAGAAAACACTGGTATAAAACATCTCCCGAGTGGTGCAGTGGTCTAAGGCACTGCTAGCTGTGCCACTAGAGATCCAGAATCCAGGCTCTGTCGTAGCCGGCCGCGACCTGGAGACCCATGGGGCGGCGCACAATTGGCCCAGCATCGTCCAGGGTAGGGGAGGAAATGGCCGGCAGGGATGTAGCTCAGTTGATAGAGCATGGCGTTTGCAACCCCAGGGTTGTCGTTCGATTCCCACGGGGGGCCAGTATGAAAATAAATATATATCAAAATAATGTATGCACTCACTGGATAAGAGCGTCTGCTAAATGACTAAAATGAAAATGTATAAATACACAGGGAATAATGGGGACAAATGGGAGACACCTGGTGGGGGGGTGGAGACAAGCACAAGAGTGCCGCAACGTGGAGTGCCTGGATACAGCCATTAGTCGTGGTATATTGGCCATATACCACAAACCCCCCATTGCTTAAAGCCTTGTTGCTATTATAAATTGGTTACCACTGAAATTAGAACAGTAACAAGTAATGTTTTGTCATACCCGTGGTATATGGTCTGATATACCACGGCTTTCAGCCAATCAGAATTCAGGGCTCAAACCAGGTTTATACAGTGCCTTGCAAAAGTATTCATCCCCCTTGGCGTTTTTCCTATTTTGTTGCATTACAACCTGTAATTTAAATAGATTTTTATTTGGATTTCATGTAATGGAAATACACAAAATAGTCCAAATTGGTGAAGTGATTTTTTTTTATATAACTTGTTTCAAAAAATTATTAAATACAAATAACGGAAAAGTGGTGCGTCACCCCCTTTGCTATGAAGCCCCTAAATAAGATCTGGTGCAACCAATTACCTTCAGAAGTCACATACTGTAATTAGTTAAATAAAGTCCACCTGTGTGCAATCTAAGTGCCACATGATCTCAGTATATATACACCTGTTCTGAAAGGCCCCAGAGTCTGCAACAACACTAAGCAAGGGGCACCACCAAGAAAGCGGCACCATGAAGACCAAGGAGCTCTCCAAACATGTCAGGGACAAAGTTGTGGAGAAGTACAGATCAGGATTGGGTTATAAAACAATATCTGAAACTTTGAACATCCCACGGAGCACCATTAAATCCATTATTAAAAAATGGAAAGAATATGGCACCACAACAAACCTGCCAAGAGAGGGCCGCCCACCAAAACTCACGGACCAGGCAAGGAGGGCATTAATCAGAGAGGCAACAAAGAGACCAAAGATAACCCTGAAGGAGCTGCAAAGCGAGTATCTGTCCAAAGGAGAATCTGTCCATAGGACCACTTTAAGCCGTACACTCCACAGAGCTGGGCTTTACGGAAGAGTGGCCAGAAAAAAGCCATTGCTTAAAGAAATAAATAAGCAAACATTTGGTGTTCGCCAAAAGGCATGTGGGAGACTCCCCAAAAATATGGAAGAAGGTACTCTGGTCAGATGAGACTAAAATTGGGAAAAAATCCCAGTGGCTAGATGTGCCAAGCTAATAGAGACATACCCCAAGAGACTTGCAGCTGTAATTGCTGCAAAAGGTGGCTCTACAAAGTATTGACTTTGGGGAGGGTGAATAGTTATGCACGCTGAAGTTTTCCGTTTTTTTGTCTTATTTCTTGTTTGTTTCACAATAAAAAATATTTTGCATCTTCAAAGTGGTAGGCATGTTGTGTAAATCAAATGATACAACCCCCCCAAAAAAATAAAGATAAATCCGACAGGATAGTTTGAGTGATGAAAGTTGGGCAGAGGATCTCGAAATCTCTGTGCAAGAAACACTTGGATGAACATAAAAAAACTAATGTTAGGCTATTTTCTGGCAATTGTGCTGTTATTATGTGCCAGATGTTAACACTACAACCCGTAATAAATGGCCCATTTGCGAGATTGACTTATCATTTCAATAGGCATAGGCTACAGATGAAAATCTGGGTTTATGATTGTAATTCAAATTTTGCCAGTTTGCTTAGCTAAAGGCAGGTCGTCTATAGCCCCTGATAGGCCTACGTCTAATTTCAGATCTACAGTAGCCTAGACAAGATGTAGGCAAGATGTAAACTGAACGATTTAGCAGCTTGCTTAGTTCAAATTAACAGACTAATTTATTCAACATGAATAGCGAGGCTATTTCACAATAAGAAGTGCTTGTGTTTCCCAATAGCCTGCTGGAATAGGCTACTGAGGATGGGGTCATAATTTCAATCACTGAACTAAATATTAACAATATGTATATGAACCACAGGAGGTTGGTGGCACCTTAATTGGGGAGAACGGGCTCGTGGTAATGACTGGAATGGTATCAAATACATCAAACACATTGTTTCCATGGTTTCCAGGTGTTTGATGCCATTCCATTTGTTCCATTCTGGCCATTATTATGAGCCGTTCTCCCCTCAGCAGTCTCCTGGGATATGAACTGAGTATGCCTGTCAACAACAGTGTTTATTTTTTTAGAATTTGTTTTACCTATAATCTGACACCTGTTACCGTCAATCTAATGAGTTCATAACAACACAAGACTACAACAACAAACTGAAGTCATAGGCTTTTGGTTGCCAGCTCCAGGTAGGCTACACAAGTGGCACAAATTGATTTGCAATGACTCCAGTGATGTCGTTATTTCAACATATTTATTGTATCAAATGGTAGCCTACAATGGCATATACATTAATAGGCTACTTGATGGCCAACAGAGACAAATGTATAATTCTCCACATTTAGCCTAATAATGTCAGTTTCATTGAGGACTTTTCCCCATAAAAAGAACCACGCTAGGGAGTTCCATAACTTCCATTTCAAATTTCCACTCGGGCAGCCACCGAGACCCAAGAACTGAGCATGCATAAAGCACTTTGCTTGATACAAACATGGTCTCCTTTTTGCTTTATTGAGTAAGGCAGCTCCAAAATGCAGGTGTTTCAGCCTAGCTCAGTGCTTTCTGTGGTGGTTGGGCAGCCAGCAGAAAATACGGAGCGTAGGTGTTGGTAATGTTCTCTAGTTGCGGCGTGATTGGCTCTGTGTTCTGTGTTCTGTTGCTCATGGGGACACCACGTCACCGCCAAATCTAAGGGTAGATCTCGAAAATTCAAGCCCCTTGGGTGCTGCTGTAGTATCTTAAACAGTCTAGATAAAGTAGGAAACGTGGCCCTAAGATTTTGCTGATGTGGCAAAATGAGGTAACTCTATTCTACAGTGCTGGAAACATCTGGAAATCATTACTTATGGAAATATGATATGAGGAGTAAGGTAGAAAAGACCAGGGATTGGATGTTAGAATCACGCCATGCTCTGGCCATGTATGATATAAATGCCATGTCTTGAACAGAGAAGGGAGAACAGCAAAAACACTGATTGGCTGTGCTGTCTCACAGATATCTGCAGAATCTGTCAAATGCTGATGCTGGAACCTTTGTTATAATAAACCTTTGAAAACAGAGTACAGTGTCGGCGGATTCCTTATCATTACAGCATGGACCAGCAAGGGTGTGTCTTTTAGACACTACATTTAATGGCGACGAGGTAGTTTTATTTTATTTTTTATTCTTTTTGGGGCGTGTTACGTCTTTTCTTTGCATTCCACTCCTGGGCTACAAAGTGACTACCGCTCAAAGAAGCCGGCAAAAAACAAAAGAGGTGAGCTTTTTATCACTAAATCATTGGGCGCTGGTCGTTTTGTGAGTCCAGAGTGTGTGCGTTCAAGATGTACCGTTAAATTACTTATGCGTGCATTTTGCTGGTTCTTTTTGCTGTGTGATAGGAACTCCATTCTAAATTTTCTAAATTAGTTTGCGTTGAGAACAACGCAAAAAGTGGGGAGTGTCTATAGGGCACACCGATAATTATCTGAAAAATGGAATAAACGTTGGCCTGACATTGAACAACCATGGCCATTGGAAGGCACGCTTAATCCAGACGTCATCAAGATAATGCAAGTGCTTGTATCCACGTATAAGACAGATCAAAAGAAGGGGAAGAAAGGAAAACTTCGTAAAGAAAAAAGACAAAGAGAGCTGGGTGTTCTTAAGCTTTTTGAAAATGAAGGACAAAAACTGATAAAAGACACAAAAGATAAGAGAGACAGAGGTGCAGAGAAAATGGCAAAAGAGGTGAAGGTGACAGAAAAAATGATTGCAGAAGTCAATACACCTTTCTCATATATGGATTCAGCAAAAACACCCCCACCTTATGAGAAAGAAGCCAAGTTTAAGGACGTTTATCCTCAGCTTCCAGTGATCATTCAGGAAGGTGATTATTGCATCAGAGATGAGGATGAACGAATAATAGAGAGGGGACAAGCAGAAACGACCATAAAGATGAATCCAAACTCCAAAGGCAGGAAGACAACGAGACGTCTGGAGACTAAGGGTAGAGTGAGATCAAGGAGGATGGAACTTGATGATGATGATGATGATGATGATCAGAGTGATTCAGAAGAGATCATGGGTGGATATGACCCTGTCATCAGACAGAGGTTGGCCAGAGCGGAAAGAAGGGGTGATGGAAGTTGGAAGAAGAAGAATACAAGTGATTCGAGTGCTGGTGAAAATGAAGATGGAGACAGCGATGAAAATTTGGAGACTAAAGGTGCTTCATATTCAAGAGGATTTTATCCTCCAATGACTAACACAGAAGAAATAGAAAGAGATATAGACCGATGCGTATCATACCTGTATAAGGCCAATGATTTAGAAGAAGTAAAAGAACTGGAAGAACGACTCAAAAAGCTGAAGACAAAGGAGAAGAAGCTGCTGAGAAAAGAATCCCAAGAATCTGAGAAGAGATATACATTGAGGCCAAGGAAAGATGGCACTAGTAAGAAAATTATGCCGGTGATCATTCGAGGACAAAACCTAGAATATAAGCCTTTGCAGAATACCGATATGTCAGATATACTTGAGAAGCTGCCTACTCTTCAAGATGGAGCATATCCTTGGATTTCAAAGTTGGAAGAAATTACGGTGGGAACACAGTCTGCCATAGGAGACATTAAGAGACTTTTGGCTAATCTCCTTGGGATTCCAGGCATGGAAGAAATTTTTCAGAGAGCTGGACTTCATAGATACGTGGGAACTGCTGTGAATGATCCTGAATTGTTGGCTGCAAGCAGGAATCGGCTGTGGAGAGCACTGAAAGATATGTTTCCAACAAATGTGCATCCTGACAACATTCTGATTGACCCACTAGGACAACAAGAAAATCCGAGAGCCTACGTGTCAAGAGTTCATCAAGTGTGGAGAAATATTACCGGAAATGATCCAGATGTGAGTCAAATTGAGCAGTCAATCTTGAGAGCTAAACTACAGATGGGACTGCCCTCACCGGTAAGGAGCAAACTGGCAGAAGTGGTTGGACTTGGAAGCATGACAAAAGGTGTCTATACAGATCATATAGCCCATCAAGTGGATCTGTACCGGAAAAAGGAACACAACCAGAAAGAACAGGACCAAGAAACTCTCAGAAAACTCAATCAAATACAACTGGAGAAGAAGAAGGAGAAAAGAAGCTTTGGTTATGCAGAATCAGTGTAAACCAAATCAACAATCACTGCTACAGTTTCAACTGAACAAGGTCAAATACAATCGTACCAGACACCAATAGCGGTACCAATTGTTTCATATCCATAGATAGTTTCTGGAAAGAAAGAATTTCAGAGGAAGATACAGGAGCAAGTGAAGATCACCTGTCCTCCAGGTGAACCCTATAGGAGAAAGGAGAAAGAACTCTAGAGGTGCCTAGAAGATCCGAAAAGGAGGAGTTTCAGCTGATAGCACCGATTAGAGAAGAAGAGAAAAAGATCCAACAATTGAAGTGAAAATAAACAATGGATTATGGGAAGTGATGATGGATAGCAGAAAGGTTTTTATCTGTGTTCAGCCTGAAGAGGTTACACATCTCACTATGTCAAATCAACTAAATTAGGAGAAGGATTTGGAGGAGTGAAGATCACGATTTCTGAAAATGATGATTTTGCCTCAAGGACAAGGAGAGTCATAAGCTGTACGGATAACACACGAATCTATTTGAAGTGTGAAGATGAATTGAGAATCTATGGAAGAAGAGATGTTGCAAAAAGTTCAAGAATGTTTGAGATATCAGAGTAGGACTGATATTGGATTTGTGAAATCAGCTCAATTGAGATGAAAGTTGAGGAGGCAGACCTCCTTGGAAGAATCAGTATCCATTGAAAAAATGAAGCAATCCAAGGGATTGAACCAGAAATTGAAGGACTTTCAAAAGCAAGTGTTTTGAAGACGATAGAAAAATCGTTAGAGTAGCAATCAATTATTGTTTTGGAGAAACCATGATGATTTAGTAAGCTTTGGGATAGCTTATGTTGTAAATGGGAGATTAGGATAAAAATCACAAAGGAGTATAGTTTTTGGGAACTATATTTTCTTGAATAGATTGACTATGTCATAGGTAGGTGCATAATCTGTCTGAAAAATAATGTGTGACTGTTATTCTTGGTTACATTCATATACCAAGAGGTTCATAAGATGTTCAACTAAGCTAAAAGATGCTCAGTCGGTTGCAGAGTTCTTGTGTAAAGAAGTCATAAGCAGGTGGGAATTTCCCGATTTAATATCCTCAGAAAATGGGAAAGAGTTTTGTGAATAAATCAGTGAAATGGGTTTTCGAAAAATTAGAGAAAAATAAAAATTGGAAAAACTTACACTAAAATGTTATGAAAACTAGGGTTGAAATAACTCTAGGAAATTTGGAATATCTGATTGTGGGACGATTATATTATTGTGATGAATCAAAGGGGGGAAATGGAATGTGATTCATTTGATATATAATCTTAAATATACATTCTTATATTATTGCTGATATTGATGTTTTAATTTGCATGTGTTGTTTAGCAAAAGATACTGTTTGGTATTTTCTTTTCTTCCAGAAGCATATGGGGGAATATGTAGAGGGACTCAAATACTCAAACATGGACAATATGAATGGACTGGAGGAAGTGGAACAAGGAAGGAGTGGAAATGTTCCGATTCCATCATCAACGTCGCATTGAAAGACGACACTGTGGAGGAGATGAAGTGTAGTGGACTACATTCCAGTGTTATATTCTTTCTGTATTAATTTTTGAACAATTATGTTTTCTGTGTTGGGTACATGTGGGGACCTCAGATGTTTTTGTTTATTTCGTTGAAGTCTAGGGATATGGGGTCTAGGCAAGGACAGAGAGAATCCACAGGAGGGTCCGATGGGTCGACCAGCCTGAATGTGGACATTTTGATTGTATTTTGTTTGCTGGGGTTTTCATATGTATTCAATTGCATCATAGCTTAAAATGTATCCATGAAGATGTGTGAATTGATCTGGAGTACTTAGGTGGTCGCCTAGGGCAGAGGGGCCGTGAGAGAATTTTCCTGTCTTGACTGACTGATGGATATTTGGAATGAAAGCTGCCAGACAGGTTTTTCGCTCTTACACTCCATGACAATTCACTTACACTCCATGACAATTCACTTACACTCCATGACAATTTATTTACACTCCATTACAATTTATTTACACTCCATGACAATTTATTTACACTCCATGACAATTTATTTACACTCCATAACAATTTATTTACACTCCATAATAATGTATTTACACTACATACAAAAATGTGTCTATATAAACATGTGTTTAATCTCCATTAATTTTGGTTTATTGTTAAAGTTACTCAAGAGCAAGAATTGTTATTTGTCATAATCCTATTCTTTTTGTTTTCGAGACTTAATTAGTCTCGAAGGGGGGAATATGTAGTATCTTAAACAGTCTAGATAAAGTAGGAAACGTGGCCCTAAGATTTTGCTGATGTGGCAAAATGAGGTAACTCTATTCTACAGTGCTGGAAACATCTGGAAATCATTACTTATGGAAATATGATATGAGGAGTAAGGTAGAAAAGACCAGGGATTGGATGTTAGAATCACGCCATGCTCTGGCCATGTATGATATAAATGCCATGTCTTGAACAGAGAAGGGAGAACAGCAAAAACACTGATTGGCTGTGCTGTCTCACAGATATCTGCAGAATCTGTCAAATTCTGATGCTGGAACCTTTGTTATAATAAACCTTTGAAAACAGAGTACAGTGTCGGCGGATTCCTTATCATTACAGCATGGACCAGCAAGGGTGTGTCTTTTAGACACTACACTGCCATAGAGTTACATTAGAAGTGCCCATCCAAGAAGGCTCAAGGTCATTGGCCATAGATAAAATGATGTCAAATCACATTATATCTACAGTAGCTTTGATTGGACTGATCATGTCAACATCATACTTTCAAAATCTTAGCTAGCAGTCATCATAATGAATCAAGTCGATAATCTACTGGCAAATCCTTTTAAATCCTTGTCATATGAAGAGAAATAATAGATCAAATGTATCAGAGCTCATCGGCCATTGGACATAAACATTACACAACAAGTTGGAAATTGCAAATTCAACAATGAGTGGTTTGGAAGGAATCAGTGGCTAATGCAAGCCTTGCAAAGCAATTACTAGCCTGCTATTCAGTGGAGTGGCTGTGTGGTCCCAAGTCTGTGATTAAGGGTCTCTTTTCCAAGCTTAAAATTATAAACATTCAACATTGGCCATGCTGTCAATGAAGCATGCTTTGCATACTTTGTGCTGCGCTCAAAACAACTGTTAACTTGGAACTGTGAAATCTGACTTCAATGAGTTCAAGACAACTGGGAACTCGGGAAAAACTAGCTCAGACTGAGAAAATAAGTTTTCAACGGTCATCCAACTCGGAATTGTAAATCTGGAATGACTCTTTCTAGAGCTACGACCTGAAGATCACTGACGTCATCATGATTCAACCTTGTTTTTTTCAGAGAATTCAAGTGAGCACAGCACAACAAAGTGAGTCCAAAAATGTATTGTATGCTGCTGCATAAATTATGTAATATGCCAGGGAGATATGTATACCGTAGCTAAGAAAGTAATACTAAGTGTATGTTGTGTAGTAAGTTGGTAGTTGCCCATGTAATTTGGTCTATTTTCCCCTCTTAATTTCGCCTACTGACTTGGTGGTGCACATGTAGCCTATAACCTGTTTTAGAGAAATGTAATCATTGAATATTGTAAGAGCTTTCATTGTCTGCTTATATGCCCCCTTTATTTATTATATGGTTCTGACTTGGTGTACAGGGATAACACTGTAAGAGTGGCCCTTGTTCTGAATTCTGTCACTGTACATTTAAAAAGTGCTGAACAAATAGTTATATTGACTACGTTAGTCCTAGCTCGCTCATTAATGTCTTAATCAAAATTACGGATTGCCTCTTATACGCTTGTCATCCCCTTATGCCATAGTTTGTACATCTCAATTGTCAGTAGAATCTACATTTGTTTAAGCAAGTCAGCCATATCAGCTATGTTTTTTAAAAGGCAGTAACTGAAGCTGAATGAACTGTTTCGCTGCCAGACAAGGCTCCACTGATAGCCAAGTGTAGCAGTGGTAAGGTGTTGGGTCTGCTGTTGGGACTGCTTTATGTAGGCCCCAACAGTTTGTGGGCACCGTTTGTCACAGTCATAGTGTAATTAATGTATTGTTTAGTGTTATGTTGTGTAGTGGCTTTGCTGGCATGCATCCCACTTTGTTTGTTTGTTTGCCCTACCAAGATTTACATGCTAAAATCGCCACTGGTTATAGCGTATTAATATGTTTTATGGAAAAAGGGTTGGAAATAGGTGTCCCCATAATAACAATCTAAATAGCCTACCTACAACTGGTAAAAGGTTGTCACAAAGTGCACACGTGCTGCTCTCTCTCCTCTCGCTCACGTGACTCAGCCAATAACTCTCAACACACACACACACACACATACACACACACACACACACACCCTCTGGCCCTCCCCACCACTGACTAACTCAGCAACAGCCTGCCTCACTGCCTGACAGTCAGCAGCAGGTCACAGTGAAATATATTTTTTGAGAAATGCCATGGCGGCCGCGGTACAACTTTGAAAAACCCGCAACCCATATATTTTCAAAGTAGACCAATTTGGCAAGAAAATCGGGGGGGGGGGGGGGGGGGGGTGTGCGGCGCAGACCGCAGCTGTGTCGCAGCAAGGCAAAAAGGGGTGCTGTGACGTCGTTACGGCAACAGCAAAACGTAATCTAGCGACAAATCAAGGAGCCAATAGCGGATCTCACTGAAAAATAGTTGGCAACAGGGGCGCAACTTTGGTTTTAGAAGTGGGGGTGACATATAATGATTGTTTTTTTCCAGTTGGATAAACACTCCAAACAGCCTACCCGACCGCTCGGAGGTGTCCGCATTGTCCTAAAGCACACCTATTTTGTATCACATTCCAATGATAAAATTGGGGGGGGACAAAAATGCAATTTCAGAATGTGGGGGGGACATGTCCCCCCGTCCCCAGTGAAAGTTGCACCCCTTGTTGGCAACAGGATGTTTTCATGAAACAAAGTTGCAATAGTACGATTTGTCAATGTGGACATGCAAGACATGATAAACTAGCTGGGTTACCCCTCCAAAATAGCATCTGGTTAGCATCATGTTAGCTACTGATTTAGCTAGTTAGCTAGCTAACTCCGGTAGTTAGCCTTATTTACTTAGTTCCCGAGTGGCGCAGCGGTCTAAGGCACTGTATCTCAGTGCTAGAGGTGTTACTACAGACCATGGTTTGATCCCGGGCTGCATCACATCCAGCCATGATCGAGAGTCCCAGTGTCCGGGTTAGGGGAGGGTTTGGCCGGCGTAGGCTGTCATTGTAAATAAGAATTTGTTCTTAAATGGCTTGCCTAGTTAAATAAAAACTTTACCACAATTGATCAATGTGGACCATTGACTGGAGGCACTAGTTGAGTTAGCTACCCCTCCAAAAATAGTACATGACTGGCATCACGTTTGCTACCGATTTTAGCTAGGCTAGCTAACTAGATAGCTGGCCCTTAGCTAATCTAGCTAACATTAGCTACAGTTGGTGACGATGTCAATCTGAAATAAGAACTATAACTGCTTTCGGGACTTACATTTTTCAATAGATAACATTAGAAGGAAAGTTTTATATAATAGCCTACACATTCTTACCTTGGAAAGCAGCACTTGCATGTGTGTTGTGGGTCTTTGTGTCTTGTGTCATTGTCTTTTGTGTGTTCCTGTTGGTCGGGAATGGGTGGTGGTGGTTGAGATTGTCTCCGTAGCCACTTGGGAACGTTTTACAATTCATCGTTTTATAAATCATGAGCATGTTTTATATCAATTCATGCACACGTTTTAGTAATTTGAGAGTATGTTTTATAATTTGTGAGTTTATTTTATCAATCATGAGCAAGTTCATATCAGTTCATGTATGTTTCAGTACTTCATAGGCACGTTTTATAATTCATGATTTTGTTTAGGGCAGCAGGTAGCCTTGTGGTTAGAGCATTGGGCCGGTAACTGAAAGCTCGCTGGTTCAAATACCTGAGCCGACAAGGTGAAAAGTCTGTTGATTAACCCTAATTTGTTCCAGGGGTGCTGTACCACTATTGCTGACCCTGTAAAACAACATATTTTGGTGTACGTAACAATAAAAACAGGGCTCTACGCTGACCTTGTGCACCTAAGTAGAAACATTTTGGTGCACACAAAGAAATTTAGGAGCACAATGAAAATGATTGTCACGGTTTCGGCCGAGGCTGCTCCTCTTCCTTGTTCGGGCGGACTTCGGCGGTCGTCGTCTCCGGAGTACTAGCTGCCACCGTTCGATGTTTCTTGTTCTTTTGGTTTTGTCTGTTCATAACACCTGTCCCTTATTTGTGTCTTGATTGTTCCCCTTATTTAGTTTGTGTGTTTGGGTCAGGTGTTATGCGTTATTGTTTTATGTCAGCCTGTGTCAGCTGTATCAGTCTCTCGTGGTTATTTTCGAGAGTTTGCACTGCGTGCGCTTCTTTCTTGTTTTCCGCACAGTGTTTCAGTGCGTATTGGTGCGCCACCCGGTTGGGGAGGCTATTTTGTCCATTTTTGGATTTACTAAAGTGTTTAACGTCATCCTGGTTCCTGCGTTTGATTCCACACACTCACACCACTCTGACAGAATAACGCATCGAAATGGAATCAGCAGGAGCGACCGCGCCGACCGCCGATATGGACGAACGTCTTCGTGGTCAGGAGGACCGAATGAACCAGGTCTGTCACGCCCTGGAGAGGGTGATGACCACTCTACACCGATGGGAGACCAGCGGGGTGCCCACACCTCCAACCACCGACCCAGCTCCAGCGGTCAGCCCTCCGGTGTCATCTCCGGAACCCAGTGGGATTCGGCTCTCGCTCCCGAGGGCGTACGACGGCTCCACCGCCGGGTGTCAAGGGTTCCTGCTGCAGGTGGAGCTCTACCTCGCCACCGTACACCCGGCGCCCTCGGGACACGAGAGCGTCTCAGCCCTCATCTCCTGTCTCACCGGCAAGGCGTTGGAGTGGGCCAACGCCGAGTGGAGGAGAATGGACGCCGCAACCACGAACTATGCGGAGTTCTCCCGCCGCTTCCGTGCTGTATTCGACCATCCACCAGAAGGGAAGGCGGCGGGGGAACGTCTGTTCTACCTCCGACAGGGGATGAGGAGCGCACAGGACTTTGCCTTAGAGTTCCGGACCCTAGCGGCTGATGCAGGGTGGAATGAGCGGGCCCATATTGACCATTTCCGCTGCAGCCTCCGAGAGGACGTCCAGCGAGAGTTGGCGTGCAGGGACACGTCGTTAACTTTCGACCAACTGGTCGACATGGCCATCCGGCTGGATACCCTGCTCGCCACCCGTGGGCGTCCCGGAGGGGGGGGTTCGCCCATTCCACTTTCCAGCGCCTCCGAGCCGAGTCCTATGGAGCTCGGGGGTGCTGGCGCTAGGGAAAGGAGGAGGAGGAGCCCACGGGGACCCGGCCCGTGCACCAACTGTGGTCGTGGAGGGCACACTGCGGCTAGGTGCTGGGGCGGGTCCTCCAGGGGAGGAGATGGCAGGTCTAGCATTGGGGGGTCCCCCCAGGTGAGTAGGCGCCCTGCTTACCCAGAGCTTTCTGTCGTGCACCTAACCTTGCCTGTTTGTTTCCCACAGGTTGCACCTCGTTCCCAGCATAAGGCGCTGGTAGATTCAGGCGCAGCTGGGAATTTTATAGATCGCCAGTTCTGTTTAGAGTTAGGGATTCCCCTTCTTCCAGTGGATAAGCCTTTCCCCGTCCATGCCCTAGATAGCCGTCCGTTAGGGTCTGGGTTGATTAGGGAGGTCACAGCACCACTTCAGATGATGGCGCAGGAGGGTCATGAGGAGAGAATTCAGCTTTATCTGATTGACTCTCCTGCGTATCCGGTGGTGCTGGGTCTTCCCTGGTTGATGACTCATGACCCTATTATTGGGTGGCGAGAGAAAGCTCTTAAAGGGTGGTCTGCTCAATGTGAGGGGCGGTGTCTGGGTGTTTCCATAGGGGCGACCTCGGTGGAGAGTCCGAATCTAATGCCAGCACTGCAGATTCCCCCCGAGTATGAGGATTTGGCATTGGCGTTCAGTAAGACTAGGGCTGCGCAGCTGCCGCCTCATAGACGGGGGGATTGTGCGATAGATCTCCAGTCAGGCGCAGCTCTCCCGCGGAGCCATGTGTATCCCTTGTCTCAGGAGGAGAAGAAATCTATGGAGACATACATCTCTGAGTCTCTTGGACAGGGATACATACGGCCCTCCGTTTCACCCGTTTCCTCAAGTTTCTTTTTTGTGAAGAAGAAGGATGGAGGTCTGCGGCCGTGTATTGATTACCGCGGTCTCAATCAGATCACAGTGAAGTACAGCTATCCACTTCCTCTGATTGCGACTATGACGGAGTCACTGCACGGTGCGCAGTTCTTTACAAAATTGGATCTTAGGAGCGCATATAACTTGGTGCGCATCCGAAAGGGCGATGAATGGAAGACAGCGTTTAGCACGACTTCCGGGCACTACGAGTATCTAGTCATGCCATATGGGTTGATGAATGCTCCCTCAGTCTTCCAATCCTTCGTTGATGAGATTTTCCGGGACATGCAGGGACAGGGAGTGGTTGTGTACATCGACGACATTCTGGTGTATAGTCCTACCCGTGCTGAGCATGTAGCCCTGGTGCGCCGAGTATTGCGGAGGCTGTTGGAGCATGACCTATATGTCAAGGCAGAGAAATGTCTGTTTTTTCAGAAGTCGGTCTCCTTTCTGGGTTACCAGTTATCTGCGTCAGGGGTGAAGATGGAGGTAGACCGGGTGTCAGCTGTGCGTAATTGGCAGACCCCAACCACTGTGAAGGAGGTGCAACGGTTCTTGGGTTTTGCGAATTACTACCGGAGGTTTATCCGGGGTTTTGGACAGGTGGCAGCTCCCATAACGTCTCTGTTAAAGGGGGGTCCGGTGCGCTTGCGGTGGTCAGCTGAGGCGGACAGGGCATTTGGGAGACTGAAGGACCTGTTTACCTCGGCGCCGGTGTTGGCGCATCCGGATCCCTCTTTACCGTTCCAAGTAGAGGTGGACGCGTCAGAGGCCGGGATAGGGGCCGTTCTTTCCCAGCGTTCTGGTACTCCACCTAAACTCCGTCCCTGTGCGTTCTACTCTAAGAAGCTCAGTCCGGCGGAGCGGAATTATGACGTAGGAGACAGGGAGCTGTTAGCCGTGGTACAGGCCCTAAAGGTGTGGCGGCATTGGCTCGAGGGGGCTCAACACCCTTTCCTCATTCAAACTGACCATCGTAACCTGGAGTACATCCGGGCAGCTAGGAGACTGAATCCTCGCCAGGCTCGTTGGACTATGTTCCTGGCCCGGTTTGTGTTTAAGATCACATACATCCCGGGGTCCCAGAACGGGAAGGCAGATGCTCTGTCCCGGCGGTATGACGCAGAGGAGAGGTCAGTTGAGTCCACGCCCATACTACCGGAGTCTTGTCTGGTTGCTCCGGTGGTGTGGGAGGTTGATGGTGAGATCGAGCGGGCGTTACGCACCGACCCGAGTCCTCCTCAGTGTCCTGTGGGTCGGACGTACGTTCCGCTCGAGATACGCGATCGCCTCATTTGTTGGGCTCATACGTCCCCCTCCTCTGGCCATCCGGGTATCGGCCGGACAGTGCACTGCCTTAGCACGAAGTACTGGTGGCCAACGTTAGCTAGGGATGTGAGGATTTATGTCTCCTCCTGTTCGGTGTGTGCCCAGTGTAAGGCGCCCAGACATTTGCCCAGGGGTAAGTTACAACCCCTGCCTATTCCACAACGACCCTGGTCCCACCTCTCGGTGGATTTTGTTACCGACCTTCCCCCCTCACAGGGGAATACTACCATCCTGGTCGTTGTGGATAGGTTCTCGAAGGCCTGTCGTCTCCTTCCCATGCCGGGTCTACCCACTGCCCTACAGACCGCTGAGGCTCTGTTCACCCATGTCTTCCGGCATTACGGGGTACCCGAGGATATAGTGTCTGACCGAGGCCCCCAGTTCACCTCTAGAGTGTGGAGGGCATTTATGGAACGGTTGGGGGTGTCGGTAAGCCTTACCTCGGGTTACCACCCGGAGAGTAATGGGCAGGTTGAACGTGTCAACCAGGATGTGGGTAGGTTTCTGAGGTCATACTGTCAGGGCCGGCCGGAGGAGTGGGCGAGATATGTGCCCTGGGCCGAGATGGCACAGAACTCTCTTCGCCACTCCTCCACCCAACTAACCCCGTTTCAGTGCGTGTTGGGGTACCAGCCGGTGCTGGCACCATGGCATGAGAGCCAGATCGAGGCCCCCGCTGTGGATGAGTGGGTAAGGCGCTCGGAGGAGACGTGGGACGCTGCACACGTCCATCTGCAGCGTGCCATACGTCGACAGAAGACGAGCGCCGACCTACACCGCAGTGAGGGGCCAGTGTACGCACCTGGAGATCGAGTCTGGCTCTCAACCAGAAACCTGCCCCTCCGCCTGCCCTGCCGGAAGCTGGGTCGGCGGTTTGTGGGGCCGTTTAAAGTCCTGAGGAGATTGAACGAGGTGAGTTATAGGTTAGAACTACCTGTTGACTACAAAAATATTAACCCCTCGTTCCATGTGTCTCTCCTCAGGCCGGTGGTAGCTGGTCCACTCCAGGACTTTGAGATTGAGGAGACTCCTCCGCCCCCGTTGGACATCGAGGGGGCTCCGGCGTACACCGTGAGGTCCATACTGGATTCTAGACGCCGGATGGGGGGTCTTCAATATCTCGTGGAGTGGGAGGGGTACGGTCCGGAGGAGCGGTGCTGGGTGCCAAGGAGGGACGTGTTAGACCAGTCCCTACTGACCGATTTCCATCGGGGTCATCCTGCGCGCCCTGCTCCGCGTCGTCCGGGTCGTCCTCGAGCTCCGGGTCGGCGCACGGCTGGAGCCGCGCGTCAAGGGGGGGGTACTGTCACGGTTTCGGCCGAGGCTGCTCCTCTTCCTTGTTCGGGCGGACTTCGGCGGTCGTCGTCTCCGGAGTACTAGCTGCCACCGTTCGATGTTTCTTGTTCTTTTGGTTTTGTCTGTTCATAACACCTGTCCCTTATTTGTGTCTTGATTGTTCCCCTTATTTAGTTTGTGTGTTTGGGTCAGGTGTTATGCGTTATTGTTTTATGTCAGCCTGTGTCAGCTGTATCAGTCTCTCGTGGTTATTTTCGAGAGTTTGCACTGCGTGCGCTTCTTTCTTGTTTTCCGCACAGTGTTTCAGTGCGTATTGGTGCGCCACCCGGTTGGGGAGGCTATTTTGTCCATTTTTGGATTTACTAAAGTGTTTAACGTCATCCTGGTTCCTGCGTTTGATTCCACACACTCACACCACTCTGACAATGATTTGAGATATTAAAGCTAGAATCCTTATTTATTCTAGATGCACTGATGCTCCTAAATAGAAATTCCAGGTCGTACAGCAAAAGATTTACGCGCATATGCGAGTATGTTTAGGCGCAAATGGTCGCACTGTAGAGCCCTGAATTTAATTACATTTTTTATCTCAGTCAATGTCACCTCCATGGCTCTGTACAGAGGCAATTAGCAATATGTATTATTAGCTAAATTAGCAAATGCATCTACTATTTGAGAAACTGCAGAGGAAATGAACTGTAGAGATGACAGTTATGGGCTGCTGTAGCACAACACCTGCTTGGAAATAGGCAACAAATATAACAAAAATGATGTGATAAAGACAAAAGCAAGCTATAGTTTCCTCAATTCACAAAGGTAGCTTCCCGAAAGTTGAAGATACATTGTCACAGTCTAGAAATCCCAAGAGAGCTGCTCTTATCTGCCTTTATGCTTGATAGTAAGAGATGGAATGGAGTTAAGGCTTGAATGATTGAATTGAATTCTCATGTCTTGTCTCAAAGGCTAATAGGGTAAAAAGTTATCTCAACAATTACCTCTGCCTTTGCGTATGCTGTAAAAAATCTGTATGGCAATGCTTCAGTAAGAAATACATTTTTGCTCTTATGGACTGATTCCCTACTTCATCATTGATGTCCACTGAAGAAAACGTTAGATAGCCTAGGCTACATAATGTATATTTCCATACCCTATATTTTGTTTGCCACCTTACAAATTGGTTTATTCTATAGGCCTATATATTATCTTGCAAATTCTGAGGCCATAATTGTCAACACAAGATGATGACAGTCTGTATGTATGCTGAATTGAATAAAAGAGCATAACTAATAATCAAGCTTTGATTATTTGAATCAGCTGTGAAGTGCTAGGGCAAAAAAAAAAGTGCACCCAGGGGCCAGGACCGAGTTTGGAAAACCCTGCTCTAGTCAACAGCTTGCAGATACAGTGTGGGTAGAATAGCCTAGATGAGGAGATTATTATGGACAAAAGAGCAAGATTATTTTTATTTGTCAAAAGGCAGCCAATCATCAAACATCATGTCTTCAGAATAAGACCCTTGATATTTATTGGAAAGGAGCATCAATCACTGTGTGCACTTTCACCACCTTGTGAAGTTCATCATAATTTATTTAATCTGTAGCCTAATAAACTGCATTCTTTCCCGATTCATAGTGGGAGGACCACACAACATATCATCGCGTGACTCCAAGTAATTATTATATTTATATTTACACATAAAGGCATTTCCATCGCCATTTCTTGTATAATTAATTTTACAGAGACAAAAAGATCCCTACGGAATTCCTAGACAAAATATGCACTGGTGGCCAGGGAGGCATTGCTTTGTTTGAATGATGGCCCACGTCAATCTTGGTACCAACCTGGCTGACTTCTTTATGGAACACTATAGTATGGGTTGTTGCCTGGCTGGTTCCTGAGAAGAAGAAAAAAAGAGCAAAAACATGAGTTAATCTGCCAAAATGAAGACCAAAGGCTATGCAGATGTATCATTATTTTTATGTCAGCAGCAGCGAAAGCGAAATCCTCTGTCTCTGATAGTTGGGTTACTGCCAGACTGAGCAAAACATAGAGAGTGTGTTAAAAGTCATTAAAGATTGACTAGGCTATTAAATCACCAATACTTACTATAAATAATTTATCACAAATAATTTAGATACATACAGTGCATTCGGAAAGTATTCAAGACCCATTTACTTTTTCCACATTTTGTTACGTTACAGCCTTCTTCTAAAATGTATCAAATTTGTCACGCCCTGGCTCTGGGGACTCTGAAATGTTGAGCCAGGGTGTGGATTTTCTATGTTTAGTTTCACGGGGTAGCTTCTATGTTGTGTTTTCTATGTTTTGTTCTAGATCATATAGATCTATGTTGGTCAGGGTGGTTCCCAATCAGAGGCAGCTGTTGCTCGTTGTCTCTGATTGGGAGCCATACTTAGGTAGGCTGTTTTCAGCTATTCTTTGTGGGATCTTGTTCTGATTTGGTTTGTGTTATACCGTAGACGTCACGTTATCGTTGTTGTTTTGATCGTGTGATCATTCTAAATAAATAATATGTTCACCTTCAACGCTGCGCCTTGGTCCGCTTCATCATGTGTCAACGATCGTGACAGAAGATCCCACCTTGACTGGATCAAGCAGCGTGACGAGGAGAGAGGATGGACGTGGGAGGAGATGAGTGCGAGTCTGGCAAGAGGGATGGAGGCCTTGGCCACGGGTAGCAGTGAAGCCCATAAATTTTTTAGGGGGGGGCTAACGCCGTGGACGACGGGGCAGCAGGAGGACGCCAGGTTACGGGAGTCACTGGTCACCAGGGGGAAGGAGGTTGTAGAGGCACGGCGAGAGGTACTGGCGTGTGTTGCCAGTCCGGTCCGGCCTGTTCCTGATCCCCACGTAGGGCCAGTGGTGTGTGTTCCCAGTACGGTCCGGCCTGTTCCTGCTCCCCGCACCAAGTCAGGGGTGCGCTTCGACAGCCCGGCTCGGCCCGCTCCTGCTCCCCACACCAAGCCAGTGGTGTGCATCGTCAGTCCGGCTCGGCCCGTTCCTGCTCCCCGCACCAAGTCAGTGGTGCGCTTCGTCAGCCCGGCTCGGCCCGCTCCTGCTCCCCACACCAAGCCAGTGGTGTGCGTCGTCAGTCCGGCTCGGCCCGTTCCTGCTCCCCGCACCAAGTCAGGGGTGCGCTTCGACAGCCCGGCTAGGCCCGCTCCTGCTCCCCACACCAAGCCAGTGGTGTGCGTCGTCAGTCCGGCTCGGCCCGTTCCTGCTCCCCGCACCAAGTCAGGGGTGCGCTTCGACAGCCCGGCTCGGCCCCCCCCCTGCTCCCCATACCAAGCCAGTGGTGTGCGTCGTCAGTCCGGCACGGCCCGTGCCTGTTCCCCGCACCAAGTCAGGGGTGCGCTTCGACAGCCCGGCTCGGCCCGCTCCTGCTCCCCACACCAAGCCAGTGGTGTGCGTCGTCAGTCCGGCACGGCCCGTGCCTGTTCCACCGGTGGCTGGTCCGGCACCGGTCAGATGCTTCACGTCGGAGCTAGAGCAATCCGCTCCACCAGTGTTCAGTCCAGCTCCGGCCAGCAGGGCCAGACCAGACCAGGGGTACTGTGGGGGGTTAGAGAGGGAGTGGGGACCATGCCCAGAGCCGGATCCGCCGCCAAGGCGGAGTGCCCACCCGGTCCCTCCCCTGTGGTGTTCTGTTGGCGCGGTCGGAGTCCGCGCCTTTGAGGGGGGGGTACTGTCACGCCCTGGCTCTGGGGACTCTGAAATGTTGAGCCAGGGTGTGGATTTTCTATGTTTAGTTTCACGGGGTAGCTGCTATGTTGTGTTTTCTATGTTTTGGGTTTTGTTCTAGATCATATAGATATATGTTGGTCAGGGTGGTTCCCAATCAGAGGCAGCTGTTGCTCGTTGTCTCTGATTGGGAGCCATACTTAGGTAGGCTGTTTTCAGCTATTCTTCGTGGGATCTTGTTCTGATTTGGTTTGTGTTATACCGTAGACGTCACGTTATCGTTGTTGTTTTGATCGTGTGATCATTCTAAATAAATAATATGTTCACCTTCAACGCTGCGCCTTGGTCCGCTTCATCATGTGTCAACGATCGTGACAAAATTGTTTTTTTCCTCATAAATCTAGACACAATACCCAATAAAGACAAAGTAAAAACAGGTTTTTGCACATTTTTGCTCCCCCCGGAAATATTACATTTACATAAGTATTCAGACCCTTTACTCAGTACTTTGTTGAAGCACCTTTGGCAGTGATTACAGCCTCAAGTCTTCTTGGGTATGACACTACAAGCTTGGCACACCTGTATTTGGGGAGTTTCTCCCATTCCTCTCTGCAGATCCTCTCAAGCTGTCATGTTGGATGGGGAGCGTTGCTGCACAGCTATTTTCAGGTCTCTCCAGAGATGTTCGATCGGGTTCAAGTCGGGGCTCTGGCTGGGCCTCTCAAGGACATTCAGAGACTTGTCCTGAAGCTATTCATGCGTTGTCTTGGCTGTGTGCTTATGGTCGTTGTCCTGTTGGAAGGTGAACCTTCGCCCCAGTCTGAGGTCCTGAGCGCTCTGGAGCAGGTTTTCATCAAGGATCTCTCTGCACTTTGCTCTGTTCATCTTTGCCTCGATCCTGACTAGTCTCCCAGTCCCTTCCGCTGGAAAACATCCCCACAGCATGATGCTGCCACCACCATACTTCACCGTAGGGATGGTGCCAGGTTTCTTCCAGACGTGACACTTGGCATTCAGGCCAAAGAGTTCAATCTTGGTTTCATTAGACCAGAGAATCTTGTTTCTCATGGTCTTAAGAGTCTTTAGGTGCCTTTTGGCGAACTCCAAGTGGGCTGTCATGTGCCTTTTACTACGGCATGGCTTCCGTCTGGCCACTCTACCATAAAGGCCTGATTGGTGCAGTGCTGCAGAGATGGTTGTTCTTCTGGAAGGTTCTCCCATCTCCACAGAGGAACTCTAGAGCTATGTCAGAGTGACCATCGGGTTCACCTTGCTAACCTCGCTGACAAAGGCCCTTCCCCCCCGATTGCTCAGTTTGGCCGGAAGCCATCTCATGCACTGTCAACTGTGGGGCTTATATAGACAGGTGTGTGCCTTTCCAAATCATGTCCAATCAATTGCATTGACCACAGGTGGACTCCAATGAAGTTGTAGAAACATCTCAAGGATGATCAATGGAAACAGGATGTACCTGAGCTCAATTTCAAGTCTCATAGCAAAGGGTCTGAATACTTATGTAAATAAGGTATTTCTACTTTTTATTTTTAATACATTTGTAAAAATTCTAAAAGACTGTTTTCGCTTTATCATTATAAGGTACTTTGTATAGATTGATTAGTAAAACAATTTATTTTATCAATTTTAGAATAAGGCTGTAAAGTTACAAAATGTTGAAAAAGTCTGAATACTTTCCGAATGCACTGTATATTTGAATTAAACAATCAACTTTGCTCACCTAATAAATTAAAAAATAACCTGCTTATTGGTAGGCTATTTGCTAGTTTAACCACCATCCTTTTGCATCATCATGCTGTAATGGCAGTTTGACCAAAAGGGTTCTATATAGAACCCCTTTTTTAATCTATAGTGTATGCTTTTATTAAGCACATTATTTCCTAGCTTCTGGCTAGCATTTAGTTTGCAACAGCACAGGTTTGTATGAACCTTGCTGTTTGCCACTCCGACCTTTGCAACAATGTTGCAAAATGCTAATTCGATCTCCCCCATGTCATAGAGAGTTAACGGTGTCGGAGGTCAGCTAGAGGTGAAATCATGCAGCAGCATCATTAACATGGATATAAATGTCAATGCAAAATAGCTAAAACAAATGAAAAAGGAGCTAGTTAGCTGTGATTTCAGAGTTTGATGTGTTAGCTTTTGTTAGCTGTTGTTTGCTAAAATCTGGGGTAGGGATAGAACCCTTGTGGAATAATTATAATGTTAAGGAAAGATTTGAATGGAGAAAGCTGATTCGAGAGAAGAGCTCCCATCGTTAAAACACTTGTAAGCCTAAGTTCCATCGCTATTGGGAAATCAGGCCCAGCATGAGGCAGAATGCCATCAATTCTTTCTCACGTTCTCTTATAGTCTTCTCTTCATAACTACCATAGACACAAAACCCTTCTTTCCACCCACCATGTGTGTCTGAACAGGCACTATCTGTACCAGCCATTGATTGTGCATCTGTGTTAATCACAAAGCTCTGTAGACAACTCTGTCCCTGCCTGCCTGTGAGTCTGAGTGGAGAGTGGGGACAGGGGGGTTTGTCCTTGAGAGGCTCCCTGTCTGCTCTTGGTAATTAACAACAACAGCATTCATGTCGATATTATCATAATCATGGCTGTTTGGATGCGTCCCGTTCCTGCACTCAGGCCACCGTGTGTTATTTTGGCGACGCAGTTAATTTCCTCCCGTTGTGCCACTCGCCTCTATGTAATTATTCCATTCCTGCTCTTGATCGCCATCGCAAAGGCAGAAGAGAGGTAAGAAGAGAGAGAGACAGAGAGAGAAAGAGAGAGAGAGAGGGGGGGGGTAGACATAGAGGCAGAGGAAGAGAGACCGTGAGAAAGAGAGATGGGGGGTGTCCAAAAGATGCTTCACCATGTTCTGTTTGTGGAAATGAATTATTGTGTACCTGTATGTGGGTCATTCCACCAATTCGGTGCCTTTTGAGAAGTGTAACTTTCACCTAATTTTAACATGAAAAAAACATGTTTTCCCATCTCAAGAGGTTAAATAAATAAAAACAATACTATAGTAAGTGCCTATTAAGTGCCAAATAAAGTAACAGGGTTGACCATAACAGGGTTGACGATTTCTTCTTAAATCAGCCAAAAATTCCCATGTGACAGGAGGAATGGAAGCTTGTCGTGTGCAACAGGGAGTGGCAATTGAAGGCAACCTTCACAAAAAAAACATCAAATTGTTAAAACATTTCTAGCCTGTCTATCTATGGGTAACAGGGTTGATGTGTTATGCTCGACCCGCTCAGTTTTCCACCAGAAAATGGCCAAAAAGAGTAGAACCAGCTCACCTGCTTTTACACTAAGATTTGACTATTAGATGTTCAATGTTTATTTTGAAAGAAATATTTTAAAATGAATAGTTTTGCATATTAAACAATAGTTCAGTTCATGTTGACCTTAAAATGAGGGACAGAAGTAAATGTATCACTAATCACGTGAAATAAATAATAATCTTCAAAAATGACTGTCAAAGCAACAAAATAACTAGGGCTTTACAATGATGGTGAAACTTGGATAAATGTTTGGATTAAGAGGGATAAACTCTTCCTGGAAATAACACAGGGTTGATGGAGGGACATGTCAAAATGCTGAATTTTGGCACTTTAGGTAGCCTTTATTCATATAAGAAAATCTGATTTATTGAATTCTCCATGTGGTCTATATTAAAGGGCACTTCATTTAATATAACAGGCTTTAAAATGCAATTTTTTTGCACAATTTCTACATAAAGTATCAAAGAAACACAAAAGGCACTCTTTTCGTGGAACGACCCATGTGCAACAGGAGTCTGTTTCTTAGAATTCTATCATGAGAGTAAAGTGTCTCCTTTGATGTGTTAAACAGCAGCTCAGGAGACATTCAGAAATGTCAAAGGGGATACCACACACTATGGCTGAGTCCCAAATGGCATCCCATTCCCAATATACAGATGTAGGATCTTAATTTGATCACTCTTCTGTTACTGAGAATTTTCCTGCACATTAGGCACATAAATAAAAATGTATCAACCCCTACAAAAATAGTATATTAATTATAATCCACATAATAATTCACATTTTCCTTCTGTAACAAACTGGCTCAAATTAAGATCCTACATCTGTAGTGCATTACTTTTGACCAGGGCCCAAAGGCTGTGGTGAAACGTAGTGCACTATGTAGGGCAGGGTTTCTCAAACTGGGGTCCAGCGTCCACGAAGTACGGCAGGCATTCCGCAGGCAGATCTCATATAAACTCAGCAAAAAAATAAACAGCCCTTTTTCAGGACCCTGTCTTTCAAAGATAATTCGTAAAAATCCAAATAACTTCACAGATCTTCATTGTAAAGGGTTTAAACACTGTTTCCCATGCTTGTTCAATGAACCATAAACAATTAATGAACATGCACCTGTGGAACGGCCGTTAAGACACTAACAGCTTACAGACGGTAGGCAATTAAGGTCACAGTTATGAAAACTTAGGACACTAAAGGGGCCTTTCTACTGAATCTGAAAAACACCAAAAGAAAGATGCCCAGGGTCCCTGCTCATCTGCATAAACGTGCCTTTGGCATGCTGCAAGGAGGCATGAGAACTGCAGATGTGGCCACGGCAATAAATTGCATTGTCCGTACTGTGAGACGCCTAAGACAGTGCTACAGGGAGACAGGACGGACAGCTGATCGTCCTCGCAGTGGCAGACCACGTGTAACAACACCTGCACAGGATCGGTACATCCGAACATCACACCTGCGGGACAGGTACAGGATGGCAACAACAACTGCCCGAGTTACACCAGGAACGAACAATCTCTCCATCAGTGCTCAGACTGTCCACAATAGGCTGAGAGAGGCTGGACTGAGGGCTTGTAGGCTTGTTGTAAGGCAGGTCCTCACCAGACATCACCGGCAACCACGTTGCCTATGGGCACAAACCCACCGTCGCTGGACCAAACAGGACTGGCAAAAAGTGCTCTTCACTGACGAGTCGCGGTTTTGTCTCACCAGGGGTGATGGTCGGATTCAAGTTTACCGTCGAATAAATGAGCGTTACACCGAGGCCTGTACTCAGGAGCGGGAACGATTTGGAGGTGGAGGGTGCGTCATGGTCTGGGGCGGTGTGTCACAGCATCATCGGACTGAGCTTGTTGTCATTGCAGGCAATCTCAACGCTGTGCGTTACAGGGAAGACATCCTCCTCCTTCATGTGGTACCCTTCCTGCAGGCTCATCCTGACATGACCCTCCAGCATGACAATGCCACAAGCCATACTGCTCGTTCTGTGTGTGATTTCCTGCAAGACAGTAATGTCAGTGTTCTGCCATGGCCAGCGAAGAGTCCGGATCTCAATCCCATTGAGCACGTCTGGGACCTGTTGGATCGGAGGGTGAGGGCTAGGGCCATTCCCCACAGAAATGTACGGGAACTTGCAGGTGCCTTGGTGGAAGAGTGGGGTAACATCTCACAGCAAGAACTGGCAAATCTGGTGTAGTCCATGAGGAGGAGATGAACTGCAGTACTTAATGCAGCTGGTGGCCACGCCAGATACTGACTGTTACTTTTGATTTTGACCCCCCCTTTTTGATTTTGACCCCCCCCCCCTTTTTGATTTTGACCCCCCCTTTGTTCAGGGACACATTATTCCATTTTTGTTAGTCACATGTCTGTGGAACTTGTCCAGTTTATGTCTCAGTTGTTGAATGTTGTTATGTTCATACAAATATTTACACATGTTAAGTTTGCTGAAAATAAACGCAGTTGACAGTGAGAGGACGTTTCTTTTTTTGCTGAGTTTATATATACACTGCTCAAAAAAATTAAGGGAACACTTAAACGACACAATGTAACTCCAAGTCAATCTGTGAAATCAAACTGTCCACTTAGGAAGCAACACTGATTGACAATACATTTCACATGCTGTTGTGCAAATGGAATAGACAACAGGTGGAAATTATAGGCAAGACACCCCCAATAAAGGACTGGTTTTGCAGGTGGTGACCACAGACCACTTCTCAGTTCCTATGCTTCCTGGCTGATGTTTTGGTCACTTTTGAATGATGGCGGTGCTTTCATTCTAGTGGTAGCATGAGACGGAGTCTACAACCAACACAAGTGGCTCAGGTAGTGCAGCTCATCCAGGGTGGCACATCAATGCGAGCTGTGGCAAGAAGGTTTGCTGTGTCTGTCAGCGTAGTGTCCAGAGCATGGAGGCGCTACCAGGAGACAGGCCAGTACAGCCTGTCAGTCAGCTGTAGGAGGGCAACAACCCAGCAGCAGGACTGCTACCTCCGCCTTTGTGCAAGGAGGAGCAGGAGGAGCACTGCCAGAGCCCTGCAAAATGACCTCCAGCAGGCCACAAATGTGCATGTGTCTACTCAAACGGTCAGAAACAGACTCCATGAGGGTGGTATGAGGGCCCGACGTCCACAGGTGGGGGTTGTGCTTACAGCCCAACACTGTGCAGGATGTTTGGCATTTGCCAGAGAACACCAAGATCGGCAAATTCGCCACTGGCGCCCTGTGCTCTTCACAGATGAAAGCAGGTTCACACTGAGCACATGTGACAGAGTCTGGAGACGCCATGGAGAACGTTCTGCTGCCTGCAACATCCTCCAGCATGACCGGTTTGGCGTGGGTCAGTCATGGTGTGGGTGGTATTTCTTTGGGAGGCCGCACAGCCCTCCATGTGCTCGCCAGAGGTAGCCTGACTGCCATTAGGTACCGAGATGAGATCCTCAGACCCCTTGTGAGATATGCTGGTGCGGTTGGCCCTGGGTTCCTCCGAATGCAAGACAATGCTAGACCTCATGTGGCTGGAGTGTGTCAGTAGTTCCTGCAAGAGGAAGGCATTGATGCTATGGACTGGCCCGCCCGTTTCCCAGACCTGAATCCAATTGAGCACATCTGGGACATCATGTCTCGCTCCATCCACCAACGCCACGTTGCACCACAGACTGTCCAGGAGTTGGCGGATGCTTTAGTCCAGGTCTGGGAGGAGAATCCTCAGGAGACCATCCGCCACCTCATCAGGAGAATGCCCAGGCGTTATAGGGAGGTCATACAGGCACGTTGAGGCCACACACACTACTGAGCCTCATTTTGACTTGTTTTAAGGACATTACATCAAAGTTGGATCAGCCTGTAGTGTGGTTTTCCACTTTAATTTTGAGGGTGACTCCAAATCCAGACCTCCATGGGTTGATAAATTTGATTTCCATTGATAATTTTTGTGTGATTTTGTTGTCAGCACATTCAACTATGTAAAGAAAAAAGTATTTAATAAGATTATTTCATTCATTCAGATCTAGGAAGTGTTATTTTAGTGTTCCCTTTATTTTTTGAGCAGTGTATATATATATACTGTATACAGTGCTGTGAAAAAGTATTTGCCCCTTTTCAAATTTTCTCTACTTTTGCATATTTGTGATACTGGATGTTATCAGATCTTCAACCAAAACCTAATATTAGATAAAGGGAACCTGAGTGAACAAATAACACAACAATTACATACTTATTTCATTTATTTCATAAACAAACGTATGCAACTCCCAATACCCCTGTGTGAAAAAGTAATTGCCCCCTTACACTCAGTAACTGGTTGTGCCATCTTTAGCTGCAATGTCTCGAACCAAACGCTTCCTGTAGTTGTTGATCAGTCTCTCACGTCGCTGTGGAGGCCTACTCTTCCATGCAGAACAGCTTTAACTCAGCGACATTTGTAGGTTTTCAAGCATGAACTGCTCGTTTCAAATCCTGCCACAAAATCTCAATTGGGATTATGTCTGGACTTTGACTAGGCCATTCCAAAACTTCAAATGTGTAGCTTTTTAGCCATTTTCATGTAGACTTGATTGTCTGTTTTGGATAATTGTCTTGCTGCATGACCGAGCTGCGCTTCAACTTTAGCTCACAGGCAGATGGCCTGACATTCTCCTGTAGAATTCTCTGATACAGCGCAGAATTCATGGTTCCTTCTATTAATGCTTGACTGTTGGTATAAGGTTCTTACTGTGGAATGCATTGTTTGGTTTTCTCCTAGCATAATGGGACCCATGTCGTATAAAAACTCAAGTTTGCCAAAAAGCACCTGTTTTAGTTTTAGTTTTTTTTAGCTAGAATCCTTAGTTGCTACATCAATTTTTGAATAACATTATATATTCATGGAAGCTTGAAAGATATCATGGATGGTCAGTCCTTGCATCAATAGCTCTATCTATGAATTTGAGAGCGGTTACATTTCTCCAGGCCCATCCCTCAGTTTTTTACCAAAACAGAGGCATGTAGAATTGCAGATAATTAGTTTGAAAACTGCTAAATGTTCTCTCCGATGGCAAGACGTTGGCTTTTAAAATGTTCCTTCCCAGTGCCCGAGATTTGGTTTGCCCGGCCATGCACTGCCGAAGTCATAGTAAAACTCCTTGTAAACCATTTCTCTCACTTGAGTTATGAGGGGATCCCTGAACCCCTGGAATACGGTGCCATTTCGAAACCTATGACTGAAAGCCTATGACTGACAATTAACACCAACAAACCAGACGCTTATAAGAAATCCCGCTATGCCCTCCGACGAACCACAAAACAGGCAAAGTATCAGTACAGGACTAAGATTGAATCGTACTACACCAGCTCCGACAGGGCTTGCAAACTATTATAGACTACAAAGGGAAGCACAGCCGCGTGCTGCCCAGTGACACGAGCCTACCAGACGAACTAAATTACTTCTATGGTCGCTTCGAGGCAAGCAACACTGAAGCATGCATGAGAGCATCAGCTGTTCCGGAAGACTGTGTGATCACGCTCTCTGTAGCCCATGTAAGTAAGAACTTTAAACAGGTCAACATTCACAAGGCCGCAGGGCCAGACGGATTACCAGGACGTGTACTACAAGCATGCGCTGAACAACTGGCAAGTGTTTTCACTGTCATTTTCAAACTGTCCCTGACTGAGTCTGTAATACCAACATGTTTCAAGCAGACCACCATAGTCCCTGTGCCCAAGAACACTAAGGTAACATGTCTAAATGACTACCGACCCGTAACACTCACGTCTGTAGCCATGAAGTGCTTTGAAAGGCTGGTCATGGCTCACATCAACACCATTATCCCAGAATCCCTAGACCCACTCCAGTTTGCATCCTGCCCCAAAATATCCACAGATTATGCAATCTTTATTGCACTCCACACTGCCCTTTCCCACCTGGACAAGAGGAACACCTATGTGAGAATGCTATTCATTGACTACAGCTCAGCGTTCAACACCATATTGCCCTCAAAGCTCATCACTAAGCTAAGGACCCTGGGACTAAATACCGACCTCTGCAACTGGATCCTGGACTTCCTGACGGGCCGCTCCCAGGTGGTAAGGGTAGGTAACAACACATCTGCCACGCTGATCCTCAACATGAGGGCCCCTCAGGGGTCCGTGCTCAGTCCCCTCCTGTACTCCCTGTTCACCCATGACTGCATGGCCAGGCACGACTCCAACACCATCATTAAGTTTGCCGACAACACAATAGTGGTAGGCCTGATCACCAACAACGATTAGACAGCCTATAGGGAGGAGGTTAGAGACCTGGCCATGTGGTGCCAGGATAACAACCTCTCCCTCAACGTGATCAAGACAAAGGAGATGATTGTATGATTGTGGACTACAGGAAAAAGAGGATCGAGCACACCCCCATTCTCATCGACGGGGCCGTAGTGGAGCAGGTTGAGAGCTTCAAGTTCCTTGGTATCCTCATCACCAACAAACTATCATGGTAAAACACACCAAGACAGTCATGAAGAGAGCACGACAAAGCCTATTCCCCCTCAGGAGATGGAAAATATTTGGCATGGGGTCCTCAAATCCTCAAAAAGTCTACAGCTGCACCATCGAGAGCATCATGACTGGTTGCATCACCGCCTGGTACGGCAACTGCTTGGCCTCCGATAGCAAGGCACTACAGAGGGTAGTAGGTACGGCCCAGTAAATCACTGGGGCCAAGCTTCCTGCCATCCAGGACCTCTATACCAGGCGGTGTCAGAGGAAGGCCCTAAAGATTGTCAAATACTCCCACCACCCTAGCAATAGACTGTTCTCTCTGCTTCCGCACGGCAAGCGGTACCGGAGCGCCAAGTCTAGGTCCAAAAGGCTTCTTAACAGCTTCTACCCCCAAGCTATAAGACTCCTGAACAGCTAATCAAATGGCTACCCGGACTATTTGCATTGTCCCCCCCCACCCCACTTTTTACGCTGCTGCTATTCTCTGTTTATTATCTATGCATAGTCACTTTAATAACGCTACCTACATGTACACTACCAGTCAAAAGTTTGGACACACCTACTCATTCAAGGGTTTATCGTTATTTTTACTATTTTCTACATTGTAGAATAATAGTGAAGACATCAAAACTATGAAATAACACATATGGAATCATGTAGTACCCAAAAAAGTGTATTTTATATTTGAGAATCTTCAAATAGCCACCCTTTGCCTTGATGACAGCTTTGCACACTCTTGGCATTCTCTCAACCAGCTTCACCTGGAATTATTTTCCAACAGTCTTAAAGGAGTTCCCACATGTGCTGAGCACTTGTTGGCTGCTTTTCCTTCACTCTGCGGTCCGACTCATCCCAGACCATCTCAATTGGGATGAGGTCGGGAGATTGTGGAGGCCAGGTCATCTAATGCAGCACTTCATCACTCTCCTTCTTGGTAAAATAGCCTTACACAGCCTGGAGGTGTGTTGGGTCATTGTCCTGTTGAAAAACAAATGATAGTCCCACTAAGCCCAAACCAGATGGGATGGCGTATCGCTGTAGAATGCTGTGGTAGCCATGCTGGTTAAGTGTGCCTTGAATTCTAAATAAATCACAGTGTCACCAGCAAAGCACTCACACACCATAACACCTCCTCCTCCATGCTTTACGGTGGGAAATTCACATGCGGAGAACATCCGTTCACCCACATTGTGTCTTACAAAGACACGGCGGTTGGAACCAAAAATCTCAAATTTGGACTCCAGACCAAAGGACAGATTTCCACCTGTCTAATGTCCATTGCTCGTGTTTCTTGGCCCAAGCAGGTCTCTTCTTCTTATTGGTGTCCTTTAGTAGTGGTTTCTTTGCAGCAATGAAGGCCTGATTCACACAGTCCCCTCTGAACAGTTGATGTTGAGATGTGTCTGTTACTTGAACTCTGTGAAGCATTTATTTGGGCTGCAATTTCTGAGGCTGGTAACTCGAATGAACGTATCCTCTGTAGCATAATTAACTCTGGGTCTTCCATTCCTGTGGCGGTACTCATGAGAGCCAGTTTCATCGTAGCGCTTGATGGTTTTTGCGACTGCACTTGAAGAAACTTTCAAAGTTCTTGAAATGTTCCGTATTGACTGACCTTCATGTCTTAAAGTAATGATGGACTATCGTTTCTCTTTGCTTATTTGAGTTGTTCTTGCCATAATATGGACTTGGTCTTTAACCACATATGGCTATCTTTTGTCACAACACAACTGATTGCCTCAAACGAATTAAGAAGGAAAGAAATCCCACAAATTAACTTTTAAGAAGGCACACCTGTTAATTGAAATGCATTCCAGGTGACTACCTCATTTTATTATTATTTTTTATTTATTTCACCTTTATTTAACCAGGTAAGCCAGTTGAGAACAAGTTCTCATTTGCAACTGCGACCTGGCCATGATAAAGCAAAGCAGTGCGATAAAAACAACAACAACACAGTTACATATGGAATAAACAAAAACGTACAGTCAATAACACAATAGAAAATCTATATACAGTGTGTGCAAATGTAGTAAGTTATGGAGGTAAGGCAATAAATAGGCCATAGTATTAAATAATTACAATTTAATAGTAACACTGGAGTGATAGATGTGCAGAAGATGATGTGCAAATAGAGATTCTGGGGTGCAAATGGGCAAAATAAATAACAATATAAATAACAATATGGGGATGAGGTAGTTGGGTGGGCTAATTACAGATGGGCTGTGTACAGGAAGCTCATGAAGCTGGTTGAGAGAATGCCAAGAGTGTGCAAAGCTGTCATCAAGGCAAAGGATGGCTATTTGAACAATCTCGAATATAAAATATATTTTGATTTGTTTAACACTTTTTTGGTTACTACATGATTCCATATGTGATATTTCATAGTTTTGATGTCATCATTATTATTCTACAATGTATAATAAAAATAAATAATAACCATTGAATGAGTAGGTGTATCCAGATTTTTGACTGGTACTGTACATATTAACTCAATTACCTTGACTAATCTGTGCCCCCGCACATTGACTCTGTACCGGTACCCCCTGTATATAGCCTCGCTACTGTTATTTTACTGCTGCTCTTTAATTATTTGTTATTTTTTAGTTATCAATTTTTTACTGAACACTTATTTTTCTTAAAACTGCATAGTTGGTTAAGGGCTTGTAAGTAAGCATTTCACTGTAAGGTCTACACCTGTTGTATTTGGCGCATGTGACAAATAACATTTGATTTGATTTATAGGATAGGCCATTGGTAGTTCCCCATTTCAGAAATGCATCAGTGAAATTAAATTTCCCTTTTTAGTGAATGCAAAGTGCATAGGCCTTATATTAGCTCAAAGCACAGGCTACTGGCTGTGGTGCTATCAAACCCAACCATGGAAGTGAGACAGAAGCAGCAGTAATCTCTGGCCTGTGCCCAAGCATCTGCTGCAATGTGCCCTGCGTGCCAACCACAAACAGAACGCTGCTTTGCAGACCCAGGGTGTCTAAAATGCCACCCTATTCCATATACAGTGGGGGAAAAAAGTATTTAGTCAGCCACCAATTGTGCAAGTTCTCCCACTTAAAAAGATGGGAGAGGCCTGTGATTTTCATCATAGGTACACGTCAACTATGACAGACAAATTGAGAAAAAGAAATCCAGAAAATCACATTGTAGGATTTTTAATGAATTTATTTGCAAATTATGGTGGAAAATAAGTATTTGGTCACCTACAAACAAGCAAGATTTCTGGCTCTCACAGACCTGTAACTTCTTCTTTAAGAGGCTCCTCTGTCCTCCACTCGTTACCTGTATTAATGGCACCTGTTTGAACTTGTTATCAGTATAAAAGACACCTGTCCACAACCTCAAACAGTCACACTCCAAACTCCACTATGGCCAAGACCAAAGAGCTGTCAAAGGACACCAGAAACAAAATTGTAGACCTGCACCAGGCTGGGAAGACTGAATCTGCAATAGGTAAGCAGCTTGGTTTGAAGAAATCAACTGTGGGAGCAATTATTAGGAAATGGAAGACATACAAGACCACTGATAATCTCCCTCGATCTGGGGCTCCACGCAAGATCTCACCCCGTGGGGTCAAAATGATCACAAGAACGGTGAGCAAAAATCCCAGAACCACACGGGGGGACCTAGTGAATGACCTGCAGAGAGCTGGGACCAAAGTAACAAAGCCTACCATCAGTAACACACTACGCCGCCAGGGACTCAAATCCTGCAGTGCTAGACGTGTCCCCCTGCTTAAGCCAGTACATGTCCAGGCCCGTCTGAAGTTTGCTAGAGTGCATTTGGATGATCCAGAAGAGGATTGGGAGAATGTCGTATGGTCAGATGAAACCAAAATATAACTTTTTGGTAAAAACTCAACTTGTCGTGTTTGGAGGACAAAGAATGCTGAGTTGCATCCAAAGAACACCATAACTACTGTGAAGCATGGGGGTGGAAATATCATGCTTTGGGGCTGTTTTTCTGCAAAAGGACCAGGACGACTGATCCGTGTAAAGGAAAGAATGAATGGGGCCATGCATCGTGAGATTTTGAGTGAAAACCTCCTTCCATCAGCAAGGGCATTGAAGATGAAACGTGGCTGGGTCTTTCAGCATGACAATGATCCCAAACACACCGCCCGGGCAACGAACGAGTGGCTTCGTAAGAAGCATTTCAAGGTCCTGGAGTGGCCTAGCCAGTCTCCAGATCTCAACCCCATAGAAAATCTTTGGAGGGAGTTGAAAGTCTGTGTTGCCCAGCGACAGCCCCAAAACATCACTGCTCTAGAGGAGATCTGCATGGAGGAATGGGCCAAAATACCAGAAACAGTGTGTGAAAACCTTGTGAAGACTTACAGAAAACATTTGACCTGTGTCATTGCCAACAAAGGGTATATAACAAAGTATTGAGAAACTTTTGTTATTGACCAAATACTTATTTTCCACCATAATTTGCAAATAAATTCATTAAAAATCCTACAATGTGTTTTTCTGGATTTTCTTTTCTCATTTTGTCTGTCATAGTTGACGTGTACCTATGATGAAAATTACAGGCCTCTCTCATCTTTTTAAGTGGGAGAACTTGCACAATTGGTGGCTGACTAAATACTTTTTTCCCCCACTGTATACAGTGGGGAGAACAACTATTTGATACACTGCCGATTTTGCAGGTTTTCCTACTTACAAAGCATGTAGAGGTCTGTAATTTTTATCATAGGTACACTTCAACTGTGAGAGACAGAATCTAAAAAAATCCAGAAAAGCACATTGTATGATTTTTAAGTAATTTATTTGCATTTTATTGCATTACATAAGTATTTGATACATCAGAAAAGCAGAACTTAATATTTGGTACAGAAACCTTTTTTTTGCAATTACAGAGATCATACGTTTCCTGTAGGTCTTGACCAGGTTTGTACACACTGCAGCAGGGATTTTGGCCCACTCCTCCATACAGACCTTCACCAGATCCTTCAGTTTTCGGGGCTGTCGCTGGGCAATACGGACTTTCAGCTCCCTCCAAAGATTTTCTATTGGGTTAAGGTCTGGAGACTGGCTAGGCCACTCCAGGACCTTGAGATGCTTCTTACGGAGCCACTCCTAAGTTGCCTTGGCTGTGTGTTTCGGGTCGTTGTCATGCGGGATGACCCAGCCACGACCCATCTTCAATGCTCTTACTGAGGGAAGGAGGTTGTTGGCCAAGATCTCGCGATACATGGCCCCATCCATCCTCCCCTCAATACGGTGCAGTCGTCCTGTCCCTTTTGCAGAAAAGCATCCCCAAAGAATTATGTTTCCACCTCCATGCTTCACGGTTGGGATGGTATTCTTGGGGTTGTACTCATCCTTATTCTTCCTCCAAACACCGCAAGTGGAGTTTAGACCAAAAAGCTCTATTTTTGTCTCCACATGACCTTCTCCCATTCCTCCTCTGGATCATCCAGATGGTCATTGGCAAACTTCAGACAGGCCTGGACATGCGCTGGCTTGAGCAGGGGGACCTTGCGTGCGTTGCAGGTTTTTAATCCATGACGGCGTAGTGTGTTACTAATGGTTTTCTTTGAGACTGTGGTCCCAGCTCTCTTCAGGTCATTGACCAGGTCCTGCCGTGTAGTTCTGGGCTGATCCCTCACCTTCCTCATGATCATTGATGCCCCACGAGGTGAGATCTGGCATGGAGCCCCAGACCGAGGGTGATTGACCGTCATCTTGAACTTCTTCAATTTTCTAATAATTGCGCCAAAAGTTGTTGCCTTCTCACCAAGCTGCTTGCCTATTGTCCTGTAGCCCATCCCAGCCTTGTGCAGGTCTACAATTTTATCCCTGATGTCCTTACACAGCTCTCTGGTCTTGGCCATTGTGGAGAGGTTGGAGTCTGTTTGATTGAGTGTGTGGACAGGTGTCTTTTATACAGGTAACAAGTTCAAACAGGTGCAGTTAATACAGGTAATGAGTGGAGAACAGGAGGGCTTCTTAAAGAAAAATTAACAGGTCTGTGAGAGACGGAATTCTTACTGGTTGGTAGGTGATCAAATACTTATGTCATGCAATAAAATGCAAATTAATTACTTCACATCATACAATGTGATTTTCTGGATTTTTGTTTTAGATTCCATCTCTCACAGTTGAAGTGTACCTATGATAAAAGTTACAGACCTCTACATGCTTTTTAAGTAGGAAAACCTACAAAATCGGCAGTGTATCAAATACTTGTTCTCCCCACTGTAGGTGATTCTACAGAAGTGGTGCAAATTGCAATCCCACTGTATTGTACTACTGTCCTCGAGTTCTCTACTTGGGTTTCTTACAATTGAAGAAACGGCCCATGGCCTCTTGATCTAGTGGTCTTGAGACCACTCAAGACTACATCAATTTGGTCTTTAAATTTGGTCACAACTCACTGGGTCCTCATCTTGGGACCAAAGTCCTAGTATAAATCTTGGTCTTTGCTCTTGGAAATGTACCTTAGCCTTTGCTTTACAAACCATAGGCAACCCAATTTGAAGAAGACTATGCTCTCTAATCATTGGCTGATCACTCCCAACAAAATGGAATCCCCACCCACTTGACTACTTTTAAATGGTGGACGCCCAGCCCTCAATGGTAATGTCTATACTTAAACGAGTTATATCCATCTAGAGTCCTCCATTTATCTCTATGATTGACACTTGACACTGAAATGCCTGGTATTTTCCCAAAATAAAGATAGGTAAAGTGATAATTTAAACATCTAACAACATAATTAATTAGATGCATAAGTAATTCAATCAATACGTTTCAGATTCATTCAATCAACCTTAAACATTTTACAGAGATCAATAGATTACATTTCTCTAAATTCAATTAAGGTTGACAATTTTATTAATTTGGTATGCAAATAAAATTTCAAAAATGTATCTGTAATAGAAGGTTAATCAAAATGATCACTACTGTGCACAGTTCTCCCTTAATTGCAACTTTTTCACTATGTTTTGGTAGTGACAGGTTTGGTGGGGTGGTAAGGACCTCAGGTAAATATTTCAAATATGAAATACAAACAAAGTGTGTGAGTAGTATATACAGTACCAGTCAAAAGTTTGGACACACCTACTCATTCAAGGGTTTTTCTATATTTTTACTATTTTCTACATTGTAGAATAATAGTGAAGACATCAATGTAAATGTAAAACTATTAAATAACACATATGGAATCATGTAGTAACCCAAAAAGATTCAAAGTAGCCACCCTTTGCCTTGATGACAGAAATTCCTTATTTACATAAGTATTCAGACCCTTTGCTATGAGCTCAGGTGCATCCTGTTTCCACTGATCATCTTGAGATGTTTCTTCAACTTGGAGTCCATCTGTGGTATATTTCAATTGATTGGACATGATTTGGAAAGGCACACACCTTTCCACAGTTGACAGTGCATGTCAGAGCAAAAACCAAGCCATGAGTTTGAAGGAATTGTTCGTAGAGCTCCTAAACAGGATTGTGTCGAGGCACAGATCTGGGGCAGGGTACCAAAAAATGTCTGCAGTATTGAAGGTCCCCAAGAACACAGTGGCCTCCATCATTCTTAAATGGAAGAAGTTTGGAACCACCAAGACACTTCCTAGAGCTGGCCTCCCAGCCAAACTGAGCAATCGGGGGAGAAGGGCCTTGGTCAGGGAGGTGACCAAGAACCCGATGGCCACTCTGACAGAGCTCCAGAGTTCCTCTGTGGAGATGGGAGAACCTTCCAAAGGACAACCATCTCAGCAGCACCCCACCAATCAGGCCTTTATGGTAGAGTGGCCAGACGGAAGCCACTCCTCAGTAAAAGGCACATGACAGCCCACTTTGCCAAAAGGCACCTAAAGACACTTAAGACCATGAGAAGGTTCTCTGGTCTGATGTAACCAAGATTGAACTCTTTGGCCGGAATGCCAAGCATCACGTCTGGATGAATCCTGACACCATCCCTACGGTGAAGCATGGTGGTGGCAACATCATGCTGTGGGGGATGTTTTTCAGTGGCAGGGACTGGGAGAATAGTCAGGATTGAGGGAAAGATGAATAGAGCAAAGTACAGAGAGATCCTTGATGAAAACCTGCTCCAGAGCGCTCAGGACCTCAGACTGGGGCAAAGGTTCACCTTCCAACAGGACAACGACCCTAAGCACACAGCCAAGACAACGCATGAATAGCTTCAGGACAAGTCTCTGAATGTCCTTGAGTGGCCCAGCCAGAGCCCCGACTTGAACCCGATCTCTGGAGAGACCTGAAAATAGCTGTGCAGCAACGCTCCCCATTCAACCTGAGAGCTTGAGAGGGAGAGGATCTGCAGAGAATGGGAGAAACCACCCAAATACAGGTGTGCCAAACTTGTAGCGTCATACCCAAGAAGACTCAATGCTGTATTCGCTGCCAAAGGTGCTTCAACTAAGTACTGAGTAAAGGGTCTGAATACTTATGTAAATGTGATATTTCTTTTTTTCTTTATTTTTTTAATTAGCAACAATTTCTAAAAACCTGTTTTTGTTTTGTCATTATGGGGTATTGTGTGTAGATTGAGGGTAAAAAACGATTGAATACATTTTAGAATAAGGCTGTAACGTAACAAAATGTGGAAAAAGTCGAGGGGTCTGAATACTTTCCGAAGGCATAGTATATATAGTATATGTCTACATGACACATGTTGGAATACGTGTGCTGAAAGTTTTGGAAGAATAGGATAGACATTTGCATATTTTTCCAACCCCCAATTTGTACCACTTCTGAGGAATAACCCATTTAGCATGATATAGGGAATAGTGTGTCATTTGGGAAGCAGACCCAGGAAATCCACCACATCAACCATGTGACCATTACAGCATCGTTAAAAGACAGGACGCGTCTGAAATGGCACCCTAATCTCCATATAGTAGTGTACTACTTTTGATCAGAGCCCATAGGGTTATAGTGCCATATCAGACGCAGCCACACTTTACATGGGAGATGTTTGCAGGCATCAAACGTTTAAAGGCAGAATATAAATGACATTACAGCAAAGAAATCAAATTCAAAACAGCTTTATTGACAATGACAGTAGTGTTTATACAAGGCCAGAGCTAAGATGAAGCTCAAAACAGTGCAATAAATCAGATTAGATATGAAAAATATCCTAGCTTAACCTGGATTTGTTGTATCCCTTATAACATTGGTTTTGTTTCAAAAAAGCTAAGTATATAAAAACAAGTCTTTAAAAAATGGAAGAGACTGAAAACCCCCTGATGAGACCCTAAAAGAGCTGTAAAGTTTCCTTTTTTAACTTCATTAAAATACAAAACACACATGCTTTCCACTTTGTTCCTCAATACATACATACATACATACATACATACATACATACATACATACATACATCAAAGAGTTCATACTAAAAAGAAACAGGCTACACATCCTTCACAGACATTGCACGAGATGCAAGACAAGATTAGCTACTCCCATTCCTCTGCTCTGACTAGAATGATCATCTCAAACTAAGAATTTCAAGTCTGTATAGTAAATAAACATCTGAATTGTCTTCTGACTACTGGGTCATTTGAATACAGCCTGAGGTATGCTTCAGCACATGAGACGCAGCTCAAAATAAAATATTTATAAAATACCTGGAACAAATTATAGGAAATTTCAAAATAATGCAGAGACCGCAGCTCCATTTGAAAGCTCTATTTTAAAAAGGTAAAAACAACACTTAAATTAGTGTCTAAAAGCCACTGCAGCACCTTGTTCTTTGAAAGACAAAACAATTATAAAAAACAGGATAACGATTGCTCCAATAATGCCTTTCCAAAGTGCCAAACCTCTGGTCGGGTTCCAGGCCAACTACATGCATTGCATCAACCAATGGTTGTGTGTCACGTCATCAACTGCACAGTCAGGCATCAGATTGCTATATCATATAATGTGGTTAGCTGATATGTTCAACACCTATGCAGGCGTTTTGAGATCTGGCATGCGTCTTCAATGTAGTCAGCTAGGAACGTGGCCATTATAACCTGTAATCCTGTCAGTGAATGACCATTGATTGGTTTGATCACCAAATAGTGCAACAGGTCTAACCTGTCCTTCAACAAACAGAGTGACCGAAACAATAACAAAACAACTCAGAGGAAATTCAAAAATCAATATTCCCTTATTTTCTGCTTATTCTGCTTACGCCCAATGTCTACCTCGTCCAGTCTAAGCCCAGATAGCTGGAGGTCTTGGAGTGATTGGGCCAGGGGCCTATGGACCTGGACGGGCAGGGGCCGCTGGACCCGGATGGGGATGGGCTTTAGGTCAGGGTCAGACAAGATGGGGTTTAAGGCTGGCAGGGGGAGGTAGCCTCCGTCTCTGGGTAGACACAGGCAGCAGCCAGCACCAGCCAGGTCCAGCTCGCTGTAGTCGAAGCCAGCCCTCTTGAGGATCTTGAAGTCCACCATGTCCATGGACTCATTCATCTCCACCAGCAGGTTCCAGAACATACAGCTCAGCACGATGCCCATCAGCTGGAGAGACACACAGCGAACACAGCAGAGAGACCAGTTACATTTAGACTCGGACACTGGGACTAGTACCCACAGCTCTGCAGGCTGGAGAGAGAGACAGGGTACACAGCAGAGATGGAAGTAGCCTTGCAGGAGCCTATCTTCTGGTTCTGTAGCGTGAGGCAGCTTGATGTACAAGTACACCTCCTGGACAGGACCCTAGGCTATCGCATGGCCTTACCCCCAATCTGTCTCCATAATGCTGAGTGCCAAGCAGAGATTCATTGGGTCCCATTTTTACAGTCTTTGGTGTGACTCGGCTGGGGATCGAACTCTGACACCCTATTCCCTATATAGTTTTGACCAGGGCCCATAGGAACTGGTACCCACAGCCAGGGGGAAATATTCCAGATGGATATTCAAGGACCACCGCATAGAAACCAGTTTAGACCATGTAACTATGTATTTAAATAGAATGCACTGTCGTGTGTGTTTAATGTGCTTGTATGTACCTGACACCACAAAAGTTGCAGAGGCATACACACATCCAACTTTTCAATTAAGTAATATCTTACTTTGGTCCCAAGGTGGGCAATGCCTGGGCAAGCCAACTTGAGTGTGCAGCTGTCCATTCCCAAGTGCTTTGAAATTAACTAGTTCCCAGCTGAGCTTGCCTGATAAGAACCCTCAGTTTCCTTTTCAGTATGAGAACGTTTTCTGCAGACAGTTTGTGGTCTAGTGAACCCTGGTGTACTGTCTGTATTGCACCTCATCCCCAAAGATTAGGCTAATCATCTAATAGTGCAGCTGCTGCAGAATCAGTATGGTGTAATTACACATCTCCAAGGGGGCTCGCATAGAAGTCTGGCTGCAAAACTTTCACAGCACAGGAGGCCAGGAATAGAGAGAGGATAAAAGTAAAAAGAAGTGCGATAGGGTGGGGGAGACAAAAGAAGTGCGATAGGGTGGGGGAGACAAAAGAAGTGCGATAGGGTGGGGGAGACAAAAGAAGTGAGATAGGGTGGGGGAGACAAAATAAGTGCGATAGGGTGGGGGAGACAAAAGAAGTGAGATAGGGTGGGGGAGACAAAAGAAGTGCGAGGCAGACAGACGAACGCTCTAAACTAGAACTAAAAATGAATCAAAGTGAATAGATAATAAGAGTAAACAAAAAAACTCTGATTTATTCAAATTGAGTTGAACACAATAAAATCATCCAGCTCCTTGTTGGTTATGAAAGCATTAACGTTAGAGGTACTGTATCATGAAGTGTAAACTGGCTAAGCTACATGTAGGCTAGGCCATGTTGCCAACAGTGCAGGGAGAGGGTTGCCTAGCTAAGCCCAAATGTACATCAGGGGGAGTGCTTACTACAGACACCATTCACATCACATTGTGCGTGTTCCAAATGGCACCCTATTCCCTATGGGCCCTGGTCAAAAGTAGTGCACTATATAGGGGATAGTGTGCCATTTGGAACGCAGACATTGTTTAGTTCTGTGTGTGAGGCAGACAAAATACTAATAAAGCAGTGGACAGAGACACAGACTGGCTAGGAGGCAATCAAAATGCAAATGGGGCTGGGAGAAACCTCCCGGGGATAGTCTCCCGAGTGGCGCAGTAGTCTAAGGCTGTGCCACTAGAGATCCTGGTTCGAATCCAGGCTCTGTCGTAGCCGGCCGCGACCGGGAGACCCATGGGGCGGCGCACAATTGGCCCAGGGTAGGGGAGGGAATGGCCGGCAGAGATGCAGCTCAGTTGGTAGAGCATGGCGTTTGCAACGCCAGGGTTGTGGGTTCGATTCCCACGGGGGGCCAGTATGAAAAATAAAAAAATAATGTAAGTTGCTCTGGATAAGAGCATCTGCTAAATGACTAAAATGTAAAAAATGAAAGACTGAGTGAATAAATACACACGCACACACACTCTCTCACCTGGCGCAAGCGAGTGTGTGAGTCTGTGACTGACCTGTGGCAGACCTATAGCACAGCATAGCCCGATAGTTGCTCCCACGTTGTCACCCATCCACAGGTTGACAGCATGGATACAGCCTCGCACATGGATCACCTCATCCAGGAGCTCACGCTGACAGAGAAAGAAAGGAGACCGGCAGAATGAATGAGAGAGGGAGGAAGAGAGAGAGACTACATGAAATGCATTTGACTGATTGTAATTCAGTTTGTATACATCGCATTAAGGCAAAAACAAAGACAGTCATTTCACAATGATGAGGCACTACAATGCTAACATTAATAGAAAAACAGTGGGAAAATACATTATATTACGACAAACTAATACTTTGCCTTTAAAAATCTGTTAAACTATTCCCCAAAAAAAACTGTATCAAAGAAAATATGTTGAAGAACAGCTCAAAGACAGAAAACAGAGACAGCTGAATCAATATTCCAATACCAGCAGCCATAATACAGTGATACCCAATTAACTTATTTACCGCATGCAGCAGCTAGAGAACAAACATTTTGGGGCCATGAAAGTCAATTCTCCTGCTGCTGCTCTTTTCCGTGTTGCATCCCAAATGGTACCCTATTCCCTATATAGTGCACAACCTATGCAGGCCCTGGTCAAAAGTAGTGCACCATATATGGAATATGGTGCCATTTGAAACATAGCTTCTGTCTCTGTGCAGAATGACAAGCTCCACAGACTAATGAAGGCCAACAAACAAGCAGCACACTGAGGGGAAATGGAGGGGGTAAAGATTTCACAGCCTATTAGGACTGGGATATCACTTATCTTCCCCTTACCTGCTGGCTGAGAGTCTTGTAACCACAAAGAGTGTTGACAACCTCTCCCACCTGGGAAAAACGTGAAAGGAAGAGAATACGATTATGAAGTCATGTGCAAAGAACGGACATTTATTCATTTTGTTTTTTTGAAGTCAAGTAAGTATGCTTGTTGTTAAAAGTACATTTATGCACGCAGGACACCGACACACACACACACGTTGTGGAGTACATGGCAGCGAGCTGGACATTCCCTAATCAGTGTTTATAGCTTGGTGGTGCTGTGGAGTTGCCCTGCGTGGGTACAGACCAGAGGAAGAGGGAAAGACGAGAGACAGAGAGAGCAGAAAGACAAACAGACAAGGCAGAGAGAGAGAGAAAGACGGAGTGAGAGAGAAACAGGGAGAGAGAGAGCAAGAGGGTGAGTTAGACAGGGAGCGAGAAAATGAATCATGAGTTCAGTAAATTGATTTAATTAGCTCCCACTCCCTCAACTGACGCCAAGGCCTCGGGGTCTCTTCCTGTGCCTGAGTGACTCTACACATTTCACTGTAACCAATTCAACCAGCGTTAATTGCCTAGTAATGCAGCATGAGGCAGGTGGAGAAGGGCTGTACTGAGAGCAGAACATGGATCCCTCCAGTCACTCACTCAACTCATGGCTAGAGGTCTGATTGGCTTTCTTTCTTACTCTGTCTCTCACAATATCTGACCTGTGCACGCAAACACCAAAGATGAACAGTAGACGTTGTTGGAGCTAGGACATGGTTAACTTACTCATCAAAGCACAAGGAAAGGTCTCCCTGATGGGTATGTGATTCTGTGTGGCAGAATGACATTCACCCCCATTTCATCTGGGTGTGAAGATCACCTTTACAAATAACAGGGTCTTAGTGTATGATTTAAAGAGTAGAGTATTGATTTGGGGTTTAGAGACTTCTTCAGTTTCCCAGAACTGATCTTCGTTTAAATGAAATGAAGATCCCTTATTGCTACAGGTCACTGATGCTTCTCACTACCCCTGCAAGGCTCAGTGTTTTGTGTGTGTCTGGAGGAGCACTAAATGAGATCCACAGAGACATGTCTCCCCAGAGATGTGAGCAGATGATAGGGAGGGCAGGTATAATATTGGCTAAGGTTGATGTGTTATCAGTTCCTACCTGACACACACACACACACGAGACGGTCTAGGTAACAGGTGACAGGCAGAGGAGCTGGAGCATGGTGCCAGCGGAGCTTTAAAAAATCAACTGAGTGTGTGCGTGCGTGTTGATGATAGCATTCACCTTGCGGCGGACACAACATGTATAAGGAACGCCACAGGCCAGTGGCCCGGTGCCATTGCAGAAATGGTATTGATTGACACCCCAGTCCTTGTACTCGTCCCCACCACAACAAGAGAACTGGGGAGGAAAAGAAACAGAGAGAAAGAGATAGATACAGAAAGAGGGGGAGAGAGAAAGAGAAACCGAGAGAGAGAATGTGAGAGAGATAGAGAGAGAGAGAGAATGTGTGAGAGAGAGAGAGAGAGAGAATGTGTGAGAGAGAGAGAGAGAGAGAGAGAGAGAGAGAGAGAGAGAGAGAGAGAGAGAGAGAGTTAGTTTAAATCAGAGGATAAAGTTAACTGGTACATCAATCTTAAAACAGCACCAAACACAGGCAGCATGTATCTTAATGAAGTCAGAGAAAACAATCCCAGTGAGTGACTGCTTCCCTGCTCAGGTCAGAACCTCCCCGTCACCTTGGACTGGATCCCTGAGGACATTATGTGCTTTCTTGAGCAGGGGGACCTTGCGGGCGCTGCAGGATATCAGTCCTTCACGGCGTAGTGTGTTACCAATTGTTTTCTTGGTGACTATGGTCCCAGCTGCCTTGAGATCATTGACAAGATCCTCCCGTGTAGTTCTGGGCTGATTCCTCACCGTTCTCATGATCATTGCAACTCCACGAGGTGAGATCTTGCATGGAGCCCCAGGCCGAGGGAGATTGACAGTTATTTTGTGTTTCTTCCATTTGCGAGAAATCGCACCAACTGTTGTCACCTTCTCACCAAGCTGCTTGGCGATGGTCTTGTAGCCCATTCCAGCCTTGTGTAGGTCTACAATCTTGTCCCTGACATCATTGGAGAGCTCTTTGGTCTTGGCCATGGTGGAGAGTTTGGAATCTGATTGATTGATTGCTTCTGTGGACAGGTGTCTTTTATACAGGTAACAAGCTGAGATTAGAAGCACTCCCTTTAAGAGTGTGCTCCTAATCTCAGCTCGTTACCTGTATAAAAGACACCTGGGAGCCAGAAATCTTTCTGATTGAGAGGGGGTCAAATACTTATTTCCCTCATTAAAATGCTAATCAATTTATAACATTTCTTACATGCGTTTTTCTGGATTTTTTTGTTGTTATTCTGTCTCTCACTGTTCAAATAAACCTACCATTAAAATTATAGACAGATAATTTCTTTGTCAGTGGGCAAACGTACAAAATCAGCAGGGGATCAAATACTTTTTTCCCCTCACTGTAGATAATAGCCATTTGGGAAGCACCCATTCTTATCCCTTCAACCCAGGGCAGGGCTGGCTTCATTCATTGACTTTAATCTCACACCCATTTCCCCCAGCAAATGGATATCGATGTGGAGATTGCCAGAGAGGGCCCAGGTAAACCAGGACTTTCTGACACTCAAATAAAAACTCCTGGCTGTAGGAAATCAGATGGATAACCTAGCATGTTGATAGCAGCCCTGGGACAACGTAGAGCAACGACAGCAGGTCAACGCTTTTGGTATATTTTGGTATCATTATAGTGGCAGCAGCAGCTTGTTATTCAGTATGAAAAATGCATGCACTCACTAACTGTAAGTCGCTCTGGATAAGAGCGTCTGCTAAATGACTAAAATGTAAATGTTATTGTATTTGTTCTCTTTGTGAAGCTCAACAGCTTGGTACTCCGCTGGTGATTGAGATAGAGGCACCCTAATAGCAGTACAAATGACAACAAATGTTCCCCAAATGGCACCCTATTCCCTATATAGAGTACTACTTTTGACCAGGCCTCATAGGGCTCTGTCAAAAGTAGCAGACTATGTAGGGAATCGTGTGTGCCATTTGTTACAAAGACGGAAATGAAAGCTTTGAGAGGTGTGAACAATGATGGAAAATGAAAGAACTGAATGCCTGCAGCAGTGAGGCTTATAATGTCGTCTGATTAATTAACCAGGATGAATGGCAGAGATAAAATACTAAATTAGCCAACCTCTCAAAAGCTAGCGTGTTTGTGTGTGTGTAGTGGGGGAGGATTTAATAATGACAGGCTTCAGTCTGTTGTTTTTTCAGTCATCAATCATACTCTATCCATCTCAGTGTATCCTACATTCAATACACACACACATCCAGACCCACGTCACTATTTCCTGTCTGTTGCTTCTGTTAATGAAAAGCGAGTCCTCTCTTACATGTACGTCATTTAGCAGACGCTCTTATCCAGAGCGACTTACAAATCTTACCTTCTGTTGCACAAAGTCCAAGATGTTTTTGAAGTCCAGATCATCGTAATAGTGTTTAATTCCCTCTCGTATGCTGCTTTGGAACAAGGCTGATGTCTACAGGGAGAGAGAGAGAGAGGAGGAAGAGTAGAGAGAGAGGGTGTTACATATGAAGTATGTGTGTGTGCATGCATGTGTGTAGGTGCCAGAGATTAGAGAACTGACCTTCTTCTCAAAGATGAGTGCAACGATGAGAGCCACAGTCTGCAGGAACAGTAGGACACACAGAACACACAAGAACTGGTGGAGAGGAGAGAGAGAAAAAGAGATGTTCATTTCCCTTCTTTCATTCCCTTTTGGTTATTGTCTATTCCATTTGCTTTGGCATGTTTCCCATGCCAATAAAGCCCTTTGAATTGAATAGTGAGCGAGAGAGGACGTGAGGGGAAGGGGGGAGAGAGAGCGGAAGAGAGAGGGGGGGGGGGGTACTTAGAATGAACTTAGCATGACACAAACCAGAGAGTATATCCCAGTTTGGAGGGAGAGATAATTGATTGAGAACAAACTGGCCTGCAGGTGGCTTGCTGGGCTGAGATAGGCAACCGTCCTCAGGCTTACTGACGGCTTACTGACATACCCCCAGTCAGTCCCCTCCTCCCTCCCTACCCCCTCAACTTCTCCATCCCTTTCTCCCACCCCGCTCTATGTGAGGGGGTTCTTCTCCTCCCTATGTCTCTATCCCTACTCTTCTCCACCATTTCCTCCCCCTCTCGCCCTCCTTTCCTCCCTTCTCTACCCCTCCATCCCCATCCCTTTACTCTCTCACCATGTGCTTCCTCCTCCATACCTTCCCCCTGCCTCCTTTCCTCCCTCTCTCATCTCCCTCTCCATTCCTCCTCCCGCCCCCCTCTCACCATGTGTAGCAGGGTCTCCTCTCCCCACCGCTCCATCCCTCCCCTCTCTCACCATGTGTAGCAGGGTCTCCTCTCCCCACCGCTCCATCCCTCCCCTCTCTCACCATGTGTAGCAGGGTCTCCTCTCCCCACCGCTCCATCCCTCCCCTCTCTCACCATGTGTAGCAGGGTCTCCCCACCGCTCCATCCCTCCCCACTCTCACCATGTGTAGCAGGGTCTTGTTGTCCCTGAGGGACCCCACCATGCCCACCAGGGAGACGGTGAACATCACCAGGCCCAGCAGGATGAGCACCACAGCAGGGGCCAGGAACACCCCCGCCAGGGTACGGTTATTCTGGCGTTCCACCTCCGCGTACACCCCCACGCACAGCACACACAGGCCCAGGAGCTGGGGGAGAGGGGGTAGGGGAGGCAGGGAGAGAGGGGAAGGAAGAGAGAGAGGGAGGCAGGGAGAGAGGGTGGAGGTAGAAGCGGCGAGACAGTGAGAGGGGAGAGTCAAAAGAGAGGTGGGGGTGGGGTGAAGAGGGGGAGGAAAGAGTAGAGAAGAGAGGAGGAAGACAAGGAGAGAGAGGGAAGTAGGGGAGAGAGGGAGAGTGGGTTGGGGTGAGACGGTCAGAACCCTGCAGCGTGCCATCTTTCTGAATTAGCATCACTGCAAATAACAGGATTTTATGACAGCAGTGTGCATAGAAAGCATAGCCTAACCAAGCGAGCAACGTTAAAAGCTATTGCCATTAGTGCTGAGCGATTAACCGAAATGTCAGTTATTTTTCGTTTTTTAAACAACTCATTGACCGACGTCAGTTCAATTATTTGAATTCCATTTTGTTATTTTTGTTTCTGTGAGCTTGATGAGCAGTTTCTGTAGAGATAAATCAGATCAAGCCCGAACTGTGCGATGTAGTAGTTTCCAACAGGCCAATATTCTACATAGTTTAGCGCCGAAAACATGGTTATCAACTACAATGACCATAATCCATTGTGCGTCTGCCTACTTGTCCGTTCTGTGTGGAGCAGACACGGATACGAAAAGAATAGAGAAGGCACGATGGAGAGGGATAGAGAGCAGTTGCTTCGCGAGGTATCCCTCCCTGAAAATACATAATCTAAGTGATTGATAGTTGTTATTCTGCAGTCATAAAAGTATGCCTTATTTACTTTGAAGAACTACTATATTTTGATTTTGTCAGACAGCATAGCATAGAGATGAGATGATGACTTGTAATGAAATAATAAAGTAATGTGAATAAATCATGGTTAATAAGCAGTAATGGGTAGTCACTACCTTCATGGGACTTTGATTCATTGTTTTATTCTGTTGTTACATCATTCAACCCACATAATGTATGCACTCACTAACTGTAAGTCACTGGATAAGAGCGTGTGCTAAATGATTAAAATGTAAAAATGTAAATGTAAATAATCCATAGTGCATTTAATGTCCCAAAAAAAATTATACTGAAATTGAAAACCGTGATTACTTTTTTTATAATCGAACCAACCTCAAAAAGCACTAATCGCTCAGCACTAACTGCCATGTTCAAAGCTACCGTTTGCCTTGAATGTCAATAAAAAAGCATTTGCCTTGGATATCTTTAAAAGAGTATTGATGAGTCCCAAATGGTACACTATTCCCTATAGTGCACTACTTTTGACCAGATAGGGAATAGGGTACCATTTGGGACTCAACCAATGTCTTCGTCTCTAGTGGTAGCGTAATGCGTAATTTCCCTGTTCCTTGTAGTCAATTAGGAAACACAAAGACAGGCTTTATTGCTAGTGCTCCTGCTCACACCCTGCTGTTGGCAAATAGGGAACAGAAGATGAGGGAGACAGGAGAGGACAGTAAATGGTGGTAAGAGAACTGGGCCTAGATCCTGTCTTGCTGCGACATCACCCTTGTTAGTATAAACGAAACCCACTTGACTAGCTCTTAGTGTGCTATTTGAGAGCTTTCAAAACCAGGGCAGGGTGGGCTGCCAGTTCACTTTGGCTACATCCCAAATGGCACCCTATTCCCTTTATAGTGAATTAAAGGGACCATAAAGGCAACATATAGGGAATAGGGTGCCATTTGGAACACAAGCTTTGACCCAATGAAAAGAAGAGAAAAACAACCAACAATTGCCACCACCTAGGCTTACCTATTGATTCTCAATTAGGGAGAGAACAAGCCTCATCGCTCTTTAACTACTTTCGTCCATTCACTACTGCCAGCCACCACCACCCCGTCCACCATCGGAAAATGTATTAAGGCTCTATTTTCAAAGACGTAGGCCTACTTTAAGTCTCTTACAGCGGAACCTTTGCTCCTTTCTTATTTATTCGGTCACCCACTGTAGTGTAGCCTAAGTGGACTGAAAAGTAGGCTGAATGCACTGAGACAAACATCATCCTAAAATGACCAAACCTAATAAGAAGCAATTCAAATAGGGTACACACTCTTAAATGATTAATTGCCTGACTCTCTCCTTCCCAAAGGAAAACATACACACACTTATGCATGCACGTCATACGGATTCCCGCAAAACTGTGTGTGAAATTACATTAAGCAGATTGAAGAGACAAGGGGAAGAAATAGCATTCATTAACTATGAAAGCTCCTGCATGGCTGGCTGTGGGCCAGGGAACCTCTGGGTACAACACAAGCCAAGGTACTACATCTCAACACGGAAGAGGGGGAGCTGAAAGGAAAGAGAGAGGAAGAAGTGAGAAAGACTGGAAAGAAGGAGAGAAAATAAAAATCCAAGCAAATGAAGTGACTGATGTTGCTTTTCCATTGAGACTTACCCCGACACCAGTGGGCCGCCAGTGTTTTATGTTAATGTCAGCTCTAGTGTTATTGTGTTTCCATCAGGAGTGTGACACTAAAGACTTGTGGCGAGCAGAATCAACAACCTCTGCATCATTCAAGACTGTTGCTTTGTGATAAGGTGTTAAAGTTAGCCATTGGCTCATTACTGTAATGTAACTTGCGCATTTCTCACGTCTTGAACGCTACCTCCTGACTTCCATGTTAAGAATGTCACGTTGTCAGCCACAACGAAAGGTAAAGCAAGGATGTAATGTAAATTGAAAAGTTTATGTACATATTATGTAAATTGCAATCTCGTCACGCTGCCTCTCCTTAAATGTTTGTCAATGAGAATAGCATCCAAGTCAGAGCAGGTCCGCTGGAGCCATGGCCCAGTGAGACATGGGTGCCGGCCTGCGTAGATGGAAACAGAAAAGCCTGAGCCTTTTGGGTAAAACACCTGGGTAAATCCTCAGTGGAAATGCGGCATTACAGTTTCTTGTAGGTCATACTCAGCAGCACTATGGCTGATGTAGAGAGTGAGAGAAAGAGAGAGAACGAGGGTGCAAATTTAACATGAAAATGACTGCAATTTCCTGTGAGGTTAGAGGGAGAGTCATGGAGTGAGAGAGAGCGTGAAAAAGCAGAGAGGGAGAGAGAGAGGGATTCATTATACCCGCTGATTGATTCCAGGAAGACGGACACAAAAAATGGTGGTGGAAAGAGAGAGTGATGGCGGGGCAGGGTTACATTTAACTGATAAAGTAACTGGATGAGTAAAATACTCACTATCAAAATTGGCTGACTCATCCATTAGCGTAGGATAGGGCTTGCAATTCAAATATGACAAATAAAATAAAAAAGTGGCAGAGAGCACTAGCCTATACTAGACATTCTATTCTCAAAACTTTCCAGGCAGCGCAACAACACCTAGGTTAACTATATGAGAACACACAACATTTTTTTTTTTTTTATGGCAGTCAAAGGTTGTCTATGGTGAGACAGATATTGGCGATTTTCCAATAGGCACACATTTAAATGTATAAAGACATCACTACTCAAGGTTAGGCTAAATTTTATTACATAAACGCTGATGTATAGCCAAGAAAACCACTTGAAAGTCATGGCCAAAGTCACCCATCCATCAATATGGCATACTAACTCCCCTAGTTCCCTTCCTCCTCTCTTTCAGCTGCATGCTGGGGAAAACGACTACCCAGGGCCTTGGGTAGACATTGAAGCCATGGAAGTTGAAGGCCGACTGTTGTACTGCAGACATTGTTAGCAGAAAACATGACCCCGCCCCCCCATTATAGTGAATGGAAAAATGGCAATCTTCATGGTCAATTTGAGTAAAGAAATCAACATAAAAATAGACAATCATGTTACCAATAACTTCTTACTTCTAATTACACCAGATGTACAGTGGCTTGCTAAAGTATTCACCCCCTTGGCATTTTTCCTATTTTGTTGCCTTAAACCTGGAATTAAAATAGATTTTGGGGGGGGTTGTATCATTTGATTTACACAACATGCCTACCACTTTGAAGATATAAAATAAGAAAAAATAAGAAATAAGACAAAAAAACAGAAAACTTGAGCGTGCATAATCACCCCCCCCCCCCCAAGCTGTGATGCGTGTGGGTGGGTGGGTTACATGCCCTTCTTGGAATGTCTTAGGACACTGAAAAGGCTTGTGTAAAAACAACACTGGGAGACAGTGACCTTTATAAGAAAGAGGTTTTAAAAATAGGTTATATTTGACAAATTCCATGACGTATAAGGCATTTTTGGCTGAATAGATGGATGCAGTTCAATGCATGATTAATATAATTCACCAATATACAGTATGTCTTGGTAGTTCAACAAATATTGCTATCACGTTGCAGATCCCAGCTGGCCTGGTACATTGTTTTCTTCCTCCAGCCATTCAGGATGCACTGTTTCAGTTTCAATTACTCAATATTTTGGACAAAAACAATTTTGAGATGTGTCTGTTACTTGAACTCTGAAGCATTTATTTGGGCTGCAATTTCTGAGGTGCAGTTAACTCTAATTAACTTATCCTCTGCAGCAGAGGTAACTCTGGGTCTTCCTTTCCTGTGGCGGTCCTCATGAGAGCCAGTTTCATCATAGCACTTGATGGTTTTTGCGACTGCACTTGATTCTTGACATTTTCCGTATTGACGGACCTTCATGTCTTAAAGTAATGATGGACTGTCGTTTCTCTTTCCTTATTTGAGCTGTTCTTGCCATAATATGGACTATCTTCTGTATACCCCCCCTACCTTGTCACAACACAACTGATTGGCTCAAACGCATTAAGTAGGAAAGAAATTCCACAAATTAACTTTTATCAAAGCACACCTGTTAATTTAAATGCATTCCAGGTGATTACCTCATGAAGCTGGTTGAGAGAATGCAAAGAGTGTGCAAAGCTGTCATCAAGGCAAAGGGTGGCTACATTGAAGAATCTAAAATATATTTTGATTTGTTTAACACATTTTTGGTTACTACACGATTCCATGTGTGTTATTTCATAGTCTTGATTTCTTCACTATTATTCTACAATGTAGAAAATAGTAAAAATAAAGAAAAAACCTTGAATGAGTAGGTGTGTCCAAACTTTTGACTGGTACTGTATATATACACACTACCGGTCAAACGTTTTAGAACACCTACTCATTTCAATGAACTAATCAATTGTTGAGGCCTAGACTAAAAGCCAATTAATGCTTGATCCGAAAATGTTGTCGGAGGCTCCATATGGAGGGTGTGTTGCAATTGCGGAGCCTCCAGAGGCATGCAGAGGCCAAATCGAGTTCTGTACCGCATCGCCATGCGCCTCCCAAATGTTGTAACAATGCGAAGGGCTCTGTGTAGCTCCGCATTTACATGATTGGTTGATGGTAGGTGGGGGTGGTACATCGTGTATAAACACAAACTCACTTCCTTAACAACAGCTCTGTGAAGCGCAAGAAGTATGAATGCCCTGACTTCTGCTGAGGCCATGTCCCCATAAATGCTGCATGGCCAATGCAGACATCGGATTGACCATGCGCCCAGATGCACTTCTCTGTCCAGGATGTGCTCTCTACCTCCAATTTGTGCACATTCATTGATTCATAACTAGGGCTGTTACGGTGACCATATTACCGCCACACACCGGTCATGAAGGCAGTCAAATTCCACCTGACTGTTTAGTCGAGGTAATTGGGCTTCTCCAAGCTCTGATGCTGCTGATGGTCATTAGTAGCCTTCCAACCTTGCTAACTGCCTGGTACTCCGCACTCTATTGTCCCTCTAATCACTCTGACATCAATGCAAATATGATCGAAAATCTAATCAAACACTTCATGAGAGCACATGTGCTCATGTTGCGCAACATTTCTACAGGCTATGCATTTGCTTGAGAAAACAGTGGTGGCCTCTATTAAAAGGCTAGGCCTACTATATTTATTTCTTAACTTTCCTAATATTAAGCACATTGCTTCTCTTTACAACAGGAGTATAGCCTACCTGGCTGGCATAAAACAATTAACCACGGGAAAAGCGTCCTCCATTCGTTATTTAAGTGCATAGATGACATGTATTTCTTCCCCTGCCCCTTTTCGAGACAGGTGAATGATAATGGTCCATTTTAAATCAAAACAAATTTCACACATACACTGCTCAAAAAAATAAAAGGGAACACTTAAACAATTTCACATGCTGTTGTGCAAATGGAATAGACAACAGGTGGAAATTATAGGCAACTAGCAAGACACCCCCAATAAAGGACTGGTTTTGCAGGTGGTGACCACAGACCACTTCTCAGTTCCTATGCTTCCTGGCTGATGTTTTGGTCACTTTTGAATGCTGGCGGTGCTTTCACTCTAGTGGTAGCATGAGACGGAGTCTACAACCCACACAAGTGGCTCAGGTAGTGCAGCTCATCCAGGATGGCACATCAATGCGAGCTGTAGCAAGAAGGTTTGCTGTGTCTGTCAGCGTAGTGTCCAGAGCATGGAGGCGCTACCAGGAGACAGGCCAGTACATCAGGAGACGTGGAGGAGGCCGTAGGAGGGCAACAACCCAGCAGCAGGACTGCTACCTCCGCCTTTGTGCAAGGAGGAGCAGGAGGAGCACTGCCAGAGCCCTGCAAAATGACCTCCAGCAGGAAACAAATGTGCATGTGTCTGCGCAAACGGTCAGAAGCAGACTCCATGAGGGTGGTATGAGGGCCCGACGTCCACAGGTGGGGGTTGTACTTACAGCCCAACACCGTGCAGGACGTTTGGAATTTGCCAGAGAACACCAAGATTGGCAAATTCGCCACTGGCACCCTGTGCTCTTCACAGATGAAAGCAGGTTCACACTGAGCACATGTGACAGACGTGACAGAGTCTGGAGATGCCATGGAGAACGTTCTGCTGCCTGCAACATCCTCCAGCATGACCGGTTTGGCGGTGGGTCAGTCATGGTGTGGGGTGGCATTTCTTTGGGGGGCCGCACAGCCCTCCATGTGCTCGCCAGAGGTAGCCTGACTGCCATTAGGTACCGAGATGAGATCCTCAGACCCCTTGTGAGACCATATGCTGGTGCAGTTGGCCCTGGGTTCCTCCTAATGCAAGACAATGCTAGACCTCATGTGGCTGGAGTGTTTCAGCAGTTCCTGCAAGAGGAAGGCATTGATGCTATGGACTGGCCCGCCCGTTCCCCAGACCTGAATCCAATTGAGCACATCTGGGACATCATGTCTCGCTCCATCCACCAACGTCACGTTGCACCACAGACTGTCCAGGAGTTGGCGGATGCTTTAGTCCAGGTCTGGGAGGAGATCCCTCAGGAGACCATCCGCCACCTCATCAGGAGCATGCCCAGGCGTTGTAGGGAGGTCATACAGGCACATGGAGGCCACACACACTACTGAGCCTCATTTTGACTTGTTTTAAGGACATTACATCAAAGTTGGATCAGCCTGTAGTGTGGTTTTCCACTTTAATTTTGAGTGTGACTCCAAATCCAGACCTCCATGGGTTGATACATTTGATTTCCATTGATAATTTTTGTGCGATTTTGTTGTCAGCACATTCAACTATGTAAAGAAAAAAAGTATTTAATAAGATTATTTCATTCATTCAGATCTAGGATGTGTTATTTTAGTGTTCCCTTTATTTTTTTGAGCAGTGTATATTTTTTAGTATATGTAAAGACAAGATTAAATCAAGAATAGTCAGATGGGTGACAATTTTAGCCTATCACTTGTGAATTATATATTATCACTTGTGAATGATGCCCAGCGTAAGGCAAGAAACAATGCCTTTTTTTGCGACTTTTTCTAACCATATTCGCACACCTCATGTAGCCTAGCCCATTGGCCTATATGTTTTGATAAGGTTTGTATCACAACTACAGTTGCCAAATAACTTATTAAAATTAAGCACATTAATCCGCTTTACAAGGGATGTAGAGCCTAACTGGCATACATAAGCAGCGCGTGAGTTTCAAGTTTGGGGAAGATAATTTATCATAAAAATGCACCTTTATAATAAAAGCATTACATGCATAATCGCATTTGCGGTCACTTTTGATAATGGTGTTTTCCCACTAATGGACATTCACGTTTATAGCCTACTGCTGTGTGCGCATTGCTATGCTTATAATTTGAAGAAATAGCCTAATAGTTTATCAACATTTTAAGCTAAACGTTCTGATCTGTTGCGTCAGCCTCATTGCGTAAACAGGTTTTTTGATGCTAGTGGTTGTATTAATTTGAGATCTATCGCATCCCACAACTGTCCCAGACTATGTTTGAAATATTTATTTCTCGCACAGAATAGGTCAACATTTGTACTATGGGGGATAGTAGATTGACATAGGCTAGTGCTTTTGCTGTTTGTTAGGCATACTCATCTTGTTGGCTGACGAAAAGTAAATATGGACAGTTCTTCCAAAATCTTCAATATGCACCTCGGAATTGGATAAGGATGCGCGCAGTTGCTTCCCCGATGTGTTAGTCTTCACTTGTAGCCTGTGAGAATGACCCAATCACGTGATGGAGAGCCATGTGAGTGAGAGGTGCTTCGGAGCACGCAGCACTCAGGGAGAAGGGAATCATAATTATTATATTCAGCCCAAAGGCACAACGGTTACTGACCGCAAAAGGCATGGAATTTTTTTAGGGGGCATTACAGCCACATAAAGGAGATGCCGCCCGGGAAATTTCGAGGCATTATCAAGTGCTTGTCAAATTGTGAATGAGAGACTGATGAAGTGTGTACAGCCTGCGCAAGAAACCAAGCAGAGCTCATGCCTTTCATGCAACTTTTTTCAAAATCATTAGAGTTGCATCACGTTTGTAGAACAACTAAAGTTACATTAACTCTAAATTATGTCATGAGCCCTCTCACTCCACCGGGTTACCACCTTTATTTGTTTCCACTATCTTCCACTCTCTCTACTCAGCCTAACTAGCTCCACCTGTCCCTGCTCTGCTCTGCTCTAATTACTCTGCCAGCTGCGCTGCATTACCCACTAACCTCTCCCAGTATTTAAAGCCCTGTCTTTCAGCTCTCCTTTGTCAGATCGTCTGCAAAGCTCACACCCGGAACCTGTTTGCTCACGCTTCTGGCTCACCCTTGTTTTGTGACCCCGGACCTGCCTGATTCTTGGATACTCTTCTGCCCCAGGAAAACCAGACCTGCTTTCTGCCATAACGACTCCTGACTACTCTTCAATCCCGGTAACTCTGACCAGCCTTCTGCCTTGCTACAACGTATTTGGATTTCCCTTGAACTGTACTGCTGCCTTGTTTCATCCGCCCCGTTGTGTCTGTGTTTCCCCCCCCCAGGACTTCTGGACCACCCACCACCGGCGTCATAGGACGCATCGCTGCCACTGGGGGGGGCACAGACCCAGCACATTGGACGGGATCCCTGTTACCCCTGGAGCCTTCACTCACTCCCTACTTCCCTTTTCCCTTAAGTTTTAATAAACTTTCTGGTGTGACGCAATTGTGGTCCTCTGGTCGTCTGTCTGAAACGTGACAGTACGATCTGACCATCATGGACTCAGCGCACACTTCCCCCGACATGGAAACCGACGAACCTGAGCAACCCACTGCCATGCTACGCCTGGAACACACTGAGAGAGGGCTAGCCCGCATGAGCGGCGACATCACCTCTCTGCTTCAGGTCGGCCACCAACAGCATCAGCAGTTCCAGCAGCACCAGCAGCAGTTCCAGCAGCAGCAACAACAACTCGCCATGGTCATCCAACTCCTCACCAACCTTACCCCAGCCACTCCGCCCACCGGCCCGGTTCCAGGCAGTCTGCCCACCAGCCCTGCCTCCGAGTTACCTGCCCCGGTCATTGCAGCCGCTGCTCCGGAACCCAAGATTGGAAACCCCGAGCGGTTCAACGGCGATTCTACCCAGGTCCGGCCATTCCTGACTAGCTGCCGACTTCAGTTCTCCTTGCAGCCAAGGACCTTCGCCACGGAGGGGGCTAAAGTTGGGTATGCCATCACTCACCTGACGGGCCGAGCTCGACTCTGGGGAACAGCAGAGTTCGAACGTCAAACCCCCGCATGTGCAACCTTCGACCTGTTTGCTGAGGAGATGCTGAAGGTGTTTGACCTGGATTCACCAACCGCAGAGGCGTCTCGTGAACTGTTCAGTATTCGACAAGGCAGACGTACAGTCGCAGACCATTCCATCGACTTCCGAACCCTGGCAAGACGAAGTTCTTGGAACACACCATCGTTGGTGGACGCGTTCTTCCATAGCTTGGCTGACTATATCAAGGACGAGTTGGTCTCCCATGAACTGCCTTCCACTCTTGATGAAGCCATCGCACTGACTGTCCGGATCGACAGAAGGATACAGACCCGTCGTCGTGAGAGGGGGCGCCAAGGTCCACCAACTACCGGCATTCGGAGAGATCCGACTGGGCTCCTGTCATCTACTGCCACTCACCCAAGTCAGCTTGATCAGTCTGAGCCTATGGAGATTGGGCGAGCCTCTCTCACTCCTGCAGAGCGCCAGCGCCGCTTCACCTCAAACCTCTGCCTCTATTGTGGAGGTGATGGACATCGTGTGGTAACCTGCCCTTTAAAAGCCGAAGCTCACCGGGCATAGGGGGAGTCCGGTTGAGCTCAATGACCATCCAGTCCTCCGACCGCAAACCCCTGCTGCAAGTTCACCTCCGCCTCTCTGACTCAACTCACACCCTGGCTGCTCTGGTGGATTCTGGCGCCGAAGCCAACATAATGGACATCAAGCTGGCACGCCAACTGGGACTGGAGAACCTCCGTTTGACACCTCCTATTCCTGCCCGGGCACTGGACGGACACTTACTCGGGTCGGTCACTCATGTCACGGCCCCGGTCTCGATGGGTCTGTCCGGAAACCATCAAGAAACTATCCAGTTTCACCTGCTCCCCTCTCCAGGCCAACCCCTCATCCTGGGTTACCCATGGCTCCGCCGGCACAACCCTCAGCTCGACTGGGTGACCGGGGTGATCAGGGAGTGGGGAGAGGACTGCCACCGAACCTGCCTGCTTGCTGCCGCACTACCCCCTCGGCCAGTACCTACTAACTCCGCTCCTGACCTCTCCAATGTCCCAGAATGCTACCATGGTCTCAGAGAAGTGTTTAACAAAGCAAGAGCCACATCTCTGCCCCCTCATCGACCGTACGACTGTGCCATCGACCTCCTCCCTGGAACAGCCCCTCCAAAGGGCCGTCTTTATTCGTTGTCTGCTCCTGAAAGAAAGTCCATGGAGGACTACATCAATGACTCTCTGTCCGCAGGATTAATCCGTTCATCTTCATCTCCTGCTGGTGCTGGCTTCTTCTTTGTGGGGAAGAGGGACGGATCTCTTCGCCCCTGCATCGACTACAGGGGACTCAACGACATCACAGTGAAAAACCGTTACCCTCTGCCTCTGCTCACCTCTGCTTTTGAGTTGCTCCAGGGAGCCACTGTTTTTACCAAGTTGGATCTCAGAAACGCTTACCACCTAGTGCGGATCCGGGAGGGAGATGAATGGAAAACCGCATTCAATACACCCACAGGCCACTACGAGTATCTGGTTATGCCTTTTGGCCTCACCAATGCTCCTGCTGTGTTCCAGGCTCTAGTGAATGATGTACTGCGGGACATGTTAAACAAGTTTGTCTTCATTTACCTGGATGACATCTTAATCTACTCCAGAAACCTGTCTGAACACACCCGCCATGTCCAGCAAGTCCTTCATCGTCTTCTGGAGAATTCCCTCTACGCCAAGGCAGAGAAATGTGAGTTTCACGTCAAGACAGTGGCCTTCCTGGGGTACATAGTGGCAGAGGGAAGTATCCAAATGGATCCTGCCAAAGTATCAGCAGTCACTTCATGGCCAGTTCCGGAGAACAGAAAGAAGCTGCAACAGTTTCTGGGGTTTGCTAACTTCTATAGAAAGTTTATCCGGAACTACAGTACCGTTGCTGCCCCTCTCACTGCTCTAACCAGCACCAAGCAACCCTTCACCTGGACCCCAGCAGCCGACAAAGCCTTCAGTACCCTCAAGGTAAGGTTCACCTCCGCTCCCATCCTCCAGATGCCTGATGTGGACCGGCAATTCATTGTGGAGGTGGACGCCTCGGATGTGGGAGTTGGTGCTGTGATTTCTCAGTGGGCTGCGGAGGATAGGAAGCTCCATCCTTGTGCCTTTTTCTCACGTCGGTTGTCCCCCTCTGAGTGCAATTACGACATAGGGAACCGAGAGCTGCTGGCTGTGAAGCTTGCCTTGGAGGAGTGGCGTCACTGGCTGGAGGGGTCCACCATTCCATTTCTCGTTTGGACCGATCATAAGAACTTGGAGTACATCCGCACGGCCAAACGGTTGAACTCCAGGCAGTCCCGCTGGGCCCTGTTCTTCACCAGGTTTAATTTCACTCTGTCATACCGGCCTGGATCACGCAACACCAAGCCAGACGCCCTCTCCCGTCAATTCCAGAAGGATGACACCCCCTCCAAGGATCCTGTGTCGATTCTGCCAAGTCCCTGCATCGTAGCAGCTCTGACCTGGGATGTTGAGGAACAGGTGCTGGAAGCTCTCCGTAACCAGCCAGGTCCCAGCACTTGCCCAGCTGACCGCCTTTTTGTCCCCGAAAACCTGAGGTCCCAGGTCGTTCAGTGGGGACATGACTCCCGCCTAGCTTGTCACCCTGGCTCCACCCGCACTTACAACCTGCTCGCCCAGAGGTTCTGGTGGCCCTCTCTGAGAAAGGATGTACGGGAATTCGTCCAAGCCTGCCCCATCTGCAACCAACACAAGTCGTCCTGCCAGCCCCCAGCCGGATTGCTGCAGCCCCTGCCTGTGCCCAGACGTCCCTGGTCTCACATCGCCCTTGACTTTGTCACGGGGCTGCCCCCTTCAAGTGGCATGACCGTCATTCTCACCATAGTTGACCGATTCAGCAAGATGGCACACTTCATTCCCCTCCCCAAGCTCCCAACCGCCAAGGAGACCGCCCAGGTGGTCCTGGAACACGTCTTCCGGATCCACGGACTGCCAAAGGATGTAGTTTCTGACCGTGGTCCACAATTCTACTCCGCTTTTTGGAAGGAGTTCTGTCACCTGCTGGGAGCCACAGTCAGTCTGACTTCCGGATTCCATCCCCAATCCAATGGGCAGTCAGAGCGGGCAAATCAGGAGCTCGAGAAGGCACTGCGATGCATGACTTCACGCAACCCCCACTCCTGGTCGCAGCAATTGACATGGGTGGAGTACGCACACAATTCTCTGACCTGCTCTGCCATCGGTATGTCCCCTTTCCAATGTGTTTATGGATACCAGCCTCCTCTATTTGCCAGCCAGGAAGGGGAGGTTACTTGCCCATCTGCACTTGCTTTTGCCCGTCGATGTCGCCGCACCTGGTCACAAGCCCGAGCCACACTCCTCAGATCCGTTGCCAGCTACACTACCGGGGCCAACCGTCGGAGAATTCCTGCTCCCACCTACCATGTTGGTCAAAGGGTGTGGTTGTCATCGAAGAACCTGCCACTCAGGGTGGAGTCGCAAAAGCTGGCACCTCGGTTCATTGGCCCATTCCCTATTATAAGAGTGATCAGCCCAACTGCTGTCCGGCTCCAACTGCCTAATTCCATGAGGGTGCACCCCACTTTCCATGTGTCTAAGATTAAGCCCATTCATGAGAGTCCGCTGGTCCCTGCTGCGCCTTGTCCTCCTCCTCCACGGCTCGTCGATGGCGGTCTGGTTTACACCGTCCGCCGCCTGCTTCGGTCCAGACGGAGGGGTAGGGGTCTCCAGTACCTCATTGACTGGGAGGGTTATGGACCTGAGGAAAGGACCTGGGTGCCAGCTAGTCGGATTGTGGATAGGACTCTCATCACCGCCTTCCACCAACGGCATCCTGATCAACCTGCAATCCGTAGGGGCCGCCCCAGAGGGGTCCCTAACCGTCCTGCCCGCTCGGCTTCCTGTCCTGTGCCTGATCCTGTCTCGGGACCTGTCCCATCTCCCGACCACGGCCCTCCGGCTTCCTCCGAGGATGAGGACGTTCACTCGGACCGTTCGGAGGAGTTCTAGCCCTCCTCCGGCTCCCCTCCTCCCGCCCGGCGTGGTGTTGCTCTTGGGACTTCTGGGGCCGTCCCTTGGGGGGGGGGGTTCTGTCATGAGCCCTCTCACTCCACCGGGTTACCACCTTTATTTGTTTCCACTATCTTCCACTCTCTCTACTCAGCCTAACTAGCTCCACCTGTCCCTGCTCTGCTCTGCTCTAATTACTCTGCCAGCTGCGCTGCATTACCCACTAACCTCTCCCAGTATTTAAAGCCCTGTCTTTCAGCTCTCCTTTGTCAGATCGTCTGCAAAGCTCACACCCGGAACCTGTTTGCTCACGCTTCTGGCTCACCCTTGTTTTGTGACCCCGGACCTGCCTGATTCTTGGATACTCTTCTGCCCCAGGAAAACCAGACCTGCTTTCTGCCATAACGACTCCTGACTACTCTTCAATCCCGGTAACTCTGACCAGCCTTCTGCCTTGCTACAACGTATTTGGATTTCCCTTGAACTGTACTGCTGCCTTGTTTCATCCGCCCCGTTGTGTCTGTGTTTCCCCCCCCCAGGACTTCTGGACCACCCACCACCGGCGTCATAGGACGCATCGCTGCCACTGGGGGGGGCACAGACCCAGCACATTGGACGGGATCCCTGTTACCCCTGGAGCCTTCACTCACTCCCTACTTCCCTTTTCCCTTAAGTTTTAATAAACTTTCTGGTGTGACGCAATTGTGGTCCTCTGGTCGTCTGTCTGAAACGTGACAAATTAAGCATATAGGAGTACCTATTTCTTTGTTAACCGCTCAACACAGAATAGCCGCGTGTGCGCACTCCCTCAAATGTTTGGAGAAAATATCCTTTCTACTTTATTCAGCTTTGTTCAATTGCATATCTTGTCTGCTAAATGAACTAGTGTAGCCCACAGCCACATGGCACAGCCAGATGAGGACCTAACATGAGGACAACTCAGAGTATGCTATTCTGTTCTTCTGAAATAGACTACATTTTCTTCATATTATGTTTCTTTAGACCGGTCTAAAATAAATAATGGATTTATTAATAGTTAATACAATGTTTCAACTTTGTTGCAGACAGGCCATGTGTAGCCAATTTATTTTTATCAGGATATTTTCTACCTGCAGGCTGCCATGTTTATTTGTTGGCTTTATGTAGGCTATTTTTACATAGATGGCAATGGAAGTTACTTTTTAGGTTTGAGTCATATTAATTTAGATTTGGATAGAATTTTGATTAACTACATGACAATGATTTTGAGATATGAAGATGTTATTATAAATAAAATGAAACAGTTTCACGAAAATGTGCATATGAAAACCATAACTGGCACACAGATCAGTAGAACTGGTAAGATAAATTGGCATTCCACATGAGAAAGGTTGCAGACTCCTCATATAGCCTATTACCGGCAACTTCAGGAGAGTAATGGCAGAATCTGCGAAAGCCAGCAGGAGCGGGAGGAGAATAGTTGGGTCAGGTTAATTTTTTTCTTCTTCTGGTTATCTAGATCTCTGGCACCCTCGAGGCATTTGTCTTATTTCATCAAACCGTAAACTTAAAGCATCAGACAAGCTCAATGTATATAGTTGATTTTGTTAAAACACATAGGGTGAGCCTATATATGGAAAAATACACGTTTAAAAATGTCGACCAACCGATTGGTCGAAAGAACAGACGACTTTCGGTCTACTAAGATTATTATTTTGTCGGGGACAGCCCTACTTGACACAGTTGAAACAAAGTATATTTGTGGTGGCCGCAACCAGACTAGATTGTTAAACATTGCTTGACTGCCGAGTGATACGCACAATATCGTTTGCGAATTGTAGTCCCCCTACATTTACATTTACATTTTAGTCATTTAGCAGACGCTCTTATCCAGAGCGACTTACAGTTAGTGAATACATATTTTTTTTATACTGGCCCCCCGTGGGAATCGAACCCACAACCCTGGCGTTGCAAACGCCATGCTCTATCAACTGAGCTACATCCCTGCCGGCCATTCCCTCCCCTACCCTGGACAACGGTGGGCCAATTGTGCGTCGCCCATGAGTCTCCCGGTCGCGGCCGGCTGCGACAGAGCCTGGATTCGAACCAGGATCTCTAGTGGCACAGTTAGCACTGCGATGCAGTGCCTTAGACCACTGCGCCACTCAGGAGCCCCCAGTTACCTGGCTCTGGGGACTTTTATATGTTGAGCCAGGGTGTTAGTTTCTATGTGTTCGTTTCTGGGTGTTAGGTTTTATGTTCTTGTTCTAGTTTATGTGTTTCTATGTTGGCCGGGGTGGTTCCCAATTAGAGACAGCTGTGGCTCGTTGTCTCTGATTGGGAACCATACTTAGGCAGCCTGTTGTGCACTTGTCTTTTGTGGGATCTTGTTCCGTGTAGGTTTGTGTTTATGACCGAGGACTTCACATTTCGTTTTGTTGTTTTGTTATTGTTAATAGTACTCAATAAAAGATGTACGCATTTCACGCTGCGCCTTGGTCCACTCATTACGACGATCGTGACACCCCCAAATTATTTGTTCTCGAGTTCAAGTTTGTTGAGCAGAGGCTGTGTATGTTTTGGTTCTACAAAGCTTTGTCCATCATAACATTCAATAATCAATTAATAGCATTCATTCTTGCGCCATGTGATCAATGATCAGTTCCAAATATGTATTTTTCTTCTCTATGCTGCCTGCAGCATGATCCATTTTCCCTCGCGCACATGACAGACAGTTGCTGGTCGGAGCACATCTCCGGAGTCGTTGATCCGGAGGAGCGCGTATTAAAGGCTCTGCATGGTCAATCTGGTGTCTGCATTGGCCATTCCTCATTTAAAGCGATACGACCTCTGCAGAAGTCAGGGCATTCATACTTCTTGCGCTTCGCGGAACAGAGCTGTTGTGAAGGAAGTTGTCAAGGGAGTTTGTGTTTATACAGGACCTCCCGCCCCAACCTACCGTCAACCAATGATGTAAATGCGGAGCTATACGGCGCTATACGGAGCCCTCCGCATTGTTACACAATTTGGGAGGGGCACGGCGATACAGAGCTTGATTTGGCCACCACAAGCCTCCACAATTGCATCACACCCTCCGTACTGAGCCTCCGGATCGCATGCGCGGAGCAAGCATAAATTGGCTTTTAATCCGTATGTAGAATTCATTGCGGCCAGTAGGTCAATCAAACGACAAAAATGAACGAGTCACTCTGAAAAAACAAATCATGACTCTCGAGTCAGTAAAAAGGATCGTTCAAAAAGAACGAATCATTTGCAAACTTCACATCACTAGCGGGAAGGCAGGCAGGCAAGTTCCCATTCAGTTGTCAAAACGCGGGTTGGGACAAGCAGGCTACTATTCCCCATCGTTTATCAGTGCAATTTTGCGGACAACCCGAAAAAGTTTGAGAGGGTTTATCTACTGTTCCCTCGATAGATTTTACCTAATCTCGCTCTGGTTAACATTAGTTGTTGATCTTGTTGTTGTTGATGTGCATTGGGAACGGAGGGTGAGAGAGCCTACCTTTTCAGGGTTGTTTGATCAATAGGACTGTAAAGTTCCCAAATGTAAAAGGACTCCCATGGTATTTACATATTTTACAGAAATCCATTCAGGTGTATTTTGTGGCTTTTGGCTAATCTTTCTAATGATCTAAAGTCACGCTGTTGCTACTGCCTGTAAACACACAGTCCAGTTCAAAGTAATTGATGGCAGGCCCGTGTGCCAAATGGCTTATTTGCGTATAGGCCTACTGTAGCTCTGATTGGCTATGGCACACCGGTCTATGTAGACTCCTGTCCTGGACAAGACTGATGTTTTTATTAGGTTTTATTTGCTGCAGTGTCTAATAGTCCAAAGGCACGGCTACTTTCCAACTCTATAGTGCTACAGAATTCCCAAACATTCTATGAATGTATGAAAACGTGAAAATGACCATATCTATGTTCTCATTTGTCAGAACATGTAAAGAAAAAAAGAAAGGTGTCATATTCTTCCTGGGATGTATATGAACAGATTTGAATAAGATTTAATGTTGATAAAACGCTGTCAGTTCCACTTTAAAGCCTACATGACACAGATGTGTAGGTGTGTCATATATGTTAACATGTTATGGATTTTAAGTGAATTAGACTTACCTGTGTAACCCACTCCTGCCCTGAAAAGCTGTAATTACAATGTAATAAATGTCCCACGTCTCAGAACACCTAGAAGAGGCATTAACACCTGGCTGCATTAAATTGTAATTTGAGTTTAATACTGGGACAGAAAACTGATTAGACTCATTAGGCTTAAATCAAATGTAGAGTGATAGGTAGGCTTATGCCTATAGCTAGCTACTCTTTCCCAACATTGCAATATGAAGGCCCTAGAATAGTCTGAAACAATAAAATGTGTTCATGGAATACAGCTATCATCCCATTTCCTTTCGGCAAAAAGAAAATCTCCCAATTCACCCCTTTTAACTGTATTTACATTTACATTTTAGTCATTTAGCAGACGCTCTTAACCAGAGCGACTTACAGGAGCAATTAGGGTTAAGTGCCTTGCTCAAGGGCACAGTATCACAGTAGTCTCACGCCCTACACTATATAGCAGAAAAAGCAGTGTAGCCTTAGTGTAGTAAATTAACGACAATATCAGACGAAGTGTGCACAGCAGTATTTTCATTATTTGTTATTCTTGCAAGCAATTTGACACCCGAGTTAGCTAGCGAGCTAATGTAGCTAGCCAACTAGGAAGATACCGGCAACTACAAGCTAACGTTAGCTGTTACACACTGGCTAGCTAGATAGCTGTAGCAAACAAAGGTGATGATGGTTTTCTGACAGTCACACAAGCCAACATGTATGTGGTCCGGTCCCCAACCCTGTCCCTGAAACCAACAAGTCTATATTAAAAACACTTACCGAGAACAGCATTGAGTAGATATTTAAGGTGAATTTTATGAAATAATAGAAGCGATTGCTGTTTCTCACTTCTTTGTACGAAGGCATGTTGCTTGGCAGCTGAAGTGAAGAAACTAGCTAGCTGAGAACGAAATTTAACTAAGGTTAGATATCTATGCTAGTAGACGCATATCAACACTGACCTGATTAGCTATTTCAGCTAACCACAGTTAGCAAATTATATTATCGGATTGAATTTTCAAAACATCTCGATTTTGCACAAGGATGTCAATGCCTTCATTTAGTTTATTTACTCCCGTTAAATTTACCCTCACAAAAAATAACAATTTCCGGGCCGCGTTCCATGCACCCTGTGTTTTGGCGACGTCATTTAAAGGGCCAGAGAGGTAAAATACGTTCATCGTCTCTTAGAAATATAGCTAGTTTGCAATTGCATAGTGTTGAGCTATTTCATTTATAATTATCGAAGAAAACTCGATTACAGCATCATCGTGTGCGATAGCTGAGACAGTAGACAAATGAGGTCGCTCTCATCATCCAGACTACTGCTTGCTTTCCTTTACCTCTTAAAGGAAATGGGTCACATCTCAGCCCACTGAATAGTGTGTCACTACCCTACAAGTGTCACTATTACTGGACAAAGTGCATTAATGCCTGCTATTGCTCCTCATTGCATTAGTTGTTGGTTGGCTGTTGTTGGTGTATTTTTGGCACACGTGATGTGGATGCTGGATACTAGGCTATTACTAGGTCACTAATCTTTGTTGTAACTTAAACTGTAGAAGCCATGAGGTGTAATTGCTGCCTGCAATTCGGGGCATTCCAGCATGTGGGCATTCCTGAATCTGCAGGAACCCCTCTTTATACTTATATTTGAGCACGCACCCTTGTGGGGCCCCAGTGTTGAGGATCATCAAAGTGGAGATGTTGTTTCCTACCTTCACCACCTGGGGGTGGCCCGTCAGGAAGTCCAGGACCCAGTTCCACAGGGCGGGGTTCAGACCTAGGGCCTCAAGCTTAATGATGAGCTTGGAGGGTACTATGGTGTTGAATGCTGAGCTATAGTCAATGAACAGCATTCTTACATAGGTATTCCTCTTGTCCAAATGGGATAGGGCAGTGTGCAGTGTGATGGCGATTGCATCGTCTGTGGATCTATTGGGGCGGTATGCAAATTGGAGTGGGTCTAGGGTGACAGGTAAGGTAGAGGTGATATGATCCTTGACTAGTCTCTCAAAGAACTTCATGATGACAGAGGTGAGTGCTACAGGGCGATAGTCATTTAGTTCAGTTACCTTTGCTTTCTTGGGTACAGGAACAATGGTGGCCATCTTGAAGCCTATGGGAACAGCAGACTGGGAAAGGGAGAGATTGAATATGTCCGTAAACACACCAGCCAACTGGTCTGCGCATGCTCTGAGGACGCAGCTAGGGATGCCGTCTGGGCCAGCAGCCTTGCGGGGGTTAACATGCTTAAATGTCTTCATCACTATCTATCATGGGTTGCTAATATGACTAGGATAATGCCTTTGGCTGCTAGACAATGAAAGAAAGTTGCTTTGGAAACCAATAGAATATGAGAGCGAATATGAGGAAGTCTATAATAAAAAAAGTAAAAATTGCCTCCACGTTTCTATGGTGGGATTTTGGCTAGGCTAGTTTGAAGCAAGGTAAGAAATGCCGCATAATATGAAGTAAAATGTCCAGGTTTCAAACGATTAAGGAGCAGGAAAAATATAGTGATGCGAATGATAGGTCTAACCGTCTTCTGGTAGATGGAAAGGCTTTGCCAAAAACGAACTACAAAGTAACCTATGCCTACCTGGCAGAATGATAACATGATTATTTGCATCAATCCAGTGGCCATTTGTTATGCAAACTTCATCTAATGTGTGCTACAGAAATATTTACATTACATTTACGTCATTTAGCAGACGCTCTTATCCAGAGCGACTTACAAATTGGGGCATTCACCCTATAGCCAGTGGGATAACCACTTTACACATTTTATGTTTTATTTTATTTTTCTATATATATATTTTTTTATATACATATATATATTATTTTTTTATTTTATTTTATTGGGGGGGGGGGTAGAAGGATTACTTTATCCTATCCCAGGTATTCCTTAAAGAATGGTAGGTGCCTGCTCAATTGAATTAAAGGGTAACCACACAAATAAATATAATCTATCTACGATTTTTCCCAGACCTCAAAAGTGGTCTCCTGGTTTAAGCATTGTTGTGGACTTAGAACATCCAATTTTGTTGTTTTTCTATTCCAAAAGTTTGACTTTGAGAGTGAAGACCTGATCATTTTGGGAAAAATCTGAAACCTGTGAATTTCTGACTCAGTTGACAGTGTCATTTATCTATTTCAATAGCAGTCCTACTATTAGCCTACTTGCACAGTACAGCTTGGAATGGCCTGACTGAAAGACCAATATGGGATCTATCATTTTAGATCATTCAGAGTGTATGTCACTGTTTGTCATAGACCTTTTCAGACAGGGCGCCTTTCATTCCTGTTCAGGAAGGTTTTGGCAAAATTAGAGTATACCCACTTCTCCAGGCACCACTACACCACTGTTTGTTGTGTGTCTTTGTTGTCTGTAATCTAAGAAAATCTTATGATTAATTGACATCCAATTTGACTCAACATTGTAAAACACAACAGGTGTCATTAAAGAACATTTAATTTGCCTCGAAGAGAATTGCACTGCTGGCATCGGAGACCACAGCTCACTTAAAATAATGATGCTGTAACAATTACTGAGTGGAAGATCAACATGGCTTACATCCGAAATGGCACCCTATTCCCTAGTGCATTCCTTATGACCAGGGCCCTAGCGCACCATATAGTGAATAGAGTGCCATTTTGGTCGCAAATATACTCTTTTTGGAATGCAGGTCAGCACCCTCTCCTCCATCGCCTCACCATATTTTAAAAACCCTAGAGTCGATGTCCGCGCCCTCGCGGAAATCTAATTAACATAATACACAAACCCCAATCAAAATCTGTCTGTTTAAACTAGAGATACGTTTTTTTTTTGCATGGGTTGCATCTCAATCCACCACATCCGCCAATGTCGGACTTCCACATCTGGGGTGGAAGGTGGCAGAGTTACAGTGTTTGTCAGACCAGGAGACATCCTGAAAATCGGTTATCTCGCGAAAATGTCTGCAGAGTCCGAACGGTTTGGGCTATATGACCACAACAATTCGTCTCGTCTGAAGAACCTACCGCCGATGTGCCAACTTCTGTCTGTAACATTCGGTCGGTTTGGGCTACAAACGAAAGCTGGGACTTTCACTAACACGTACATGTCTGTTGTTTTGCTCTACTACGCCCACAAGCCTCAAAATACTTGTCTGGAGGCAATCCAGTACCGGGATGAAAAATGAATGGAAGTGAATTGGGCATTTCCATGTCAAACGTATACAGGTCATTCCCCGGTAAAAAACAAATGAACAAATACTAAACAATCCTTAGGTTTCTTATATCTCTCAGATATAGGACAGATACTTCAAAACATACTTCCTTTTGATACATTTTTTGACTATCTCTTTTGCCATGTTTGAATATGTTTGTTATTCAATGCGTTTCTATAGGCTAATAGCGAATTCAATGTTTCATCAAATATTTTTTTATATAAGAAATTTGACTCTAGAGGGATTTATCTCCTCGCTGATACAGGGCCTGACCACCAAACACAGTTCACATTTATTTATTTGAATATTCACTGATATTCATAATTAATTTCCCCCTGTATAGTGAGGCAGTGGCTTGAGAAAGGAGTCAAGTTATCAACTGAGATAAATGGGCTCGTTGTAGAAATAGGATATCCTGTCTTGTGGCATCCTATTCCCTAACGTTATATAGTGCACTACTTCTGACCAGAGCCCTGGTCAAAATTAGTGCACTATAAAGGGAATAGAGTGCAATAGGACGCAATTTAGCTCTTTCCCTCAGGGTAGATATTATTCTTACCATGATTTGGATGGTAGTTGGTGCATGGAATGGATGAGGTTGGAGCTGATTGCAGGATATAGAGGTTTGCCTCGGATTGTACTGTATAGGCCTGACCATGATGAAACAAGAGAGCTGAATATCTATGAGGAATCTAACCTGTCGGTGTCTCACTTAGTTTTTTACTTTTCCAAATGCTCATACTGATTCATTTCAGGATTCAAATTGAGTTTGAAGAATAGGCAAGTAAATCATGGAGCTGACAAGTCTTCACAGGTTGAATATAGCTTCAGGTTGAATAGGTTTTATTTTCTTCTAGAATTACTTTTGGACTACACCCTTGTTGGCTGACCTTCCTGCCTTGTTTCTTACCTGCTCTTACCAATGTTATTCTTCCACTTCTTTCGCCTGCTACATTCTACATTCTACACAAGATAGCAGGAGTTTCATTCTGTTTCAGGAAACTGCTACATTAAACCTTGATTTCCTTCCTCATCCCTAAAACAACAGGATAATCTAGCCTTTTACATTTTTCAGCTTGCCAGTAACATGCCTGTACTGTGCCAAAATGGAATGCCACAGAATCCATGTGAAACAATGTTCTATATGATTCAATCTTCTACCTCCTATAGGAGAAACTAGTAAGAATATTGAATTGCTTACATGTTTTAAGCAGTCACGACCTTGGAGCACAGATTGCTTTTTTTTTTTCATGGAAAAGAGATGTATGCCAAAAATTGAAAGATTAGCCTAATAACTCAAATCAAAATGTATTTGTCACATGCACTGAATACAACAGGTGTAGACCTTACCGTGAAATGCTTACTTACAAGCACTTAACCAACAATGCAGTTTTAAGAATAAAAAGTGTTGAGAAAATATTTACTAAATTAACAAAAGTTTTAAAAAATCAAAGAGTAACAATAAAAGAACAATAACAAGGCTATATACAGGGGTTACCGGTACAGAGTCAATGTGCGGGGGTACAGGTTAGTCAAGGTAATTGAGGTAATATGTACATGTAGATAGGAGTAAAATGACTATGCATCGATAATAAACAGCGAGGAGCAGCAGCGTAAAAAGGGGGGGGTCAATGCAAATAGTCCGGGTAGCCATTTGATTAGCTGTTCAGCAGCTAATGGCTTGGGGGTAGAAGCTGTTAAGAAGCCTTTTGTGTCATGGTTCCACCTGTCACCAGAGGGCGGCAGAGACCATCCTAGAGACTATAATGACACTCAGGTGTGTTCTGTCACTAATTATGAATTCCCTTTTAAGAGAGGTGTGTTTTCTGTTTCCCTTTGCAGAAGCTTGATTCGTTTGCCATGTGCATTTGTCGCCTGAGTGAGTATTCTAGCCCTAGTGTTTGTTGTTTTCCCAGTATTACGTTGATCCTTCCTTCTGTTACCAATTCTCAGTGAAGTATTTACGTTTATCCTAAACCACTGATTCCTCCTCTGGTCTCTTCTCTGCTCCTGGGTCCAACTTCATCATGTCACAGCAAGCTTCTGCCCCTCAAAATGGACCCAGCAGAGATCAACCAGATCAAGAATGTTAGAACCCACCAAGGAGCACTACTGGGGCGGCAGCAAGAACAACTCTCCTAAATATCAGAGACCCTCCGGGCACTTACCGATTCCCTCCAACCACGATCCAACCCCAACCCAGGAGGAGCCAATGCCCAAGTCTCATTGGCCAGTGCTACAGGCGTCGCCGTAGTTATGAGGAGGACTGTAGCTCAAACACCAGAGAGCACTGAGTGAGGAACCCCTTGCATCCTCTCGGGTGGCCATCATACCGCTCGGGGGCGGTCCCGGTCCACACCAATCGGGCCATGATCACATACATCATCTCTCTACCCTCGGGCAAGGCCCTGGCATGGGCAACGGCGGTGTGGAAACAGCAGCCACCATCCTGCAGCTCCATATTAGCATTCACTACCGAGTTGCGACAAGTCTTTGACCACCCAATCGGCGGACGAGAAGCGGCAAGCCGACTGTTCAGACTCCGCCAAGGGGCCAGACCAGTGGCTGACTTCGCCATTGAGTTCTGCACCCTCGCCACCGAGAGCGGGTGGTATACTGAGGCACTGGTTACCGCTTTCCACCAGGGTCGGTCTAACTCCATCAAGGATGAGTTGGCCGCTCGGGAACTGGGAGAGGACCACGAGTCACTGATAATGCTGGCAATCAGGATTGACAACCGCATCCGAGAATGTGTGAGACAGCACATTTTTGACACCATCCCGGTTTCCTGAGCACCCCAAGCCCCCCGAGCCCAGCATTGAAGAGCCCATGCTGCTGGGACGTACACGTCTGAGCCCACAGGAAAGTGACATACTACTGCGGAGGTCTCGGCCATCTCCGTGCTACATGCCCAGAGTTGATGGAAAATGCCGGGACTCGCCAGGAAAAGGGGAGACCCTGACGAGCTGTGCAGTTACACCCCAGCTACCCAGTCACCGTCTGTCACTACCCGCAACCCTCCACTGGGACAACCGTCAGCGCCACATTCAAATCCCCTGTGTGAAGTGTCCCATCCCTCTGCAGATTCAAGTTCTCGATGGACACCCCATCGGCTTCGGCCAGGTGGAGTATTAGACCAAGCCCATTCTACTGCAGGTTGGGGTGAACCACTCAGAGACTCTTAGTTAGCTTTTGATCACTGCTCCCGAGAATCCCTTGATCCTAGGGTACCCTGGCTAGTGTTACATAACCCACTATTCTCCTGGTCCACGGGACACCTGCTAGACTGGGGTAAGAACTGCCAGACTAAATGCCTAATACCCCCACCAAGAGCCTTGCCGCATTCACTGGCATCCCTTGAAGACCAATACTTCTCTGCTCTTCTCCCGAATACTTCGACCTCCGGGAGGCCTTCAGTAAGAGGCAAGCCGCCACCCTCCCCCCTCATCGTCCATACCACTGTGCCATAGAACTCCTACCCGGCTCCACAACTCCCCAGGGCCGTCTTTACTCCCTCTCGACCCCTGAAGCAGCAGTCGTGGACAATTACATCCGGGAGTTGCTGGAGGCAGGTTTCATTCGCTCCTCTTAATCCCCAGCTGGTGCAGGCTTCTTCTTTGTGGGAAAGAAGGATGGAGGTCTGCTTCCCATCAACAATTACATAGGGCTGAACAGTAATACGATTAAGAATCATTACCCCCTACCCCTGATGTCCGCCGCCTTGGAGTTGGCCAAAGGGGCCCAATTTTTCACCAAACTGGACCTCCGCAACGCTTACAATCTTGTGAGAATCAGGGAGGGAGATGAATGGAAAACTGCCTTTAACACCCCTAGTGGCCACTATGAGTATTTAGTTATGCCCTTAGGATTATTGAACTCACCGGCAGTCTTCCAAGCATTGGTCAATGACACTCTTAGGGATATGTTGAATCGGTTCGTCTTTGTTTACCTCAACGACATCCTGATCTTCTCCAAGACCCCTCCGGAACACATCCTGCACATCTGCCAAGTCCTGAGACGCCTCCTGCAGAGTCAACTATACGTCAAGATAGAGAAATGCGAGTTCCACGTATCCCAAGTTTCTTTCCTGGGTCACATTACCTCTACCGCTGGCATCCAAATGGACCCCGTAAAGGTTAAGGCGGTCACCAACTGGCGCCGTCCCGCCTCACTCAAAAAGTCCAGCGGTTCCTCTGGTTTTCCCATTTTTACAGAGGTTTTATATGCAACTTTGGTGCAGTGGCAGCGCCTCTCACGGTCCTAACCCGCAAGACCCAGACCCGTTTTTGCTGGGCCCCCGAGGCTGACAGGGCATTCGTGGAGCTCAAGGGATATTTCACCTCCGGACCCATCCTCATTCATCCTGATCCTACTCGTCCCTTCATAGTAGAGGTGGATGCCTCGGACACCGCAGCAGGGGCAGTCCTTTCACAGCGGAACGAGGAGGACAAGAAACTGCACCCATGCGCCTTTCTCTCCAAGCAGTTCTCGCCAGCGGAACGCAACTACGATGTAAGCAACCGGGAGCTCTTGGTAGTGAAGTGGGCCCTTGAGGGGGCACCTCATCCTTTCGTGAGCTGGACAGATCATAAGAACTTAGTCTCCATTCAAGAAGCCAAGAAGTTGAACGCTCTGTTTTTTAACAGGTTCAAGAATCAGAAAGCAGATGCCCTGTCCCGCCAACACAATGTCTCTAACGAGGAGAGGGTCTCCGAGCCCATCATCTCCAGCTCCCGCATTGTGTCCCCTGTGATATGGAGTATTGAGACCATGGTCCTACAAGCCCAGACCCGAAAACCTGACCCCGGCGTGGGCCCCCACTAACAGACTTTATGTTCCGCGATCAGCCCGTTCCCGAGTACTACAAATGGGACACTCCTCTAAATTAACTGGGCATCCAGGGGTTAGTCGGACACGAGTTCCTGAGGCGGAGATTCTAGTGGCCCAACATGACTGAGGATGTGAGCTCCTTCGTGATGGCCTGCTCCATCTGTGCCCAAAGCAAGTTCTCACAACATCGACTGGCTGGGTTGCTTCAACCTCTGCCCATCCCCAGCCAGCCCTGGTCCCACCTGTCCGTATACTTTATCACAGGGTTATCTCCATCCCAAGGGCTTACCACTTTCTTGGTGGTCATCAATCGGTTCTCCAAGGCAGCCCATTTCATCGTCTTACCCAAGTTGCCATCGGCGAGGAAGACCACGAATCTCATGAATACCCATGTCTTTCGACTACACAGACTTCCCGAGGACATTGTCTCGCATCGTGGGCCCGGATCAGTATTGGAAAGCCTTCTGCTCCCTGTTGGGGTCGTCAGTGAGTCTCTCCTCAGGGTTCCACCCACAGTCTAATGGGCAGACTGAACGCATCAACCAGGAGCTGGAGAAGTTCCTCCTCTGTTTTGTCTCCACTCAGGCCATCAACTGGAGCAAGTTCCTCGTCTGGGCGGAATATTCTCACAACACACTGCCGAACTCGTCCACTAGACTGTCGCCGTTCGAGTGTCAGTTCGGGTTCGCCCCTCGCCTGTTTCCTGAACAAGAGGCCGAAGCGGGGGTGCCATCAGCCGAGGCGTTCATTCGATGATGTCGCCACACCTGGATCAGAGCACGATCCTCCTTGCTCCGCTCCTCTGTCTGACAACAACACCAGGCAAACCGACATCGAAGGCCTCTTCGGCTCTTCCGACCAGGTCAGAGGCTGTCCACCCGTGATCTTCCCTTAAAGGTGGACTCGCGGAAGCTCGCTCCACACTACGTAGGACCATTCAAGATCCTGAGTCGCATCAACCAGGTCACCTATCGTCTCCAGTTTCCCAGGTCTATGAGGGTCTGTCCATCCTTCCATGTCTCCCGTCTCAAGCTGGTAAGGACCAGTCCCTTCTCTCCCCCCACACCAACCCCTCCGCCCCCTCGACTTGTTGATGGCCGCCCGGCCTACATTGTCCAGTGTCTGTTGGAGACTCGTCGGGTCCGAGGTACCCTGCAGTACCTGGTGAACTGGGAGGGTTAAGGTCCCGAGGAGCGGGCGTGTGTGCCTGCCTGTGACATCCTGGATCCAGGACTTGTTCGGGACTTCAACCATCTACGTGGTGGTCGCCCTGGCTCTGCGGCTGGACCGCTTCTAGAAGGGGCGGGGTACTGTCATGGTTCCACCTGTCACCAAAGGGTGGCAGACACCATCATAGAGACAATAATGACACTCAGGTGTGTTCTGTCACTAATTATGATTTCCCTTTTAAGAGAGGTGTGTTTTCTGTTTCACTTTGCAGAAGCTTGATTCGTTTGCCATTTGTCTCCTGAGTGAGTTTTCTAGTCCTAGTGTGTTGTTGTTTTCCCAGTATTACTGTGATCCTTCTGTTACCAATTCTCAGTAAAGTATTTATGTTTATCCTAAACCACTGATTTCTCGTCTGGTCTCTTCTCTGCTCCTGGGTCCAACCTCATCACGTCACATTTTGGACCTAGACTTGGCGCTCCTGTACTGCTTGCCGTGCGGTAGCAGAGAGAACAGTCTATGACTAGGGTGGCTGGAGTCTTTGGCAATTTCTAGGGCCTTCCTCTGACACCGCCTGTTATAGAGGTCCTGGATGGCAGGAAGCTTGGCCCCAGTGATGTACTGGGCCGTACGCACTACCCTCTGTAGGGCCTTGTGGGTCGGAGGCCGAGCAGTTGCCATACCAGGCGATGATGCAACCAGTCAGGATGCTCTCGATGGTGCAGCTGTAGAACGTTTTGAGGATCTGAGGACCCATGCCAAATCTTTTCAGTCTCCTGAGGGGGAATAGGCTTTGTCGTGCCCTCTTCATGACTGTCTTGGTGTGTTTGGACCATTATAGTTTGTTGGTGATGTGGAAACCAAGGAACTTGAAGCTCTCAACCTGCTCTCACTACAGCCCTATTGGTGAGAATGGGGGCTTGTTCGGCCCTCCTTTTCCTGTAGTCCACGATCATCTCCTTTGTCTTTGTCACGTTGAGGAAGAGGTTGTTGTCCTGGCACCACACTGCCAGGTCTCTGACCTCCTCCCTATAGGCTGTCTCATCATTGTCGGTGATCAGGCCTACCACTGTCGTGTCGTTGGCAAACTTAATGATGGTGGTGGAGTCGTGCTTGGCAACACAGTCATGGGTGAACAGGGAGTACAGGAGTGGTCTAAAGCACCCACCCCTGAGGGGCCCCCGTGTTGAGGATCCGCGTGGCAGATGTGTTGTTACCTACCCTTACCACCTGGGGGCAGCCCGTCAGGAAGTCCAGGATCCAGTTACAGAGGGAGGTGTTTAGTCCCAGGGTCCTTCGCTTAGTGATGAGCTTTTAGGGCACTATGGTGTTGAACGTTGAGCTGTAGTCAATGAACAGCATTCTCACGTAGGTGTTCCTTTTGTCCAGGTGGGAAAGGGCAGTGTGGAGTGCAATAAAGATTGCATCATCTGTGGATCTGTTGGGGCGGTATGCAAATTGGAGTGGGTTTAGGGTTTCTGGGATGATGGTGTTGATATGAGCCATGACCAGCCTTTCAAAGCACTTCATGGCTACAGACGTGAGTGCTACGGGTCGGTAGTCATTTAAGTAGTCAATAACTATGTTTGTTTGAGAGTGAATGGAATTCAGGATTGGCATCTTCTAAAAGAGGATGAGGGAGAGTAGAGAGAACAGTGATCAGAAAATAAAGGCTGTGTGTGACTCACAAGACACGGAGCATGGAGAGGGCAGCCAGGCATAGAACTCTCTACTAATGGCTAGGCAATATTCTGTACCATACATTTCATGACCACCATTATGTCCCCACGACTATACATAGTAGTTAGATGAATTCAATATTTTCTCTCAAATGATAAATTAGTCTGTAGCTCTTAGAGGTAAAGTAATAGTTCACATTATCATGAAACCTACTGTGATCCAAGATAATGACATACTGTACTGTATGGCGGTACAGTAGTTACACAGCAGCATCCTCTGCGTTTGTGAGATTTTAAGCAATCCTATTGATGAAAATCAATAGACAGGCCATTGTAAGGCCTTCCAACTGCGTAGTGATGTATAACTTCATTTGAACTACTGTCCTGTATGGGTGCACACATAATGATGTTACCACCATGCTGACAGGGATGTCAATGGTTGCTCTTTGTGGAATCATATTTTAAATTCTTCTTCTCTAATGTTATAGGTACATAAAGGCACGTGAATCAAGCTCCATTTTCAGTGACGAGATTACTACAGTATATACGATACTAGTTGTACTACAACAGGCTACCATTGTGTGGTCTTTTCTCAATTCCCCAGAAGATTTTCCAAGAACTGCAAAGCCCTAGCCTCCCAGGCTTCACTCACAATCGGTGAAAGCCTGTAATAGAGGCTAGCAATGCCCTTATGCTGCGTTCATAACCAAGTGGGACCAGGGGGGATTTACCACATACGACTGGGAATGATACACTTGAACGCCTCTCCAACTGGTAATTACTAGTGGGAAACTCATCTATCATCCCTGAGCTCCGAATTCTCCCACATGCTGACCTCTGATCACCAACTAAGGAAATAACCTTGATAACAGCATTTATGGCAGTTAAATGCAACAACAAAACATTATTTATGAAAAGAAATCTATTTGCGTGGTTTTCTAACACGAATTGATTTGCAATCATGATAGCTGTACTTTTAGTTTATGGTTGACGCAGCTTGTTGGTCATTAGCCAATCAACGATTCTCAACGAGTTCAAAGCATGTGAATGCATCCAACTGGTAATTACCCCCTTCCAACTTGGTTATGAACCCAGCATTATAACATTTAAAAACTAAAAATGTGTTTCTCATTTGTGGCTCAGTTGGTAGAGCATGGCGCTTGTAACACCAGGGTCGTGGGTTTGATTCACTCTGGGGCCACACAAAAATTTTATGAATGCATGACTGATTGTAAGTCGCTTTGGATAAAAGCATCAGCTAAAAGGCATATACTGAATTATATTATGATGCACTCAGACACAGAAAATGACACAGAAAAATTAATCTCTGGGCCTGACCTAGTTAATTACCGGTTCTCCCTCATAAAGTGGATGATAGATGAAAAGCTGTTGATGATTAAACTACTTAAATGTGGTGGTTGTATACCTGGACTATACTCAATCAGGGTGTCACGATTTAAACTGAATATGAACCCAAATGCAGACAACTACACCGAGCCAGAGAAGGTTTAACAGGTTTATTTCAAAGTTAAATTGTCCAGGTTTCCAAAAATAGGGGAAGAGCAAGTCCAGGTCTACAGGGAGGGTAACAGATCCAGGGTTCTGAGCAGGAGTGGTACCGTAACGTCCTAGTGTCCGTGGTCCAAATGTGAGGTCCAGTAGTGGAAAGCAGGATGGTGGTGGCAGGAGTGAAGCGGAGGCAGGAGTCAGGTTCCAATAATCTGTGGCACAGGAGAAATATAAATAGAACAGGCCAAAAACACAAAGAGCGAAAACAAGCAGGTTGAGTCAGCAGCGAGACTAACATGGTCGTCTTGACTATGATCTGACGATGAGTGGCAAGTTTGACCGGGTCTTTAAGGCTGAGGTGATTATGGTGAATGAGCTGCAGATGGAACCCTGACTCCCGCACACCAGACTTCACTCCTGCAATTAAGAACAGACAGAGGGGAGGGGGAGAGCAGAGAGAGAGAGCTACCTAGCAGCAGTAGGCCTAACACAGGGTCATCCTGAGGTTGTTTGTGTGGTTTGTAATGACGGTGACTCTTACAGTGGGGGAAAAAAAGTATTTAGTCAGCCACCAATTGTGCAAGTTCTCCCACTTAAAAAGATGAGAGAGGCCTGTAATTTTCATCATAGGTGCACGTCAACTATGACAGACAAATTGAGGAATAAAAATCCAGAAAATCAAATTGTAGGATTTTTAATGAATTTATTTGCAAATTATGGTGGAAAATAAGTATTTGGTCACCTACAAACAAGCAAGATTTCTGGCTCTCACAGACCTGTAACTTCTTCTTTAAGAGGCTCCTCTGTCCTCCACTCGTTACCTGTATTAATGGCACCTGTTTGAACTTGTTATCAGTATAAAAGACACCTGTCCACAACCTCAAACAGTCACACTCCAAACTCCACTATGGCCAAGACCAAAGAGCTGTCAAAGGACACCAGAAACAAAATTGTAGACCTGCACCAGGCTGGGAAGACTGAATCTGCAATAGGTAAGCAGCTTGGTTTGAAGAAATCAACTGTGGGAGCAATTATTAGGAAATGGAAGACATACAAGACCACTGATAATCTCCCTCGATCTGGGGCTCCACGCAAGATCTCACCCCGTGGGGTCAAAATGATCACAAGAACGGTGAGCAAAAATCCCAGAACCACACGGGGGGACCTAGTGAATGACCTGCAGAGAGCTGGGACCAAAGTAACAAAGCCTACCATCAGTAACACACTACGCCGCCAGGGACTCAAATCCTGCAGTGCCAGACGTGTCCCCCTGCTTAAGCCAGTACATGTCCAGGCCCGTCTGAAGTTTGCTAGAGTGCATTTGGATGATCCAGAAGAGGATTGGGAGAATGTCATATGGTCAGATGAAACCAAAATATAACTTTTTGGTAAAAACTCAACTCGTCGTGTTTGGAGGACAAATGCTGAGTTGCATCCAAAGAACACCATACCTAATGTGAAGCATGGGGGTGGAAACATCATGCTTTGGGGCTGTTTTTCTGCAAAGGGACCAGGACGACTGATCCGTGTAAAGGAAAGAATGAATGGGGCCATGTATCGTGAGATTTTGAGTGAAAACCTTCCATCAGCAAGGGCATTGAAGATGAAACGTGGCTGGGTCTTTCAGCATGACAATGATCCCAAACACACCGCCCGGGCAACGAAGGAGTGGCTTCGTAAGAAGCATTTCAAGGTCCTGGAGTGGCCTAGCCAGTCTCCAGATCTCAACCCCATAGAAAATCTTTGGAGGGAGTTGAAAGTCCGTGTTGCCCAGCGACAGCCCCAAAACATCACTGCTCTAGAGGAGATCTGCATGGAGGAATGGGCCAAAATACCAGCAACAGTGTGTGAAAACCTTGTGAAGACTTACAGAAAACGTTTGACCTGTGTCATTGCCAGCAAAGGGTATATAACAAAGTATTGAGAAACTTTTGTTATTGACCAAATACTTATTTTCCACCATAATTTGCAAATAAATTCATTAAAAATCCTACAATGTGATTTTCTGGATTTTTTTTCATTTTGTCTGTCATAGTTGACGTGTACCTATGATGAAAATTACAGGCCTCTCTCATCTTTTTAAGTGGGAGAACTTGCACAATTGGTGGCTGACTGAATACTTTTTTTCCCCACTGTATGTCAGATTTATTTATAATTCTTGCAACCTCTTCCAGCTTTTATGCACATTCCCTTAGGTAATATGACCTTTCCTACCAGCCACATTGACACTGTGCTTCCTCCCTTATCTCCTGGCTGCTCTCTCTGACAGTAAATAAATCATTAATTGAACTGTGAATTACTGTCAATATTAGCTCTGCAAAGGGCAGCACTCACACTTCATTTTCAGTCAGAAAATACTCCTTGGCACAGAACATCCTAACACATTTAATCTCAATACACAGAGCACGGAAAAATGTGTTTTGTTTCAGCACCCAGGAAAATGCAGATGCCTCTGAGAAAAACATATTGTGGTATGAGTCATGGCACTAAACTAGTGAACATAAAAGATAATGGAAGTATGTCAGATGCTGATGGTTGACTTTGTCAGCTCTTTGCACAGATCATTAAGTGGCCACCAACACTGGTAAACAACAACGTTCCTTTCTTCTGTTTTCTGTGAGGTACTGCTCTGGCCAAGGCAGCACTGAGCTATTGGGAGCGCTATCCTGGTATGGCAGACAGTGGGGAAAGCATCACATGACCAACTCTTGGCCTCCAGTCCAAAAGCCTGGGTGTCATCCTGAAAACACTCACTGATGGAGCAAAAATGAGCCAGCAAGATGGCATTCAAGCCTCTACTTCTGCCACCCAACATTAGTCATCCAAATGATACCTGGCTGTCTTGTTACAAAAGGGTGCAGTGGCTTCAATTGAATTACTGTAATACAAAGGAGAGATGTAAACAGCGTGAAGAGTCATTTGCAACTCATACTGCGACCTCTCATTTTCCAGCTTTTACCTCTCTGTGTGTGTGGGCCAGAAACTGTATGCCTGTGGCCAGGGTTGGGGAGTAACTGATTACATGTAATCGGTTACATGTAATCGCATTACAAAAAAATGTTACCTGTAGTCAGTTACGTTACCAGCAAAAATATTGTAATCAGATTAAAGATACTTGAAAAACGTTGATTATTTTTAAATTCAGAAAGGATGTTTGCGAAAAAATACATTATGACACCTGTTTTCTCAATGACATCAATTCAGCATTGAAAAAAGGCACAAGGTTACATTTGTTCCACCTGAGCGACAAGTCAGAGACCACTATGATGACACACCAATTGCGTTTGATGGATCCTTTCTGTCTTCTTCTAATGCCTCTTAAAGGGAAAGTACTCCAAAAGTAACTGAAAGTAATCAGATTAAGTTACTGAGTTTGGGTAATCCAAAAGTTACCATACTGATTATAACTTTGGACAGGTAACTAGTAACTGTAAAGGATTACATTTAGAAAATGTACCTACCCAACCCTGCCTGTGGCCAGCAGGTAATATGACCTCTCATGTCAGCCACATGGACACTGTGAAAGGAATACAAATGTCCAGTGTCGCACCAGACAAGGGCTTCCTCAGTTATCTCCTATAGCTGCTCTCGCTAACAGTCAATAATGTGTCCCTGGCAGTCTATATTCAGCAGTCTTGCATTCAGCGGTCTCTCTCTCTCTCCGTCCCCTATTCCTTGGCTTCAACATTCATTCGATATTTAGCTATGGCCATTTAGAGCAGAGTTCACCACAGAGCATTGGGTGGCTGTGGCAGAAAGTACCACTAGATGGGGACAGTGAGCAGAAACATGTAGCAGACAGTCAGTTGTGAAAATGATCGAAGAAAGTCATACAACTTCTCGTTAAATTGTGTTTCTCTGCTGTCTTTCAGTTCTTAGGAAATGAATGCACATGTTTTACTTTGACATATCCCTTTATGGCTTATGATACAGAAGCCCATCAGGTCAGTTTCCAGAGGCCTCTAAAACGACCAAAATGTGAGCTTTCACGAAGCTGTCCACCTCAGTATAAATATTTAGCTTTTTAGCTTTTTACACCAATTTGGGGGAAACTGAGGAAAACAGAGCAGCATTCATTTGAGTCTCCCTCTAAAATGCCCCTTCCCCTTTCCCATTTTTGTCCCCATATAATGTTTCTCCAATGCTGTCAGAATATGTGAGCTACTGGAAATAGTGAGGTAGAAAGCCTATAATAAAATACACTCCATATTGAAATACACCACCCATTCACTACAGGAGTCCCTATCTGCTACAGCAGCAACCGACCAGTCCTTTTATTCGTCGGCTAAATACTTCTCTATTGTCTACGTTTAGACAGTTATGTGAATTAGTTTAAGTATGCTAGGCTTCCTGAACAAGTTGTCCAGTCCATGGACGTTTCCAGTTACCACACACTATTGCAGAACATCTATGACATTCGCGTATGTGCGCTCTTGGCTGCGCTCCGGTTGGCGCACGTCGATTGTGTGAGAGGAGAGAGAGCACCTCAATGAGTCAAGAGTACAGGGTACAGAGTAGAGAGTACAGCGCTGGAGACAAGTGTTTTTGCTGCGGTGGAGAAGAGCCATACACCAAGGACCACCTATATTTTACTCGGAGTGGAGTCAACTTAAATACACATCAATTTTCTTATCCAAATTCCATTTTTAATAACTGCGACTATTCTCAATTTTCTGTGTGTGAGCTGCGTCTTCAGTGATCATTCCATTATTTTACCATTCTAATGTAGGTGTGCCAAATTAATCAGAAGAATGGCAATGATGAAGAAAGTTTAAATTGAAAGACATCAACACACATCAAGATTATTTCTAACCATTTACTCAATCAGTTGTTAGTGGTTGAGTGTACATTTCATAGGTATTGCATGGACCAACATTATTATTGTCAAAGAAAAATGGATCCCTTGTTCACCACGACTGATTTGCCATTGCTATTCAATTGGACAAACGCGTCAGGGGTCAATGGAACTGAGCAAGACGGGAACCAGTTTGTGCAACCAGTTTGGAGAATTGTTCTATGGGCATTCGCCTACAGTTGCATGGTTACTGTGTCTCTGGTGGGGAACGTCGTAGTAATATGGATCATTATGGCGCACAAACGAATGAGAACTGTGACCAACTATTTTCTGTTGAACCTGGCGTTTGCAGAAGCGTCTATGTCAGCCTTCAACACCGTTATCAACTTCGTCTATTCCGTCCACAATGAGTGGTACTTCGGGCTGATGTACTGCCGCTTTCACAACTTCTTCCCCGTCGCTGCTGTCTTCGCTAGTATCTACTCTATGACTGCGATAGCGGTGGACAGGTGAGTTCAGTTTGGGGGGACGTTTCAATGGCTATAGGCTAGAATGTTTGCCTGTGGTCACAATAAGCAAAACAGAACAATAATGCACTTTAATACTGTCACTAATGTATTAGTAATATCTATGTAATATCAATGAAATTAAAATTCAATCACATTTATTTATAAAGCCCTTTTTACATCAGCAGATGTCACAAAGTGATAATACAGAAACCCAACCTAAACCCCCAAAGAGCAAGCAATGCAGATGTATAAGCATGGTGGCTAGGAAAAACTCACTAAAAAGGCAGGAACCTAGGAAGAAACCTAGAGAGGAACCAGGCTCTGAGGGGTGGTCAGTCCTCTTCTAGCTGTGCAGGTGGAGATTATAAGTGTACACGTTCAAAGTGGCAATCAGCGATTGATACATCAATTGTTTTACTTTTAATTAATTATATATACCTTGAAGAATATAGCTTACTGTCATGCTCCATCAGAACCCAAAATATATGTTTTTTTTACTCCATTGTTTGTAAACAATGTAGTTGTAAACAAACATTGTATAGCCTCAAAACATTGTTAAAACTTTACCCTAATGTTGATATCATGGATAGTCAGTCCTTGAATCCATAGCTCTGTCTATGAATTTAAGAGTGGTTACATTTCTCCAGCCCTATCCCTCAGCTATTTACCAAAACACTGGCGGGGCACCCGCTTTGTTGTTCTTTGAAATGCAGATTGCCCATTTAAGATAATAACATATCTGTCCCTCCTATAGTTCAGTTGGTAGAGCGTGGCGCTTGTAACACCAGGGTTGTGGGTTCGATTCCCACGGGGGGCCAGTATGAAAAATGTATGCACTCTGGATAAGAGCGTCTGCAAAATGACTAAAATGTAAATGTAAAATCTGCACAGGCTACATAGACATGTTATATAGCTAATGTATTCATTCAACTTAATTGGTTCTGGGGTGATGCTACAGTTGCTGCTCCATCATCAAATCAATCAATAATGCGTGTGTGTGACTTCACTTGTGTGTTTATATCCAGGCTGTTGCTTTAAACAGACTCACCCCCACAATGCTATTCTTATTAACCTCAGTTTCTGTTTGTGAGATGAAGCCATTCTCGTGTGAAAGCTGCTGTCTGATTTCTCCCATTACCCTCTGACTTGGTGCTCCAGAGGTAATAGTCTGTAATGCCTGCATATCTCTGCTTTTCTCCCAGCAGAGTGTGCATGTACTTGACCTTTGCAGTGTTTTAAAATTCAATTACCCTTGAGAGGACCTGGAGCAGGGAGAGCAGGGAGAGCAGGCACCATGTGAGGCGGTAAAAGGCCACAGAGAGACACTCCAAACAACACACACTGATCTGATTAAACCCCATTCTTATCAAGGGGTTAAGCTTGTAGTCATGTCTCCATTCATCATTATCCAACCACTCTTATGAACATGCCTAATGAATCCTGTCTCGTCATGATCACATTCTCTTAACATACTCAATGAGCCAGTGATCATGTATGCACTCATGTATGCAAGGTGTAATTGGTAAGGTCTATCGTTTTCATTCAACATTTCCAGGAAACAGAGGGAGTGAAGTGATCATGGCGCAGAGACCCTAATGTGGACAATACAGTGCCTTGCAAAAATATTAATCCCCCTTGGCATTTTACCTATTTTGTTGCATTACAACCTGTAATTTAAATGGATTTTTATTTGGATTTCATGTAATGAACATACGCTAAATAGTCCAAATTGGTGAAGTGAAATGAAAAAAATAACTTGTTTCAGAAAATTCAAAACAATCAATAATGGAAAACTGGTGCGTGCATATGTATTCACCTCCTTTGCTATGAAGCCCCTAAACAAGATCTGGTGCAACCAATTACCTTCAGAAGTCACATAATTAGTTAAATAAAGTCCACCTGTGTGCAATCTAAGTGTCATATAATATGTCACATGATCTCAGTATATATACACCTGTTCTGAAAGGCCCCAGAGTCTGCAACATCACTAAGCAAGGGGCACCACCAAGCAAGCGGCACCATGAAGACCAAGGAGCTCTCCAAACAGGTCAGGGACAAAGTTGTGGAGAAGTACAGATCAGGGTTGGGTTATAAAAAAATATCAGAAACTTTGAACATCCCACGAAGCACCATTAAATCCATTATAAAAAAATGGAAAGAATATGGCACCACAACAAACCTGCCAAGAGAGGGCCGCCCACCAAACCTCACGGACCAGGCAAGGAGGGCATTCATCAGAGAGACAGCAAAGAGACCCCTGAAGGAGCTGCAAAGCTCCACAGTGGAGATTGGAGTATCTGTCCATAGGACCACTTTAAGCCGTACACTCCACAGAGCTGGGCTTTACGGAAGAGTGGCCAGAAAAATACATTGCTTAAAAAAATAAGCAAACACGTTTGGTGTTCGCCAAAAGGCATGTGAGAGACTCCCCAAACATATGGAAGAAGGTACTCTGGTCTGGTTCTTGTTTGTTTCACCCAAAAAAATATTTCGCATCTTCAAAGTGGTAGGCATGTTGTGTAAATCAAATGATACAAACCCCCAAAAAATCAATTTTAATTCCAAGTTGTAAGGCAATAAAATAGGAAAAATGCCAAGGGGGGTGAATACTTTCGCAAGCCATTGTATGGGGGAAAAACACCACAAACAACTAGTGTTTTGCCTTCAATTATGTAGATCAAATGATGTGTCCTTCCGTGTATTCCCGTTGTATAGGAAATGTCTCTCTAATGCCCTATAAAAAAGCAGTAGAGGGTAATACGTGCCAGGTGATTGTGTTGAGCATCTCTGCTAACCCGGTTAATTCCCTCTCTCATAGTCCCAGCATCTGCTGCCTTGAGTCATCACCTCCATGTTGCTCCCAAGCTATGCTGTACACATATTTACAGCAAGGCAGACAAAGAACCAAGCCTGTAGAGTCTCTGTCACCCCCTCCCTCCTTGTGTCAGTGTGTGTGTGTGTGTTTGCGGGGTGACGCTGTGTGTGTGTGTGTGTGTGTGTGTGTGCTTGGCAGCGTTGTGCTGCTGCAGTGCAGAGCATCTTAATGCAGCCATGCCGTCCTTTCCCACCTGTGGCACCCAGACTACTGTGTCTGTCTTTGTTCATTCAATTTCTCTAATTTCTTCCTGACTCTCAAGGGATGTCACAGCGATTCAGCAAATCTCTGTATATTTCTCTCCAATCTTCATCTGATTGCTTTTTATAAAAAATCAGAACAAAATTCTGTATTTAGTTGTGAAGGAATAAAAGAGTGAGTTAGTGTAAGGTTCTGTATTTATTTTCTTAGTCAACCTTGTGTTCTTGAACGTAGCTCTGTTTCTTTGTGTTCTTGAACGTAGCCCTGTCTTTCATTTTTGTTCATTGATTTCACCTGTGTCAGTTACTCACCTGGTCTCATCAGCTCCTTATTTAGTTCAGTTCATTCTGTTTGTGCCTTGTGAGGTATTGTTTGTTTTGACTCTACTAAGCCTTTCCTAGCTCGTTTGTGAGAACCAGTTATAGCCTTCAGTCCTAGCTTTGATTATCCTGCCTGTTTGCCTACCGGTGTATGACCATTGCCTGCCTGTGAACACGATTCCTGCCTTCTGCGAAGGCGAAATAAACTCCTGCCGCGCTCTGCGTGTGAATCTACACCTTTTTCTCCCTGGGTATTCATTACAGTTAGAGGGAAGTGAAGAAAGAGATGTAAGGAGTATGCAGGAAATGAACCCCCACTGCTGGGGGCCAAACGTATATAGTCTGGGGTCAACACGGCAGCGCTACCTCCAGACTAGACTCTGGCACACCGTCTAGTCACTTTGGATTTATTTGCACTGTGTCATGTTAGGCCATCATACCATGTCTCCCACCTTTCACCTATAATAGGACTGCACACACACACAGCCACACACATCAATACAGAGTCAATAAATAAAGCCTACATTTACTGTAGGTCTACAGCTGATCTGTCCAGAGACACGCTCACATAACACACACACACACACACACCATCCCCACTATCCCACCCCTGCTACACAGAACAGATTAAGTAGATTTTGATGGTGGTTTGCATACGTCCATGCTGAAGATTCAATATTGAGTTTAGATTTATAGAGGAGTGATGAGACGACTCGAGGAATCTCTGACAGGGTTTCCAGGTCCAATATTCTTTCAATACATTGCGATGAAATGCAATGGAAGGGGTCGCTTCAACGATCACCTTGGAAGTCTAAGTTTTACATGGCTTATATACTGTCTACTTACACATAACACACTTGTGATTGGTTGGCACATAACTTCACATACTTCAAATATGGCATTGACATGAGGTTAACAGAAAGCCGACTGACATGTAGTTAAAAATAAATAGCTCAAACTGGTCAACAACTCAGGTTTCCCCTTCAGGGGAATGTCTCTTGGCCAGCGACTTCACTGCCCAAAATAAGCATTCTCTTCCACAAGAATTCCTCAGCGGAGTGGCCCTTTCTAAAGATAGCACAGACACCTAAGCAGAAGTGAAGGGTTAAAACGCACACAATATCTGACACACACAGTACTTGAAATCACTATATGGATATATATATATATATTGGATTATAATAATTAAGGATATATTGCTTCAAATCTCGGTCTTCAGTGGTTTAGGCTGTGGGCTTTGGGCTGTGGGGAGCATTAGATTTAGATCGTCTATGGCTGGTGTCCAGCGGGAAGTGCTGACTGCTGGAGTAATGAATGCAGGGCACAAAAACACACACACGCACGCACGCACGTGCGCATACACACACACACACAAAGACACACACAGACACACACACACAATGCTTGGCAACGTTGGGCTGCTGCATATATATATATATATATATATATATATATATATATATATGTACGTCTCCGGCAGGAATAGAAATATTCTCTATCAATCAGCATTACCTCTCTCTGCCCCCAGCCTCTCACCACCCGGCAGACCTGGGTTCAAATAGTATTTGAAATAATTTAAATTACTTTATCTGCGCTTGATTGACCATGCCGCTTAATTGACCAAAGAATAGTCCCAAAACTGTAAACCCCACCCATTTGGAACTCCAGACAGTCAACAGCAAACACTCCAAATATTTGAAAGATTTCAAATAGTATTTAAACCCAGGTCTGCCATCGGGCCCATTTCCTCCCATCTGTTGATGGGGATTTTATGTAATCTTCAGCAAAACAACAGCACCCCCTGAGAGCACAATGAGCCAGGAAACAGATTCCTGATCAAATTACAGCCTTTAAACCAAAACAATTCAAAACAGAAAAAACACTGTAAGCGTGAAGGTTGAATATTGTGTTGGCACCTCTGTAGATGGAGCCTATACCTTAAAGGCTTATAGCTCTCCATGAGAGCAAGAGAGCACCCAGACAGAGCATTTTCCTGTTGTCTTTATTGGATTATTCCTTATGTTATAAGTTACTTTGGTGGTTTAGATGTTATTGTTGGATCATTAGATCTGTGCCTCTCTCATTCATTTATACCAGGGATGTGAAACTTTGATGGGGGTGTGGGCCACAAAAAATCTGAACTCATCATGAGGGGCCGCAGTTGCAATTCTATACATTTTGCCATAAGGTGGAGAGAAATGTTTGCAGTTTTTAATATGATATCTGAGTGAGAGTGACTAACAAAATCAATGGGTGCCCCAGGCGGTAATTCGACCATGATTACTACGAGTTTAGATAGCTAGCCGCTAGACTAACTTACCAATCTAAAACATGTTAGCTGACATGGGCTTATTGAGTGACTATCAGTGACTGACATAACACGAAAAACTGCTGATGCACAACCACATTTAGAAATTGCACCTTGGGTATTCTACTATTCTAACTTGCAACAGTAAATTGAGACCCCGACTGAGTTTATTTGGGGGGAGGGGGAAATTGAGCCGAGGTCCTTCAAAAGGGGAGCCGCGGGCCCCAGTTGCCCATCCCTGATTTATACCATCTTCCAGTGTTGTCTGCTATTGCCCAGAGACATTCACAACAAAGCCAGGTAGAAATCCGAGAAAGAAAGTGAGGAGTAAATTTACTAAAGGATTCCCAAAACCGTGATTCCATGCTGTTGTTGTAAGGTTATACAAAATATAGAGAAAGACAGGGGTTGTGTGTTTGCTGTGTGTTCATGTGAACATACAGTATTTAAATCTATGCATTTGTATACAAGTGGTGAAAAGCAAACAAGCTGGCATCAAATCAAATCAAATTTTATTTGTCACATGCGCTGAATACAACAGGTGTAGACCTTACAGTGAAATACTTACTTACAAGCCCTTAACCAACAATGCAGTTTTAAGAAAGAATAGCAACAACAACAAAAATCACACAAAAAATACAATATAAAATAATACTAAATAAAAGTAAAAAATAATTAAAGAGCAGCAGTAAAAATAACAATAGCGAGGCTATATACAGGGGGTACCGGTACCGAGTCAATGTGCGGTAATTGAGGTAATATGTACATGTAGCGAGTATCTAATCCATACTAGCCTCATAAACCAGGCCTCTATATGCTTTTCAGAGAGTGTTGTCAGGAACACAGCTAAACTAAACCCATACCATGGAGAAGCAGCATTGTAAGTCTCTCTTGAAACAAGATAGAAGATTCCAAGAGCCGTGTGGTAATGGAATGAGCCAGGTATAGCAGATAGTCAAGATGTGACAGATAGTTGTGTTGGACTACAGAGAGCGTTTGAAATCAAAGATTATTGGGAGAATGTCCAATTAGAAGATTAAATGGGGCTATTAAGTGGATTAAGATGTTGATTAAATTTGTTTAACACTTTTTTGTTTACTACATGATTCTATATGTGTTATTTCATAGTTTTGATGTCTTCACTATTATCCTACAATGTAGAAAATAGTAAAAATAAAGAAAAACCCTTGAATGAGTAGGTGTTTCCAAACTTTTGACTGGTAGTGTACATCACAGAAGACTGAAATATAACAAAATATATATAATGTTGATTAATTATGAAATTATGAAAAATATTTATAACATTCCACCCATGAGGCCACTTGGTCATTTGACTGCAGGAAAGGGCTTTTTCAAGTATAGTTATCACGTTTCACGTCAGACATATTTTTAATTCTAGTGCTGCTCTGCACACACAAGCTTGTTAGCTAGCTAACGTTTGCTCTGGTCCAACGTTAAACCAACTCAGAAGTTCAAAGACATTAAAAGTTCCTTCATTGAAGCTGCTCCTCCTTAGGTATAATTCTGTGGGCCTAATTCAGATAATGCATATCATAACAAAATGACCAGCGCTTCAAGGCAAGCTTCCTCCATCCTCTCTCGCTCTCTCCTCACCCTCAGAATGTCAGTTGCATCTCGCACCCTACACTGTGACTGGCAGCACAGTGTGTGTGTTTGTCTTTCATTATGATTAAACCATGTAGTTAACGACTTTTCTATACAGATTAAATCGCTTACCCACTCCACAGCAAGCTGCTCTATCTGCACTGATTGGTGAAGTAATTTAATGTCGAGCTAAATGTAAAAAAATATATTTCAGAGGTTTAAAAAGGAACAGAAAGGAATTATATAAACCGTTACTTTGTTTTTGTTCGAACCAGTTCAGAACTTTAATTTTCTGGTCGGAACAGTCGAACAGCATCGAACAAAATGAATGAAACGATTAGAAAATAATTCAGTTCCAACCCCTGGTAGAAGTTGTGCACAAATATTGCATTTTAAGTGCCCTTTAATATAGACCACATGGAAAATTCTATAAATCTGATATGAATAAAGACTTGCTAAAGTGCCAAAATTAAGCATTTTGACATGTCCCTCTGTGCATCCTCAATGACTTCTAGGAAGATTATAGCCCATTGTAAAGCCCTAGTTATTTTGTTGCAAAAAAACAATCCGTCCCTCACTTTAAGGTCAACCCCGTTAGCTGAACTGAACTCTCATTTTTATATTGTGAAACTGTTCCTTTTAAAATATTTTTTTCAAAATACAAATTGGAACATCTAATAGTCAAATCATAGTTTAAAATCAGGTGAGCTGGTTCTACTCTTAATGGCCATTTTCTGTTTTTTTGTGGTGGAAAACTGAGCGGATCATGCAAAACATACCCAGGATTTTAAAAAACAATTTCAATATTTTAGTGAAGCTTGCATTCAATTTTCCCCTACCTGGGGCACATATAGTAACAAGCTTCCATTCCCCCTGTGGAAGGGGATTTATGAATGATATAAGATGAAGTCGTCAACCCTTGTCACGCCCTGACTTATGGGACTCTAGTATGTTGAGTAAGGGTGTGGAGTTCTATGTTGTATTTTCTATGTTCTCGTTCTAGGTGTTGTATTTCTATGTTTGGCCGGGTGTGATTCCCAATCAGAGACAGCTGTCGCTCGTTGTCTCTGATTGGGGATCATACTTAGGCAGCCTATTGGCAATCATTAGTTGTGGGATTTTGTTCCGTGTTAGAGGCTTGTATTGTGTTTTAGCCTGAGGACTTCACGTTACGTTGTTTTGTTGGTGTGTTTATCGTTGAAATAAACATGTATGCATTTCACGCTGCGCCTTGGTCTGACCCGTCCTTAAACAAGTGTGACAACCCTGTTAAGGTCAACTCTGTTACTTTATTTGGAACTCAAAAGGCACTACTATAGTCATTTTTGTATTTAACCTCTTGAAATGGGAAAACATGTTTTTTATTAAGTTGAACATGTGTTCTTTATGAGGGAATGTTACAATTAGGTGAAATATTTCTTTTACCAAGTTATACTACTCAAAAAAGGCATCGAATTGGTGGAACGACCCTAACATATTAATGCTCCTACTGAAATGATGTGCTGAATGATTATCAATCTGAGAGATAATGATCCTAAGGTAGTGATGGATGGGAATAAATACTTTAACTTGAATGCATTCTAAAGAGCCTCTTTTCTTTTCAGGTGTCTGATACTGTCTGGTTTAATTATTCTGTTGGTACAAGTCAAAGGACACCAATTCACAGTACACTCTTAGAAGTAAAGGAGCCTTGAATAACCTTTTGGGGTTCAAAAGATTGCCACTCTTGGGGAACCTTTTCAGGTTAAAAAGGTCAACATCATTCCTGTTCATCATATTAAGTTTAAACACTATACATTTCAAATTTCCTTGGATATTTATGCATATTATATATTCTAATTAACGTGAACATTGTCATGATCGTTGAGAGACGGGTCAGACCAAGGTGCAGCGTGGTATGCGAACATGTTTATTAAACTAAATACACACCGACAAAACAAAAGTCAACGAAACGTGACGTCAGAAGGCTATACACAAACAAGCCAAACTCACCGAAACACAGATCCCACAACCCAGGCAGGAAAACTGGCTGCCTAAGTATGATCCCCAATCAGAGACAACGAGCGACAGCTGCCTCTGATTGGGAATCACACCCTGACCCAACCAACAAGAGTTCTCTCGATCAGGGCGTGACAGTACTCCGGCCGCACCAACCTGACTCATTAGGGGAGGGTCCGGGTGGGCATTCAGAAAGGTTCCTCCAAGAACCCCTCAATTAACCAAACGTTCAAATATGAACCCATTGACTGCAATGGTTCCTCGAGTCACACCTAATTCTAAGAAGATGAAGATAAGCTTTTACTCTGTCAAAAGCAGACATAGTCTATGACTCAAACTAAATTGAGACAGGGGAGGATTGTAACATGCACATTGCATTGAAGAATAAAACATTTTAGTTTTAGTTTGATTAATAGTGTCATTTTGTGTGTGTGTGCGTACGTGCGTGTGTTTGTGTGTGTGTGTGTGTGTATGTGTGTGTGTAGATTTTCACCTTGTATCTTTCCCCAAGACTGAATATGTGTTTGACCCTCCTGTCTCTCCTCTTTTCCTAGGTACATGGCCATCATCCACCCTTTGCAGCTGCGCATGTCGTCCACAGAGACCAAGGTGATCGTGGGGGTGATCTGGGTGCTGGCTCTGCTCCTGGCCTTCCCTCAGTACTACTACTCAGTGACAGAAGAGCTGCCTGGACGAATCATCTGCTACATCGAGTGGCCCGAATACACCGGCTGCGACTACAGAATTATGTGAGTTTCCTTTATAAGTGTGTGTGTGTGTGTGTGTGTGTGTGAGAGGGAGAGAGAGAGTGTGTGTGTGCGCGCGGGCGTTTCCACTAATCACTAAACTAAACACTCCTGATTACAAATGCATGAGGCGGTTGTTGGTATACACTAGCCAGTAAATTATAGCAGCATGGAACAAAGATGCTTTGTTCCTTTTATGTTTCTTGATTAAAGAAAACACACCAAAAGTTTCTTATCGAATACACCTGTGTAGGGAAAATATAATTTCAGATGCAAACAGTAGAATACATAACATTGTACAGTTCACTCTTCTCTCACTATTTATTAAAGCCAATGTAATGTTTACCCTTCCCGCACTGCTTATTAAAGCAACAGTTTGCCTCTGTTTTAAATACAATGCTAATGATGACTGTTATAGAAAGCAGCGGAGAGTTAAGACCCCCCTGGGTCGACTTCTGCATGTCTTCAGCAGAGCATATAAAAGATAGACCAAGACATTCTGCTGTTTACAATTCTGTTGCCTAACAGATCAAATATTTTATTTACCTTCACTATCGATTCCAAATTACTCTAATTGTGTCTCCACTCAAGAACAGCTTGTGTTAAATATAAAAAGCTCAATTCCATTATCTTCTAGCTGTCCAAACACAGGGCTGATTTCATATTATCCTCTTATGTCCATCCATCAGAAGCAATAAACACACTGAGAGTACTGAGGTACATCCCAAATGACACTCTTTTCACTTTATAGTCCACTGCTTTTGACTAGGGCCCATATGGCTCTGGTCGAAAGTTGTGCACCATAAAGGGAATGAGGGTGCCATTTGAGACGCAGACTGAGAGTGCATGCAGACTTCATACCCTGTGTCTAACCTTAACAAAACATTGTTGGAAGGAAACAGAGTATTATTTATTGGTGTGATTGCGAAGCCAGTAGACACATTCTGAGCTGCAGAATCAGGTGAATATGGCTAGCCAGATATTGAACAGATTATTATTTGTATTGTAGGGGGCTTTGGCAGTTTAGATGTTATTGCTGAATAATCATTGGATCTGAGCCTCTCTGATTCATTCTTCCATTTGCCCCTCTCTCACCTCTCATCTTTCACACTGTTTTGCTGTGCTTCACAGTTGAACATGAAGCAGGAAAGTGACACCATCAGACACGTGTCTGAGTGATATTCTGCCCAACCTTTCCTCTACATTGCTTCCTTCCTTACGTTACCAAAATAGAATGGAAAGGATTACGGTTGTCATACCCTGATTCAGAGGGTTGGGTTAAATGGGGAAGACACATTTCGGTTTAATGCATTCAGTTGTGCAACTGACTAGGTATCCCCCTTTCCCTTTCCCAATGAACTATATATATACATATAGATACTACTGCACTGTTGGAGCTAGGAACACAATAATTTTGCCACACCCGCAATAATATCTGCTAAATATGTGTATGTGACCAATAAGATTTGATTTGAATTGATTTGATATAAACTACCAGTCAAAGGTTTGGACACACCTACTCATTCAAGGGTTTTTCTTTATTTTTACTATTTTCTACATTGTACAATAGTAGTGAAGACATCAACACTATGAAATAACACATATGGAATCATGTAGTAACCAAAAAAGTGTTAAACAAATCAAAATAGATTTTATATTTGAGTTTCTTCAAAGTAGCCACCTTTGCCTTGATGATAGCTTTGCACACTCTTGGCATTCACTCAACCAGCTCCATGAGGTAGTCACCTGGAATGCATTTCAATTAACAGGTGTGCCTTCTTAAAAGTTAATTTGTGGAATTTCTTTCCTTCTTAATGCGTTTGAGCCAATCAGTTGTGTTGTGACAAGGTAGGGATGGTATACAGAAGATAGCCCTATTTGGTAAAAGACCAAGTCCATATTATGGCAAGAACAGCTCAAATAAGCAAAGAGAAATGACAGTCCATCATTAATTTAAGACATGAAGGTCAGTCAATACTGAAAATTGCAAGAACTTTGAAAGTTTCTTCAAGTGCAGTTGCAAAAACCATCAAGTGCTATGATGAAACTGGCTCACATGAGGACCGCCACAGGAATGGAAGACCCAGAGTTACCTCTACTGCAGAGGATAAGTTCATTAGAATTACCAGCCTCAGAAATTGCAGCCCAAATAAATGCTTCACAGAGTTCAAGGAACAGACACATCTCAACATCAACTGTTCAGAGGAGACTGTGTGAATCAGGCCTTCATGGTCGAATTGCTGAAAATAAACCACTACTAAAGGATACCAATAATAAGAAGAGACTTGCTTGGGCCAAGAAACACAAGCAATGGACATTAGACCGGTGGAAAGGTGTCCTTTGGTCTGGAGTCCAAATTTGAGGTTTTTGGTTCCAACCGCTGTGTCTTTGTGAGACGCAGTGTGTGTAGTTCCCACTGTGAAGCATGGAGGAGGTGGTGTTATGGTGTGGGGGTGCTTTGCTGGTGACACTGTCTGTGATTTATTTAGAATTCAAGGCACACTTAACCAGCATGGCTACCACAGCATTCTGCAGCGATACGCCATCCCATCTGGTTTGGGCTTAGTGGGACTATCATTTGTTTTTCAACAGGACAATTTCCCAACACACCTCCAGGCTGGGTAAGGGTTATTTGACCAAAAAGGAGAGTGATGGAGTGCTGCATCAGATGACCTGGCCTCCACAATCACCCGACATCAACCCAATTGAGATGGTTTGGGATGAGTCGGACTGCAGAGTGAAGGAAAAGCAGCCAACAAGTGCTCAGCATATGTACAAACTCCTTCAAGACTGTTGGAAAAGCATGCCAGGTGAAGCTGGTTGAGAGAATGGCAAGAGTGTGCAAAGCTGTCATCAAGGCAAAGGGTGGCTACTTTGAAGAATCTCAAATATAAATTATATTTTGATTTGTTTAACACTTTTTTGGTTACTACATGATTCCATATGTGTTATTTCATAGTTTTGATGTCTTCACTATTATTCTACAATGTAGAAAATAGTAAAAAATAAAGAAAAACCCTTGAATGAGTAGGTGTGTCCAAACTTTTGACTGGTACTGTATATCGGGAGATAATGTTAGCGCTTCACACCTATAACTTCCGGAGGACGTCCTCTAACCAATCAGAGCTCTTGCAGCATGAACTGACATATTGTCCATCCAATCAAAGGATCAGAGAATGAATCTAGTACTGAATGCATAAGCTACAGCTAGCTAGCACTGCAGAGCATAAAATGTGGTGTAGTAGTTGAGTAGTTGACTCAAAGAGAGAGAAAGACAATAGTTGAACAGTTTTGAACAATTTAATTTCTTAAAAAATGAAGGAGAAGCAAGAGAGAGAGATAAAGAGAGATATTTCGTAGCATTTCTTTTTTCACTTACACTTTCACTTAGCTACCAAATGCAGCTAGCTAGTTTAGCCTACTCAAACACCCGGCTCAAACAGAGAGGGATGCTATGTTAGCTAGCAGGCTATGGCTATCCAACACTGGAACTCTTTGAAGTTGTCACGATCGTCTAAAACAGGAGACCAAGGCGCAGCGTTGCGAGTGAACATGATGACTTTAATTAGACAAGCACGTCAAAACAAAACAAAAGACGAAAGTGAAGTCCAACAGTGACAAAATACTGAACCTGGAACAAAAACCCACAACCCTCATGAGAACACAAACAGTTTAAATATGGCTCCCAATCAGAGATAACGAGCCGACAGCTGACACTCGTTACCTCCGATTGGGAGTCAATGACCAAACCTAGAAATAAACGTGACAGAAATGCAACCATAGAAAATCACCCAAAACACAACAAAACACAATACACCCTGGCTCAAATACAAAAGTCCTGGAGCCAGAGTGTCACAGTACCCCCCCCTAAAGGTGCGAACTCCGGGCGCACCAGCATACAGTCTAGGGGAGGGTCTGGGTGGGCGTCTGTCCACGGTGGCGGTTCTGGCCCTGGTCGTGGTCCCCACCCCACCTTAGTCACTACCCGCCTCCGTAGCCTCCTCCACATGACCACCCCCCAACTAAACCCCACTGGATTAAGGGGCGGCACCGGACTAAAGGGCAGCACCGGACTAAGGGGCAGCACCGGACTAAGGGGCAGTACCGGACTAAGGGGCAGCACCAGGATAAGGGGCAGCACCGGGCTAAGGGACAGCACCGGACTCAATGGCGGATCCTGGCTGGCTGGCTCTGGCGGATCCTGGCTGGACGGCTCTGGCGGATCCTGGCTGGACGGCTCATGGCTGGCTGAAGGATCTGGCTGCTCATGGCTGGCTGACGGATCTGGCTGCTCATGGATGGCTGACGGATCTGGCTGCTCATGGCTGGCCGACGGATCTGGCTGCTCATGGCTGGCCGACGGATCTGGCTGCTCATGGCTGGCTGAAGGATCTGGCTGCTCATGGCTGGCTGACGGATCTGGCTGCTCATGGCCGGCTGACGGATCTGGCTGCTCATGGCTGGCGGAAGGCTCTGGCTGATCCTGTCTGGCGGAAGGCTCTGGCTGATCCTGTCTGGCAGAAGGCTCTGGCTGATCCTGTCTGGCAGAAGGCTCTGGCTGATCCTGTCTGGCGGAAGGCTCTGGCTGATCCTGTCTGGCAGAAGGCTCTGGCTGATCCTGTCTGGCGGAAGGCTCTGGCTGATCCTGTCTGGCGGAAGGCTCTGGCTGATCCTGTCTGGCAGAAGGCTCTGGCTGATCCTGTCTGGCAGAAGGCTCTGGCTGATCCTGTCTGGCGGAAGGCTCTGACGGCTCATGGCAGACGGGCGGCTTAAGCGCCTTTGGGCAGACGGGCAGTTCAGGCCCCGTTGGGCAGACGGCAGACTCTGGCCGTCTGAGGCGCACCGTAGGCCTGAAGCGTGGTGCCGGAACTGGAGGTACCGGGCTGAGGACGCGCATCTCAGGGCTAGTGCGGGGAGAAGCAACAGGGCATGCTGGACCCTGGGAACGCACATAACGCCTAGTGCGGAGAGCCGGAACAGGGCATGCTGGACCCTGGGGACTCACATAACGCCTAGTGCGGAGAGCCGGAACAGGGCATGCTGGACCCTGGGGACTCACATAACGCCTAGTGCGGGGAGAAGGAACAGGGCATCCTGGACCCTGGGGACGCACATAAGGCCTAGTGCGGAGAGCCGGAACAGGGCATGCTGGACCCTGGGGACTCACATAACGCCTAGTGCGGAGAGCCGGAACAGGGCATGCTGGACCCTGGGGACTCACATAACGCCTAGTGCGGAGAGCAGCAACAGGACGCACAGGACTCGGGGAACACACAGGAGGCTTGGTGCGTGGTGTAGGCACTGGTGGTACTGGGCTGGAGCGGGGAGGTGGCGCCGGAAATACCGGACCGTGCAGGCTTACTGGCCCCCTTGAGCACTGAGCCTGCCCAACCTTACCCGGGTTGATGCTCCCCGTCGCCCGACCAGTACGGGGAGGTGGAATAACCCGCACCGGCCTATGTGGGCGAACCGGGAACACCATGCGTAAGGCTGGTGCCATGTACGCCGGCCCGAGCAGACGCACTGGTAGCCGGATGCGTTGGGCCGGCTTCATGACATCTGGCTCAATGCTCACTCTAACCCGGCCGATACGTGGAGCTGGAATGTGTCGAACCGGGCTATGCCTGCGTACAGGAGACACCATGCGCTCTACTGCGTAACACGGTGTCTGCCCGTACTCTCGCTCTCCACGGTAAGTCCAGGGAGTAGGCGCAGGTCTCCTACCTGACTTCGCCACACTCCCTTTTAGCCCCCCCCCAAGAAATTTTTGGGTAGTACCCACGGGCTTCCAGCCTCGACTCCGTGCTGCCTCCTCATACCACCTCCTCTCGGCTTTAGCTGCCTCCAGCTCTTCACGAGGGCGGCGATATTCTCCCGGTTGTGCCCAAGGACCCCTTCCATCCAGTATCTCCTCCCATGTCCATGAATCCTTGATAGGCGTCCATGAATCCTGTTGCCGCTTGACACGCTGCTTGGTCCTTTTATGGTGGGTTTTTCTGTCACGATCGTCTAAAACAGGAGACCAAGGCGCAGCGTTGCGAGTGAACATGATGACTTTAATTAGACAAGCACGTCAAAACAAAAGACGAAAGTGAAGTCCAACAGTGACAAAATACTGAACATGGAACAAAAACCCACAACCCTCATGAGAACACAAACAGTTTAAATATGGCTCCCAATCAGAGATAACGAGCCGACAGCTGACACTCGTTACCTCCGATTGGGAGTCAATGACCAAACCTAGAAATAAACGTGACAGAAATGCAACCATAGAAAATCACCCAAAACCCAACAAAACACAATACACCCTGGCTCAAATACAAAAGTCCTGGAGCCAGAGTGTCACAGAAGTCAAGGTAAGCTTTTGGTTTTAACTGCTAAACTGCTTGCTGACTGTACACTGTACTGCATGATTGTAGCGGGTTTACTAATGCGTTAGTTCTAGTAGTTATGTTGTTTATGACGTTAGCTAATATGGTGACAATGATATAGGCTGTGTGTAGCGTTTAGCAGTTATGATATGAAGGTTTGGCTTGTAAAGATTTTTTTGCCTGGTCACATTCAGCTGATGTGAAACTCCATCATGCGAAATATCTCTGCACTGAAGTCCACAAGCGGAGGTAAAAAGTGAGAGGAGGAGAGCGAGTAGATGAGATAATTTCTTAAACGGAATCAAACTGAATAAAACGGGGATAAACATATCTGAATTTGTCCAATATAAACTTTTCTTTGCAACTGTTGGACTAATGATTAAACCCTAGATCAACTAGATGCAGGTAAGAGTGTGCAAGGCGGTGTTGAATGTATCACTGTCTGTCGCCTTAATTACATTAAAAAAACTCACAACCTGTGCACCTACGTTGTAAACTTACATTCATAGGCAAGGTTGTAGCAACCTCATGATGGGTATAGGGAAAATTAGAGTATCATGTAGTAGCCTAAACCTATTGATGTAACATTGAGCTGGGTGAATGGAATATGAATGACAGTCATCCAATATACTGTAATATAAAGAAGGCCATGCTCATAAAAAAACGAATCGCCCTCCCTCATCTTAAATGTCACAGACCGCCACTGCTGTGAAAATGTATTACAGTGTGTGTGTGTGTGTGTTTGTGTTTTTGTGTGTGTGTATGTGTGTGTATGTGCGTGTTTGCATGTGTGTGTGCGTATAAAAGCCGTAAAGATGTATGGCAGCTTCAGCTGAAGGTTTAAATCCTCCGATGGCCACACTGTAGATGGTCTGAGAGAGGCAGAGAGACTTGGAGATGTAACTCAGGGTTACAAAAGCAAGGGATCATTCTAGCACGCATAAGGTCCATTTAGTCTGACAGCGGGAAAGTGCTCCCCACCCCTGTGGCCCTTAATGTATTTGTTTGTCTGCAGTCGTTACCTTCCGCCATCCAGCGAGCTGATAAACACACAGCCTCCAGCTTTGCTCTGATCACAGCAGCCCCTCCACTCTTCACATCAACACCACAGCATTTTAGGGCTGTTTTCTTTGTCTCCAAATGCCATTGTCATTCAGCCTGGCTGTCCGGGCTCCCACCCTCCCACATTGTAACCATTTATTATGAACAGCACGATGACAATTACAATGTTCATGTAGGAATCGCTGTGGCACTTATTACTTTTTTAATGAAACTGTAATCACTGACACATCAGAGCTAAGTGAGCGGAGCTTTGGTGTGGTTGTAATTCAACCAGCCCGTCCGCTGCTGTAATTGACACATCTGATTATGGCTGACCCTCCAGTCCAAGCGCTGTGTGGGATAGTGTGTTTGTGTGTGTGTGTGTGTGTGTGTGTGTGTGTGTGTGTGGTTGTGTGTTTATGTAGTTGTGTGTATGTGTGGTTGTTTGTGTGTGTGTGTGTGTGTGTATAGTTGTGTGCATGTGTGTGGTGGTGTATATGTGTGTGTGTGTGTGTAGATGTGTGCATGTGTGTGGTTATGTGTATGTGTGTAGTTGTGTGTATGTGTGTGGTTGTGTGTGTGTGTGTGTGTGTGTGTGTGTGTGTAGTTGTGTGTGGCTGTGTGTATGTGTGGTTATGTGTAGTTGTGTGTGTGTGTGTGTAGTTGTGTGTATGTGTGTAGTTGTGGTTATGTGTGTGATTGTGTGTGTGTGTGTGCTGCCCCTCTGCCACCGCCACTATGGCCACCTCTCAGCTCAGCCAGCAGGAATTAGGGAGTAAGGCCACATCGGAGGGTATAAATAGCAACGTCACAAACTTACCGAAGCTTCAGTTTCCAACAGTATGATCACACACTCAGACATGTACGCTAGACCGTCACACACACACCCGTGTGCGGGTGTGAGCACAGCCACACACACAGCTGTGCACAGACCTTTTCTATACACACACACACACACACACACACACACACACACACACACACACACACACACACACACACACACACACACACACACACACACATACACAGTGAGAGAGAAAGAGAAAAAGTGTCACACAGAGACCATGCTGTGCAAGCACACCCCGTACTCTCTGTCCCCCATCCCCTAAATTGGGTACCTAAAGAGCTTGTCTTTGACCTATGCCAGTAAGCCAGCAGCGTTGTGCAGGGTGTCATGTTACCTCAGCCACTACATTCATCTCCCTCTGCAGACACCCAGGCTTCATTCTCTTCTCCCAGCAAAGTCAAAAGAACAACAACAGCAGCCCACACCTGGCGCTATAGAACACAGACAGACATTGAGATCCAGGCTAGAGCTCGGCTGGACAGTCAGGCAGGAAGAGAAGCCAGAAAATTCATGAGCAGCAAGTACTGTACATGGTGAATATTACTGGATGGGCTATTGGAATTTGATGTGCTGGGTGTAACTGTAAACTGTAAAGTTTATGTATCATTCATCCCCAGTGTGACTTTATTTGACAGGATTTGTATTGATAACAGTCCTGTGACAGTTAGGTGACAGACACTCACTTCTCTTTTCTGCCAGCCCAGCCCAGCGAGCAGGAGGCAGGGGCCAGGAGGCTGGAGGGAGAGGAGACAAGAGGAGAAAAGGGGAGAGGAGAAGAGGGGAGAGGAGAAGAGGGGAGAGGCAGGAGGCAGGCAGCCACCCGGCTCATTATGTAATCCACACCAGGCTCTGCTGGAAGTACTGACAGTTCTTTAGACGGACACTAGTTTTTAAAACAGAATGTATATTTTTCTACGAGCTCCCACCAGACTGTGCGTGTGTGTGAGCATCTTAATTTGTAAGATCTTAATTTGATCACCTTGTTGCAGGAGAACTTCTGAAGTTTCTAATTTCCACTTTGAAATTTCAGACTTCATTTTCCCTTATGAAATATGTATCAACCCCTACAAAGATGTCCATTAATTATAATCCACATAATAATTCACATTTCCTGTTTCTGCAGGATTCTTTTCCTGCTGTAGCAAACTGGCTCAAATATCTTAAATCTATACACTTCCAGGTAGAACCCAGGTAGAACCCTTTTGGGATCCATGTAGAAAGGGTTCTTGGAGGCTGCTGAGGGGAGGACGGCTCATAATAATGGCTGGAACGGAGCAAATGGAATGGCATCGAACACGTTGAAACCATGTGTTTAATGTTTTTGATACCATTCCACCTATTTTGCTTAAACCATTACCACAAGCCCGCCAATTAAGGTGCCACCAACCTCCTGTGTTCTACATTGAACCCAAAAGGGTTCTACCTGGAACCAAAATGGTTCTACCTGGAACCAAAAATGGTTCTTCAAAGTGTTCTCCTATTGGGACAGCTGAAGAAACCTTTTAGGTTCTAGATAGCACCTTTTTTTCTAATAGTGTATGTGTGTGACTGTACGTGTTTGCCAGTTTGTGTGCATGCATTTTTGTGAGTTTCTGTGTATGTCTATGGCATGTCGGTGTGTCAATGCATGTGTCTGCCTGGTGAGTGTGTCTGCATGAGTGCGTTAACGACATATGATATCCTCAGCTCCTTGTGATGGGTGTTGCAAAATGCTGAAATGCTGTCTTACTCACAGTCTCCAATTGAAGCAACCCTGATAAAGACCTGCAAACAGTCAAATCCTCAGCCTGCCAAACCAAAACACACTGACAAGCCCTGCTACCTTTTTAAGTGTTCCCCTGAAGAAAATAGTTCTTCAAGTGACAACAACAACCCTAAAAACTGTCAGAGAAATTAAACACATGCTTTGCTGACAGAGTCATAGGGAGGTAAGAATGGAAAAGCTGGGGCTGATATACACATTCTTTCTACGAGTCCGTATTTGGAAGGCCTTCAGAATGCATCCCAAATGGCACCCTATTCCCTATGTAGTGCACCATATAGGGAATAGGGTGCGATTTGAGACGTAACATTCTTTCATGTTGAGAGAGAGAGAGGGATGAAAATTAAACACTGTTGTTATTGGTTTCTCTGTTGTTACAAATACACTGAACAAAAATATAAACGCAACATGCAACAATTTCAAAGATTTTACTGAATTACAGTTCATATAATGAAATCAGTCAATTTAAATAAATTCATTAGGACCTAATCTATGGATCAGCGTGACATGCATAGAGTCTCCTTCGCAAAGAGTTGATCAGGCTGTTGATTGTGGCCTGTGGAATGTTGTCCCACTCCTCTTTAATGGCTGTGTGAAGTTGCTGGATATTGGCGGGAACTGGAACACACTGTTGTACACGTCGATCCAGAGCATCCCAAACATGCTCAATGGGTGACATGTCTGGTGAGTATGCAGGCCATGGAAGAACTAGGATGTTTTCAGCTTCCAGGAATTGTGTACAGATCCTTGCGACATGGGGCTGTGCATTTTCATGCTGAAACATGAGGTGATGGTGGCGGATGAATGGCACGACAATGGGCCTCAGGATCTCGTCATGGTATCTCTGTGCATTCAAATTGCCATTGAGAAAATGCAGTTGTGTTCGTAGCTTATGCCTGCCCATACCATAAACCCACCTCCGCCATTGGGGCACTCTGTTCACAATGTTGACATCAGCAAACCGCTCGCCCACACGACGCCATACATGCTGTCTGCCATCTGACCGGTACGGTTCAAACCGAAGTCGGTTACGATGCCGAACTGCAGTCAGGTCAAGACCCTGGTCAGTACAAAGAGCACGCAGATGAGCATCCCTGAGACGGTTTCTGCAAAAATGATTCGGTTGTGCAAACCCACAGTTTCATCAGCTGTCTGGGTGGCTCGTCTCAGACCGTCCCGCTTGGGAAGAACACGGATGTGGAGGTCCTGGGCTGGAGTGGTTACACATGGTCTGTGGTTGTGAGGCCGGTTGGACGTGCTGCCAAAGTCTCTAAAACAACATTGGAGGCAGCTTATAGTAGACAAATAAACATTTAATTCTTTGGCAATAGCTCTGGTGTACATTCCTGCAGTCAGCATGCCAATTGCACACTCCCTCAAAACTTGAGGCATCTGTGGCTTTGTGTTATGTGACAAAACTGCACATTTTAGAGTGACTTTTTATTGTCCCTAGCACAAGGGGCAACTGTGTAATGATCATGCTGTTTAATCAGCTTCTTGATATGTTACACCTGTCAGGTGGATGGATTATCTTGGCAAAGCAGAAATTCTCACTAACAGGGAAGTAAACAAATGTGTTCACAAAATTTGAGCGAAATAAGCTTTTTGTGCGTATGGACAATTTCTGGGATCTTTTATTTCAGCTCATGAAACATGGGACCACTAATTTACATATTTTTGTTCACTATAAAACAAGACTTTATCAGAGGAAGTGCTACCTACCTGTTCTCCAAAGACAGTACAGTATGAAGATAGGCAGAAACTGCTTCTCCAATAGAAATCCCCGATCACACTTGTCACACGAATCAAGGGCAGTATGAAAAAAAAAATAATAATAATAATAATAATAAAAAACATAATAATAATGTATGCACTCACTACCTGTAAGTCACTCTGGATAAGAGCGTCTGCTAAATGACTAAAATGTAAATGTAAATGTAATATCATGGCGACGTTGGCTGGCTAAGCTCATGTGCAGAAACACATCTTCTGGTCTAACGTTCTTCTCGTGCCGAACTGCGCATGTGCAGGCCGTCAAATCAAATCAAATCAAATCAAATCAAATTTTATTGGTCACATGCGCCGAATACAACAGGTGCAGACATTACAGTGAAATGCTTACTTACAGCCCTTAACCAACAGTGCATTTATTTTAAACAAAAAAGTAAGAATAAAACAACAACAAAAAAGTGTTGAGAAAAAAAGAGCAGAAGTAAAAAATAAAGTGACAGTAGGGAGGCTATATATACAATAGAATAAAGTGACAGTAGGGAGGCTATATATACAGGGGGGTACCGTTGCATAGTCAATGTGCGGGGGCACCGGCTAGTTGAGGTAATATGTACATGTGGGTAGAGTTAAAGTGACTATGCATAAATACTTAACAGAGTAGCAGCAGCGTAAAAAGGATGGGGTGGGGGGGCAGTGCAAATAGTCCGGGTAGCCATGATTAGCTGTTCAGGAGTCTTATGGCTTGGGGGTAGAAGCTGTTGAGAAGTCTTTTGGACCTAGACTTGGCACTCCGGTACCGCTTGCCGTGCGGTAGCAGAGAGAACAGTCTATGACTAGGGTGACTGGAGTCTTTGACAATTTTGAGGGCCTTCCTCTGACACCGCCTGGTATAGAGGTCCTGGATGGCAGGGAGCTTTGCCCCAGTGATGTACTGGGCCGTACGCACTACCCTCTGTAGTGCCTTGCGGTCAGAGGCCAAGCAGTTGCCATACCAGGCGGTGATGCAACCAGTCAGGATGCTCTCGATGGTGCAGCTGTAGAATTTTTTGAGGATCTGAGGACCCATGCCAAATCTTTTTAGTCTCCTGAGGGGGAATAGGCTTTGTCGTGCCCTCTTCACGACTGTCTTGGTGTGTTTGGACCATGATAGTTCGTTGGTGATGTGGACACCAAGGAACTTGAAGCTCTCAACCTGTTCCACTACAGCCCCGTCGATGAGAATGGGGGCGTGCTCAGTCCTCTTTTTTTTCCTGTAGTCCACAATCATCTCCTTTGTCTTGGTCACGTTGAGGGAGAGGTTGTTGTCCTGGCACCACACGGCCAGATCTCTGACCTCCTCCCTATAGGCTGTCTCATCGTTGTCGGTGATCAGGCCTACCACTGTTGTGTCGTCGGCAAACTTAATGATGGTGTTGGAGTCGTGCCTGGCCATGCAGTCATGGGTGAACAGAGAGTACAGGAGGGGACTGAGCACGCACCCCTGAGGGGCCCCCGTGTTGAGGATCAGTGTGGCAGATGTGTTGTTACCTACCCTTACCACCTGGGGGCGGCCCGTCAGGAAGTCCAGGATCCAGTTGCAGAGGGAGGTGTTTAGTCCCAGGATCCTTAGCTTAGTGATGAGCTTTGAGGGCACTATGGTGTTGAATGCTGAGCTGTAGTCAATGAATAGCATTCTCACGTAGGTGTTCCTCTTGTCCAGGTGGGAAAGGGCAGTGTGGAGTGCGATAGAGATTGCATCATCTGTAGATCTGTTGGGGCGGTATGCAAATTGGAGTGGGTCTAGGGTTTCTGGGATTATGCTGTTGATGTGAGCCATGACCAGTCTTTCAAAGCACTTCATGGCTACAGACGTCAGTGCCACGGGTCGGTAGTCATTTAGGCAGGTTATCTTAGAGTTCTTGGGCACGGGGACTATGGTGGTCTGCTTGAAACATGTTGGTATTACAGACTCAGTCAGGGACATGTTGAAAATGTCAGTGAAGACACTTGCCAGTTGGTCAGCACATGCTCGGAGTACACGTCCTGGTAATCCGTCTGGCCCTGCGGCCTTGTGAATGTTGACCTGCTTAAAAGTCTTACTCACATCGGCTACGGAGAGCGTGATCACATAGTCGTCCGGAACAGCTGGTGCTCTCATGCATGCTTCAGTGTTGCTTGCCTCGAAGCGAGCATAGAAGTGGTTTAGCTCGTCTGGTAGGCTTGTGTCACTGGGCAGCTCGCGGCTGTGCTTCCCTTTGTAGTCTGTAATAGTTTTCAAGCCCTGCCACATCCGACGAGCGTCAGAGCCAGTGTAGTATGATTCAATCTTAGACCTGTATTGACTCAAAGGCACTCCTTCGATATAAAGTTGTTTTTGACTAAAATGAAAACATCAGTTTATTTCTTTTACAAGGTTGTTTTATAAGACATTGGCTCGAATCAAGAAAATTAACAACTAAGGAAGAATGTTTAACTTCTCTCATTTACTTCTGAAACCCCAGTGTGTTCTCCTTTGAATTTAACTAATTTCCCCGTTCCTGTCATATTATTTACAAAAAGCAAGTATTAGGGAGCTGTGACAGTTAATTTCACACATCTCAGACAAGAAAGTAAGTGGAAGTCTGTACAGGAGCCCACCCATTACCAATTTGCTGCCTGTACTCTCTCATTCGGTTCCTAAACATTTCACTGTTATAATCACTGGTAACAGACTGTGAATGCCATTAAATGGATATTTCAGGATGTTGGCAATGCCCTTTATCTACTTCCCCAGAGTCAGATGAACTCTTGGATACCATGTCTATGTCTCTCTCTGTGGAAGTTGCTATGTTGCGTTAGCGCAATTGCTAACTAGTTTTAGCGCAATGACTGGAAGTCTATGGGAACAGCTAGCATGCTAGCTGTTCCTGTAGACTTCCAGCTGTTCCCATAGACTTCCAGTCATTGAGCTAATGCTAGTTAGCATTGGCTCGCAAAACTACCTCTAACTTCTTTCATACTGGACATAGAGACAAAAAAAATGTTGCCTTACCTTTTATATCCCAAAAAACAAAAACACTGCATGCATCACTAGAGAACAAAAAGGTACAACAGAGATTTTGGGGAGGAAAACCATCGGTGCATAAAAAAGGTAAGCCTTCAAGTCAATTGGTTGAATTGCAGCTTCTCTCTCTTTGGGCTCATTTCATATGCCTTGTGTGCTGTGTGTGCCAGGTTTGATCCTCTAGTGCACCTGCATTTGGCTCAGTAGGCCTGAAGGCTGATGTTGTGTCTCTGTCCTGGGCGTTCTATCTGATTATAATAATTGTCTTAATGCTCCTTGTTTTACTATCCTTGTGAGGACTTCTGGTCCCCACAAGGAGGAGGACTTCTGGTCCCCACAAGGAGGAGGACTTCTGGTCCCCACAAGGATAGTAAAACCAAAAACACACACTCTTCCATGGAAGGGTCTGGGGAGGAGAGACCGACTACTGTGTCTGATAACCAAGCCATTAACTAAAATGAACTGAATCTGAGCTGTCTTAATGTTCTTCATTTTTTATTTATTAATGGACAGTTAATTATGGGGGGGAGTTAGTTCCTTTGCCATGCAAATATAGAAAAATGATCTCAGAATAGTTGTATTAGATATGTTTGCTAGATAAAGGAGGTCCTTATTCATACCCTATTACTGTTGCACCTGGCATAAAGATACAGCTACCCTATCTGTATCCCATCCAAACCCACACACCTACCTGATCCCTGTTTTTGACTGGATGTCATAATTCACTGATGTCCTCCCTGTCTGCACTTTTCTTCCCACTCCCTGTTGTTTACCAGTAACTTCCAAAATAAAGGAAACACTAACACAAAGTGTATTAATATGGCATTGGGCCACCATGACTCAGAACAGCTTGAATGCACCTTGGCATAGATCAGTGTTTCCCAAACTCGGTCCTAGGGACCCCAAGGGGTGCATGTTTTGGTTTTTGCCCTAGCACTACACAGCTGATTCAAATAATCAAAGCTTAATGATTAGTTGATTATTTGAATCAGCTGTGTAGTGATAGGGCAAAAACCAAAACGTGCACCCCTTGGGGTCCCCAGGACCGACTTTGGGAAACGCTGGCATAGATGCTACAAGTGTCAGGAACTCTATTGGAGGGATGTGACACCATTCTTCCACAAGAAATTCTATAATTTAGTGTTTTGTTGATAGTGGTGGAAAACGCTGTCTCAGGCGCCAGTCCAAAATCTCCCATAAGTGTTAAATTGGGTTGAGATCTGGTGACTGAGACTGCCATGGCATATGATTTACAACGTTTTCATGCTCATCAAACCATTCAGTGACCACTTGTGCCCTGTGGATGGGGGCATTGTCATCCAATGGGGGCATAGCCATGGTAGCCAAAATAATGCCCAGCATTTCTATACATGACCCTAAGCATGATGGGATGTTAATTGCTTAATTAACTCAGGAACCACACCTGTGTGGAAGCACCTGCTTTCAATATATTTTATATTCTTCATTTACTCAAGTGTTTCTATTATTTTGGCAGTTACCTGTATGTGTGTGTGACTATGCAGATCTTCTTCCCCTGTCCTGTAGGTACAATGTAGCAGTGCTGCATGCTGATCTTGTCTCCCCCTCCCTGTCCTGTAGGTACTACGTGTGCGTGACAGTGCTGATCTACTTCCTGCCTCTACTGGTGATGGGCTGCGCCTATCTGGTGGTGGGCCTCACTCTCTGGGCCAGTAACATACCTGGAGACTCCTCTGACCGCTACAAGGAGCAGCTCACTGCCAAACGCAAGGTACAGCACACTATAATAAAAGGTACAGTACAGTAACCCTGGGTTACACCAGCCCAGCTCACAGCCAAACACAAGGTACCATACACTAACACTGGGTTTAAAGAAATAGCATTGACCATAGTATTATATAATGTACTTTGTCTCTGTTGTTTACATGCTCTACAGTAGCCCAGCTCACAGCCAAATGCAAGGTACAGGTGTACAGTAGGATCTTCATTGATCACCCTGTTGCAGGATAACTTTCTTGCAATGCAGGACATTTTAAACTTGTAGTGTATTTGAGGTTTATATATTTTTTAAAGTCCATTATAATCCACATAACAATTCAAAATTTCTGTTGCTGCAGGATTATTTCCCTGCTATTACACACTGGCTGAAATTAAGATCACAAATCCATACACTTACAAATCAGGGGTGTTGTATGGTAAATATTTACTGTGGGGCTCTGGGAAGCAGCAGATGATTCCAGAATTGAGTACAGTAACTCTGCATGGGTTCACACCATAGTAAGCTATGGTTTACATGCTCTGCTAGCTACAGCCCCGTCGATGAGAAAGGGGGTGTGCTCGGTCGTCTTTTTCCTGTAGTTCACAATCATCTCCTTTGACTTGATCAAGTAGAGGGAGAGGTTGTTATCCTGGTACCACACGGCCAGGTCTCTGACCTCCTCCCTATAGGCTGTCTCATCGTTGTCGGTGATCAGGCCTACCACTGTTGTGTAATTGGCTAAATTAATGATGGTGTTGGACTCATGCCTGGCCATGCATTCATGGGTGAACAGGGAGTACAGGTGGGGACTGAGATCGCACCCCTGAGGGGCCCCCGTGTTGAGGATCAGCGTGGCAGATGTGTTGTTACCTACCCTTACCACCTGGAAGTCCAGGATTCAGTTGCAGAGGGAGGTGTTTAGTCCCAGGGTCCTTAGCTTAGTGATGAGCTTTGAGGGCACTATGGTGTTGAACGCTGAGCTGTAGTCAATGAACAGCATTCACACGTACAGTACCAGTCCAAAGTTTGGACACACCTACTCATTCAAGGGCTTTTCTTAATTTTTTACTATTTTCTACATTGCAGAATAATAGTAAAGACATCAAAACTATGAAATAAGTAACTCTGGGTCTTCCATTCCAGTTTCATCATAGAGCTTGATGGTTTTTGCGACTGCACTTGAAGAAACTTTCAAAGTTCTTGAAATGTTCCGTATTGACTGACCTTCTGTGGTGTCGAGACAACGATGCTGATATGCTGTGTTGACAAGAAATCCGAGGACACTGAACTCTGATTATAATGGTTTATTATATCAAAGATTTTCAGCATCAATTTACAGACTTCTGCAGAAATCCGGAGAACAACTAACCCAATCTAAAAATGATTATTCTCCCCGTCCTTTGTTCAAAACCTGGTATATATCCTATGTAACATAATATCGCGTGATTTGAATAGACCAATCCCTGACCTTCACATAGCAGACTCTCCTCTGTTTTAGGGGGCCCCTATATTAATGCTTTCCAGATGTTTCCGCAAGCAGAGCCAAGTTCTGGGATGTTCAGATACTACACTTCATTTCTTAAAGTAATGATGGACTGTTGTTTCTCTTTGCTTATTTGAGCTGTTCTTGCCATAATATGGACTTGGTCTTTTACCAAATAGGGCTACTTTCTGTATACCCCCCTACCTTGTCACAACACAATTGATTGGCTCAAACGCATGAAGAAGGAAATAAATTCCACAAATTAACTTTAAAGAAGGCACAGCTGTTAATTGAAATGCATTCCAGGTGACTACATCATGAAGCTGTTTGAGAGAATGCCAAGAGTGTTCAAAGCTGTCATCAAGGCAAAGGGTGGCTATTTGAAGAATCTCAAATATAAAATATATTTTGATTTGTTTAACACTTTTTTGGATACTACATGATTCCATATGTGTTATTTCATAGTTTTGATGTCTTCACTATTATTCTACAATGTAATTTTTTTTACAAATAAACAAAAACACTTGAATGAGTAGGTGTGTCCAAACTTTTCACTGGTAATGTAGGTGTTCCTTTTGTCCAGGTGGGAAAGGGCAATGTGGAGTGCAATAGAGATCGCATCATCTGTGGATCTGTTGGGGCGGTATGCAAATTGGAGTGGGTCTAGGGTTTCTGGGATAATGGTGTTGATGTGAGCCATGACCAGCCTTTCAAAGCACTTCATGGCTACAGACGTGAGCGCTATGGGTCGGTAGTCATTTAGGCAGGTTACCTTAGTGTTCTTGGGGACAGGGACTATGGTGGTCTGCTTGAAACATGTTGGTATTACAGACTCAGTCAGGGACAGGTGTAAAATGTCAGTGAAGACACTTGCCAGTTGGTCTGCGCATGCTCGGAGTACACGTCCTGGTAATCAGTCTGGCCCTTCGGCCTTGTGAATGTTGACCTGTTTAAAGGTCTTACTCATACCGGCTACGGAGAGCGTGATCACACAGTCGTCCGGAACAGCTGATGCTCTCATGCATTCTTCAGTGTTGCTTGCCTCGAAGCGAGCATAGATGTAATTTAGATCGTCTGGTAAGCTTGTGTCACTGGGCAGCCCGCGGCTGTGCTTCCCTTTCTAGTCTGTAATAGTTTGCAAGCCCTGCCACATCCGACAAGCGTCGGAGCCGGTGTAGTACGATTCAATCTTAGTCCTGAATTGATGCTTTGCCTGTTTGATGGTTCATCGGAGGGCATAGCGGGATTTCTTATAAGTGTCTGGGTTAGAGTCTCGCTCCTTGAAAGCGGCTGCTCTACCATTTAGCTCAGTGCGGATGTTGCCTGTAATCCATGGCTTCTGGTTAGGGTATGTACGTACGGTCACTGTGGGGACGACGTCATCGATGCACTTATTGATGAAGCCAGTGACTGATGTGGTGTACTCCTCAATGCCATCGGAAGAATCCTGGAACATATTCCAGTCTGTGCTAGCAAAACAGTCCTGTAGCTTAGCATCTGCGTCATCTGACCACTTCTTTATTGACCGAGTCACTGGTGCTTCCTGCTTTAGTTTTTGCTTGTAAGCAGGAATCAGGAGGATAGAGTTATAGTCAGATTTGCCTAATGGAGGGCGAGGGAGAGCTTTGTATGCATCTCTGTGTGTAGAGTAAAGGTGGTCTAGAGTTTTTTTCCTCTGGTTGCACATTTACCATGCCGGTAGAAATGAGGTAGAATGGATTTAAGTTTCCCTGCATTAAAGTCCCAGGCCACTAGGAGCGATGCCTCTGGATTAGCGTTTTCCTGTTTACTTATGGCCTTATACAGCTCATTGAGTGTAGTCTTAGTGCCAGCATTGGTTTGTGGTGGTATATAGACAGCTACAAAAAATATAGATGAAAACTCTCTTGGTAAATAGTGTGGTCTACAGCAAAAAAAAGAGGACTGAGCAAGCCCCCATTCTCATCGACGGGGCTGAAGTGGAACAGGTTGAGAGCTTCAAGTTCCTTGGTCTCCACATAACCAACAAACAATCATGGTCCAAACAAACCAAGACAGTCGTGAAGAGGGCACAACACAGCCTATTCCCCCTCAGGAGACTGAAAAGATTTGGCATGGGTCCTCAGATCCTCAAAAAGTTATACAGCTGCACCATTGAGAGCATCCTGACTGGTTGCATCACCGCCTGGTATGGCAACTGCTCGGCCTCCGACCGCAAGGCACTACAGAGGGTAGTGCGTACGGCCCAGTACATCACTGGGGCCAAGCTTCCTGCCATCCAGGACCTTCATAGCAGGCGGTGTCAGAAGAAGGCCCTAAACATTTTCAAAATCTCCAGCCACCCTAGTCATAGACTGTTCTCTCAGCTACCGCACGGCAAGCGGTATCGGAGCGCCAAGTCTAGGTCCAAAAGGCTTCTTAACAGCTTCTACTACCCCCAAGCCATAAGACTCATGAACAGCTAATCATGGCTACCCAGACTATTTTCATTGCCCCCCCACCCCACCCCATCCCATCCCCCTCTTTTACGCTGCTGCTACTCTGTTTATTATTTATGCATAGTCACTTTAACTCTACCCACATGTATATATTACCTCAATTACCTCGACTAACCAGTGCCCCCTTCAACATTGACTCTGTAATGGTAACCCATCAATAATGTTTTACTTAAAACTTTTTTTTATTTTCTTAAAACTGCATTGTTGGTTAAGGGCTTGTAAGTAAGCATTTCACTGTAAGGTCTACACCTGTTGAATTCAGCGCATGTGGCAAATACAATTTGATTTGATTTGATGTCTCTATCATTTTTAGTGAGGTTGATCAGGCCTCACCAGAAAGTCAGGAAAAAGGTCATTCAACACTATTAAGTGTTTGTTAGTATTCACTATGCTAATCTTAATCAGCAACACAAACGTTTTAATTACATACAAAACATGATATGATAAGACCACTGTCCTGCCTTGCCCTTCATGTTCATGAACAAATACAAATAACGGCCATTTTAGGTTTGGTAACCCCCAATGCTGTCACTTGAGGGTTTGGTAACCCCAATGCTGTCGTTTGACAGAATTTATTTTTCAAAACTCTGCTAACAATTACTCACAATATGAACTCCACTCTAATTTCTCGTGACCCCTCCTCACTTTCGTAAATTCTATAAATCTATTTCGGAATAAGATGTAATAAAACGTCTCACGAGATTAAAAACCCACCAAGGTTTTCTGAGTTTTCAAAGTGTTTGGCCTGGTAATTGTAATTTGTTACCTTTTAGAATCCATTCCCCTGGCATTTCGCATAGATTCTTCCAACCCCAAAATTGGTTCCACACCCGTCGCCATGTAACATTATCCGGGTATTGTTACTGGTCCTATGGTCAGAGACATGGGTAGTAGTCGTATCGCTTTCGATTCTGCCCCTGTTACCTTGCTGAATATAATACTTTTTCCTGTCTTAAATTTAGCCTATTTCTCATCTAAGGAATCAGTGATATTTGAGCACCGGTATCTATTCGAAAGTTGTGTGAGAAGTGTCCTCCTACATCTCCCTACACATAGAAACCGTCATCTCTATGAACCACTATCGATCAAACCGAGGCCATACACCGCTATGTGAAAGTTTCCTGCCCCGCTGCTTTCAAGAGTGTTTGCTGCTGTTCTTTTGTCAAAGTTGCAAACGCTTGCATCGCAGTATTCAAATGCAGCGGGTGCCGTAGGCTCTAGTACTACCCTACACTCATTCTTCCAATGACCAACGACCCCACATCTAAAACAGGGATCTGTCGCATTACGCTTTGATGTTTTTTTGCTACTTTTCCCTCCCTGTTTCTTTGTCTTACCTTGGCCATTGAAACCACTGTTAGTGACTCTCACTGTGGCTAAATTAACCACACGCACGGCTGCAAAGTAATCAGAATTAGATCCCAATGAAAATGTTGGTCCACTACCCCTGCAATAGCCGTTTTGATAACAGGTTTCAAACCTGCCGTCAAAGCATTCGTACACATTCTATCAATGTACTCACTTGTTCTCAACTGGCTTATCTTGTTAAATAAAGGTGAAATAAAATTAAAACATTAAAACGTACCCAGTCTTTTTGCAGCTGAGTACATCTACTAATTTTGTTTTTATCGGTTTTTATTTTTTGTTGATAGAATTCTGACATCAAAACACTGGTGTATTTAGCTTTAGATTTTTATTCTATGTCATTGTGCCAAGTCACAATTGCATCTCTGAATTCTTTATTAGATTGGAATTTTCCATCAATAGGAAAATGCTGAGCAATTTTATCAAATTTGCTAAATTTTTCCCATATTCGAGACGAATTAGTAGAATGCTTGTGCGCCTCTTTCAGCGCCTCTATGGCTTTATTAAACTTTTCTTCCTCTAGCCCCCCTTCACAGGGAGAATCGGGGTCGCCAGTCGCCATTTCAATAGTTATTATTCCGACGCCTCTCCCGACGGTGTCCAGAGTGTTTAGATTTCTTCACCCATGGCTCTAATACTCGCCAATTTTAACTATAAATATTTTGTTATTGTATTTAGTTATCCCACTTCCCGGAGAGTAGTTACGGTATTGGTACCAAATAATTTGGTGACTGGACCTGATACCTTGAATTAGAAACAATACTGAAGCTTCTGCCAATTTACTAATGGAGAATACGGATGACCTAATGTCTTATTCAAATATCATTGTTGTTGACAACACATGTAACCAAAATTATTCACAGTTGTCTTCTTATTTCCACACAATCTGTCACGGTTCCCCGCCCCGATCTAAATCGTGGTGAATCCTGTTCACAGCGCCAACTGTTCTAAATGAACAGAGAAAAACTCACGGACAACTAGTAATGTTCAAACCAAGTTTATTCACCCACTGGGTCACACAGCTGCATAAGACAAAGACATGTTTACACAAGCACATATATTTATACCTTCCTCCTATGACGAGTCTCCTCCTTGCACATCTAGACAGCCAATACATCTCTGTTGCTAGACAGGACTTTAGTGATGCCTGTTCTTTCTCACTTCATTTGACCTGACCTCGGCCCAAATTCCTCACTCCTCCCCAACTCACGGCTGTCCTACCTTATCTGTTGACTGAAACCAGACTGTGGCCCTTCTCCTCTCCATAGGATACCTGATGTCTAACAATAACATGTTCTGACAGAATGTACCATTTCAGTAACATGAATAAGGATATTTCATATTTCAAGTTTATAAGTCAGTACCAATCAACACCATAGTAAGCTAATTTGGGAGAAAACAAGAACAACTTGGCTGCATTACAGAATGTACCATTTCAGTAACATGAATAAGGATATTTCATATTTCAAGTTTATAAGTCAGTACCAATCAACACCATAGTAAGCTATGGTTTACATGCTCTGCTAGCTATTGTTCATCAAAATTTCAGTAAGAATATCTGGGGTTTATGGGGCTAGCTGTATACCGCTATGGCTGCATTTACACAGGCATCCCACTTCTGATATTCTGCCCAATGTTTGGAAAAAGCCCAATTGTATGAGCCCTGGTCAAAATCACTGCACGTTATAGGAAATTATGGTGTAATTTGGGAGAAAACAAGAACAACTTGGCTGCATTACCTCCAGGTCCAGCCAGGGAGAAGTTGAACTTTCCTTCTTTCTTCACTGACACACGTAAGACACACTACTTTCTTATTTCTCTCACACATACCGTCTTCCACTTTCTTTCCGCTGTCTTGTTCCCTTTCACCTTCTTTTCTTCAGTTGACTTCTCTCCCTGTTTATACAGTTTCACTGTATCAGGGTTAGGGTCAATTCAATATGAATTGAGGCGAAGCCAATTCACAAGATTAATTTACATTTTGATTCAACAATTGCGAAGTCCCATTTATATCAATGAAACGCCTCCTGAAATGACTGAGTCGAACTCAGAATTACATATAGAACTAATTTAATACGATCTCTGTGATTAGAATTTGAATGAACCCCAATCCTGTGGTGTATCTGTATCTCTATCTGTGTTAGGTGGTGAAGATGATGATCGTGGTGGTGTGTACGTTTGCTATCTGCTGGCTGCCCTACCACGTGTACTTCCTGCTCCACCTGTTCTCCCCCCTCCTGTTTGAGACGCTCTACATCCAACAAGTCTACCTGGCTGTTATGTGGCTGGCCATGAGCTCCACCATGTACAACCCTATCATCTACTGCTGTCTCAACGACAGGTAGGTACACTACACTACGCAGGAACACACACACAGGTGTGCGCACATGGCACACACACACACAGGCACATATGCACGCATGCAAATCCTCTTACCTGTTTTTTATTAGGTAGATTGTTTATTCAGTGCATTATTTATATGTTGAGGACCATTCATCACATATTATTCTTAACCTTTACCGTTGTGGTGAAGGCAAAATTGGAGAAAAAAACGTAGGAATTATTGCATGAACAACAACTAGTTTCTCTAATATGACTTGTTACAGTTTTTGTTTATTGCTTTGGTGCAATTTTCACAAGTATGTGGTACAAAACTCAAAACAGATCATCAAAATGGTAGTTGTTTCAAAACTCTAAGAACATTTTCAATTGACTAAGTACAACACACAAAATCATAGTCATTTTTTCACCAAACTGTTTCATCTAGAAATACGTTTCACATTGCAATACATTTTCATATAAAGTAATTGCCTTTCACAATGCAATGCTCACATTACTTTTGATATGATTCTCTTCTCTTTTTAAGACATTTTACTATTACTTAATCTGACTGATGATCACTTAAACATTTGGTAAACCTATAGATTTGGTTGGTTTTCCTAACAACCACCTGTCGGCTGTCTAGTGTCTCTGAAAGATGCCTATTTCACACTAGGTTATGACTGAGTGTCATTATAGTACAAAACAGAAATGTGAGAGTTAGTTACAGTGCTAGAGAACTGCGTCATGAACTAAGTCATGAAACATTCTGCAGTGCCCCTCTCCTCTCCACATCTGCCTCCACTCATTTTTCATCAAACACTTTCCTCTTCTTCTTACTCTGTCCTCAGCTTTTTCACATTCCCCTTTTTTAAAATATCTCCTCCTGGCCTCTCTTCTGGTCCCTGTCTGTCTGTCTGTGTCTGTCCTGTGCTATCTGTCTCTCTGTCCTTCCCTAGGTTCCGAGCTGGCTTCAAGCAGGCGTTCCGATGCTGTCCCTGTGTCCCCGCTGGCTCTTACGAGGGTCTGGAGCTCAAGTCCACACGTTATCTACAGACCCAGACCAGCATGTACAAGGCCAGCCGTATGGAGACCACTGTGTCCACCGTGCCGCACGTGGCCGACGACTTGGAGCCTCCCAGGTTTGGGGCCCTATCTGGGGCCGGGTGTGAGGCCGGGGCGCGGGGGGTTGGCGGAGGGGGAGTGGGGTTGTGTGCGGTGGCGGCACCCAGGCGCTCCTCTCTGGACCTGACTTCCAACGGCTCTTCGTCCCGCAGCGTCTCCAAGACCGTTTCGGAGACCTCCAGCTTCTACAACAACCTGCCTGAGTAGGGAGGGGAGAGGAGAGTCAGGCGCGACTAAACACTCTCTATCTCACAATATCTGCCTATGGGGACCGTGTGTGTTTGTATGCGTGTGTGTGTGTGGCCTTGAGCGTGTTTGTGTGTGTGTGTACATTTGTGTTGGTGTGTGGGTTCCATCCATGTGTGTCTTTGCCTATTTACATAATGTCCTTTCATTGAATGTTGGGCATCAAGTCTACCGCCTGTGACTAAGGCTTGGTTGGTTCCCCTTCAGAGGGCAATGCGCTTTCCACTGTGCCCTGATTCAAACGAAACAGGAGTCAGTAGACACTAAGGCCATAAGTCATACCTAGCCCACATTGCCTGATACCTACTATAGACGAGTTAGTTGAGAACGTTGCGAAAACGATGAGCACGCTTTAATGGGGCAGAAGGCTGTGTGTTGTTGTGATTCTGAATGGCCAGATAGCTAGCAACAATGACAAGTGGGGAATCGTAAGTGGCTCGTTTCAGCTAGTTTTACATTGTTTTTTTAGTTTTTTTACTGCTGTCATGTCTATGCTAATATGGCTAAAATTCGCTAGCTAGCTAACCAACAAATGTAACAATGTATTTGAGAGAAAACAAGTGCTCATTGTGCAACTTTATTTATGTTTTCAATGAACATTGGAGACTAAATATAGTTTACATGTTGTCAGCAATCTAAGCCAACCCCGTCTGTTTTGCCCCGTAGTTGCGCACGCATCGGTTTTGTTGCTAAACAACCAACCTGTCTATAGCCCAGAGAGACAAAGGCTGGGTTCAAGGCTGGGTCACAAGACTGGGTCAATACATGAAAACAAGGTTAATACAGGACCCAGCCCTAACTGAACCCTATAACCTTCACACTATCCACAAACCTTCAACTATCAGAATGTACCCAGTACTTATCTAGCATATTCACAGACCCACTCACTACACACACACAGTGTTCATATTACCACCAGTACTTCTGACTGGTGCATTAGTGTGTGATTGGTGCTTGCATGCTGGGAGCACAGTCAGTTCTCAAAAACCTTGGTATTCCAGTAGCATAGCCTCAGACCCTACAACGAAGCACAGGGTTAACAAGCCAGCACTCCATGGGACACAGTTTAAATTAGACTACTGGGGCTGAGGTGCGTTTAGCTGGTGGCCTGTCAGCATTGCTTCAGGGGAATCATGTGGGATAGAGCCAAAGAAACAGACCTGAACAGTGCTTGTCAGCTGTGTACTTCACAGGACATAAGACAGTGGAGAGACGTGGTGTGATTACATAAACAGAGAGAAACTGCACTGTGAGGCTTTTGTTAGTTCTTGTAACTAGCGATTTGAAGATGTGTCTGGATACTTAGCATAATGCCGGTGAGGGAGGGAGGAAGGGAGGGAGGCAGCTTTGAGGCAATTCTCTCTGTATACAACTTCTGGGTCTCAAATAGAACCCTATGCCTATATAGTGCACTGCTTTTGACCAGAGGGTGCCATTTGGTATGCATCCTCTGTGTGACTGTGAGTTCAGCTGTTATAGCGGTGTCTACTGATCCTTGTTGTGACACAGCAGCTCCTGTCTACCCCACCATCTGGTATTATCTGAAACCTAACAAATAATATGTACAGTTGAAGTCGGAAGTTTACATACACCTTAGCCAAATACATTTAAACTCAGGTTTTCACAATTCCTGACATTTAATCCTAGTAGAAATTCCCTGTTTTAGGTCAGTTAGGATCACCACTTTATTTTAAGAATGTGACATGTCAGAATTATTGTAGAGAAAATGATTTATTTCAGCTTTTATTTCTTTCATCACATTCCCAGTGGGTCAGAAGTTTGCATACACTCAATTAGTATTTGGTAGCATTGCCTTTAAATTGTTTAACTAGGGTCAAACGTTTAGGGTAGCCTTCCACAAGCTTCCCACAATACGTTGGGTGAATTTTGGCCCATTCCTACTGACAGAGCTGGTGTAACTGAGTCAGGTTTGTAGAACTCCTTGCTCACACATGCTTTTTCAGTTCTGCTCACAAATTTTCTATAGGATTGAGGTCAGGGCTTTGTGATGGCCACTCCAATACCTTGACTTTGTTGTCCTTAAGCCATTTTGCCACAACTTTGGAAGTATGCTTGGGGTCATTGTCCATTTGGAAGACCCATTTGCGACCAAGCTTTAACATCCTTACTGATGTCTTGAGATGTTTCTTCAATATATCCACATAATTTTCCTTCCTCATGATGCCATCTATTTTGTGAAGTGCACCAGTCCCTCCTGCAGCAAAGCACCCCCACAGCATGATGCTGCCACCCCCTTGCTTCACGGTTGGGATGGTGTTTTTCGGCTTGCAAGCAACCCCCCAGAGGACATTTCTCCAAAAAGTACGATCTTTGTCCACATGTGCAGTTGCAAACCGTAGTCTGGCTTTTTTTATGGCGGGATGTTAAGCTTGAATGGGCTAGTGACAGTGACAGCATGGAATTCAAATGCGGATATAGACAGATGGGTCAGGGGGAAAAGAGAGAATGTCCACTTGGGAGAGATGAGGATTCCTGTGCCACCGCCGCGCTGACCAGATGCTCTCAGGGTATGCGAGATCACATGATCAGACGAGGAAAGAGCAGTAGGAGTATCAGTGTTTTCTGTGGTAATCCATGTTTCCGTCAGCGCCAAGAAGTCGAGGGACTGGAGGGTAGCATAGGCTGAGATGAACTCTGCCTTGTTGGCCGCAGAACAGCAGTTCCAGAGGCTGCCGGAGACCTGGAACTCCACGTGGGTCGTGCGTGCAGGGACCACCAGATTAGAGTGGCAGCAGCCATGCGGTGTGAAGCATTTGTATGGCCTGTGCAGAGAGGAGAGAACAGGGATAGACAGACACATAGTGGACAGGCTACAGAAAAGGCTACAATAATGCAAAAGAGATCGGAATAAAATTAACTAAACATCTGGGGAAGCGAGCGAGCGGGGCCTCCCTCACTTACCTTTCACTGAAACACTAAAATATAACTCTCCCAACTTTCACTTTAGAAATTATTATAAGTAAACTACAGCGGTTCAATGTTTTCTAGGAATAGACTAACTTAGTTTATTCAGCTAGCTAACTTGGTACAGTATTCTTCCGTGAAAACCGCCCAGGGCACCGTATCCTATGACGCCATAGCTAACTAGCATGTTAGCATCCAATAACACACGGTTTTGCACCAATACTTGGTTACAACAAACTACCAATAGTGTGTTAACACACTAAACAGATCATTTGTGTCCGTGTCTAGTTCCTTACATAACGCAGAAATAATTAAACGTTGGCTAGCTAGCACAAAGTCAGTCATGCTAGCTACACAAGTGGACTACATATCTCGAATGTTCAGAAAGTGAAGCTTTACGTTGCAAAATTCTCATTGACTAAAATTATATTGTATTTAGTTGCTACAGTAATGCTAGCTGATAGTGTTGGCTAGCTAGCAATGGCTGCGGTGTTGACTTTGTTTTAAAAACGGCGTCGCTGCGAACGAATGTAGCTGGCTAGCTAACCTTGATAGTTTCTCTATACTACACCTTTATCTTTGATACAAAGACAACTATGTAGCTAGCTAACATTACACTAATCAAATCGTTCCATTGTAATGTAATGTGTGTCATATTACCTGCGGAGCGAAGTACAGCATGACTACTCGTTAGTGTTGAGACACCTTAGTTTGATTTCTTTTGATTTTCCCATGATGTCAAGCAAAGAGGCACTGAGTTTGAAGGTATGCCTTGAAATACATCCACAGGTACAAATCAAATCAAATCAAATCAAATTTTATTGGCCACATGCGCCGAATACAACAGGTGCAGACATTACAGTGAAATGCTTACTTACAGCCCTCAACCAACAGTGCATTTCTTTTTTAACAAAAATAAAACAACAACAAAAAAAGTGTTGAGAAAAAAAGTGCAGAAGTAAAATAAAATAACAGTAGGGAGGCAGGGGGGTCAATGTGCAGAGGGGGTCAATGTGCAGAGTCAATGTGCGGGGGCACCGGCTAGTTGAGTTAGTTGAAGTAATATGTACATGTGGGTAGAGTTAAAGTGACTATGCATAAATAATTAACAGAGTAGCAGCAGCGTAAAAGGATGGGGTGGGGGGGCAGTGCAAATAGTCCGGGTAGCCATGATTAGCTGTTCAGGAGTCTTATGGCTTGGGGGTAGAAGCTGTTGAGAAGTATTTTGGACCTAGACTTGGCACTCCGGTACCGCTTGCCGTGCGGTAGCAGAGAGAACAGTCTATGACTAGGGTGGCTGGAGTCTTTGACAATTTTGAGGGCCTTCCTCTGACACCGCCTGGTATAGAGGTCCTGGATGGCAGGAAGCTTGGCCCCAGTGATGTACTGGGCCGTACGCACTACCCTCTGTAGTGCCTTGCGGTCGGAGGCCAAGCAGTTGCCATACCAGGCGGTGATGCAACCAGTCAGGATGCTCTCGATGGTGCAGCTGTATAATTTTTTGAGGATCTGAGGACCCATGCCAAATCTTTTCAGTCTCCTGAGGGGGAATAGGCTTTGTCGTGCCCTCTTCACGACTGTCTTGGTGTGTTTGGACCATGATAGTTCGTTGGTGATGTGGACACCAAGGAACTTGAAGCTCTCAACCTGTTCCACTACAGCCCCGTCGATGAGAATGAGGGCGTGCTCAGTCCTCTTTTTTTTCCTGTAGTCCACAATCATCTCCTTTGTCTTGGTCACGTTGAGGGAGAGGTTGTTGTCCTGGCACCACACGGCCAGGTCTCTGACCTCCTCCCTATAGGCTGTCTCATCGTTGTCGGTGATCAGGCCTACCACTGTTGTGTCGTCGGCAAACTTAATGATGGTGTTGGAGTTGTGCCTGGCCATGCAGTCATGGGTGAACAGGGAGTACAGGAGGGGACTGAGCACGCACCCCTGAGGGGCCCCCGTGTTGAGGATCAGTGTGGCAGATGTGTTGTTACCTACCCTTACCACCTGGGGGCGGCCCGTCAGGAAGTCCAGGATCCAGTTGCAGAGGGAGGTGTTTAGTCCCAGGATCCTTAGCTTAGTGATGAGCTTAGAGGGCACTATGGTGTTGAATGCTGAGCTGTAGTCAATGAATAGCATTCTCACGTAGGTGTTCCTCTTGTCCAGGTGGGAAAGGGCAGTGTGGAGTGCAATAGAGATTGCATCATCTGTGGATCTGTTGGGGCGGTATGCAAATTGGAGTGGGTCTAGGGTTTCTGGGATAATGCTGTTGATGTGAGCCATGACCAGCCTTTCAAAGCACTTCATGGCTACAGACGTCAGTGCTACGAGTCGGTAGTCATTTAGGCAGGTTACCTTAGAGTCCTTGGGCACGGGGACTATGGTGGTCTGCTTGAAACATGTTAGTATTACAGACTCAGTCAGGGACATGTTGAAAATGTCAGTGAAGACACTTGCCAGTTGGTCAGCACATGCTCGGAGTACACGTCCTGGTAATCCGTCTGGCCCTGCGGCCTTGCGAATGTTGACCTGCTTAAAAGTCTTACTCACATCGGCTACGGAGAGCGTGATCACATAGTCATCCGGAACAGCTGATGCTCTCATGCATGCTTCAGTGTTGCTTGCTTCGAAGCGAGCATAGAAGTGGTTTAGCTCGTCTGGTAGGCTTGTGTCACTGGGCAGCTCGCGGCTGTGCTTCCCTTTGTAGTCTGTAATAGTTTTCAAGCCCTGCCACATCCGACGAGCGTCAGAGCCAGTGTAGTACGATTCAATCTTAGTCCTGTATTGACTCTTTGCCTGTTTGATGGTTCGTCGGAGGGCATAGCGGGATTTCTTATAAGCGTCCGGGTTAGAGTCCCGCTCCTTGAAAGCGGCAGCTCTACCCTTTAGCTCAGTGCGGATGTTTCCTGTAATCCATGGCTTCTGGTTGGGGTATGTACGTACGGTCACTGTGGGGACGACATCATCGATGCACTTATTGATGAAGCCAGTGACTGATGTGGTGTACTCCTCAATGCTGTCTGAAGAATCCCGGAACATGTTCCAGTCTGTGCTAGCAAAACAGTCCTGTAGCTTAGCATCTGCGTCATCTGACCACTTTTTTATTAACCGAGTCACTGGTGCTTCCTGCTTTAGTTTTTGCTTATAAGCAGGAATCAGGAGGATAGAGTTATGGTCAGATTTGCCAAATGGAGGGTGAGGGAGAGCTTTGTATGCGTCTCTGTGTGTGGAGTAAAGGTGGTCCAGAGTTTTTTTTCCTCTGGTTGCACATTTAACATGCTGGTAGAAATTAGGTAAGTTTCCCTGCATTAAAGTCCCCGGCCACTAGGAGCGCTGCATCTGGATGAGCGTTTTCCTGTTGATTTATGGCCTTATACAACTCATTCAGTGCAATCTTAATGCCAGCATTGGTTTGTGGTGGTAAATAGACAGCTATGAAAAATATAGATGAAAACTCTCTTGGTAAATAGTGTGGTCTACAGCTTATCATAAGATACTCCACCTCAGGCGAGCAAAACCTCAAGACTTCCTTAGTATTTGATTTTGTGCACCAGCTGTTGTTTACAAATATACACAGACCGCCACCCCTTGTCTTACCGGAGTCAGCCGTTCTATCTTGCCGATGTAGCGTATAGCCCACTAGCTGTATGTTATCCATGCCGTCGTTCAGCCACGACTCGGTGAAACATAATATATTACAGTTTTTAATGTCCCGTTGGTAGGATAACCGTAATCTTAAGTCATCCAATTTGTTCTCCAATGATTGAAGATTGGCTAATAGGATTGATGGGAGCGGCAGTTTACTCGCTCGCCGTCGGATCCTTACAAGGCACCCCGACCTACGTCCACGATATCTCCGTCTCTTCCTCATGCGAATGACGGGGATTTGGGCCTTGTCGGGTGTCTGTATGATATCCTTCGCGGTCGCCTCGTTGAAGAAAAAATCTTCGTCCAATACGAGGTGAGTAATCGCTGTCCTGATATCCAGAAGCTCTTTTTGGTTATAAGAGACGATGGCAGAAACATTATGTACAAAATAAATTACAAATAACGCGGAAAAACACACATAATAGTACAATTGGTTAGAGGGCTGTAAAACGGCAGCCATCTTCTCCGGTGCTGTTCTGTTCAACCTCCAATTGACTCAAATTATGTCAATTAGCCTATCAGAAGCTTCTAAAGCCATAACATCATTTTCTGGAATTTTCCATGCTGTTTAAATGCACATTCAATTTAGTGTATGTAAACTTCTGACCCACTGGAATTGTGATACAGTGAATTATAAGTGAAATAATCTGTCTGTCATGCACAAAGTAGATGTCCTAACCGACTTGCCAAAACTATAGTTTGTTTACAAGAAATTTGTGGAGTGGTTGAAAAATGAGTTTTAATGACTCCAACCTAAGTGTATGTAAACTTCCGACTTCAACTGTATGTATGTATGTATGTATGATGTTCAGCACACACATTCTCAAACAGACCCACAGACACCCACAGTTGTTCACACACCAGACAGAGGCACACATGCCACCACACACGGATGTATGGAGTTATTTCAGTGCCAACAGAAATTGTATTTGAATTCCCCAATTTTGCGTTTGTATTAACATTTTACATCAATATTTTTGCATTTGTAATGCACTAATTGAATTATTGAATTCATCAATTCAAATTGTATTTCATGATTTGAAACTGAATTTTATGAATATTTCATTCAGTTTAAAAATTATATTTCAATTTAATTCAATATTCAAATTCTATATTTATATTCAGTGTCAAAATGGTAGATACAGTATTGCATTTATCCTTTACATTAACTTCCTGAACGTATCCCTATGGGCTTCAGATAAGCGGGCTAACACAGTCTTGTGTCATGCATGTACATGTTCCGGAGAGTCTTAGCTTTCAGGAATGGGCTAAGCTTATTGCCCAAACGGTTAAAACGCTAGAGACAAATTCCTAGGAAGACAATAAATTAAACATACCACAATGGCTTTAGAAACCTACAGAAACTGCTCCTTTGGTGCCGCTAGCTTCTGTTCACCACAGAGAGAGTTTGATTTTATCGGTTGTCCTCTACCGTTCCTGGCTGGCAAAGTACCAGGATGTTTTGTTTTGAATCTGAATTAAAAAATGTAAATCATTAGGAGTGTAGAATATATACTTATCTCGTTGTAATTAGATAACTATTATTTCTGCCCTGCCATTCCTCTGTTACTGTCTCTGGTAGATACTGTATATTCAACTTCTAAGATTCATTCAGATTTAATTTTAATGGGATGGGTTGGAGTGTGTGTGTGTGTGTGTGTGTGTGTGTGTGTGTGTGTGTGTGTGTGTGTGTGTGTGTGTGTGTGTGTGTGTGTGTGTGTGTGTGTGTGTGTGTGTGTGGGTGTGTGAGACACGTCTCCGTGGGCACAGTCAGTAAGAAGGAGGACAGGATTCACCCAGACATTCCATTTCTCCTCAAGACAGCCACTAACTGAAACACGCCTTGCAACTGATTCATTTAACATGGGGAACCAGGTAGCCTGTTTTTCTCTCCAAAAAAACCCTCTCAGCCAGACACTAGTTTAGCTAAAAAGGCATCCCTCCTAAACCGAAAGGTAGGTAGCTCCCATACAGTTGAACTGAATACTGAAACCAAAAATAGACCAAACACTCAATTTCTAAATTCAGTAGAATGTTTTTACATTTCAGATGGTAGGTTCAAGAGAAGATTATACCAAAGACAGGCAGCTGAATATGTACTCAACCTCATTCAAAACAGATCTGTTAGTTGACAATGTTGCAGGATGTATGGTAGCTCATTTCAGAAAGCAGTGTTGGTTTTGATAACTGTAGTGATGGAGACAATAGGCTGGCCTTGTTACAGTGGGCTGGGAGAGAGCTGGCGCCAGGCTGTCTACTCAACTGGGTGAATGTCCTCATCAACGCCATCTCTCTCCAATCACACTAATTACCCACAAGGGGAGAGAGAGACGGAATGGATAAAGACAGAACAGCTGTACACACACATATAGAGAGAAGCACACACGCAAAGACACAAACGTACATAGGCACATACAGACACACCCATGCACACGAATGCACGCACACACACACATGGTAAAAATAACAGATCTCTCCTTTGCCTTAATGATGTGATGTGTTTTTCACTTACCTGTATGAGTGTACCATCTACATGATGGACTCTGGCTGGTGCAACGCACCATGAGATGTGCTTATCTCTGCTACAGTGATCTGAGTGGCTACTGCTTTGATGCGTTTAGATCGAGAGAGTCTGCCAGGACTGAATAGGATGGGTGAGAGGCGAGCAGCATTAGTTCCAGTTTTTCGTCACTGGTCATTTGGACGTATCAGGATTGGGCAAATTTACTTCTGGGTTAGCAGAGATTACAGCAGTACTGCTGGACAGCAGCTCACACACTGCTTATAGTTTACCACAGCCTCAGTTGTGTCCCAAATGGCACCCTATTCCCGATATAGTGCATTTATTTTGACTGGGGCCCATAGGGAATAGGGTGCCATGGGACACACACACAATGCTCTCTGGTACAGTGCTGAAAGATCAGTTCATCTCTTGTGATGACCTCTTTGTACATAGTACAGTTATGTTTGGTTGGTTCTCTGTATAACTTTGTTGTTTCTTTGAAATGTCATTGTCAAGCATACCAGTTGAACTCATACTGCAGGGGTCGACAACAGGTGGCCCAGGGGCGAAAACCGGCCCGCAAGTGATTTCCCCCCACAATTAAGGTATGAAATTATTGTTATTTTCAAAAACAACCTTTTTTTGGGCTTAGTTGTGGTCAATTTGCAGTGTACAGATTATTATAATTAGGTTCCGGCCCTCCGACCATCTGCTCCGACAGAAATCGTCCCACGGCTGAATCTAGTTGCCCACCCCTGCCATACTCATTTACTGCTACTACACATGGCATGGCTTGTGTGGTCTGTGATGGTCTCTGTTGTACATTTTGTTTTGAATATAACTGTCAAGCTAACCATCACATGAACGCGATTGAAAATATCCAACTATTGCAGCTGATGTGGTGGGGTTTACAAGCTGCTGGAGGGAGAAAAGCTGCAACCTGGTCTCAGAGCATTTCGTATTATTCTATACAAGACACTCCATTTAGTACGATATGTTACTTTTCGTATGTATGTATTAATTTGTGGATTTCCATCATCCATTTTGTATGATATGTTACGAATTACAATTGTTATGATATGTTACGCATTGCAATTCGTATGATATGTCACGAATTGCAATTTGTACAATATATTAAGAATTTGCAATATGTATGATATGTTACGAATTCCAATTTGTTGTGTCTAAGTGGCTAATTAGCTAGGTAGCTAAGTGGTTAATGCAAACGTTAGCTAGGTGGCTAACGTTTGCTAGGCGACGGGTTAGGGGTTAAGGTTAAGGTTAGGGTTAGGAGTTAGGTTAAAGGGTTAAGGTTAGGGTTAGGGTTAGGGGAAGGGTTAGCCAACATGCTAAGTAGTTAAAAGTAGTAAGTAGTTGCAAAGTTGCTAAAATGCTTACGTTGTCCATGATGAGATTTGTATACGCAAACTTTGGGTTGCTAGACGTTTGCGTTATTTTTGCCTTAAGTAACCATACCAGTGGAGTCTGGTGGGAGGAGCTATAGGAGGACAGGCTGATTGTAATGGCTGAAATTGAATAAATGGAACGGTATCAAACATATGGAAACAACATGTTCGACTACGTTCCATTGATACACTTCCAGCCATTGCAATGAGCCCATCATCCTATAGTTCATCCGACCAGCCTCCACTGAACCATACCAAACGTAACATATTATACTAATTTGAGTGTCCCAGATTTACATGTACTATGTTACATCTAGTCTATGAGACCAGACTGGGAGAAATTGTAAGATGAACCATTGAACAAAACAACGTTGTTCTATGTATTGCACTGATCTATCAAATGGACTTCACTTGGCATGCTGCTGACTTCTCTGAGGCATTGTTGAACATTTCTGAACACTCTGTCAGACAATTACCCTGAATGACTGAACTATTAGCCCTGGAGGAAGATCTCTGTTGCAACAGAAAAACATGTATTACAGTCCAGTTCCATTTATAGCCTCTACCTGACTGAGTCCCCTGGATTGGATATTATCAGCAACTATCCCAAACCACCTCTGTTACACCACTTACTCTCTTGGGTTATGCTTTCATATGTGTAATTATGTGTTATTTCAGACATGTATTTCATATGTATATGTTATCCTTGTTGTGAGATTTATATCAACATTGTGAACGCACTTATTACATTATTATCAATATATATTTTCAGCAGGATTCATCAGTAAAAAAAAAAAAGGTCAAAGGTATTTACAATGTTAGTATTACTTTACACTAACCCACTTTCTCTGATGTACACTACCGGTCAAAAGTTTTAGAACAGCTACTCATTCAAGGGTTTTTCTTTATTTGTACTATATTCTACATTGTAGAATAATAGTGAAGACATCAAAAATATGAAATAACACATATGGAATCATGTAGTAACCAAAAAAATGTTCAACAAATCAAAATATATTTTATATTTGAGACTCTTCAAATAGCCACCCTTTGCCTTGATGACAGCTTTGCACACTCTTGGCATTCTCTCAACCAGCTTCAACTGGATTGCTTTTCCAACAGTCTTCAAGGAGTTCCCACATATGCTGAGCACTAGTTGGCTGCTTTTCCTTCAGTCTGTGGTCCGACTCATCCCAAACCATCTCAATTTGGTTGAGGTTGGGGGATTGTGGAGGCCAGGTCATCTGATGCAGCACTCCATCACTCTCCTTGGTAAAGTAGCCCTTACACAGCCTGGAGGTGTGTTGGGTCATTGTCCTGTCGAAAAACAAATGATAGTCCCACTAAGCCCAAACCAGATGGGATGGCATATCGCTGCAGAATGCTGTGGTAGCCATGCTGGTTAAGTGTGCCTTGAATTCTAAATAAATCACAGACAGTGTCACCAGCAAAGCACCCCCACACAATAACACCTCCTCCTCCATGCTTTACGGTGGGAAATATACATGCAGAGATAATCCGTTCACCCACACCGCGTCTCACAAAGACACGGCGGTTGGAACCAAAAATCTCAAATTTGGACAGCAATTCAACCATGAAGGCCTGATTCACACAGTCTCCTCTGAACAGTTGTCTGTTACTTGAACTCTGTGAAGCACTTATTTGGGCTGCAATTTCTGAGGCTGGTAACTCTAATGCACTTATCCTCTGCAGCAGAGGTAACTCTGGGTCTTCCATTCCTGTGGCGGTCCTCATGAGAGCCAGTTTCATCGTAGTCGCAATTCATGGTTTTTGCGACTGCACTTGAAGAAATGTTCCGTATTGACTGACCTTCATGTCTTAAAGTAATGATGGACTGTCGTTTCTCTTTGATTATTTGAGCTGTTCTTGCCATAATATGAACTTGGTCTTTTGCCAAATGGGGCTATCTTCTGTATACCACCCCTACCTTGTCACAACACAACTGATTGGCTCAAACGCATTAAGAAGGAAAGAAATTCCACAAATTAACTTTTAAGAAGGCACACCTGTTAATTGAAATGCATTCCAGGTGACTACCTCATGAAGCTGGTTGAGAGAATGCCAAGAGTGTGCAAAGCTGTCATCAAGTCAAAGGGTGGCAATTTGAAGAATCTCAAATATAAAATCTATTTAACACTTTTTTGGTTACTATATGATTTAACACTTTTTTTGGTTACTACACGATTCCATATGTGTTATTACATAGTTTTGATGTCTTCACTATTATTCTACAATGTAGAAAATAGTAAAAATAAAGAAAAACCCTTGAATGAGTAGCTGTTCTAAAACATTTGACCGGTAGTGTACATTATCAGATGTTTTGTGGGGTTTCTTTTGCCTTTTAACGTGTAACTATGTTGTTCGTTGTTTTCAGGCAAATCTCAATATTGTGTTAATGTTATGAATACGGTTGCTCATATTATAGCTACTTTTTTAATCCAACATCAGTTTGTCGAGAATAGTGTAGCTTATAGTATTTATTATGACTTCAAACAAAGAATCTAAACAATGTTTAAGTGTAGAGAAAGTTTAAATATCCCCCAAAAAATATATTGAGTGAATCGAGGAGCACCCCTGCAGACCTCAGCAGAGAAATAGTGCTAAATAATGTTGGGGAATGACTAAAACAACACAGACAACTGTTAGCTCTGGGATTGGCATGGTCTCATTGTAATTCCTGACCTTCAGTGGAGTCCTCACCAGACATACGAGAGGAGAGAAGAGGGAGAGGAGAGGGATCGGCGAGCAGAGCGCCCTGTGTCAGATGAAGTGAAGTTGACAGATGAACAGAATAGGCAATGAGGAGATACAAAATGATATTGACAGCATGAAGAGATTGAAAGAGAAGAGGGAGACAGAGAGACTGAGAGGAGAGGAGGCGACGGGGGAGTATAGAGGAGCCCGTGCTGAGACTGATTATCACGTCTGGCCTCACTCTCTGTTTTAAAGCCCGACAGATCTGCAGCTCATGTAAATAAATCCTGCTTTCCTCATTCACTCATCTCACTTCTTCTCAGAAGCCTATCGCTCCACTCACAGAGAAATGTGAGAGTGAGGGAGGGAGGGATAGAGAGATTGGCAACAGACAAACTAGAAGCTAGATTCTTCCCCAGAGAAGGAGTGTGTGTCGCTCTAGTGGCTGTGTGGTTAGTGTCGGTTGCACTTAACATTTAATTTGGAAAGTTTTATGGGGAAGCCTTCAGAAATGACTGTTTCGGCATCGCTAACTGGTAGACATGCCGTTACGTCTTCAGAAAGTTGCAACAAATACAAATCACTGATGCATTCTTTAATATTCTTTACATGTAGGCTTTGGATTGAACTAATATTCACTCGCTTTTTTCTCGTGGTCGCACTGGTGCTCCCAATCTAAATGTCAGGTCGCACAGCAAAATATCTAGGAGCATATGCGACCAAATTGGTTGCACTTTAGAGCCCTGGGTGTGAGTGGCAGGTGGTGAAGAGCAGTAGGGGGATTGTGAGAAGCTGCTCTACACTGAGATCGTCGGTGGAGGACTCTTGTTTCTCTCCACTACATGACTGGTGGAAGACTCTTGTTTCTCTCCACTACATGACTGGTGGAGACTCTTGTTTCTCTCCACTACATGACTGGTGGAGACTCTTGTTTCTCTCCACTACATGACTGGTGGAGGACTCTTGTTTCTCTCCACTACATGACTGGTGGAGGACTCTTGTTTCTCTCCACTACATGACTGGTGGAGACTCTTGTTTCTCTCCACTACATGACTGGTGGAGGACTCTTGTTTCTCTCCACTACATGACTGGTGGAGGACTCTTGTTTCTCTCCACTACATGACTGGTGGAGGACTCTTGTTTCTCTCCACTACATGACTGGTGGACACTCTTGGTTTCTCTCCACTACATGACTGGTGGAGACTCTTGTTTCTCTCCACTACATGACTGGTGGAGGACTCTTGTTTCTCTCCACTACATGACTGGTGGAGGACTCTTGGTTTCTCTCCACTACATGACTGGTGGAAGACTCTTGTTTCTCTCCACTACATGACTGGTGGAGACTCTTGTTTCTCTCCACTACATGACTGGTGGAGGACTCTTGTTTCTCTCCACTACATGACTGGTGGAGGACTCTTGTTTCTCTCCACTACATGACTGGTGGAGGACTCTTGTTTCTCTCCACTACATGACTGGTGGAGACTCTTGTTTCTCTCCACTACATGACTGGTGGACACTCTTGGTTTCTCTCCACTACATGACTGGTGGAGACTCTTGGTTTCTCTCCACTACATGACTGGTGGAGACTCTTGTTTCTCTCCCCTACATGACTGGTGGAGGACTCTTGTTTCTCTCCACTACATGACTGGTGGACACTCTTGTTTCTCTCCACTACATGACTGGTGGAGACTCTTGTTTCTCTCCACTACATGACTGGTGGAGGACTCTTGTTTCTCTCCACTACATGACTGGTGGAGGACTCTTGTTTCTCCACTACATGACTGGTGGAGGACTCTTGTTTCTCCACTACATGACTGGTGGAGGACTCTTGTTTCTCCACTACATGACTGGTGGAGGACTCTTGTTTCTCCACTACATGACTGGTGGAGGACTCTTGTTTCTCCACTACATGACTGGTGGAGGACTCTTGTTTCTCCACTACATGACTGGTGGAGACTCTTGTTTCTCCACTACATGACTGGTGGAGACTCTTGTTTCTCTCCACTACATGACTGGTGGAGGACTCTTGTTTCTCTCCACTACATGACTGGTGGAGGACTCTTGTTTCTCTCCACTACATGACTGGTGGAGACTCTTGGTTTCTCTCCACTACATGACTGGTGGAGACTCTTGGTTTCTCTCCACTACATGACTGGTGGAGGACTCTTGTTTCTCTTCACTACATGACTGGTGGAGGACTCTTGTTTCTCCACTACATGACTGGTGGAGGACTCTTGTTTCTCCACTACATGACTGCCAACCTGCTAGGCTGCTAGTGCTGCTTTCCCTCTTTCCCTTATCAAGCACATCATCTTTCATTATCATACATTATCGTGCAATCACGCAGTGTAAGTGGATCTATGTTGGTACCTGTGTTCTTCCTTTCTTTCTCTGTCTCATCTTGATGTGCATAAGAAGGGCCCTTAAGTGGTACTGTATGTCTCTCTTCAGATGTTCTGATCTGATTGTTGTAAGGGTTTATGCTGTTGTGATTCACTCAAACAATGTACAAACTGTATTTAAATTAAACAACCACCAATAAAGGCTCCTTTTGTTGAGACAAACTGTGTCTGTTGTTAAGTATGACTATTGACCTTATTATCTTATTGAGGATTTATGAATACTCCATGTATTTTGTTTTCTCCTTTCATTAGCATTTTTTCTTCCTCTCTCACTATTACTGAAATGGCCATAGCATTCTAACATGGCCTCTCCAGGAGAACTTGTTTTTTTTCTGCCTCTTCTCAGGTAAAAAATACTTACTGAAAAAGATGTGAGTAGTAGTAGAATTGCATCTGTACATTTCACCCTTCCTTAGCGGGCAGTGCAGTTTTGGATAGTAGGAAGTTAGGCTAGAGAAGGCTAAAGGGAGGGTGAGTCACACCATGCAGATGTCTGAGAAGGTCCAACTCACATGTCCATCTGTCCTAAGGGCAGACATAGGAAGCAGATACAAGGACTCTCGATCTCCCTCTCTCACACAAACACGCAGAGACATATATTAATTCACTACTACCATAATAATACACTTCATTTATATAACATTCACTACGACCATAATAATACACTTTATTTATATAACATTCACTACTACCATAATAATACACTTTATTTATATAACATTCACTACTACCATAATAATACACTTTATTTATATAACATTCACTACATTTTACATTTACATTTTAGTCATTTAGCAGACGCTCTTATCCAGAGCGACATACAGTTAGTGCATACATTATTTTTATTTTTCATACTGGCCCCCCGTGGGAATTGAACCCACAACCCTGGCGTTGCAAACGCCATGCTCTACCAACTGAGTTATATCCCTGCCACTACTACCATAATAATACACTTTATCTATATAACATTCACTACTACCATAACAATACAATTTATTTATATAACATTCACTACCACTGAGTGGCGCAGTGGTCTAAGGCACTGCATCGCAGTGCTAACTGTGCCACTAGAGATCCTGGTTCAAATCCAGGCTCTGTCGCAGCCGGCCGCGACCGGGAGACTCATGGGCGGCGCACAATTGGCCCAGCGTCGTCCAGGGTAGGGGAGGGAATGGCCGGCAGGGATGTAGCTCAGTTGATAGAGCATGGCGTTTGTAACGCCAGGGTTGCGGGTTCGATTCCCACGGGGGGCCAGTATAAAAATATATATATTCACTAACTGTAAGTCGCTCTGGATAAGAGCGTCTGCTAAATGACTAAAATGTAAATGTAATGCACTTTATTTATATAACATTCACTACTACCATAATAATAAACTTTATTTATATAACATTCACTACTACCATAATAATACTCTTCATTTATATAACATTCACTACTACCATAATAATACACTTTATCTATATAACATTCACTACTACCATAATAATACACTTTATCTATATAACATTCACTACTACCATAACAATACAATGTATTTATATAACATTCACTACTACCATAATAATACACTTTATTTATATAACATTCACTACTACCATAATAATACACTTTATTTATATAACATTCACTACTACCATAATAATACACTTTATTTATATAACATTCACTACTACCATAATAATACACTTTATTTATATAACATTCACTACTACCATAATAATGCACTTTATTTATATAACATTCACTACTACCATAATAATACACTTTATTTATATAACATTCACTAATACCATAATAATACACTTTATGTATTTGTCAACTGCCTCTGAATGGGTAAAGGACTGACAAACTTAACATTCCCTACGCTGTCAGATTCTTCTCACATCCAATCAAAAAATGACTATGTGCTTACATAGAGGTGTTGGGTCACATATACTATGCAGTGGAGACAATTAGCTACTGCAGTGCAAAGAGAAAGAGGAATGCTGAGTTGTCATCAGCAGAAGTAAGTTGGGAGGAAGTAACCTCCTGAGTGGCACTGGGAGAGAGAGAGAGTGACTGTTTTTGAATGTCTATTTGGGAACTGTCCTCCAAACTCTGCTCTAGGGAGAGTGGATGTCAGAAACAAAGATGGGGCCAAGTGGGAAGAGGCATGGGAAGCGAAGCCTCCCAATGCTCTTTTTTAACTGAGTGTGCATCCCCTGCTCCTCCACTCACACACACACACAGTCACACGCACACACACGGCCACACACACATGCACAGTCACACACACACATGCATGCACACACACACACACTCCTCCACCAGCAGCAGCAGCTCTGCAGACCTGATTAAATAATAACAACAATGATGCATTCTTCTCTGCCAACAGCGAACATGCTCAACATGACAGACTAAATTGCCTCTTGTAGGCAAAGCCCGCAGAATAATAAAGTGTAGTCTCCTCTCTCTCTGGTGCTTCTCTGTCTGTCTCTTTGTCCCTTCAACCATTATTTGTTTCACTCCACTCCCTCTCTCTCCTTCCTTTGCTCTCTCTACAGATGTCGGCTCTTAACTTGATCACTCGTCATTTTATATAGCTTAATAACACAAGATAGATATTGGTCTGCACTAGGCTAGGACATACAAGTGTCTAGTGTATCCTAAGGTTACGAATTAACTAAAAATGTAGTTCAATCATGGCCTGGGGAGGTCTAGCAGTTAGGGCCGCTGCCTTCAGTGTGCACATATAGATCTACTGTGTTGACAAGAGTTCGATTCTGGCCCATGCCCTTTTGGCACAAATAACTAAATCCTCTGATTGTCGGGTAAATTGCCAGAGTAGATTTGCCGTGGTAAACAAGGAAATAATGTATTTATTTTGTAGGGAATGCTTGCCAAATAGATAAATCGCCCTTAGTCTGTTCAAAAACATATCTTGAAAGACTTTGGTTGCAATCATCTTTTAGGGAGCGGTAATGAGGTGACCAATAATGGTTGCAATTGAGATCCAATGTGCGGGTGAATTTAGCGCGTATTGATGGTTTAACGAGACATCAGTTGGTGATAATGCTGCCTTTTGAGGAAGACTTTCTAGGCAAGGCGTAAAAATTGGAATGTCCCAATCCCATGTATCCTTTGCTGGAGAGACTATACCATAACACCTTGCGGCGCATAAAAATAATAAATATCTGAATTAATGGTGGACAGAAGTCCCCGCTTCGGAGAAAATGCTCCAGAAGAATGAGGAATAACTTCACTAAAGTATAACCTTTAGTTATTCACTAAATGACGTTAACATTTTCAACAAATTACTTTCATATGAATTGTGAATTCAAATGTTGAGTAACTTGTGTTTATCAGCCAGTTGCCAAGCTAGCTAGCAAACACATCGGACGAGATAGCTAGCTAGCAGGCAATCTCATCCTGTTTATCGGCTGTTTAGAGATGAACAACTAAACTAAATACTCGTAGATTCAGCAATGTGCCAATTGTGAAGACCTGGACAGTTTTAAAATCATGAATTGGTGAACTTGCTAGTCAGCTAAAGACATGTAGCAAATCGTTTTTTCCCATGTTTCCAGGGACTAAAGTGGGAATCTGATCGCGTTTTACTCCATTGCATTGGCGTGGCAGGAGTAAACAGTCCTGCCCGACTCATTTGGAGGTAAGACGTTTTCACAACATCTGATGAAAATGCAGCCAGCTGTGTTCTGTTCAATCTAGGATTGCTAGCAGCCAAGTTATTTGTGCATTCTGTTGATGAGTCTGTTTTGCTAGCTAGCTACATGCAGTGTCTGTTTACCTAGCTAACTTTGTCTTGCCACTTTCCCTTCCCCTATTGTGTTGCACCATTGGGGTCGGTGTTACTAGTTAAAATTAGAGGCTATGTTATTCTACTCTTACTGTAAACAACTTGACCAAGCCTAAACATATGCAAAACTGTTAACAAAACAATTGCACATTAATAAAGGTAGTTGTGGCTTCAGTAACTTGAACCAGCAATGAAATTTGAGCATGAGGTTTATTTCTCTCCCCTTGTCTCTGCTTGTTCCAGGTTGAAGGACATCCAACTCTGACATCCTGCAGATGTAAAGAACTTGTTGTGAACCTCCCAGAAACCAGGATACTGACCATATCCCAGGATATTTTTCAGGAGTGTGCAACATCACAATGTTAGATAAATAGATTCACCTATATTGTTTATCATGCAGATTTGTCAGGACATTGAAATGTATTAACCTCATTCTAAAATACAACCTTGATTTCTGTCCTAGGGGATTGCACTGTGTTTAGACCACAATTAGTTGAATTAGGTGTTAGTGAAGGGCTGGAACAAAAACCTGTAAACTCCTGTCCTGTGTATAAAAATCACCTGTGGCTGGCATGACTAAATTTGCCATCATGTACTGAACACGTTTATGAATGTTGGAGGTTAATCTCCTTGAGATGTTCCTCACTTGGGAATGTTTTATTTTGCACAATGGACTTTGTTTTAAGGACTCATGCACAGATACAGGAAAACCAAAAAAAGGTTAACAATTATTCAATATTACATGTATCCACATGTTTCTGGTTTTGAGGCTTGGGCATCTGGTGACAGCAGTTCATCTGTCTAATCCCCTGCAAGGAGAGGGAATGGCATCAATCATATTACAAAGCTGCATTATATTTCTGTTTGATATGCATTTATATAATTATATTGGACATGTTATTCTTTATCACATGCCAGCATGTTTTGTATCCAATGCATTTAGCTTACATTAGGATGAAGTAGCCTAGGCCTTCTAATCTTGCTAGATTGCATCATATCACCTTTCAATATTAGTTATCAACAAATATAAAACCATGTTATCTTGAACATTAGTGTCATTTAATAAAATGCACAGGTGTAATAGTTGTATGAATTAATCACAATGCAAGCCTACTTATTATTTTAAAAAATCAGCTCTAATGCAATATTAGCTTAACAGTGAAACACCACTATTCTGGCTATTAATCGTTCTTAAACAGTTAGTAAACTAGCTTATTTAGCTATCTAAAGAAATCGTTGACTATATGATATCATGCATGCAAGCTTTTCTGTCATGTGCACAACGATGGAGCAGCAGACCAGGCAAGGACTCTACACAGTAGGATAATTTTTCTGGTCGGTGTCAAATTAATTCATTAACAGGTACTGAGGAGATCGATTCTGTTACTTGTTTACTTGTTATTCGTGTCAGATATTTCCATTTTGGGACACTGAATTGCTAGCACTAGTTGCTCAGGTTGCCACAAGTGGCTACAAACGTCACGTGCTCGGTGGAATGTCAATGCGTTATCACATGATGCTGCCTACAAATCCCATCCCAGTATTAGAAAAGTGCTACCAACTAAGGTAGGCTCCTTTGCAGGCAGGCAGCAGGCTTTGGATTGGTTAAATAATAACAGTATGCTACACCAACATTAGTTTCCATTCATACAAAACGACTGCCCAACAAACTCATGATGCTCAGAGTGAAAGTGTGCTGCTCAGACCACCGCGCTAAGGCAGTTCACAATGCTCTCACAAGCCATGAGAATACTTGATACTTGATGGTATGAGGTCGGTTGGTTTGCAGAGCCTTCCCCAAACCATAGCTCCCTAGGTATGGGTACTGCATTGTATTGCCTACAAACACTCCCTGCTGCCCCCTGGTGGCGATTGTACATGTTAAATGTTTATTCAAATCCTCCTGCTGCAGGATTATTTTCCTCCTGCAACGAAATAGGTCATATTAAGATTCGACATCTGTACTTCCTCCTTGATCTACTCTTCTTGAATTTCTCATTTTGTCCTCTTCTCTCTTAGAGGGGTTCTGTCTGTCTGTGTCTGTTGCTATTGTGTGACCCCTTCATCTCTGCCTCCCCCATATTCAGATTCCAACAGAGTTGCAGTGTTTTAGACAGACATCTTGAAGCAGAATGAGTCTTAGGTCATGAGGGATGTTTGTCAGGAAAAAAAGAGTTTTATTGCGGTCCCGGATTGTGATGTGTGTTCTCTCTGCCATCGATTTCTCTGGCACCAAAGGAATGCAGTTTGAAATACAATGCCATTTTCCTTTTAAAAACAATAAGATGCACAACGCTCTAGAGCAGGGGTGTCAAACATACGGCCCGCGGGCCGGATCCGTACCGCAAGCCCCTTCAATCCAGTGTTGGGTTCTATTTTTCTCATAATTGGATCTGTATGTGATGAATAGCTTGGAAGGAATGCATTAATGAGGAGCACTGTACTGATATGGATTGTTTCACATAACAGCCTGTGATTCATGTGGGGAACGTTAGGGGCTAGGATGAGATAAGACTTGTATTTCTCACAGATACGAACACTCTCTCTTTGTTGTCTGTGAAACCGTCCTTGAACGTGGGTACATGGAGTACAGTGGAATGGTGTCTTTTGGTTGCTGACTCCGCAGGTTATTATGATAGCAACTTATGCCAAGGGGTGGAGCGCCAAGGGGTGGGACTAACCCGTGCACCAACAGATTGGCTGAGTAAAGTCTAAACCACACTCAGTCCTTTACTCTGATTGGCCAACAGAAGAGGTGGGAACTATCTGTCAGAGTATTTTAAGAAGAACTCATAACAATGGATTAGTTCTCTGAGTGCCCTGCGTGGTATCTCAGTGGACCCGTATATACGAACCTTCATACTTATCATACATACATTTTGCATATAATAAATTAAGCTTGGATTGAAGATCTCTTGATTCTTATTCCAATACCAGATTTGAATTACGCAATTTCTAACACCAGCCAGCGAGGTGGTTTGAGTAAAAACAAATATATATATATATATATATATATATATATATATATATTTGTTTCTGGGGTTTGTTGTTAGTTATTTCGGCAAAAAACAATCTCAATCAACATTGAAATGACAAAAAAACTAATTGAAACGGTAGAAATGATAATTGACCAACATTTATAGTCTCTTCACTCTGTCCAGCTTGCTAACAGTCATCGAAACGAAAGCTAGAGCTCCCTCCTTGTGACATTCACTTGATAATTTTTTTAAAAAAAACTATGGAGAGAGAGAGGGCAAGAGAGACCAAAAGTCTGTCTTAAACTATGGGGGTGAGTGACCTCGCCAGCAGGAGTCTGGCATCTGGCAACCAGGAGTAGAGGGGTCAGAGGGACCGCCATTATACTGTGGAGTCAGCTCACAGTCCAATTACTATGGTGGTGGTTAGCTGTGACTGTCTCAGAAGGAGAGAGAGAAACAGATCAATATCGGGCATACCATGAGGGATCTCTCTCTCTCCGAGTCACAGGCAGGTGTTGATAATGGTGTCAGTTTTGCAAGGACATGAGATTGAGCTCCTGCCACAGAGGCAGGGAAGGAGGGAGGGTTAACCATGGGCTTAACACATCACACCAGGCAGAGAGCAGAACGCGGCTGGCTCCTCAATAGGGGCCTGTGGCTTGATAAATAAGACCGTATCTGAGTGTGGCCTCACATCCCATTGGATAGAGAAATAGTTCAAATGTGGGCTACTGAGTCAGACACTCAGTCAAAGTAATTACATAGTTAATAAAGACTCCATGGACAGGCAGAGATAAAGAGCTTCCTCTCTCTTTCTGTCCTATTTTCTCTCTCTCTCTCTCTCTCTCTCTCTCTCTCTCTCTCTTTCTTGCTCTCTCTCGCTCTCGCTCTCTCTCTCTCTGTCCTCCTTTCCCTCTCTGTCATCCTCTCTCTCTATCCTCTCACTTTCTGTCCTCTCCCTCTCTCTGTCATCCCCTCTCTCCCCCCCCCCTCTCTCTCTCTCTCTCTCTCTCTCTCTCTCTCTCTCTCTCTCTCTCTCTCTCTCTCTCTCTCGCTCTCTCTCTCTCTCTCTCGCTCTCTCTCTCTCTCCTCCTCTCTCTCTCTCTCCTCCTCTCTCTCTCCTCCTCCTCCTCTCTCTCTGTTCTACTCTTCCTTTCCTTTTCTAATGAAATTAGAGATCTATTCTCGTAGCTTGACCAGCACAGAGTGGGAGTAAAATACATGAGAAGGGCCCCCAATGTTCACAACGACCATCACTGGTGAAATTAAGAATTGTATTTAGTGCTTCTATAATACATTTTGATACTTGCTTCTCTGCAAGGCTGTGGGACTATTTTATCAACTTTAATGCTCTGCCTCATACATCTGACAGTGTAGACCTACTGCATCTCAAATTTGACAGATTACATACTTTAAAGATAGGGCTTGAGTACATTTCCAGGAGAACTTGCCTACATTATGTTAGAAGAGAAAGTGTTTTCAAGCAACTCTATTTAAATGTAATTCATATTAGAGTTAATTAAACCTAATCATATTAGTTAATGATATTTCCTGCCTCTCTGGTACTTCTACGGTTTGAGTTACAAAGAAACCGAGACACCTGGCAGTAATAGTGTTGAGTAAGAGTGAAAGCTAAGCTGAGGTAAAGTGGAGTCTAATAATTGATTGTGCTTCCCTCTTCATCTCCGCCGCCCTCTGTCAATTTAGTCTGATGAGATCAGAAAGAACACAAACAAGGCTGTGAAGCTGGGAGCTCCCTTTGAAACAATTGTATTTAGACAATCAATCCTTTTCTCTCTGTGGATTGGAATTGAGTGTAGGCGTCCTTCACCCTTCAGCTATTCTTTATTTTCTTCTACCAATTCAAAACAGAAGCATTCAATTAAGATGTGGAAAATGAACTATTCCTGCCCACCAGCTCCTGCAAGTTAAATGGGAGTGAGAGTTCAAACACTGCCAGCCAAGGTAATTTACTATATTTATACTGAACAAAAATATAAACGCAACATGTAAATTGTTGGTCCCATGTTTCATGAGCTGAAATAAAAGAGGCCAGAAATTTTCCATATGCACAAAAAGCTTATTTCTCTCAAATGTTGTGCACAAATGTGTTTACATCCCTGTTTGTGAGCATTTCTCCTTTGCCAAAATAATCCATCCACCTGACAGGTCTGGCATATCAAGAAGCTGATTAAACAGCATGATCATTACACAGGTGTACCTTGTCCTGGGGACAATAAAGGGCCACTCTAAAATGTGCAGTTTTGTCACACAACACAATGCCACAGATGTCTCAAGTTTTGAGGGAGCACGCAATTGGCATGCTGACTGTAGTTATGTCCACCAGAGCTGTTGCCAGATAATTTTATGTTAATTTAAATCGGTTCAACATGTACAGCAAGCTCTACAGGTAGATCTGGGAAATATCAGGGAGTGGGTTTGCCAGAACAAACTTGTTTTGAACACCAAGAAAACCATGGTTATGTTGGTCTGTTCCACCAGGAAAAGGCCAACACAGCATGGGATACAATTAAGTATGGAGGGAATACAAATTGAGGAAGTGTCAGAAACCAAACTACTAGGGGTGCAGCTAGACAACTGCTTATCATGGCTGTCTCAAATAACTCATCTATGTAAAAAAAATAATAATAATACAACTGCATGCATGATCAGAAGGATAGCTAAATATTTTTGTTTTGTTTTGTTTTAACCTTTATTTAACTAGGCAAGTCAGTTAAGAACAAATTCTTATTTACAATGACGGCCTACCAAAAGGCAAAAGGCCTCCTGCGGGGATGGGGGCTGGGATTCAAAAATAAAAAAATATATATATATAAATATAGGACGAAACACACATCACAACAAGAGAGACAACACAACACTACATAAAGAGAGACCTAAGACAACAACATAGCATGGCAGCAACACAAGACAACACAGCAAGGTAGCAACCCAACATGAAAACAACATGGCAGCAGCACAACATGGTAGCAGCACATGACATGGTACAAACAGTATTGGGCACAGACAACAGCACAAAGGGCAAGAAGGTAGAGACAACAATACATCACACGAAGCAGCCACAACTGTCAGTAAGAGTGTCCATGATTAAGTCTTTAAATGAAGAGATGGAGATAAAACTGTCCAGTTTGAGTGTTTTACCGGGAAAGATTCTTAAGCAAACAACCCAAGCATTAATTGGGAGTCAGCTGAACTACTGTTCAGTGGTCTGGGGAAATGCATCAGCAAGTGAAATTAGGAGGCTGCAGATTGCACAGAACAAAGCAGCAAGGATTGTTTTAAGGTGGAGATATGGTTCTTCTGTTGTAGTCATGCACAATGCTCTTGGTTGGTCATCAATCAACAAGATAATTGAAAAAAAACATGCTTATTTTATTTCACAATGTACACCATTTAAAACGGCCAAACTCCATTCACAACAGTATTCAGTTGCTAAGAGACAGACAGTCAGTAAATACTAGGAATAGATTGTCCACCATCTATGTGTTATCCTGACAGAAAAGAGAAATAGGCAAAAGAACATTCCGATATAGAGCAATAAAGAAATTGAATGATTTATCTGAACAAATAGAACTAGTTTTCCTTATTACATATATTACAACCATTTTATTCTCTGTTTGAAGTAATTTCTCCAGTACTCCCGATACTGTCTCCCGATAACTTACCTCAAGGACCTAGATAGATAGCTACTAGGTGACTTGGCCCACGCTACAGAGCACAGCAGCCATGCTCAGCAGATCTGTTCCCTTCTTTGCACTCCCTCCCAATAAAGACCTATTGATTTATGAATCAGAATAAATTCCCTATACAGTGCTATATAGGCCCTGGACAAAAGTATTACACTAAATAGGGATTAGGATGCCATTTGGGACGCATCCATTAAGTCACAAAAGCACGGTGGGCTACTATATGTCTGTCTGTCCGAGTGAGCAACCTGAAAGCGACAGAGCTTGGTGCTGCTGTGCTGTGTGTTCATGGCTGCAGCTGCAGGCTCTATCCAAGACGTTTATCTCTGCCCTGCAAAGCACTGACACAGCATCAGCAGGGCAGCACTAAGCCAATGTCATGTTTTGTATGTGTTTTCTCATGGTGCTGACTCATCTAAATGTAATGGATAGTGACATGTCATTTCAGCAAGCCATGACACTCACCATCTCAGATTGTTATGAAATCATTTCTGTAGTTAGAAACAGATAAGATAAGCATTCTGGAAACATTATCTTAGAAATGTGTATGCACTCACTAACTGCTAAATGACTAAAATGTAATGTAAATGTAAATGATTGCACCTAAATTGGCCTTTTCAATGTATAGGATTCATATAATATGCAATAATTATAGTACCTAACATTCGATTTGGACCAAACTTTTTTCTAACAATGAGTAAGACATAAGGAATCCAAAGAAGTGGTCAAAATCCATCCACGAATCCCCCACACCCCACAACAATCCAAACCCAACAGCGAGTATATAGTATCAGTTCTCTATGTTTGAAAAATAGTATGGAGCAGCGGCTCAGAGTGTTGTTTCTTTATCCTATGTAATGTATTCTCCTTGAATTTGGTGATGATTTTTTTCCCTGTTCAGAGAAATTAGTAATTGAAGTTGTTAGGTTTATGTCCCATCCTGCATCCTGATATTACCAGGTTCTGACCAGTAGATGGTGCTGTTCCTGCTATTAGGTGATTCTTTTTATAGAATTCCCAAATCAGATGTTAGGTGCTATATTTATTGAATATTATATGAATCCTATAAATTAAAATGGCCAATTTGGGTGCAATCAATTGGCTTCATTTCTCAGAGATCAAATTATAGTTAAACAAAATAATGTTGCAGGACTACTAATCTTATCTGTTTTTGAAAAACAGAAACGATTTCAAAACAATCTGAGACAGTGGGTGTCAAAATCCTATTTCTTGTGCTTTTGATTTGGAACAACACATTACCTAAATTAAATAGACCTCCTATGACTAAGAAAACTCTGCAAACCACACAAACTGCCATCCCCACATCTCCAATGCCAACTAACTACAGGTCAGAGCATACTGTATAAACTCACGCAGAAACGCATACACACACACATATACACACAGTGTTGTATAAATAGAGGAACTGTAAGTCTGTGAGCAAAGCTATTTCCCATCACTATATCAACATGGCGTATGGGTTCCGGGATGGCAGCTAAATGGATATAGGCTATGCCCCATGCAGTGACAATAACTATATATAATTAATATAATCATTTTGTTGGCGGATTATTTGCTGTTGTGTCTTGCAGTAATCAGTACTTTTCCCAATTAGAGGCTTGTGGTTATTGTGAGGTGGTAGAGAAATAAGTGTTGCCAATCTACGCCACCTCAGGTTTAATCAAGAGCATGGGGAGCTCTGCCTAACATACATTTAAAACATTTTTTAATTTTTTTTAGTCATTTAGCAGACGCTCTTATCCAGAGCGACTTACAGTTAGTGAGTGCATTCATTTTTTTTCTCCATAGGGAATCAAACCCACAACCCTGGCGTTGCAAACGCCATGCTCTACCAACTGAGCTACATCCCTGCCGGCCATTCCCTCCCCTACCCTGGACGATGCTGGGCCAATTGTGCGCCGCCCCATGGGTCTCCCGGTCGCGGCCGGCTACGACAGAGCCTGGATTCAAAGTGGCACAGCTAGCACTGCGATGCAGTGCCTTAGACCACTGTGCCACTCGGGAGATCATACAGTGCCTTCGGAAAGTACTCAGACCCCTTGACTTTTTACACATTTTGTGTGGAGAGAGAAGGGGGAGAGAGTGAGTGGGGTGGAGAGAGAAGGGAGAGAGAGTGTGTGGGGGGAGAAGGGAGAGAGCGTGTGTGGGGTAGAGAGAGAAGGGAGAGAATGTGTGTGGGGTGGAGAGAGAAGGGAGAGAGAGTGTGTGGGGTGAAGAGAGAAGGGATAAAGAGTGTGTGGGGTAGAGAGAGAAGGGAGAGAGTGTGTGGGGTAGAGAGAGAAGGGAGAGAGAGTGTGTGGGGTGGAGAGAGAAGGGACAGAGTGTGTGTGGGGTGGAGAGAGAAGGGAGAGAGTGTGTGTTGGGTGGAGAGAGAAGGGAGAGAGTGTGTGTTGGGTGGAGAGAGAAGGGAGAGAGAGTGTGTGGGATGGAGAGGGAAGGGAGAGAGAGTGTGTGGGGTGGAGAGAGAAGGGAGAGAGAGTGTGTGGGGTGGAGAGAGAAGGGAGAGAGAGTGTGTGGGGTGGAGAGAGAAGGGAGAGAGAGTGTGTGGGGTGGAGAGGGAAGGAAGAGAGAGTGTGTAGGGTAGAGAGAGAAGGGAGAGAGTGTGTGTGGGGTGGAGAGGGAAGGGAGAGAGAGTGTGTGGGGTGGAGATAGAAGGGAGAGAGAGTGTGTGGGGTGGAGAGGGAAGGAAGAGAGAGTGTGTGGGGTAGAGAGAGAAGGGAGAGAGTGTGTGTGGGTTGGAGAGGGAAGGGAGAGAGAGTGTGTGGGGTGGAGATAGAAGGGAGAGAGAGTGTGTGGGGGGAGAAGGGAGGGAGAGTGTGTGGGGTAGAGAGAGAAGGGAGATAATGTGTGTGGGGTGGAGAGGGAAGGAAGAGAGAGTGTGTAGGGTAGAGAGAGAAGGGAGAGAGAGTGTGTGGGGTGGAGAGAGAAGGGAGAGAGAGTGTGTGGGGTGGAGAGAGAAGGGAGAGATAGTGTGTGGGGTGGAGAGGGAAGGAAGAGAGAGTGTGTAGGGTAGAGAGAGAAGGGAGAGAGTGTGTGTGGGGTGGAGAGGGAAGGGAGAGAGAGTGTGTGGGGTGGAGATAGAAGGGAGAGAGAGTGTGTGGGGTGGAGAGGGAAGGAAGAGAGAGTGTGTGGGGTAGAGAGAGAAGGGAGAGAGTGTGTGTGGGTTGGAGAGGGAAGGGAGAGAGAGTGTGTGGGGTGGAGATAGAAGGGAGAGAGAGTGTGTGGGGGGAGAAGGGAGGGAGAGTGTGTGGGGTAGAGAGAGAAGGGAGATAATGTGTGTGGGGGGAAGAGAGAAGGGAGAGAGAGTGTGTGGGGTGAAGAGAGAAGGGAGAGAGAGTGTGTGGGGTAGAGAGAGAAGGGTGAGAGTGTGTGGGGTAGAGAGAGAAGGGAGAGAGGGTGTGTGGGATGGAGAGAGAAGGGAGAGAAAGTGTGTGGGGTAGAGAGAGAAGGGAGAAAGAGTGTGTGGGATGGAGAGGGAAGGGAGAGAGTTTTGGGGGGAGAAGGGAGAGAGTGTGTGTGTGGTGGAGAGAGAAGGGAGAGAGAGTGTGTGGGGTGGAGAGAGAAGGGAGAGAGAGTGTGTGGGGTGGAGAGAGAAGGGATTAAGAGTGTGTGGGGTGGAGAGAGAAGGGAGAGAGAGTGTGTGGGGTAGAGAGAGAAGGGAGAGAGTGTGTGGGGGAGAGAGAGAGGGACAGAGTGTGTGTGGAGAGGAGGAGTGTGTGGGTGGAGGGGAGGTGAGTGGGGGGGGGGGTGTGTGGTGGGTGGTTGTGGGGGGGGGGGGGAGTGAGTAGGGTGTGTGTGTCCCATAGAGGACGTAGGGGAGA